>NC_135787.1:24342500-25542500 GCF_051106095.1 Pogona vitticeps | reverse complement strand
ACAAATTGTAACAAGTTCAGAGGAGGGCAACAAGGATAATTAGGGGGATGGAAACAAAGCCCTATGAGGAAAGACTGAAAGAACTGAGCATGTTTAGCCTTGAGAAAAGAAGACTGTGGGGTGATATGATAGCACTTTGCAAATACAGTGGTGCCTCGCTTAACGAGTACCTCGCTCAACAATGAATTCGCATAACGATGGCCTTTGCGGGAAATTTTGCCGCCTCACCTAACAATGTTTCCTATGGGGTATTTTCGCATAAGGATATTTGGGACCTTGCTTCACTTAACAATGACAGTTTTAGGGCCCCTGTTTCACTTAACATTTTTTTTTGACAGCCCTGTTTTCGCTATTTTAAAAATATTCTAAAATGTTTAAAAATGTTTAAAATGCTTGGAATCATTAGTGCACCTAATAAAACCTTCGTTAAAGTAATTTGGCTTTGTTCTGAGTCTTTTTGAATTTTTGGTGATTTTTTTTCACCATTGAAATGTATTGAATAGGCTGCTATTGGAACGGATTAACCGGTTTTCAATGCATTCCTATGGGAAATGTTGTTTCGCTTAACGATGTTTTCACATAAAGATGTTTTTAATGGAACCAATAAACATCGTTATGCGAGGCACCACTGTACTTAAAAGGCTGCCAGGCAGAGGAGGAGCAGGATCTGTTCTCGATCATCCCAGAGTGCAGGACACACAACAATGGACTCAAGTTTACAAGGAGCCAAATTTTGATTGAATATCAGGAAGCTGATATTAACTATTAGAAAGGTACAACAATGGAATCAATTACCTTGAGAGGTGGTGAGTGCTCCAACACTGGAGGCATTCAAGAAAAATTTAGACAACCACCTGGCAGATATCCTTTTGATTTCCATTCGTGCATTAAGCAGGGGGTTGGACTCAGTGGCCTTACATTCTATGAATCACCCAGCTGGTTTTAAAGAACAACAGTTTTTATATTGTTTATCAGTACCGTGGGAGTTAGATTTCTTCAGGTGTGTGTTGACTTTTCCCAACTGTGGGGAAAAAAAGAAAAGAAACAGACCTTTCTTCCAAGGAACGGGGTGAAAGAGGCTCTACCTTTCCCTGCAGGTGGAACCACACCTGGTAGTTAGGAAAGGACTTTCTTGCATTCCTTATATCTCTTCAGGCATCTCACAGTCTTTAATATAGTAGTTTGTGTCATACAGCTAAGGTTAAGTGCAACTTTAGACATGGGGAACAGAGTCTCACCTGTGTTCTTATTAATCTTGAGGCAGATGGATTAAGGTACCTAACTAATAAAGCATATTGCTTGCTGAAGCTCTGCTGAATCAACAGTCCTGTGATCCACCAAGTCTATTGTAGATACATAGCTCTGATCTTGGAAATGTTCTGCTATGTATGTGCACTGTGCACGCTCCCCCCAGCAGCTTGAAGGGAAGGCATGACTAGGATACAGCTGCCAAATGCCATTTATGGTTCTGCTCCATTCTCAGACCAGTAAAGACTAGTAGGTAGGGATGTGTCATTTTAATTTTTTGGATTCCAACTTGCAGAATTCTTTAAGGATTCCCCAGTCAGAATTTTGGGAGATCCTGTCTACACCTTCATACGTATTTCCTTGACGTGTAACAGGGCCTAACCCAAAGCCTAATCCTCTGAGGGTGCATTCTAGATCTTCATTTCCTGCTACATCGTACAGTAGTTCTTTAGAGAAACCCTTCATAGAGACTAAAGGTCAGTGAGGCTACAATGCCTAGGAAGCACTGTGGCAGGAAATGGAGGCTTTGGAGGACTAGGCCCTGTTAGAGGTGAGGGAAATATAGGTGTTTGGTGGTGTGGCTGTGTGGCAAAGAACCCCCAGAGTTTTCCCTGGGAATTTTGGGAATTGGAGTCCAAAAGGTCTGAATGGCATATCTGTACCAGTAGGTGTCCACCACCTATATACTTTGGGCTCTGTTTTGAAAATATTGTATAGGGAACCAATAACAGGCATGTCTTGAAGATAACCTAAGGCCATGCTTTCTGTTTCTAAATAGTGCTCAAAGCTGAGACCACATCTCTTCTCACTCATTGCCCACTCCTGCAGCCAACTAATAAGCACTACCACTTATCTAGACATTGTCCTTAAAGTTGGCTTTACACAGTCCTCAGTTTTTTTTTCCAGTTACATGCAGAGATTCAGCATTAGTTCTTCTGAAGTTTGATGTTATTTGAAGGCTGTGGACCATGCTTCCATGCGCTATAATAATATTCTTCATCTAATTATCTGCCAGAATCTATGTTTTTGATTTTCATATAACATGGCAATTATGTATCAGTTTCAATAACAAATTACTTATCTTCAAGGCTAGTAATTAGCAAGCATAATTTTTAAATGGACCAAGTGTCCACATTGTGCTATTCATTCTGAAACAAAGTTAATTGTTGTTTAGTCGTTAAGTCGTGTCCGACTCTTCATGACCCCGTGGACCAGAGCACGCCAAGCCCTCCTGTCTTCCACTGCCTCCCAGAGATTGATCAAATGCATGTTGGTAGCTTCGATGACACTGTCTGTCCATCTCGTCCTCTGTCGTCCCTTTCTCCTCTTGCCTTCACAAGTTAATTACTTGTGTATATATAAAAATGTTGCAGTTGAATGCCTAACTTGTAATTGGGATCTTCTGGCTTAATTTGTTGTGGTGTGTATTTATGTGTGAGTAGCTGGGGGGAGGAAAATACCTTTTGTTCACTATGATATAAAATCTGTAGACATATTCTGCTTTCAGTTACAGAATGCTACAATAATGGAAACAGTAAAACAGCATGATTTAATTATTTTACATCATCTATTCTGACTTAACAGCAGCCCCAGAAAATGGCTTGCACTGTAATTTTTTACATTTCTTTTTCAATCCAAGTTACATCATCTTAGTGTTTGAAGATTTATAGAGTAATTTTGAATGGTTAGGTATATAAAAAGGTAAAGGTTCCCCTTGACAATTTTTTGTCCAGTCGTGTCCAACTCTAGGGGGCGGCGCTCATCCCGCTCTTCAAGCCATAGAGCCAGCGTTTGTCCGAAGACAATCTTTCCGTGGTCACATGGCCAGTGTGATTTAGACACGGAACGCTGTTTACCTTCCCACCGAGATGGTACCTATTTATCTACTCGCATTTGCATGCTTTCGAACCGCTAGGTTGGCGGGAGCTAGGACAAGCAACGGGCGCTCACTCCGTCACGTAGATTTGATCTTACGACTGCTTGGTCTTCTGACCCTGCAGCACAGGCTTCTGCGGTTTAGCCCACAGCGCCACCACGTCCCTAATGGGTTAGGTATATGACTGCCAATAATCAGAAGCAAGCTATATGGTAATAAAAAGATGCTTTTCTTTTCCAACCACAAATCTCTTTCTTAAATGCACAACTGAATGGTGGTGAGAGTTTTGTGTGTGTGTGTGTGTGTGTGCTACAACAGCTGAGAGCAATGCCATCAGGAGGCTGAATTCCTAGCAGGGTATCCAAGGTAAAATATACACAGCTGAGGAACCAAACTAAGATGAATCCACCCCCTTCAGGAGTAACGGCCACATCAACAGAAAAGAATGGACAATTCCAGTGGTGATGAGGGCAAAGAAACATCTGGAGGGCAGACACTGGATAGCAGCAGTGGGTGAATACAATACTGGCAGAGGATCTTTCACAGACAATGATGGTGACACTCAAGCTAACTTTTGTTAATACAGTACTGTGCAGCAGAAGATAATGGTAAAACTGCAGCTGAACCTTTCTTACCATGAAAACCCTATGCTGAAACAGTCCAAAATGAAACAAGAAGAAGATGGGAGTCACAGGTTGGAAAGCATTCAATTAGCTACTAGGGAAGAGCAAAGGACAAATATGAATAGTGCTGTTGCTAATTATACAACTAGATTAAAGCTGAAATAATGTCTAGTGCCTGATGTGGACAGAGGTGAAAGGAAACCCCAATGATGCACAGCATGCACAGTTGAAACATGGAACATGAGCAGCACGAATCAAAGCAAACAGGAAATCGTAAAGCAATGTTTAAACATTACAGTGCTTAGTGTTAGTGAACTAAAGTGATCTAGAATGAGACATTTTCAGTCAGACAACAAAAAGTGTTTTACTCTGGAAATGACGAACAGAAGAAATGCAGTGGCTCAAATACTGAGGAAAGATGTAGCACAGGCAGTTAGGGACTATAATCCAAGGTCTGTCAAAATAACATCAGATTTCTTTGAAAACTTATCACTATAACCAACATTGAAGTCTATGATCCAACTACAGATGCTGACGAAGATTAAATTGAAAGCTTTTTTGTGAACATCCAAGAGGAATTAGGATGCTGACAATTAAAAAATTGGAATTGTTGGAAGTGGGGCTTCGTCACAGTGAGACCAGTTGGGTTGCAGGAGGGCTCCTGAAACTGACCACGACCACTCGGTTTTGACTCACCCAAACTTGGGGAGGGGGGGAGGACTTCTGCTAGGAGAAGTGAAAGTCTGAAGTAACAATCTGATTGAGAAGGGAGGAGTACTGGGGGTGCCTGGGTTTTCTTGTCTTTGAAGTTTCATCTGAATGTAGAAATCAGAGTGGGAGCCATTTTCACAGAAAGCTGTGAATGCCCCTGATAGAGAGTAGGAAAGTACAGAAGGATTTGGGAAAATAATCTTGACCAGATCTTGAAGTAAGTTGCTTGTTCTACATATGGAACTCTTAAGGACATAAATAATGAAGAGAGTGGGTGCAATTTGTTAGAGAAAGTGACTAGATCTATATCTGGCAAGACCTGCAAGTACTTCCCCCCCCCCTTTCATTTGAGGCTTGACTGAGAGAAGGAAGGAAGGAAGAAAAGGTGGGAGGAGAAAATTACTTTGCTTGTATTGCTGTAATAAGAATCACTTCCGCAAGACAATATAAACATACTGAACTACAAAGTTGATGGATTTAAATCTGTGAAGCAGCCAGAAACAGCCTTGGGAAAAGATCTGAAAAGGAGGAAAAGCCCTTCCCCCTGCCAACCATTGCTAATTATGAAGACTGGAGAGAGAGATTAAATTGTAAATGTTGCTTGCCCCAAGACACAAGCTACCCTGTGAACATCTGTTGTGTTTACCACCTGCTGGAAAGAAACCTAGATAATACTTGCAAATAGATAGTAACTGCTTGAATCATGGAACAAGATGTTCTCAAGAATATTCAAGACATCATATTTAATGAACTACAGCAGATAAAAGGAGAGATGGGTCATCTGTTTGAACAAATTAAAGATGTAGGGACACAAATGAAATCTACAGTGGAAATGGAGAAAAACCAGAACTGTGACAGGAAACCAGCTTACTAAAATCACAGAGGGAGACAATTTTACTTCTAGAACTCAGAAGTCATCAGAAGAAAAAGGTGAAGATACAGTGCAGCTGAGAGCTAATTTGTTAACCCCTCTTATGGAGATGTCAGCAATAGACGTGCAGCAAATGATGAACTTTACTATGGAAGGGAGGGGAATGGAGATGATGGGACATATGCCACGGCAGATGGGACAATGAAGGAGATAGTACATGGAGTTGGTGAAGATCTTGGGAGTAGATCTAAGTAAATATAAATGATTGATAAGATGGAAGATGAAGGAATGAAAAATTACATGATAAAAGGGGCAGAAAATATTGGTTAGTATATTGATGCAGAGCAGTGGATATAAACCTAGCAGAATATGAAAAGATAGATGTTCTATAGATGATCAAAATATGGAAATGTTAATTTAAGAGAGTATTTTGTGGTGAAAGAATTTATGATGATATGGGCAGAAACTAATGGTTATAACATTGATTTAGAGCAGTAGATATAATAAACTTGGCAGAATAATATCAAGCCTATAAAATTAGTAAGTTTAAAGATAAAAAGAAAGAGAAAGTCCAATAAAATGGAAGATTAGTAACCATAGATATCCTGGAAAATTGCTATATTGTTTTTCTCTTTGTATGCTTTCCCTTTTGATATACAGGTAACTGTATAAGCAGATATAAGAATACTTTTTCACTTTACAAAATTTTACCCTTTCCTATCTTCCCACTTTTTGTACCTTAACCCCTATCCCTATGAAAAAATAATTTTAAAAAATGTTTAAAAAGAAATTGAATTTGTTAAAGATTTTATATACCTTGATTCAATCATCAATCCAAAGAGAGACTGCTGCCAAGAAATCAGAAGACTGAGGTTCAGGAGGGCAGCAATTAAGGAATTAGGAAAGATCATCAAGTGTAAAGATGTGTCACTGGAAACCAAGATCACCCACACTATTGTGTTCTCGATTACTATGTACAAGTGAGAAACCTGGACCACAAAGAAACCTGACAGGGAAAAAAAAATTGATTCATTTGAAATATTGTGTTGAAGGAGAGCTTTATAGATATATCCGGACTGCCTGAAAGGAAAACAAGTGGGTTCTAAAGCAAATCATGCCTGAACTATCTCCGGAGAGAAAAATGACAAAACGGAGGCTGTCCTACTTGGGGCACATCATGAGAAAGCAAGATTCTCTGGAAAAGACAAAAGTGATGGGAATGGTTGAAGGCAGAAATGGGTTGGCTCTCTAAAGGAAGCCACAGACTCGAGTACAGTATATAATTGCTGAGAGAGGCTGTTTAGGACAAGGCATTTTGGAAATCAGTCATTCATAGGGTCACCATAAGTTAGAGGTTCCTTGACAGCACATAATAACAACACCCATAAATAAAGTTCTGGGTCATTATCTGTCAGATAGCTAGATAAGATAGATACTGTATGTGCTTTAGTCAGAGGATTTTTTTAAATCTGGTATACAAACGATCAGCCAGGCTAGAAGCATAATAAAAAGATGTGTATTCTGTAGACTTACATTATAACTAATGAGATACTTCAATTATTTATTTTCTAATATTTTCTTCTCTGATCTTTGATACTAGCATTTCTGGTATGTACTCCTCATAGCTCTTGAAAACAGCAGGAGCATTTGACCTTATGAGCTTTTGTTTAAAATCATGGAATAGTTTGTTTAGCTATTTTTCTTTTTATATGCCTACTCAGCAGTCTCCATTGAATTCAGTGGTGTTTGCTCCTAGAAAACAGATTATCGCTCTATAGGCACAATTTGAGGACTGCAGACTAAGCTCTGAAAGTGCAAAGTACTGATGAAGATGTACTTTAAAGAACAATTTTCTCTTTTTTCCCCTTTTTTAACAATCAATGGCCAAAATCCTCCTGCCTTGTTGCATTTGCATAATGCAAAATTCCGCAAGTTAAAATACGGGACATTAATTCCTTCAGAACCGCTGCCAGACCAGATTCAAATATATCTTCCCGATGAATGAATGCCTATCCTTGAAATCAAAGAAATTAAAGTTGCAAAAAGAGTGTGGGCACTAAACATTTTTTGAGTGGGGATTGTTTATTTAGGAAATCCTAACGTTATCACCCTAGTTAATGCTAATAATCTTCCCCGAGCATAAAGCAAAGGTTAAAAATAATTGTAGATTAAGGCATGGCCACACATATTTGTTTTGACTTGAAAGGAACTTCTCTATACCACAGTTTGGCATTTAAATCACTGTTGCTATTCATACTGAAGTTTTTAAATTATGCTGGGAAGACATATTTCAAGTGTCCACATGGCACACAGGCCCTTTTCTCCCTTGCCCTTCTTTGTAGTTATTACCTCCCTTTTACCTACCTCCTCAGGCATTCAAATCCCTTCTCTAAAAAATGTATAGCAAGTGAAATACCACTGAACAGGTTGGACATGGTAAGCATCTGAATTAGTGCTGTACCAGTTGAGAGCTATAATTAGGAGAACAGCTTCCAAATTGCATTGCAGTTGTGGTCCTTGTCAGTGCCAAAAGATCGGACCTACTTCTAGCTAGCACTAATGTTGTGTAATCAATGGAATAAACACTAAGAGGTACAGTGAGAAACATGACACGAACAATGGGGCAAACCCCTGTCTAGTTGCTAAATTAATCACTTTGCCTGGAAAATTCTTTTCGAAAAGCAGGCTGTGCACAAAATCTGTTTTCTTCAATCGCCCCTAGCTAGCTGTGGGCTGACTTCCTCCCGCGTTTTACTGAAAGCCATTACATTTATAGATTTACAGTTTTTGTCATGTTCGCAGAGTTAATGTCAGGAGATCCAAATGACAGCACATCTTTCATTTGCTGAAGTAAGGCTGCAGTAATATATGGAGCAGGGGTTTCCACTTTTAAAATGTACTGCGTCTGACACGGGTATAGAAAGAAAGAAAGAAAGAAAGAAAGAAAGAAAGAAAGAAAGAAAGAAAGAAAGAAAGAAAGAAAGAAAGAAAGAAAGAAAGAAAGAAAGAAAGAAAGAGCTTGTTACATCACCCCTTGGTTTTGTAATGTGTTTTGAAAGAAAATCTCACATGCAGTAGAAGACCGTGCTGGCTGATACATTTAGGAGTTGGTAGAGCTGCAGTTCAGGCGTAAGGAACATCTCTTTCCCTTTACCACTGTGTTGTCCATATGGTGCACATTCCACCACGAAGCCCCTTTTCCAGTTCTTCCTATTGTCCAAATTATAGCAAGTCTCAGTTCACACAATCTTCTTGCTTGTAGCACCCAGCGTCTGGAGTATCCTCCCTGAATCGAGATCCCTTATGTCTTTGCTCCTTGCTTTCAGAAGGGAAACCAAAATGATTTTATTTCAGCAAAGGCACAGTGCTTTTCTTAAGGATCTTTACTGCGCCCCTTAACTTTTCAGTGTTGTTGCAAGCTCTCCTGGGTGATTTTAATGGTTGCTTCATCTTGTTTTGCTATTGTGTTATTTTATTGTTTTATGTTATACTGGAAGCTGCATAGAGTGGTTGTATAGACCAGATGGGCAGGATACAAATCAAATCTAAATAAATAAATAAATAAATAAATAAATAAATAAATAAAAATGTCCTTGTATTGTTTGGGCAGCCACAATTATAATTTATATGCCATAAAAATAATAGGCTTGGATCCTAATTTCCTGCTCTGTGCACATATGGAGACAGATTCTTTAACACACACATCCTCGATTTGTGGTCATTCGCACCATTCCCATAGCAGCCCCACTCACATCCAGGATTTTCAGCAGGTCCAAAAGGGGAGCAGAGGAAAGGGGAAGGCAGGGAAGCCCATCTAATGATGTCTCATTCATGGAAAGAGAATAAGAATCCAAGCTGCAACTTCTAATTTAATCTATTTCTATCTCTTTTTAAAAAAAATCATTCACGTTACGGTTATAATCAATGAATCTTAGGCCTTTTAGTTCTTTTGACAGCTAGAATATAATGCCAAGCAATACCTCTAACGTCATTCTTATCCTATTATTTCTGTCCATAAAGCTGTAGAGGGGAGGGGGGGAAACAAAGACTTAAATGCGGCATCCATATCCTGGGCAATCTAGCAAATCTAATACTGCTATTCTTGAGGGTTGCCTCAAGGATGTGCACATTTGTCTGCCCTGTTAAACACACACATTGTTCTGGAATATTGAGGCGTGCATTAATAAGAAGATTTACTGATGTGAGTGATTACATTGTCCATGTTGTAAATATAAATGTCAGAGGACATTCAGCTACAAAAGTAAACCTGTTTACTTCCCATTAAACTTATTTACTTCTGTAGTGGGGTTCTCAAGAATGCTATATTTATTACATTTAGATGTTTAAAAGGGTTTTCAAAAGGTTTTTAAATTTGTTTTCAGTCTTAGTTGTAATACTGACAAATGCTTGATCATTCTCCATGTAATTTTAATGGTATTTTTAAAAATGTGATTATTGTATAATTTTAATTGTTATGAGTCACCTTGGCTGCCCAGTGGGGGGAAATAATACAAATACATAAATAAACTTCAGGTTCATAAATATTAGGTGAGTGTTTCTCTTTAATCTCTTGCATATATTTCTAAATTGGTAGTCAAACAGTAGGAAAAATATGAAATTTTGCTATGGAATTTCACAGATAGCTAAGCACATATGCTGCTGAAGCTGACAAACACCTGCCCCCGTGCATGAAGTCTTCACATGTTCTTCTGTTACTTATAGAATAAAAGATGGATTTACTTTGTCAGTAACTTGGACTAGATTATACTCCTTGTTTACTATTTATTAGTAAGGATGGGAATCCTATTTATTTTGTAGTCACAGCTAAGAAAGAAAGCTTTCAATCATTTGTATTGTCATTTGGTAAGATTATGAGAGGGTCTGTGGATTTTTTGCATTTTGGTATCTTTCTGTGAAAAATCTGAGGAAGTATTTTTGGCTGGTTGGTTGCTTTTTTGCACAAAAGTCTTATTTTGCTTGAAAAGCTTTGCATTTTGTATTTAAAACCCCCTATTTTGTGCCCTCTGAAAAAAAACTTTGTATTTTTTAATGCTGTGCCTGTCAAAAACAAATATTTTTGCTTTCCCGTAGGAATGAAAAACCTTGCAGTGATTATCCATTTTTAAAAGCAATATCTTAATACGTCTAGGCACTCGTTGTTGTTGTTGTTGTTAAGGATGAGAAAATTTGAGAATATTAGTTATTTATTGCCTTTATCTTTATTTATTTATTGCCTTTATAGACCACCTTTCCATTATTGAACTCAAGGTTAGGTGCATGGCCTACCTCCTTCTCTGCTGTTAATCTTCATAGCAAGAACCCTGTAAAGGTCAGGTTGACTGAGTATGGCCAGCCCACGCTCACCCAGTCAATTTCATTACTCAGTGGAGTCTTGATCCTCTTTTTTCCAAGTCCCAGTCTCACATTCTGAACACTGAGCCATACCGATATACACACCTGAGCATGAATCTGACTCATTGATATCTTACTGCTTTATGTAGCAAGTCTCAATTAGAGTAGGTCATAAGATCAATGGCACTTAAAGAGGAGTTGACTCACCAAAGCTCCATTGATTCAAAAGGGCCTACTCTAGTTGTGGCTTCCTGCACCAAGCAACAGTACAGTATTTCAGCCACTGTGTAAAAAAGAGTGTGCTGCTTTGTCTCACACCCTGTGTGAGGAAATCTGTATGGGGATCTGGGGGTAAGACCAGAGAGGTTTTTTCTTGACCCTTTGTCTAGAGATGTTTACACAGAGCTCTCACTTTTCTACTACTCTGTATTAAATTGGTAAGAATTTGGCAAGTGCAATATTTGGTGGCAGGAAGGTCGAGGAAGTTGTGTAGGGTCGCACAAGGCATTTAGGGTCTCCATGCAGCCCCAGAATAACAGACTATACATCCCTGATTTTATATGTCAGTATCATATGAAAAATATTCCAGTTGTATTGAAGATGGTAGAGAATAGACATCCTTTAGGCTGCATCCCTGGAGAAACTTATCTGGGAGTAAGTGCTATAAATTCAAACAAATGTGCTTCTGAGTAGACATGCATTGGACAACTACACAATTAATAATCTGCTGAATATTTTGTGATAGTTTTAGTGGGTGTCATGTTTTACAAATGTGACAACAGTGGTTAGTCCCACAAATGTTCTCATTTTACCAGAATCAGAAATAAGACATTATTCACCCTTGCCTCATCTTCCTGTGTTGCATTTTAGAATATAAACACCTTGGGGCAAGAAACTGCTCTTTTTGTAAAGGACTGCCCACATTGATAAATAATAAAGTGCTTACCATTACCTATACAGTTGTCTCTCATTTTCTCTCTTTTTTTCTTTTTCCTCTTATTTTTTACTTCCATCTCTCCTTCTTAGCCAGATGGTTCCCTCTTTTCCTGCTGCTTTTTGGCTGTCCTGGAGGCAACCTGCCTCAGCTGTGACTCAAAGGAAGCACTCTTTATGATGGGAGGTTTTGTTGCCATCTTTCTTTGTTTCTCAAAATTTCTTCCTTTCACCTTTCATTCCTTTGTTTTGCTCTTCTCCTCCCTGGTGGATGACCGTACAGAGGCCTAGCTTTGCCAAAGCCAGAATCCTGGTGGAAAAACACCACATCTGCACTATTAATCAAACAAATGATTTCTGCCTTCTGGCCAGCCAGCCGATGTTTAATTAAATTTAGGATGGAAACCCTGTCAAAAGATGCAGCCCACCTGTACGACCACTGTTGCACATCCTATTCTTAAAAAATAGTAATTCTGACCCAAGTGTTTTCAATCCCTCTTTCAATGGCTATTCATCATAATTATTGTTTTTGTTGCTTTTTGCCAGGACTTTTTATTTATGTTATAACCCATTCATAGGTTCTACTATTAAATAGTTTGCTAATAAATTGAGACATTTTACACAGATCTTGTAGGTAGGCAGATAATAGAATAACCGCCAGTTTACTTTAAAATATCAGGAGGCTGCGCAACATCTGATAGTAAAATGATATATGACCTTTAGAAGATGGAAATAAGTTAAAAGTTGCGAAGTGACCTAATATATATAAATATAGCTGCTGACCTACTTGAGGTAGCTTAGCCTGCAACTACACTGACAAATACTTCAGGATATGCTCTGCAATTAACTCAGGTGAATTGGAAATATTTTTCAATGATCACATGCTGCAAAGGCCAATGTGAATCAGCCTAGCCGTTTTTGTTTCTGATTTGAAGATATTCCCCCTGTCGCTGGAGGCTTCTACTTTTTTTTTTAAGTCAGAACAATTCAGACAGTGTTTTCCCTGTGTGATCATTTGTTTCATTCAACAAAGGGACAGGGACGTGACTCTCGATGGAGTTATGGTGATGTATTAAGCTGGGGTGTGATGCTTTGGGACGGCGAGGATCATCTACCCTCGTAATCTTTCTCTCTACTTGTCCCAAAGTATTTTTTAAAACAAGCAACACATTTCAGTACTATATCACCTTATTATTACATTGATACATTACAGTAGTTTAGCGCTACATTACATCTGCACAGAGAATAAAAGATAAGAAAGGATAGCTGGACATCTCTAGGTGGGTGGTGTCAAAGGAAGGGGACTGTGGGCACATATGAAATTGAGGCACCAAAACTATCTGGTGTCTTTGTGTGATCACCTAAACCAAATACAAGCATAAGAGAGACTGAGAGCTGAGCCACGTCCATTCGATTTGCCAGTGTAGTCCTCAGGCATAAGTTGCATCGGGAATAAGTGGATGTAATTTTGTTTAATAAATACATTTTGCCTTTTATTAATCTGAGAACTATAAGATCTCGGCTTTATCCAGACCATTATTTTACACTGATGCGAGTTCAGAAAAAAATTGTTACTTTCTATCGATTGTTCTGCATTCACTATTCATTCACAGCACAAATGAGGATTCAAAGAGTTATAAAGGAACAGTCTACCCAGGGGCTGGAATGTTTCCAAGGAACACTTTTCTTCCCTCACCAAAATCCCAATCTCATTTCTATTGGAGTTTTATCCACCTTGCATGCTGCTTGTAGTTTGTGAGGCTGGGAGGGAGGGACCTTTCTGGGCTGGGGTAACTGTCAATCTATCCAGCACTAATCAATTGGTCCTTCCTGCCTTGAGTTCAAAGAGATACCCACCTCTCTGCAGAGTTTTCTCTTTCCCTTTGTTTAATCTGTTGGAGGCAGCGTGTTTGCTTGTTTGTTGGCTGCCGATCTGTTGACAACTGTAAGTAATGAAACACTTTTATTCTTTCTCCTACTTAATGCCTCAGGATGAGTTTTTGAGACCTTAAGTGGCAGTTAATAAGAAAGAGGTGGATTATCTGGGGAACTTGGAGCTATTCTCCTCTGAGTCTCTGTACAGGAAAGGGACTTCAAAACTCTGCAACAGTTTCATTTTAGGCTGTGCTCCCATCCCCACTTGGGAGATGCTTTGGAGCAGACCTTTGGCAAGCCAGATTTGGACTGCCCATAGATTGGGGCTGCAAGTCAAAGATTTCCCTCCCCTGACCCAGCTTTTACTTGTGTTGGAACTGCACATTGGACCCTGTGTCAGGCAGCCTATCTGGATTTTTAAAACTCTCTTACCCTGTCTTGTGTTTTACATCTAAACAGTCAATCCCCAACCCTTAGCAGGATGAAAGATAAAAAGGTTATTCTCCTTTCTGAGAGTATTCTTTTGTTTTCCATTCAGTAGTTATTTGAAGTGGATGTCTGAGGGAGATTATCTTGCACAATGTTTCTCATTTTGTGAAGGAAGATAGGAGCAGCTTCTTGCCAGGTGAATTGAAAGTGTTCGCAGAACAATGTAAGCTCTTGTGGAGAAAGTATGAGGTGGAACAATGTCACTGTCACCATCAGCACTAATATTGCAGACAAGTAGTTGTAATTACGGCAATTAAAACACCGCTTTTGTGGCTCGTTTTTGGTTGCCTTTCTTGTGGGCTGTCTCTGAGAGATAGTTGAGTCAGGAGCACTTGGTATGTCAAACTCAGTCTCAGGAAATGGAAGCACCCACACCAAAATGGAAAACTAGAAAATGTTGACCCTAACACCAAATATATAAAGACAGCTTGTGATTTACTAAGAGATAAAAAGCTGACTAAGTGATTAGTCATGGATTGCTGCCTTGTCGTGGCGAAGGGGCTTGAGTAACTCAGAGAAACTATGGGCTATGCCGTGCAGGGACACCCAAGACGGACAGGACATAGTGGAGAGTTCCGACTAAACGCAATCCACCTGGAGTAGGAAATGGCAAGCCACTCCAGTATCTTTGCCAAGAACGCCCCATGATCAGAAACAAAAGGCTAAAAGATATGACGCTGGAAGATGGGCCCCTCAGGTCGGAAGGCGTCCAACATGCTACTGAGGAAGAGCGGAGGACAAGTACAAGTAGCTCCAGAGCTAATGAAGTGGTTGGGCCAAAGCCGAAAGGACGCTCAGCTGTGGACGTGCCTGGAAGTGAAAGGAAAATCCAATGCTGCAAAGAAAAATACTGCATAGGAACCTGGAATGTAAGATCTATGAACCTTGGGAAGCTGGAGGTGGTCAAACAGGAGATGGCAAGAATAAACATCGACATCCTGGGCATCAGCGAACTAAAATGGACAGGAATGGGCGAATTCAGCTCAGATGATTATCATATCTACTATTGTGGGCAAGAATCCCGTAGAAGGAATGGAGTAGCCCTCATAGTCAACAAAAGAGTGGGGAAAGCTGTAATGGGATACAATCTCAAAAATGATAGAATGATGTCAATACGAATCCAAGGCAGACCATTTAACATCACAATAATCCAAGTTTATGCACCAACCAGCATTGCTGAGGAGACTGAAATTGAACAATTCTATGAAGATTTACAACACCTTCTAGAACTGACACCAAAGAAAGATGTTCTTCTCATTCTAGGGGACTGGAATGCTAAAGTAGGGAGCCAAGAGATAAAAGGAACAACAGGGAAGTTTGGCCTTGGAGTTCAGAACGAAGCAGGACAAAGGCTAATAGAGTTTTGTCAAGAGAATAAGCTGGTCATCACAAACACTCTTTTCCAACAACACAAGAGGCGACTCTATACATGGAAATCACCAGATGGGCAATATCGAAATCAGATTGATTATATTCTCTGCAGCCAAAGATGGAGAAGCTCTATACAGTCAGCAAAAACAAGACCTGGAGCTGACTGCGGTTCTGATCATCAGCTTCTCATAGCAAAATTCAAGCTTAGACTGAAGAGATTAGGAAAAACCACTGGGCCACTCAGGTATAATCTAAACCAAATCCCTTATGAATACACAGTGGAAGTAAAGAACAGATTTAAGGAACTAGATTTGGTGGACAGAGTGCCTGAAGAACTTTGGATAGAGGCTCGTAACATTGTCCAGGAGGCAGCAACGAAAACCATCCCAAAGAAAAGGAAATGCAAGAAAGCAAAGTGGCTGTCCAACGAGGCCTTAGAAATAGCAGAGAGGAGAAGGGAAACAAAATGCAAGGGAGATAGGGAAAGTTACAGAAACTTGAATTCAGACTTCCAAAGAATAGCAAGGAGAGACAAGAGGGCCTTCTTAAATGAACAATGCAAAGAAATAGAGGAAAATAACAGAAAAGGAAAAACCAGAGATCTGTTCAGGAAAATTGGAGATATTAGAGGAACATTTCGCGCAAAGATGGACATGGTAAAGGACAAAAATGGGAGGGACCTAACAGAAGCAGAAGACATCAAGAAGAGGTGGCAAGAATACACAGAGGAATTATATCAGAAAGATGTGGATATCCCGGACAACCCAGACAATGTAGTTGCAGACCTTGAGCCAGACATCCTGGAGAGTGAAGTCAAGTGGGCCTTAGAAAGCCTGGCTAACAACAAGGCCAGTGGAGGTGATGGCATTCCAGTTGAACTATTTAAAATCTTGAAAGATGATGCTGTTAAGGTGCTACATTCAATATGCCAGCAAGTTTGGAAAACTCAACAGTGGCCAGAGGATTGGAAAAGATCAGTCTACATCCCAATCCCAAAGAAAGGCAGTGCCAAAGAATGCTCCAACTACCGTACAATTGCACTCATTTCGCACGCTAGCAAGGTTATGCTCAAAATCCTCCAAGGTAGGCTTCAGCAGTATGTGGACCGAGAACTCCCAGAAGTACAAGCTGGATTCCGAAGAGGCAGAGGAACTCGAGACCAAATTGCTAACTTGCGCTGGATTATGGAGAAAGCCAGAGAGTTCCAGAAAAATATCTACTTCTGCTTCATTGACTATGCAAAAGCCTTTGACTGTGTGGACCACAGCAAACTATGGCAAGTTCTTAAAGAAATGGGAGTGCCTGACCACTTTATCTGTCTCCTGAGAAACCTATATGTGGGACAGGAAGCAACAGTTAGAACTGGTCATGGAACAACTGAGTGGTTCAAAATTGGGAAAGGAGTACGGCAAGGCTGCATATTGTCCCCCAGCTTATTTAACTTATATGCAGAATACATCATGCGGAAGGCTGGACTGGAAGAAACCCAAGCTGGAATTAAGATTGCCGGAAGAAATATCAACAACCTCCGATATGCAGATGATACCACTCTGATGGCAGAAAGTGAGGAGGAATTAAAGAACCTTGTAATGAGAGTGAAAGAGGAGAGTGCAAAAAACGGTCTGAAACTCAACATCAAAAAAACTAAGATCATGGCCACTGGTCCCATCACCTCCTGGGAAATAGAAGGGGAAGATATGGAGGCAGTGTCAAATTTTATCTTCCTGGGCTCCATGATTACTTCAGATGGAGACAGCAGCCCTGACATTAAAAGGCGCCTTCTTCTTGGGAGGAAAGCGATGACAAATCTTGACAGCATCTTGAAAAGCAGAGACATCACCTTGCCAACAAAAGTCCGAATAGTCAAAGCTATGGTTTTTCCTGTCGTGATGTATGGAAGTGAGAGCTGGACCATAAAGAAAGCAGACCACCGAAGAATTGATGCCTTTGAATTGTGGTGCTGGAGGAGGCTCTTGAGAATCCCCTGGACTGCAAGGAGAACAAACCTATCAGTTCTAAAGGAAATCAACCCTGAGTGCTCACTGGAAGGACAGATCCTGAAGCTGAGGCTCCAGTACTTTGGCCATCTCATGAGAAGAAAAGAGTCCTTGGAAAAAACCTTGATGTTAGGAAGGTGTGATGGCAAGAGGAGAAGGGGACAACCAAGGATGAGATGGCTGGACAGTGTCTGCGAAGCAACCAACATGAACCTGACACAACTCCGGGAGGCAGTAGAAGACAGGAGGGCCTGGCGTGCTCTGGTCCATGGGGTCACGAAGAGTCGGACACGACTAAACGACTAAACACACACACAAGTGAGAGATGTTTGCTTCTCATTTCCAGGGCTGAGCCAAGGCATTAAAAATGTAATAATCTTATAGTAAATCCCTGGACATTCTTGGCCTAAATAATAAGACAGGACAAGATTTGTTTTTCTTCTGCTGTAAATGAAAAGTTAAAGGGTGTCCACAATCTCAATGGACGGGAAACAGCTACAGGTTGATTGTGATTTGCAGGGGAAATTGGGGAGCAGAGGAAAGAATTAAACACCCTCTGTGTCTGTATTTTAGTCTGTTTTGGGGGGGAGAAGAAAAGCTCTCTTCAGGCTTTGCCTAAACATGTGATGGTTCTGTGTAGAACCAGAGTCAAGACCACACATACTGATCCTGCCCCTTATGTCAGTTCCTATTCATTTCAGAAGAATGGTGAAGAGATGTTTGAAGACTGTTCACTGTTTTGGCACTGTGACCAACCGTCAGTCTCAAGGTAGATCAGCTGTCCCTCCACTCTAAATCTGGTACTGTTGAATGCCATGTCTGTATCTAACAAATCCCAGATTATCCAAGACCTTATTCTGGGGAGGATGCAAACTTGGCGTGCATAACCTAAACTTGGATGGACGGGGAAGGTGTTCCTTGGACTCTTGCCTGTCCTCCCAGTTATGCAGTCCAGCACCAGGGTAGACTGGAGGGGGGAGTAGCCATTGTTTATAGAAACACTTTGGAGGTTGTTAGGCACTCTACGGCGGTGAAGCCAGGTCTGGAGGCCCTCCACATGTCGATTGGGGCAGGGATGGTATTGGGATCTTGCTGGGTTACCATGCTCTCCATAACCCAGCAATTTCCTTACCGGAGCTGGCGGACTTTGTCTCCACAGCATTGTTGGAATCCCTGAGGCTTTTGGTCTTTAGTGATTTCAACATCCATGCGGAGGCAGCAGTTTCTGGTCTGACTCTTGAGTTCTTGGAAACCATGGCTTCCTTGGACATGTCCCAACATGTCAACGGCCCCACACACATGGGCAGTCATACGCTAGACCTGATGTTCTCCACCAAGCGGAGGGAGTGTGGTCTGATGGCGACTGACCTTGTGTCAGTTCCCTTGTCATGGTCAGATCACCACCTAATAAAATGTAATCTCTCAGTGGCTCTCCCTCCCCGCAGGGAGCAAAGATCTATTTTAATGGTCCACCCTCGAAGGCTACTGGATCCTATAGGATTCCAGAACTCTATGAGAGGGATTCCAGGACTCCATGAGATATGGTGGACAAAGCGCTTGACCATGGTCGTGCCACCACCTTCTCCCTTGACCCTTGCCCGGCCTGGATAATCAAAGCAGCCAGGCCTATAACAACCAAATGTGCCACTGCAATAATTAATGGGTCTCTCCAGGAGGGCAAGGGTCCCCTTGCCATTAAGGAGAGACTCATTAGGCCCATAAGGAAGAAACCAAGTTTGGTGGCAGACAACACTGGCAATTATAGGCCCATCCCCAATGTTTTTTTCCTTAGCAAATTGGCAGAGAGGGTGGCTCTTTTGGATGAAACCAATGTCCTGGATCCATTACAGTTGGGCTTCAGGCCACGCCACAGTATGAACATGGCATTGGTAGCCCTGTTTGATTACCTGCTGAGGGAGGCCGACTGGGGCAAAATGTCCTTGTTGGTCCTCCTTGATATCTCAGCCACCTTCGATACCATCGACTACGGTATCATCCTGGGGAGGCTGTCCAAATTGGGAATCGGTGGTCTGGTGTTTGCTTGGCTCCAATTCTTAGGACTGTCCTCAGAGAGTGCTGCTGGGTGGGGTCATCATGGGGTGTGGGGCTTCATGTCATCAGAACACTGGTGACACCCAGCTCTACATCTCCTTTTCTCCAGTCACAGTGGATCGCATTCTATCCCTTCAGCGCTGCCTGGAGGCGGTACTGCAATAGATGTAGGATAATGGACTGAGGCTGAACCCGGACAAGACAGAGGTCCTGAGGGTGGGTGGCCCCTCCATTGGTGGTTTGAGAAACTCCCTCTCTTTTTGGGGGCTGACTCTCACTGCAAAGAGTGAGGTTCGCAGCTTGGGGGTCCATCTGGATCCGGCGCTCACCATGGAAACCCAGTTGGTATCAGTGGTCTGCTCCGCCTATTTCCATCTCTGGTGGATTGCCCAGCTGCATCCTTATCTTGATGTTAGGGCACTCACCACTCTGGTCCATGCACTTGTAGTCTCCAGATTAGACTACTGTGGCACACTCTATGTGGGTCTACCTTTGAGATTGATGTGGAAGCTTCAAATGGTACAGAATGCGGCGGCCAGACTTCTCACTGGGGTGAGAAAATATCAGCATAATTCCCCCACTCTGGCTGCCTTGCATTGGCTGCCCGTTTGTTTCTGCATTTATTTCAAAGTGTTAATGATGACATATAAAGCCCTAAACGGTTTACAACCTCGATATCTAGTGGAACACCTCCTCCCACCTAGATCTACCCGAATCACTCCTTCTAGCCAGGAGGGGCAGCAGAGGGGCCTAATGCTGAGGAAGGCCCAGAGAAAGAACAATAAACTGGGCCTTCTTGGCAGTGGCCCCTCGCCTTTGGAACAGTCTGCCCTCAGAGATCTGTCTGGCTCCCTCCTAGGGTTTGTTAAGAGCAAACTTAAGACCTGGCTCTTTAGGCAGGCTTCCCCTCCTGTCATCACTTCAATATTTTTCCCATCTTGAACTATATTACTATTGTTTTTTTTATTTTATTATATTGTCTTTATTTTATCTATTATTGTTAGCCACCCAGAGTAGACTTCAGTCTAGATGGGCAGAATGAATGAATGAATGAATGAATGAATGAATGAATGAATGAATGAATGAATGAATGAATGTTTGCCCAGATAGCAAGTGCCTGGGGACCTGATTACATGGGCACTTGTCTTACAGTTTGGTCCGCTGAAGGGATGAGCTTGATTGCTTCTTTTCCTGGTAATAAGACAATGTTTCAGTGTGAACCTGCCCTTCCCCAGTGTGTTCCAATTTGCACCTTTCTGGCTTCTTGTCACAGGCAACTGTTTTTTAGGTGTGGGTAGGATCCAGCTTGTGTGATTTAGACTCAAACCAAAGAAGCTGCCCCTTATATCAGTTCCTATTCATTTCAGAAGAATGGTGAAGAGATGTTTGAAGACTGTTCACTGTTTTGGCACTGTGACCAACCGTCAGTTTGGAGAAGCTTCTTAACAATCTTAACACTTTGCCTCTTAATGGTTTTGAGAAATGGAAAACTTCTGTTTCTCTCTGCTTTGAAGGGTGGGAGAGAGGAAGATTTCCAATTTTTTAAATTATTAACATATCAGTGGTGCTTTGAAAGTTTTTTTTTAAATGTCATCTCAAAGCATCACTGATGTGCTGTATCAGTTAGCAACCATTAATAAGAAATGGAAAACTTTGTCTCCTTTATCCTCCGAATGAGAACCAAGAAGAAGTTTTCAATTTCTCAAGATATTCTTGATTTCTCAAGAGGCAAGATTATTAAGAGGCTTCTCCAAAGAAACAGCCAGACAGCTGCTCAATGATCTTGAGAAATCTTTCCTTTTAAAGGGAAAGAAAATTTTGATTGTGCTAAACAGGGTCGCCCGAGGTGCAGTGTAGTTTCTTTACCTGATCCTTGCATGTGGATTCAAGGATTGTACTTCTTAAACAGCACTATTTAGCCATGCCTAGCCAAATCATAATTACCAATAATGAGGTACTGTATGTATTTGGAGTAGTAACGATGTAACAAAGTTCTCTTTCGAAATTAATGGAAGGAGCAGGAACAAAGTTACTGTAATGGTATAATGAGTAATATTTTTAAAATTATTTTTAAAAAATTCCTTAGGCAGTTTTCAAAAGCTTCTTGACAGGACTTTTTCCAGTTGCATGTCATTTTCTTATCAATCTTACCCCACTACCACAAAAGTAGTTGAAAGTAATATAAGAATTATGTGCAATAGAATGAGTATCACAGCAAATTGGTGTTGTTGTTTTTTTCAACATTCTTATGGCCTTCTTTTCTAACACTGGAATACTATACAATGGTGCCTTACTTAACGACGATAATCCATTCCAGGAAAACTGCCTTTAAGCGAAAACATCTTAAAACGAAATAAAAAACCCCACTGAAACTCACTGAAACCCGTTCAATGCATTCCAATGGGGTAAAAACTCACCGTCCAGCGAAGATCATTTTCGCTGCCTGTATAGTGAGGAATCTGTCCCTAAACACAGTGGGGAGCCATTTTAATTGCCCGGTGGCCATTTTGAAACCGCCAATCAGCTGTTAGAAAAACATTGTTTTGCGAGGAATCGGTTCCCGAAGCAAGGAACCGATCATCGCAAGGTGAAATCCCCCCATTTAGACCATCGTTTTGCGATTGCAAAAAGATCTTCATAAAGTGGATTCATTGTAATGCGGGGCAATCGTAAAGCGAAGCACTACTGTACAGTACTGATATACATAGCCATAATATTACATGGGTGCCATGGGCTGCTGCTGTCCCCTGGCAGTACAATGAGAAATCAAACTCCTGATCCCAAGTGGTTTGACTCAGTGAAACTATCCATCCATCCAGTGATATATACGGAGTGTGTATTAAATAGCTGATAGCGTATTCTTAGAAAGACTATGGGATTCTGCATATGCATAAAGGTAATGTATTCTTTATAATGCATGTAAGTCAGAGTGCAGGCAAAGGGAAAGGAGTTTGAAAAATGCTGCCTCAGCAACTCAGTGCAAGTGGTAGCCACTGGATCCAGTTAACATTCTGACTAATCATATCAAGGGTAAGCAAAGTGCCGCCTGGGTCACATACACCACCCCAGGGAGTTTTTACAGCCCCTAGCTCTCCGTATCCCTCTTCTTCTGGCAACAACAACAACAACAACAACGACAACAACGACAACAACGACAACAACGACAACAACAACAACAATAATAATAATAATAAAGTTGAATTGCTACTTATAAGAAACCCCAAGAAGTGGTAGTCTCCCTTTAGATAGGTCACAGCCACCCCATCATTTAAGTCTCAGATATGCCCCCTTTTTAAAGACTCTAGTGCAGAAAATAGCCTGCCTCAGCACTAGGGCATGTGGATTCAGGCAATGTGCCTATTTTCCTAGAGGGCAGACGCTAAGGTTGACTGAAGTCTTGGCTCTGCTTTCCATGTGCTGTTTTGTAATTGGAAGCTTTGTACTTTAACTCTGTGAAGTGCAAGATATACCTCTAGTTCAGACCAACTTTGAGTCAAACTAGGGGTGTGTGTATACATGTATAGAGAGATACATGCATATACACATATATACATATAGAGAGAGAGCATGCACAGTGGTATTCCCTTAAGGTTGCTCCAAATGGTTCTGTGTAAATTGATTTTAATATTTTTTTCTCTCTTTTTTTCCTTTCCTTTTTTATTTTATTGGCTGTGTGGCTTGTTTCTCGGCCATCTGTGAAGTTCTACTGTTTCAATGTACCGGTATTTGCGAAGGCTTTCACGGCCGGGATCTAATGTTTGTTGTGGGTTTTTTGGGCTCTTTGGCCGTGTTCTGAAGGTTGTTCTTCCTAACGTTTCACCAGTCTCTGTGGCCGGCGTCTTCAGAGGACAGCACAGAACACGGCCAAAGAGCCCGAAAAACTCACAACAACCATCTACTGTTTTAGTTTAGCAATTAGGAAAAGTTTATTTATTTATTTATTTATTTATTTATTTATTTATTTATTTAATTATTTAATTATTTAATTATTTAATTATTTAATTATTTATTTAATTTATACCCCACCTATCTGGCCCACCGGACCACTCTAGGCGTCTAGTTGTAATATTTTCAGTGGTGTCTGGAATTGTAATGCCTCAGGGTGGAGTTGTGATTGTTCACCACAATCACAGTTACTACCAATTGGTTTACAATGTTCTCCAGAAAGATACTCATTGAGAGCTGGATAGAGAATTGTCCATTTTAGAGCAGTTCTGACAATTACTGTAATTTCAAAGAGAATCAGGGTAATATGGTTGCTCATTTCTATGCTCAAGCCTTTTATAAGCTGAAGCATTTATAACAGTTTGCTCTTTTTAATAAAAGACTTTTGCTTATCATTGTCAATATTAGTAACATAAAAACTAATATTGATAATTAAGAAACTAGAAGCAAATTAGGGGCGCTTTGCAACTGGTGGCTATGCAATGCACTACCTGGGCATGGGAGAGTAAATTTCACCAGGCTTTGAACTGCGTATTGTGAAAATCTGCAAGTTTTAATGAAATAAATTTCATAGAGCAGATGTGGATGACACATGGACTAAAGTTCTGTTGGTTAGCATATTAAGTCACACTGGAGTAGGCCTATTAGGGAATGTGTTGAGTTATCTTCTCTGTGAGTTCCATTGATTCAAATGGACCTACTCTACTTGTGGCTTACTATGCTGAAGTTTCTTCCCACCCTAAAATTTCAAAAAGAGTCCTGCCTCTCTGCTCTGTACTTTTTCCTTTTGTTTCATCTGTTGTTTGTTTGCTGTTGATCTGTTTGCAATTGTAAGTAAATGAAACACTTTTATTATTTTTTCTACAAATGTCTCAGAGTGAGTTATTGAGACTTTAAGTGCTATTTAATGAGAAAAGAGTAGACTATCTGTTGGAATTATAAGTATTCTCCTCTGTGAGTCTCTGTACTTCTATTATGTAATGAAGGGGAATTTTACCAGAAATTCAAAACTCCACAATATCTGAGACAGCATTCATGAACAAAAATGTATTGAATGAGTGAACACAGTCATTCCAAAATAAAAATATTTGCAAACAAATGTATTGAGCGTATGTACTGGTGTACTTGTTGGATGCAGCTGAAAAGCTGAATGGCTATATTTGGATGACTATTTGTTGTGTTTTTTCTTATACAGGAAAAAATCTTTTCTATTTTCTGCTCTGTATGCTGCCTTTATATTTGGTGGTCGGCATGTAATGAACAAACGAGCAAAATTTGAACTGAGGAAACCACTAGTGCTCTGGTCTTTGAGCCTTGCAGTTTTCAGGTAAGCTATCTGCAAAGGTATTTAGAATTATTTCATTAGTTATACTAATTCAGTGGTTTAAGTAAGAATAGCATGATAAATATGCCCTATCTGTCATTGTAACCTTGTAAGGTTTAGGTTTTTGATGTAATTTATAACTTTTCTACAAATCTTGGAAATTATCCCTTTGCTTAGCACAGGACATCAAACTAGAGTAGGCCCATTGAATCAACTGGGATTTGGTGAAGCAACTCTTCTGTAAATTCCATTCATTCAAATGGGCCTACTCTAAGTATGAATGAGGGATGGCAACATAGTGAGTGAAATGTGTTTTAGGTTTCTCCAGGTCTTTCCACAGACAGAGAAAGGAAGCTTTATTTGCAAGTTTTTTGCGGCTGTATCCAGCAGGTAGTGTAGTTAAAGGGAACTGCATAATAAGCTGTAAACAAGGCTTCCACGTCTGTTTAGCTTTACCATAAGCTGTGGAAAAAAGAGAGAGATTTGCTCACCCTTAGCTGTTGAAAAGTAAAAGAAGAAAAAGAAAAATCTTGCTGATTGGCTTTGCATGCCATTCCCTGAATGAATCCTAGTGCTCTATTTTTTCTGCATCAGTTCAAGTGATCACACATCTATTTTTTTAAAAACAGAAGCCCCAGCAGCAGAGGGGAAAAGCTACAGATTTTGAGGAGGAAACTCTGCATGAACATACACACTTCCTCAATCTAATAGTCTACACCCTGGAAACACCATCCCAAGCTAACAATTTAATTATGAGATATGTCATCCATCTAGAAAAGACTGCCACATGGAGTAAGGCAATTTTAAAAACCAGTACAAAGAGCACTTCTGAAGGAGCCAATGACAACTGTATCATGGAGCTCAAAAGTGAAGGAACACAGTGTCTCCCACCTTTTATTTCAGAAATAATTCAGTCAGTTTTTGTTTTCTAACATGAATGGCAACAAATTAATTTTCCAGTTTCTAACACATAACACCATCAAAATCTAAATCTAAAACCTAACATTCCAAACTCTGAATTCTTATTGTTTTTTCCCCACTACTTGCAACAAGGAAGGAAAACAGCAACCTTCAGGGACAAATAAAGTATGCATGAGAAAATGACATTTTCCTACCTGGCTTTCTTATTGTTACAAATTTCACCTGTCTGTTGCTACCTACAATGGACAGGAACATGCCTTTCAAAAGCTGGAATGAATCAGTGCTGTACAGATATGTTTCTTACCTAGTGAAAGCATCCTATGAGATGTCCCAAATACATTTTTTTCTGTACTGAACCAAATGTAGTCAGTCATAACAAACTGATTTAAAAGAACCCTGTCAAGATTGCTCTAGATTTAATGGGAAAAAAAACATTGAAGGATCTGTACTTATCCAGGGGTCCTGCAGGAGGCAGAATTTATCACTGCAGGAGACTTGCACTTATAGTAGACTGGATTCTGCCCCCCTGTGAACAAAGATCCCTCCTCATTTTCTGGATCCAAACCACTTACTGTAGATGAATTAGAAGCTCTACATTTTATTCCAGCTGTCTAAAAAATTCAGTGTCATGTGTAATGGACTTAAACTATTTCTTGCCTTGTTAAAAATTTCAGCTTATTAAGTTAATTGATTTGCCTCACTATTTTCTTACTTTTCACATAATTTGCCTAGGACGATTTTGAACATTTGAAAATACATCTTTCGCTGCTAAGTTGTCTAGTTGCTATAACAACTAGATACCTTTGATCTTATAAGAATCTTGAGTATTCTTTAGAAACAGGCATCCTGCCTTTTTGGATTATTCTTTAAATCTTCAGATTACCACAGTTAGTCTGCCCCTTGGTCCTACTACAGGGCTGTGTCCCTGGAGGATTCATTAAGGGATATTTAAATGTTACATCATGCTCATGAATTCCTCAAGGACCGCATTAAAGGTTCTTAAATGGCTCCCTTGACTCAGAAGAGATTTCTTGCCAAACAGAATTTAAAGTAAAAAATGAATATTGCCTTTATGTATAAAAATGGGAAATTATCCAGTCTTGTGGAAAGAACCCGGTAAATTGAGAAGTTTCTTAATGAAATAAATTGTTGGCTTGTTCCCATGTCTCACTATTACCTTAAGTAAACTTGCTTGTAAATTGTTATGTGCCATCAAGTTATCTCCAATTTATGACAACTGTATGAATGAATGATCTCTAAAATCTCCACAGCTCTTGAAAACTCAATCGTGCAGCTTCCTTTAGGGAATCAATGTATCTCATATTTAGTTGTCTTCTTGTCCAGCTACATTCAGCCATTCCCAGCATTATTATCTTTTCCAGAGAATCCCACCTTCTCATGATGTGTTCAAAGTACCACCATCTCAATTTCATCATTTTTGCCTCCCGAGACAGTTCAGGCTTGATTTGCTCAAGGATCTGCTTGTTCATCTTTCTGGCTGTCCAGGATATCCACAAAGCTCTCCTCCAGCACCATGTTTCAAGCAAATCAATTTTTTTTCCTGTCAGCTTTCTTCACTGTCCAAGGCCAACATCATCCACACTATTGTACAAAGTAAATAAAAATAAAATGGTGTGGAAGATCTTGGCCTTGGTCTTCGGTGACTCCTCCTTATACTTCATCATCTTTTCTAATTCCTTCATTGCTAGCTTTCCGAGTCTCAGCTTTCTTCTGATTTCTTAGTTGCAGTATTCCTTTGGACTGATTATTGAACTAAGATATACAAAATCTTTAACAATTTCAGTGTCCTCATTGTCAGTGTTGAAGTTGTATCCTTGTTCTGTTTTCATGAATTTTGTCTTCGTAACATTCACTTGCAGTGCTGCTTTGGCACTTTCTTCCTTCATTTTCCCTAACAGTCATTTCAAGTTATTGCTGCTTTCTGTCAGTAAGATGGTGTCATCTGCATATGCTAAATTCCTGAAGTTTCTTCCACCAGTTTTCACTGCTCCTCCATCTGATTCTAGTCCAACTTTCTGTATAATATGTTCTGGGTACATGCTGAGTAAATAGGGAGATGAAATGTACCCCAGTCTGACACCTTTGCCTATGGAAAACTGTTACATCTTTCCATATTCTGTCCTAATAGTAGCTTCTTGTCCACAATACAGGTTGTGCAGGACAATCAAGTGCTGAGTCACATACATTATTTTCAGAACATCGCTTTTCGTGATCGAGTCAAATGCTTTGTTGTAGTGTTTAAAGCACAGTCTGACTTACTTCTGAAATTCTTTGGTGTGTTTCTTTGATGTGCTCTAGTAGCCAGTAGATATTTGCAATATGATCTCAAGTGCCTCTTCCTTTTCAGAATTCAACTTGAAAATCTAGCATTTTTCACTCCATATACAGTTAAACGCCTCTGTTGGAACATCTTGAGCATCACTTTGCTTGCATGGGAGGTTAAAGCAATGGCCCCATAGTTACTGAATTACTTGGTATCTCTTTTCTCCTGCCAACCTAGCAGTTCTAAAGCATGTAAAAATGCAAGTAGATAAATAGGTACCACCTCGGTGGGAAGGTAACGGCTAGTGGGAAGGTAACGGCTAATGTCTAGTCACGCTGGCCACATGACCATGGAAATTGTCTTTGGACAAAAGCTGGCTCTGTGGCTTGGAAACAGGGATGAGCACCGCACCCTAGAGTCGGACATGACTGGACTAAATGTCAAGGGGAACCTTTACCTTCTCTGGGACTGGGATTTATATTGAATGTGTTGGCATAAGTAGAAGCTTTGATATATTTATAAAAGCTGGATTTATTTGCAACAGAGCAGATAAGCAACTTCAAAAAGATAAGAATAATGCAGTGTAAGCATGCTATATTTTATATAATGAGACAAGATGAAATTCAGTATTGATTAATTTCTAAGGGTTATGAGATATTTCATTTTTATTTCAAACATCTGCAGCTCACAAGGTAGTTAGTCCCAGCCTTTTCCTAAGAGCCCCTCAGATATTTTGGACTGCAATGCTTATCATCACCCATTGCTTGCATCCTTGTTGACTGGGAATAATGGGAATAGTACAAAGCAGCTGGGAACATTTGCAAAGTCATACAAGATCCCCCCCCCAACCCACCCTTCTTTATCTAGAAGTAAACTGGACTGGTAGTTGAGTTTTATTAAACACTGGTGATGGGGCAGTGTCCTCCTGATCACCAAGGGGCAGCAGGCTAGTTAAGGAGGTGCAGGAAAGGTCATGTAAGAGACAAACTTCAATTGTCAGAGATGTATCCACCATCTGCTGTCAGAGGCAGTTGCTAGCCTTGCATCCCTTTATTATACCACATACATGGAGCAGTTTTTCTGAGCTGAACAGAATGCTCCAATCCAGTAATTCCATACACCATTGAAGGTCTGAGGCAAGGGCACTATTTCCAGCAGCTAAACAGTTGGAGGCTTCACAGAGACACTCCTTTCTTTCCATCTTGTTTTGAAGCCATTCTGTATACATTTTTAGTTATCCAAAACAGAAGAGATATAAGTACTGACTGCCCGTGATCCAAACAGGGGCATCTCATCCCACAATAATGGGATGAAACCCCCACCCCAGAAAGGACCACTGATAAAAATAAGGATTTCTACCTCAGTCTACCTGAAAGCTAAATGAAATTGTGTGGGATATTGTCAATTTTTGGCACATGTTCTTTTAAAATAATGGTGGTTTTCAGCTCAGCCTCTGGGATGAAGAAGGAAGCAGATGTAAAAGAAAGCACGCACAAAAATCTCTCAATGTTCAAATGAAGTGCCCTCCCTAAGTTTAATTTTAATCAGTTTTAAAAGTTATTAAGGATCTTATACAGATTTGCTATGCTGCAAAGTAGTTTACTATAGCCTGATCATGCTTAATTCCATTGGTGTCCCTTATGAACACATCAATTTTGACAACTCCTGGATATTAGAAGTGCTTACACAGGATTTCTAGCATAAGTCTGCAAGTATTTATCTGCTCTGTTTTGGCAGCAGTTCAGAATAAAACTCTTGAGTACCCTTTCTACCCAAGAAACAAATAAGCTTCTTCTCATCCCTATGAAATATGCAAGAAATTCTAGATAACATTTCACATTGACAGATATGTATCCCATAAAATTGACCACCCAAGATGTCTCTGTGTTTATTATTGCGGAGTACAAGAAAGGAAACCTAACTTTATAACTCTGAAGCAATCTTAGGCCCATTTATTTAAAAAGCACTTGCTTTTGGAGTCTAAGAGATGCATTTATTTATTTATTTATTTATTTATTTATTTATTCATTCATTCATACATACATACATACATACATACATACATACATACATACATACATACATACATACATACATACATACATACATACATACATACATACATACATACATACATACCCTGCCCATCTAGACCAAAGTCTACTCTGGGTGGCTATTCCAAGGTATTAAGAATACCTACAGTCTCATGGTAGAATTCTTTTTGAGCATTTAAAAAGGCATATTATGGAGTTCTTACTCCATTGTGTATTTTCAGATTTTTGCAGACTAGGGAGGGCTTTTTTCTGAGTTTATTGAATAAATGGAATATATGTTGGCTCACCAAATTCTCACTGATTCAATGGGCCTATTCTAGTGCAACTTGCAAGAGGATTCCAGCCATTATATACTCAGAAGTGAGGTCAATTGAGTTCAGTGGAACTTATTACCAAGTGAATGTTTATAAAGCTGGAATCATCTGTGTAGCAGCAAGTCTTACCTCTTGTATCCATAGTTGTTTAGTTTATTGACTAATTCATTTTCATTCCAGTGTTCCCATAAAAGGGAGAGAAAGGCAATCTTGTTTTTTGGTCTCATAACTACTACATGTTGAGAGTATGGGTAGACCAAGCCAAAATCCCAAATCAGTCATGTGAATCAGTGATCTGAGGAAGGGAGTGTTGTGGTGAAGCAAGGTTTTGAAGCCAGGCCTTGCATGTCAAATTTCTACAAATTCTCTAATGTTCTAATGTGGTTTTTGGGTTCCATGAAGGAGAGACATAATTTGCTATCAAGGAACACCATTTTGTTTACTTCATGTGGCACTTATTTAGGGATATGCCTTATAGAAATCAACTAAGCCATCTTAATAGCTACAAGAGGCCTTCTTATTCCCACACTGTGCTAGGAGGCAAATAGCTGTTCCACCAAATATGAACTCTTCACTACTTACAGGTTACTTCATATATACCATAGTACTCACACCATACTGTCTACTTCAGTACTAAATGGCCAGCTTTAAACACAAAACTGAAGAGTGCATTTTCTTCTTCCTTTACTAATAAACAATAAGAGATTTTCCTTTCTTGAGATGGGTATTAAAATGTACAAGATTCTTGCATCTGTCTGTAGCGTTAATTTTCTTGAAAACAATTGCTTCTCTAAGCCGAAGTTTAAAATAGAATCGGAAAAGGCCAAAAAAATTTTAAAATCCTGACTATCTTTGCTAATAACCTTCTGTGAATTTTGCTTTTTTTATTTTTTCTGATGGTACTTCACTCCTTTTTTATATTTTCTCTTCTTGAAGTATATTTGGTGCTGTTCGAACGGGTGCTTATATGGTGTACATTTTGATGACCAAAGGTCTGAAGCAGTCAGTTTGCGACCAGAGTTTTTACAATGGACCTGTCAGCAAATTTTGGGCTTATGCATTTGTGCTAAGCAAAGCACCAGAACTAGGTGAGTGCCTCTCTCTCTCTCTCTCTCTCTCTCTCTCTTTCCCCCACCCGTTTCTCTTTCTTTTTTTAAAATTCATGTGGTGCATCTGGAACAAAAAACAGAGTAAGGTTGCAAAAAGGATTTCTGCTTTGTGATCAGAAATGCTTTTTTTACATTTTGCCTTCAATCAATACATTAATCAGCCAACCATCTCTACCTTTCTTACATTTGTGGTCTCAAAGGATATTTCTCAGTTGTGTAGGTGGTAAAACATTGACAAGCAAGATGGCAACCCATACCCTTGAGAGAATATTTTACTTAGCCTATGCAGTTTTGATTTAGATTATATACAGACATGGAAATATTCTAGCTGTTCCTTCTGCTATGTTCCAGTTACAACTTTGTGTTAGAAAGTTTTGTTTCATCACCAAAAACAAGACTCTTCACTAACCCAGTGAATTGTCAATACAGCCAAAACAGCTTAACCCTTTGGTGCTGCAACAGCTACCTCCCATAGCTATGGCACATTGCTATTTATTCTATAGGGATTCCAATGAAATCACATAACCAACAAACACAGTCTTGTCAGGGGCCAGGCATAAGTTCATTTAAATCTTACCTGACAGCAAACAAAACAAATAAAACATCAACATATTGTCCAGGAAATAGAATGTATTTATAAAACATATTCAAATTACTCAGCTCCTTATGATTGCGAAACTCTTGTTTTTTATTATGACACGTAAGAATTGTGATATGTGAGACAGATCCATATTTGTGATTTTAAAATGTTTTAGAACTGTTCTGAATAAATGTAGACACTAAAACTTTTCCATCAGTTTCATTTCAGAATGGTAAATAACTGTTGAACCTCAGATATGACGGGTTTTATGAATTTATGACATACCATGGTGTTAATATTACCATGTGGCAAATAGTCTAGAACATTCTTATCCAGTGGTAGGGAAAACATTTATCTTCCCCCATGCCTCCTTAGAATTATGATTGGGCGTGTATCTGTGGTAGAGTTTCCACCATGTCCAGAACATTCCAGAGTCTATGAGTTGCCAGTGACTGGATGTGTGTTGTGCTACATTAGGACTGCTGGATAGCTCAGCAGTTTAGGCATCCGGCTGCGGAACCAGAGGTTGGGAGTTTGATTTCCCACTGGGGATCCCTGGCATGGGCTGGACTTGATGATCCATAAGGTTTCTTCCAGCTCTGCAATTCTAAGATGGTGATGATTACTTTCTAAGATGATGATTACCTTCATTGCAACTTGGTAAAAGGCTCTCTTATACCTGTTTACTTAGAGGTCACTGCAAATTTAATTGGAATTGATGAAGCGTACTTGCATGAGTTTTAGCAGAATTTCATGCCATTTTTAGTACTTGCCCTTTCTGTGAAATGTCATGTAAATGGTAACATAATTCAGTTCTGTTTAAAAAAATATCAGCCTACACATAAGCCCTTATCACAGAGTGACTTGCTCTATAGGTTTGGCAAGGTACTCACCTGGAAATAATGTTTGCTTGCCCCAGGCGAATGACAAACTAAATAGCTGCTCCAAATAATGCTTGTTTTCATGTAAGCAGGAGAGAATTCTTAGCAATCTTTTTCTTTACCCCACAGAAAAGGAAAGCAAACATGGCAATACTAGGTTCTTCTGGAGGTTGGTTTTTCTAACCCTAATTCTGGTTTGTGACAACATTGTCTGAATACTTAGATAGAAGCAAGCCCTAAAAATTACTCACATAACTAAGCTCTAAAATAGGCATATACTTTCACTGCAGCATAAACCATGTCCTCCTTCAAGTATTTTATAAAGTTTCTTCCCAAGCAATTTTAGAAAAGGTATAAACAGCAAACCCATCAGTTTTGGTGCCACTCTGCACGAATATGTTTGTTTATCCTCAGGCTTGTTCAAATGCTTCTAAATGGAAGCAGGAAATAGAGATATGACAGAGCTCATTTTTTTATTTTCAGTGAATTTCTGATGTTCAACCCAATCAGGAAGAAAGAATATTATTTCACGGTTGTTGTTTTTTTGTGTCAAGTGTCTTTGACTTCCTGCTATTTAAACATGAAAACTTACCAATATATAGTTGAATTAGTTTGCAGTTGCATATGAAAATGTGACATAGGATTTCTGTTACTGTTGATGAAGCCAGGGACCTTACTGCTTGTTTAGATTACAGTTTCACTTTTGGCATAGTATGAAGCCCCTGTAAAAGATTTTTTGTGTGTGTATGTTAAAATTTCTGTTTACATCACAATTTACAAACTCCGAAGTACACTAGATTTATAGGATTCATAGAGATGGAGTGTCATGGAATCAGCTAGAATGCTGTTAAATACATTTAAATTTGTGTTATGTGCTTACATGTGGAGGGCAGTTTGAATTAAGCACCTGTCACTTTGAAAGCTGAGATGATTCAGTCCCACGAGGAGGCTGAATTATCTCTTTTACACTTACACTTTTCACAAGGGGTAAGTTGTTCAGAGAGCAATCTGTATCATAAGTGAGAGTCAAAGACATGTTGTGTGTGTATATATTTCACTCTTTATGACACCATAGTGTAATCATAAAGCATCATATTGTTTGTTTTGTAATGTACTGGTGTGTTTACATTCTAATATTGTTTTTCTCATTTTCCCCATCCTAGGAGATACAATATTTATTATTCTTAGGAAGCAGAAGCTTATCTTCCTCCACTGGTACCACCACATTACTGTGCTGCTTTATTCCTGGTACTCTTACAAGGACATGGTAGCTGGTGGTGGCTGGTTTATGACCATGAACTATGGAGTGCATGCAGTCATGTACACGTACTATGCCTTGCGGGCTGCCGGATTCAGAGTCTCGCGCAAGTTTGCCATGTTTATCACTTTGTCGCAGATCACGCAGATGTTCATGGGCTGCATCGTCAACTACCTGGTCTTTGCCTGGATGCAACAAGGCCAGTGCCATTCCCATGTTTCAAACATTGTCTGGAGTTCCCTCATGTACCTCAGCTATTTTGTGCTCTTCTGCCACTTCTTTTTCGAAGCATACATTGGAAAGACCAGAAAAGCACGGAAGGATGAGTAAAAGCAAGAAAATCCAAGATGGAAGCCGCCGCTCAGGTCATCTACAAAACAACAAACACAAAGGAGAAAAAAAAACGGCACAAGGAAACTTTTTTAAAAACAAATGTATGGTGCAACTAAAACTCAGCAGCTAAGAGACAGCTAGGTTTGTTCAAACCAGTAAGTTTATGATCCTGTCATGGTGAGGGCTCACTGAATGATCTCAAATGGCTGCTGTAAGACATCTTCCTTCTTGCGTCTATCTGCTCTTAAAACAAACACACATTTTAAAAAAAACAGCAAAAGAAGATAATGATTTTGCAGAAATAAAAAAAAATTAGAATTATTGTTTCCCTGAGCATAGATGACTTTTATTAAAAATAATTATTTATATATCCTTTCTAACTTTTGTTTTTAAAATGCAAAACTTGAACAAAATATAAGCAGAGGAAACACAGTCTGTGTTGTCTGGACATTTGAAGCTGCCTTGTACCGTCAGAGCAACTAGTCCTGTATTTTCTACTCTGACTAGCAGCAGATCTCCAAGGTCTCGGGCAAATGCCCTACAGCCTAAGTTTCTTTTTTAAGATGGAGAGTCTGGGGATTAGAACCTGGGACCTTGTGCATCTAAAACATCTGACCTTCTGCCAAACTGTGGCCCCCTCCCTAAATGCAACCCGTGGTTTTGCAAAGTTAAATGCTTTTCCCTTCAGTGGTTTGTACATGCAGAAGCCCAGATGTGAAAGTTAAAAGGTTGATTTTGAGTGCCTGTTATAGAGAGTCACTGAAACTCCACTGAAGTGATCGGTTCAGAAGATTTTGTTGACAGGGTGGCTTGGCTTTGGTTATGGTACTACTGTATACCATGCTGTGAGAAGATGTTTTGCACAAGCTAAAGATCTGGTATGAGAGAATTTATATGAGATCCAAATAACTTTTAAGATGCATATCAGAGAAAATTTGGTCTGAGTTTTCGAGTAAAACAGCAAACAGTTAGAACAGTTTAATGTCCAGTCAATGAGTCTTACATTTGTTTGGGGCTAATGATAAAGGAGAGCAAGGGAGAGGATGGATCAGAAGAGTGCTGTACGGGTTCTATATTATTCTGATGACAAAATCTGGATATCTCTGTCTTTCTCGAGGCCACAACTAGCATACTGTTTTCTAAGGCACAGGATGTCCTAAGGTATGGTTGTGGTGGAGTTTGCTTAGCTGGAAAATACCATCAGCAACATTTGTCCAAAGACCGTTTCAGAACCTTGAAGCTCCAGCTCAAGCAAACGCTCTAAGCAGCTGAAAGAATACAGAATAAACATATTTTCCTGTTCATACAACCCAACAGGATCCTTCCAAAAGCCATCTTGTGAACTGCAGCTGTTCTGATAAGGCTGATCTTTGGAAGAAAAGCTGGTACGTAGGAGTGTTGCGCTTATGGATAGTGTCCCTTTCCTTCTGCCTGTGGTCATTTTTGTTTCCAGCTTCTTACCAGCAAGTCACTGAGAGGTCTTGTGGCTTATGGTTCTTTTAATCCTACCACATAAGCCAAGCAGAGATGGTTTGCAGTGGTTTGCAGGAGTACACAACTCATGAGCCATCATAGGCAAAAGAAAATAGCAGCTACCCTAAGCTCAGCACATCTCTGAAGTTACAGCATTAAGTGCAATTTGACTGAAAGGTGCAAAGATTTTTCTTTTTAAAAAATCTAAGTATCTTTAGAGAAGTGTTTTTAGTTTCAGATAGGAACTTTAGTGGGGGAAACTCCCCTAGGGTGTGGAACATATTTTATATTTTTATGAACTTCAAAGAATAGATATTTGCAACCTTAATAGCATTCTGCAGGACTTTATGTGACTTTAGGTAACACTGTGCTTCTGCGTTTGCTTCACAAGCAATGCAAAGATGTTTAAAGTGCCCTCCTCTGGTCACTTGGAGATACTACAATAGAAAGCATCATCATACTGGAAGTTTTAAATAGGGGAAAGCCTGAATGAAGTAAGTGTGCTGCAGTAAATTAACTCTAATGTCCAGAGAGAATCATTCTTACTTTAAAAATGGAATCTGTAGAAAAATATACTGTAGCATCTCAATCACTTAAAAAGACACCTGGTTCTTCAGTCAGCTGCAGATATAAGGACAAAGTAATCTAACTCTGAACCTCAGAGAATTAGCTGAAAAGAGCCATATTTTCTACATGGAAAAGTAGATTGTATTATCTGTAAGATTTCAGTCCTTACAAAGCCAAATAAAATACGTAAGCGTTCCTAGTACTTCAAAGAAACAAGTATGTAAACTTGATGTTATAACTGTGTTAACATAGTATTCTCAATTGTATCAGTTTGATAGTTTTAACCGTTTAGAAGAACCAATTAAAAACTGCTGTTCTAAATAGAAATCATACATGCCTATAACTACACACATAACACATATTATGTGAGTTGTCCAGAATACAGATCGGGGGAGCCGAATCGTTTTTGTTCCAGCTAATGCAAAACGTTGTCAGCTTTCATACTTTATTCTGATACTGTATAATCCACAGTATTTTGTTTTCCTTATTTTAGCTTCAACTGTGCTGTTCTGTCATTCATGGCACAGAGCTGATGTTGTATCCTGTTAGACATAACAAGGGCTTAAGTGTTTCACTATGTGCAGTAAAACTGCTCCATTCTGTATTATACAAATAGTGTTTTTAAGGAGGGAGGGCAAAATTGAAAAGTTCTCTGGGGCTTAATCATGACTGTGAAAAATTGGGGAAGGGAAGGTTTATATCTGTGTCATTTAAGTTATTGATGTTCTGCGATTATACAGTACAACAACAGCAAAATGTTATATTCAGTAGAACATATGACATGACCTTAAATTATAGGATTTCTGTATAAATGGCATTATCAATTAAAATGTGAACAATGTTATTTTACAGCTTGGGGAGTAGATTATATTCCACAATAAGCCTTTTTAAAAACTCCTGCTTAAGTTTTCTTCTTTTTCTAATCTGCAATATTTGAAGCAAACCAAAATCATTGATTATGAAAATGCAAAATTATTGGCAAGCAATAGCAGTTCTCAATTGTGCCATTCATTACTGTGTCTCCCATTTCTCATTAACTATTTCTGTGCAGAGTGATCTCTAGGATCAGCTTTTTCTCATTTATAAATCTGTCTTGAAATAAATGAAAAAGGCATTTCACAAGGGAAGCTGAGAACTGTTATAATTTTTTCTCACCAAAACCTAAGTGATGAACTTCATTGCTTAGGATGTATGCCTGAGCTTCAGTCCTATACACATTTTCCTAGACGTAGTCCTTTTAAACTTGTCGAAACTTGCTTATACATTTAGGATTTTTAGGAAGAAATGTGTTTCCTTCAATTTTACTCTTGCACCAGTAAGTGTAACAAGTCTTCCATGAACTACAGCTTACAAACCCAAATCTGCACATGTATCAGTTTCTCCCCAACTGTGGACAAGGGCTTTCAAGTTATTTACCTGTCTCATTGTCTTCCACCACTTTGTGTCTTATTGTTGATTTGTAAAAAGAAGGGAGAACATTGCTGCAGTGCTTCCTGGGAGTCTTAGTTCTTTGGAAGGTGCCCTCTTCCAAGCCTAATGGGCAGCAAGACTATGACTCCAAAGAGGAAGTGCAGCAGCTTTTATTTTTTATTATTATTATTATTATTATTATTATTATTATTATTATTATTATTATTATTATTATTATTATTATTATTATTATTATTATTATTATTAAATAATATTTTATTTTATTTTATTTTCAATCAGCACCTGGAAGCAAAGGCCAGAGAAGCTGATGGTGCATGTAGATAATTTAAAAGCCTTCCTCTATGGGAATGAAATTTACAAGCATGCAGATTTATTTATTTAGTTAGTTATTTAGTTATTTATTTATTTATTTATATCCTGCCCATCTAGTCATTCGACTACTCTGGGTGGTGTACATCATACAAAATAAATAATTAAAATAACATCAGTATCAAGAATAGAACTCATTCAAGATGGAAAAAATAAAGAAGATAGATCAAATAGTGCCTGGAAGAAAGGCCTGCCTGAATAGCCAGTTTTTTAAATTGGTTTATAAAAATACCCAGCAAAGGGGCCATATGGATCTCCGAAGGTTGATTACTCCATAATCAAGGAGTGACTGCCGAAAAGGCCCAGTTTCTTGTTTTTTTCTTCCAGGCCTCTCCCGGCGTTAGTCTCCTCAGTTGCACCTCCTGACTAGATCGAGTGATACAGGTAGATTTCTTGAAGAGTTCTGGGCATTTCAGTCCAAAAACATGGAAGAACACACCTCTAGTGACAAGTGACCCTTTAGGGTAGTGGTTCCCACTCTTGGGTCCCCAGATGCCCTTGAACTAAATCTCCCAGCTGTGCTGGCCAGGATATCTGGGAGTTGTAAAAGGTGTTGTTCATATCAATTATGAAAATGTTTTAGAAGTGTGACTCAGATTAGAAATGGGGGTATTCGTATTCATATACAAATACGAATATCCGCCCTACAGGTGGTGATAACAAAGGTCCGGCTCCATGGGGCCGGATGGTCTACTCATTATTCCACCGCTGCCGCGAGCTCCACTGAGCCTTCCTATCTCTCCGTTGCTCATGATGGATTAGCCACTCTGCAGCCCGGCAGAGAGGCTCATCATCCCGCCTTCTGCCAGGACTGGCTAATCTATTGCAAGCAACAGAGTGATAGAAAGACTCCAAGGAGCCGACAGCAGCGGCAGAATTGTGAGTGGTCAGTCTGGCACCTGGGAGCAGGAACCTCATTATTTGCACCTGATGTTCGTATTAATATATGAATACGAATACCCCATGTCTAACTCAGATATATACCCATTTAGTGGGATTTAGACATTGCCTAATTTAGACAATTGTATGTATACGATTGTGGCCTAATTCTTCTCTTGTACAGATAAGGAAATATTACAGTAGCAAAAGTAATGATGATGATAGGCATGATCAGGGCAGAGTGGAACATTTTCATATCCCTTAGTTTGAATGAAAAATATTTGAACATAAGATCCCTCCTATTGAAATCCAGAGGTGCTAAAACTACTTCATCACATCTAGAATGTATTTTTCTTCTACTGCTTTGAGTATATTCAGACAGATATGTATTTTACACATCCTTCATGTTCATCTCAAAATATATGAAACAATGTAAGTTATACCATTTGCTTGTAACTATCCCATTGAGTTTGCCGGGATTCTACTTCAGTAATTAAATCCAGATGAGGCAGTCACAAAGGATTCCAGGTATTAGTCTAAAACTAAGATGACACTCATTGTCGTCATTTAGTCATTTAGTCGTGTCCGACTCTTCGTGACCCCATGGACCAGAGCACGCCAGGCCCTCCTATCTTCCACTGCCTCCCGGCATTGGGTCAGATTCATGTTGGTTGCTTCGGTGACACTGTCTAACCATCTCATCCTCTGTCGTCCCCTTCTCCTCTTCCCTTCACACTTTCCCAACATCAAGGTCTTTTCCAAGGAGTCTTCTCTTCTCATGAGATGGCCAAAGTATTGGAGCCTCAGCTTCAGGATTTGTCCTTCCAGTGAGCACTCAGGGTTGATACCCTTTAGTATGGATAGGTTTGTTCTCCTTGCAGTCCAGGGGACTCTCAAGAGCCTCCTCCAGCACCACAATTCAAAGGCATCAGTTCTTCGGCGGTCAGCTTTCTTTATGGTCCAGCTCTCACTTCCATACATCACTACAGGAAAAACCATAGCTTTGACTATTCGGACTTTTGTTGGCAAGGTGATGTCTCTGCTTTTTAGGATGCTATCAAGGTTTGTCATTGCTTTCCTCCCAAGAAGCAGGCGTCTTTTAATTTTGTGGCTGCAGTGATCATGGAGCCCAAGAAAGTAAAATCTGTCACTGCCTCCATATCTTCCCCTTCTATTTCCCAGGAGGTGATGGGACCAGTGGCTATGATCTTAGTTTGTTTGTTTTTTGATGTTGAGTTTCAGACCGTTTTTTGCACTCTCCTCTTTCACCCTCATTACAAGGTTCTTTAGTTCCTTCTCACTTTCTGCCATCAGAGTGGTATCATCTGCATATCGGAGGTTGTTGATATTTCTTCCAGCAATCTTAATTCCGGCTTGGGATTCCTCCAGTCCAGCCTTCCACATGATGTATTCTGCATATAAGTTAAATAAGCCGGGGGACAATATACAGCCTTGTCGTACTCCTTTCCCAATTTTGAACCAATCACTTGTTCCATATCCAGTTCTAACTGTTGCTTCCTGTCCCACATATAGGTTTCTCAGTAGATAGATAAGGTGGTCAGGCACTCCCATTTCTTTAAGGACTTGCCATAGTTTGCTGTGGTCCACAGAGTCAAAGGCTTTTGCATAGTCAATGAAGCAGAAGTAGATAATTTTCTGGATCTCTCTGGCTTTCTCCATAAGCCAGCGCATGTTAGCAATTTGGTCTTTAGTTCCTCTGCCCCTTCGGAATCCAGCTTGTACTTCTGGGAGTTCTCGGTCCACATACTGCTGAAGCCTACCTTGGAGGGTTTTGAGCATAACCTTACTAGCATGTGAAATGAGTGCAATTGTACGGTAGTTGGAGCATTCTTTGGCACTGCCCTTCTTTGGGATTGAGATGTAGACTGCTAATCCTCTGGCCACTGTTGAGTTTTCCAAACTTGCTGGCATATTGAATGTAGCACTTTAACAGCATCATCTTTCAAGATTTTAAATAGTTCAACTGGAATGCCATCACCACCTTGTTGTTAGCCAGGCTTTCTAAGGCCCACTTGACTTCACTCTCCAGGATGTCTGGCTCAAGGTCAGCAACTACATTGTCTGGGTTGTCCAGGATATCTAAATCTGTCTGATATAATTCCTCTGTGTATTCTTGCCACCTCTTCTTGATGTCTTCTGCTTTTGTTATGTCCCTTCCATTTTTGTCCTTTATCATGTCCATCTTTGCACAAAAGATTCCTCTAATATCTCCAATTTTCCTGAACATTTTTCCTTTTCTGTTATTTTCCTCTAGTTCTTTGCATTGTTCATTTGTCTCTCCTTGCTATTCTTTGGAAGTCTGCATTCAGTTTTCTGTAACTTTCCCTATCTCCCTTGCATTTTGTTTCCCTTCTCCTCTCTGCTATTTCTAAGGCCTTGTTGGACAGCCACTTTGCTTTCTTGCATTTCCTTTTCTTTGGAATGGTTTTTGTTGCTGCCTCCTGTACAATGTTACGAGCCTCTACCCAAGATGACACTCATGCCAGGGGGCTAATGCAATGAAATGTTCCTCCTTCCACCCTGCAGCCCTCAGTGTCAGCCATAAACTCACTCTAGAGGATTTCCCAACTCTCTGGATCTGATTATAGGGGTGCATGTAGAGATTGAGGGGCCAGGGTTCCGCTGATGGAAGCAATTCCACTAGCAGAGCCCACTGATTATCAAAGAAGTCTTTAAAAATCAGCATTACCTTAATCTTGGAAGCGACACAAGACATAGTAGACTTCCACCTGTACAATATACTGTACTTTATTGGCATAAGTATAATTCTGATATTTTATATCCCTTCCATCTGGGTTGCACCAGCAGGCAGGGAAGACCCAGACAAATGAGGTGGCTTACCTCAGCAGCTGTGTTCATTGCTCAGGAGCTGCCAGTGCAAAAGGACCACTTAAGGAAGGAAAGTGTTGCACTCCCTGCGACCTCCAGCTCACAGTGTGCTCTAAACTTCCTGCTCACCACTCATCTGTCCTGGTGGCCCAGTCCTTCCAAGGCCATGGACCAGGACTAGTCTATGGCCCAGGGGTTGGGGACCCCAGATGCAGTGGATAGAATGATGGACTATGACTCTGAAGAACACGGTTTGAAACCCCACTTCACCATGGAACTCACTGGAGGACTGGGACTGGTAAAACCGCTCCTTAAATATCTTGCTAAGCTTGAAAGACCTGTTAGTATTGCTATATCAGTTCTGACTTGACTGCACAGAACACACACACATAAGTAATACTGATGGGCTTCTCCATTTTCTTACACCAAAAATCACTTTATATGAGCAATCTAACCTATTGATCCCTGATGCTGGGAAAGTGTGAAGGCAAGAGGACAAGGGGACAGAGGACGAGATGGTAGGACAGTATCATTGAAGCTACCAATATGAATTTGACCAAACTCTGGGAGGCAGTGGAAGACAGGAGGGCCTGACGTGCTCTGGTCCATGGGGTCACGAAGAGTCGGACACAACGACTAAACAACAACCTATTCATGGACCTCAATATCTTGACAATCTACACCTGCAACAGACTTAGGTATGCTTAAGCATGTTGATTTCAATGCATTTAGCTATAGTGTATTTTTTGCTCTCGTAAGTTTGTCCCACCCAAATGGAGAGTATGGCAACAGTTAACAGGAGCTAGGCTGTTCAAGTCTAGAACAGCATTATTTTTTGAACTATACATTTTTTTAAAGTCTTTGTGTAGTAGCTGCTATGTCTCTTGCATAATTTATGGCATTGTGACTAGCTGAATAATGTATTAACCAAGAGTTCTTCTCCAGAATGGTGTGACTAGTTTGCAAGAGAGACATTAGACTCCTATTCAAGTCCACCTAGAAATAAGACCCATTGAGTTCAGTGCAGCTTACTCCCAAGTAAGAGGGTACTTGGTAGATGATCCACAGGGTCCCTTCCAACTCTGCAGTTCTAAGAAGAGGAGGAGGAGGAGTAACCAGGAAAACAAAAATTAAGCATGCCACTCCTAAGGACATTTGACTACTAAGTCACTCAACCTGCACTCTATGTCAATTATTCATAAGTAAGGGGTACTTAACGTTTGCATCCCAGTTATTTATCCACTTTAGAACTGCTTGGGAATCATTCCTTTGCTTTTTAACATGAAGTGTTACTTAAGCTTTTCATCTGTTAAAGAACTGGAACATGCAGCTGAAGTTAAGAAAAAGTTCTCCACTGATTAAAGAAAAATGTTATGTAACTGTATGGATGGCATCTGCACTTTTAACAGATGGATGGTAATCTCAAAGACGGAGGTAGCTTGGTCTCCTTGCTTCATGCTTGGCTGTAATCCCATCTTCAAGTGCTAAGGCCCTGTTCAAACAAGTGGCATACCATGTTTAAAGCAATTAGCTTCCCAGGACTCCATGCATATATAATTTTTGTTTCCACAGAAAATGGCAGATTTATTCCAAGCACTTGCCAAAACCGGGTGAGCCAGATGAAGGGCTAGAAATCTGTCAAAATTACAAACATCTTAAACTACCAGAATCCAAGGAGGGAAGAGTCATGTCAAACACACCCATCCAAATGATGAGTGCTCCAATGCTGGAGGCATTCAAGAGCAAACTAGACACCCATCTGTCAGATCTGCTTGGATTTGTATTCCTGCATTGTGCATGGGATTGGACTTGATGGCTTTCTAGGCCCCTTCCAATTCAAGTATTTTATGATTCCAACTTTTAAAATTATAAACAAATCAGAACTATCTTAACTGAAGGAATGTCTCCTGAGGTTATAAAGTGATGTTATATTTAATGTATTATTTAATAGTGTGCCAAGCGAGAAGAGTTGGGTCCGTCAAAGGGAAACTGCCCTGATATTTAAAAGCCAGTGGGTGGGAAGGCCCAGGGTTAAAGTGCATCAGGAAGAGAGCCCAAGAGAGTGCAGAATCTGTGGCCCTCTGGATGTTGAATAATTTGTGCTTCCATCATCTCTCACTACCGACTGGTCTGGCAAGGGCTGATAGGAACTTGAGTTCAAAAAATCTGAAAGTCCACCGGTTCCTAAATCCTTAGATAGGTCTAGAGATTCAAAGATTTCCACGTGGCACCACAGCTGCCACATGTTCCCTCCCTCCACCTCCCGGACAGCTGCTTCACTCACAAGTGTCCACGTACTGCCTGGGTTGTCCTTTGTCACTAGCTGCCCAGTCTGGGAAGGTGCTCAGGCTTACCTTCCCCACCTCAGTCAATTACTACTCAGATGAGGAAGAAGGATGAAGTTTTTTTTCCTGCCCAGCTGTGGAGTGGTTGGCTGCTGGAGGAAGCAGGGAAGGGAAGCATGAGCTCCTTCCTGGACTGGACAGACGGTGACAGAGAACAACCTGGGTGGCACATGGAGGCTTGTGAAGGGGGCAGCTGTCCAGGAGGAGGGAACATGTGGCAGCTGTGGTGCTGTCCAGATATCTTCCTACAAAAAAGCACAGCTTCAGTTGTGCCCATCTCATACTAAACTGTGACATGGTGCTTCAAAGAACCCTGTTTGGATAATAACTCTATGTATGCATACAGCATCTCATCAAATCAGGAGACAGAAATAAATTCTCAGGATTTGTTCCTGAGTTTATGCCAATAAACCATGATTGTAGTGCCCAAAAGACTGAATACAGTGGTGCCTCGCTTAATGATTGCCTCGCTTAATGAGGACATCACTTGATGATTAGTTTTTTGCTATCACAAAAGTGATCGGAAAACAATGGTTTAAATGGGAAAAATCCATTTCACGCTGATCGGTTCCCTGCCTCGGGAACCGATTTTCGCATTACGACGATCTAAAAACAGCTGATCGTCGGGTTTCAAAATGGCCACCGGGTGTACAAAATGGTCCCCCGCTGTTTTCTAGGACAGATTCCTCACTTTACAGGCACTAAAAATGGCCGCCCCTATGGAGGATCTTCGCTAGACAGTGAGTTTTCAGCCCATTGGAACGCACTGAACAGGTTTTCAATGCGTTTCAATGGATTTTTTTGTTTCGTTTGACGATGTTTTCGCTCTACAGCGATTTCGCTGGAACGAATTAACATTGTCAAGTGAGGCACCACTGTACTTTTCACCCCCCAAAAAAACCCTACTCTTTCCCTGGCCATTTGATCAAAGGCAGTGCAATGTTGCAGTGTGAAGTGCTCTTTTTCAATATTCCTTCCATCCCACCAAGTCCTTCTCAAAAATACACCCATTGGTAACCCATCCATTGGTTTTTGATTTGTACCTCTATCACCAAAATAATTGGTCTGCACTAGGCTATTTTGGGGTTCCTCTCCTAATTATTTTTCTAAGTTCTGCAAACCATGGGGTTTCCAGGAGCATTTTGATCCCTTCTTCTTGTGTATAAATAAAGCCACTTTTGCTACCTATGTATCCACAGTCAGAAGATGAGTCTGGTATTAGTATAGGATAAGAGTTTTGTTTTAACTGTGCTATGTCTCTAGTTACAATGCAGCAAAGAGTCCTGTACCTTTGTTTTGCTGATTCTTCAGAATGTTAGCTGTGACGTAAGTCCTATTGAACTTAATGGACCTCTCTTCTGATAAGAAATGCATAGGGTTGCCTTGTTCACCTCTGGTTCCTCCTTTCCATCAAAAAATGATGGCTTTTAAATCTTGTGGGGGAGTCTGCTTTTGAGTAAACTGTCATTGAGTTTAATAATGCATTATTTAACCATTTCAATTCAAAATCAACATATCAAAGGATACATTTCCACATAAGCAAAACATATTTGAAATTTGTTGTTGTTGTTGTTTAGTCATTTACTTGTGTCCGACTCTTTGTGACCCCATGGACCAGAGCATGCCAGGCCCTCCTATCTTCCACTGCCTCCCAGATTTGTGTCAGATTCATGTTGGTTGCTTTGATGACACTGTCCAACCATCTCATCCTCTGTCGTCCCCTTCTCCTCTTGCCGTCACACTTTCCCAACATCAGGGTCTTTTCCAGGGTGTCTTCTCTTCTCATGAGATGGCCAAAGTTGGAGCCTCAGCTTCAGGATCTGTCCTTCCAGTGAGCACTCAGGCTTGATTTCCTTTATAATGGATTGGTTTGTTCTCTTTGCAGTCCAGGGGACTCTCAAGAGCCTCCTCCAGCACCACAGTTCAAAAGCATCAATTCTTCAGCGGTCAGCTTTCTTTATGGTCCAGCTCTCACTTCTGTACATCACTACAGGGAAAACCATAGCTTTGATTATTCAGACTTTTGTTGGCAAGGTGATGTCTCTGCTTTTTAAGATGCTATCAAGGTTTGTCATTGCTTTCCTCCCAAGAAACAGGCAACTGCAATTATTCATATCCCATTTTTCTCCCAACCCTGGGATCTAAGGTAGCTCACAGCATGACTGAAAATCAGAAGCAGCTAAAAGCAGGAACATGATAATGGTAAGTAATGATATTAAGCAATAATTAAGCAGAATACCATATTGAAACTATCAGATAAAGACTATTTAAAATATGCATCATTTCCAGAAAGGGTGAAGGTATGTCCAGTTTCTACGGCAACTCCTGTTTCTTCATCATTGGCTATTCTGTTTAGAACTGATAAGAACTGCAGTCCAGCATCATCTAGCAGAACCCACCCCCATCTGATTCCAAGTCAACCCTAGCAAAAAAAAAAAAAAAAGTATTATAGTACTGCTAATGTATCAAAAGTAATCATGAGAATTTGATTTGTGTTCTTAACTTTTCACGTTTCCCCTTTTAAAACTATTAGCTGCTCATTTTTATAGCAATCTACCTGGCCACATCTATGGGCTCATCTAAATGAAGCATTTGTTCCCTTCTATGTACCTGATTATGCACTGATGATACGGCTATTTTTCCTACTTAAATTGGTTCCAACAGCAACAAAGAATGCTGGCTTTCTATTTTTTTTTTAAAAAAAAACTATCTCCAGGCAATGGTGTTTGGTTTTGTCTACTTTACTTTGCACACGGGCGGAGTTAAAGTGGCACAAGATTTGGTCTTTGAACATCAAAATTGTTAGTTAATTAGGCATCCTTCAGTCTCGAAAGACTATGGTAATGTGCTCTGTATGGAGGACTTGGAACAGCATCTGGTGTGGCTGAGGAGGCCAATTCAAGAGTGACAATCCCTTCCACACTGAAGACAAATGTAATCTGTCCCCTGTCCAGCTCCCTGATTTTGCTGCTTTTGTGACTTCTTCTTTGCCTCAGCCTGCTGAACAAGGGTCTCTTCAAATTGGGAGAGGCCGTGATGCAACGCCTGCCTCCAGGCTGAATGCTCAGATGTCAGGGTTAGTCCTTCATATAATTACATCTCTTTCTGTATCCCAGGAATACAGAATACATCACGCAGATGCTGTTTGACAGCTGTTGTGGTTCCATCAGTTCTCATCACTGGCTATGTTTGCTAGTGCCAATGTGAGTTACAGCCTAGCATCTAGAGGGCCATTTATCCCCAGGCCCGCCCCACCCCTTGCTCTATCCATGACTTCCACATTCAGGGTCTATGCTGAGAAAACATGCAAAAGGGTAATATGAAAGCTTCTACATAGCTTGCCAGTGCTGCAGAAATAGCTTGATTTAAGTATTCAGTGACTGTGAATAAATGCTTTTTAATTTCAGTAGATGTATACCAAAAATAACACATTTTTGTTTGCATTTCATAGAATAGTGATTAACGTTGTTGCCAGCATAAAACATTACTTACAGAGCACATTATATGTTTTTTTTTAATCAGCTGTAAGGAAACAGTAAAGGCCCTTCATAGGCCACTAGTTATTTCCTCCTGCCCACCTCTCAGATGAACTGAGAGCACCAATAAAAGATGTTTATCACATTAATCAAGGAAATTGGACTAATTGCTAAAGCTGAACCATCTATTTGATAAATAAATAAAGATTAGTAGGAGTGCTGCCCTCTGCTGAAACATGTCGTTTTCATGAGTATGAAGTGCATTGAGCACGTACAGTTTCCATTCATTTTACAGCTGGCAAGTCAGATGTATTCATTGCAAAACCTGAAGACCACAGCACACAACTTTGCTATTTGGTGTTTCAAACCTGCTCTAGCAAGCTACGTCTGTGTCATATACACCAGCCAGAACGGGGTTCAATTTTACTGCAATATTCATAGGGAAGAAGGATATCTGTTTTTCTTTTCCATCTGCATGCAAGTGTTTGTATATGCAAGGAGCACAGGTGCACATGCAAATTTGGGGGGATTCCTACCAGTCATAGAAGCCCCAAGCAAGCTTATATTGGTCCTCTTACTTCACACAGGAAGGGGAAGAAGGGGGGGGGGGAGAGAGAGAGCATATCAGAACTGCTGTACAGAGCCATAACTAGCAGCTTTGACAGCTGGAGCACTTGGCACTGTTTCCCACTCACCCACTTTGATGCACAGGCATGACCCCACCCAAGAAAAAGGAGGAGGAGCATGGGCTGCCTCTTAGAAAAAAAGAAAGTTTGTGCATTTTTGTAAAAAGAGAGAGTAAATGGCTTTTTTAAAAAATTAAACATCAAAGAGATATTTAGTGGTCTAAAAAGGAGAACATTTAGAACAGCTTCATTTTTCAATCTTTTTCACAAAAGCAAGCAGCCTTTTTTGCTCAGCTTTCCTCATGCTTGGTGATGCTTCTTGGCTGTCTTTTCCATTGGAGTTTTATTTGCAATCTTGCACGTGGCCTGTGGTTTGAATGACTGGGAGAGGCCTTTCTGGGCTAAGCTGACTGTCAATCTATCCAGCACTAACCAATCATTTCTTTCCACCTCTGAATTTAAGAGAGCCTCACCTCTCTGCTGAATGTTCTTTTTACCTCTTGTCTTTAGTCTCTTGGAAGTCTGTTTATTTGCCGTTGATCTGTTCACAGCTGTAAGTAAAGGAATGTGTTTATTCTTTCTCCTTACAAAAAGTGTGAGTTGAGACTTTAAATGCCAGTTAATGAGAAAGGGATAGACTATCTTGGGAGCTTGTAGCTATTTTCTGTGAGTACTTCTACTGCACAGCAAAAGGACTTTTGCTAGAAATTCAAAACTCTGTAATGTTTTCCTCATCTAAATACGACTTTGGATACTTTTGCCTTTCTCTGTCTTCCCTCCAATACCCTCTTCCTTTACAGGCTGAATGTTTGTTGAAACCACATTCCAAACGAGTGGTTTCTGTTTTCTCTTGGCTAAGGAGGAGTAGGAAGAGAAGAATCCTCTCAGTGCTCAAGCTCCACTCCTTAGACAAGCAAGAACTAGGTTGCATGTGTCTTCTTTAAATATACAGCCAGAAAAAGAGACTCCAATAAAAAGGTAAAATCATTAGCCAACTTGGAAAACTCTACAGAGAGTTCCTTTCCTTCCTCATCTGATTACAGTGGTGCCCCACAAGACGAATGCCTCACTGGGACAAAAAAACGCAAGACGATTGGTTTTTGCAATCGCTATGGTGCCTTGCAAGACGGTTTATTCTGTGGCCATGCTTCGCAAGATGGGTTTGGGGGGTTTTTTTCCGAGACTGATGGCTTGCCAGACAAATAAATTACCACTGTACTTACAAGGAAGAGTTGGCAAGGAGTACTGAAAGGCAGGATCACATTTTATTTGGTGGTATAGCGCTCATCTGGATTCTTAATAGGAAAGATTCTTATTAGAAAGAATGGTTTAATCTATAAAGATTTTTGCAAACAGAGAAGCTGAAAGCTTCAGACCCAACTAGGGACACCACTGGAAACTCCATAGCACTAAACTTTACTCTGGTACAAAGCAGTACAAAAAAAATAAATGAAGGAGTTTGGGAAGAATAATGGTAGCGAAAGACCAAAGTGAGATAAGAGGAATGTTATCTGGATGCAAGGGAAATTTCCATTAAGATCAGTGCATAACCCAGTACTTCAGGGAGAAGTGTTCCTCCTTCTGGAAGAGCCCTTAGGTTGTCTTAACATTTGAGATACGTGGACTCAAAGGACACATGCACAAGCAGGAGATACTGCATCATCAGGGATAAACCACCTATGCCAGTGATGGTGAACGTTTTTGAGCTCGAGTGCCCAAACTGCAACACAGAATCAACTTCTCTATTTCACACTGCCAATACTGTATTTAAAACCCAAATGCTGAGGTTTTAGCTTAGAAAAAACAACTGCTCCTGCACTGCAAGGGTGAAATGCTTGTTTCCCCCTGCCCAGAGGGGTCAAATAAGTATTTATTAACAAATAAATACTTACTGGTCCTCCAATCCCTCATTGAGCTAGACCAGTTATGGTCACCATTGCACCCTTCCGCTGGACCACTGCACCGGCAGAGGGGAGTGCCGAAATCCAGGATCGGAGAACGGGTATTTTTCTATGGTGACTTAAGGTAGGATCTGTTCTCACTTATCCCAGACTGCAGGACACATGATAAAAGGCCCAAATTACAGGAAGTCAGATTTAGGCTGAATATAGTCTATCCTGGGGCTAATTCAGATTTTCACTCTGCTCACTCGTTTCCCACCAGGCCGCAAGGTGTTTTCTCTTTTTCAACATTTGGAAGAGTTCTGTTGTGGTCATGTCCAGGATGATGGTTTCTACTCACCTGAGGATGATCAGGGGACTGGAAACCAAGCCCCATGAGGAAATGCTGAAAGAGCTGAAAATGTTTAACCTTGAGAAAAGGGGACTGAGGGCAGATATGATAGTACCTCTCAAATACTTGAAAGGCAGTTGTACTGAGGAGAGGCAGGATCTGTTCTCACTTATCCCAGACTGCAGGACACATGATAAAAGGCCCAAATTACAGGAAGCCGGATTTAGGCTGAATATAGAGAAAAACCTCTTAAGTGATAGAGCACTATGACATTGGAACCAGTTACCTTGGCAGGTGGTGAGTGCACCCATGTTGGAGGCATTCAAGAGAAAATTGGTCAACCTTGTGTCAGATCTGCTTTGACTTGGATTACAGCATTGAGCAAGGGGTTGGACCCCATGGCCTTCTACGCGCCTTCCAACTCAATTATTTTATGCTTTGATTCTACAAATTCCACAATCACAGTTGTCACATTTTGCAATGACAGGAGGTACAACATTATTAATGTTTTATTCTAGAGGTGTTAACAATGAATACGCTTATATTTTTAATATTATATTGGGAATATTTGGGAATTTCAGCTCCTTAAGAACATAAGAACATAGAAGATGAGCCCTGCTGGATCAGGCCAAGATCTCATCTGGTGCAGCTCCCTGTATCTCACAGTGGCCCCTCCAGATGCCTCTGGCAGCACACGAGACAACTAGATACCTGTCTCCTGCAGTTGGTATTTGGAGGTACCTCCCTTTTAAACCTGGAGATTATATATCCCCATCATGGTTTGTAACCTGTGATGGACTTTTCTTCCAAGAAACTGTCCAATCCCCTTTTAAAGACATCTAGGTCAGATGCCATTACTACATCCTGTGGCAAGGAGCTACAGACTAATAAAACACAGGGTCAAGAAATACTTTCTTTTGTCTGTTTTCACTCTCCCAACACTCAATTGGAATGGATGTCCCCTGGTTCTGGTGTTGTGTGAGAGGGAAAAGAGCTTCCCTCTATCCACTTTATTCATCTTCTGCATAATTTTATAGTGTATTCCCCTTCTTGTGTCAGCAGGTGTGTGAGTTCAGCTGGCTGTGACTTGATTTCAGCATTTTGGTAAGGAAGCAATTTGTACGGGTATGCATAACACACTATGTATGTACAAATGTTGACACAGGGAGGGATGTTGAAACTAGAAAACACAGTTTCTTAATCAGAAAACACAATCGGAACCCCATATCTGTGGAGGACTGGTTACAAGCCCCTAACAGATGCTGAAAACTGTGGATAATAAAGAACACTATAATAATAACTAGCATGGTAAAAGAGCAAAATCCAAGAATATGTATTTTCACCTATATCACCAGAACTGGTCAACCAAGGGAGCCAGAGACCATGCTATGTCTCCTTCAACAATAGCAATACCTAGTATGCACTGAGGCTCCCTGCAGTGGCCAGCTTGGGGAAATATATTGTGAAAATACCTATTTCTAGTTTTTTTTCCTATTCCTTTTAATTGTTTTAAAAATTTGAGACTACGGATAAGTGAAACTGTGGATACTGATCCAGCAGATACAGGGGCCCTGCTGTATGTTCTGCCTGAGAGAAACAGATATCTACCCAACTCTCAGCAGTACTTTTGCAGAAATGTGCTCAATGCTGACAGGGAGACAGAAAAGAAGCACTTTCTATTTGTAGACATTTTAATTGGCATCCTATTGGCACTTGCATAAATTATGAGTAACTTGCCATGGCTAGCTGCAGCTGGTTGTGGAAGTGCTGGGGTACATCCTGGTTGCACAAATCAGGCACATCATCTTCAGGACTCAGCCAATCCTGAGGCTGCTGCTGCTGCTGCTGCTGCCTTGGGAACCCAACCCCATCCTCCTGGGTCTTTGTCACCTCACAGAGCCCCACCTCTCTGCTTGGCAGATAAAAGGGGCTTGTTGGGCAGGGCAGGAGACCAGAAGGGAGGCCAGTGGCCAGAGGGCAGTCCGGCAGAGAGAGCGGCAGGGGCTGCAGGGGACCCAGCCCTTCTGTGCATGGCAAGTTCTCTCGCGAAAGCAGATGAGCTTGCTAAGTGGGCTTGTGAGTTAGCAGCTCGAGGCTGGCAGAAATCCCTGGCTGGAAGCTGTTTGATGTCGGAGATGGACCAGGGGGAAGTCAGTGGACGTTGGCAGACAAAAGCTGGTGGAATCTCCCTGTGGAAGCCAGTTGAGGCAGCAAGGCGGAGGCCGGCAGAGGTTGGCGGATGAAGCCGGGGGACGTTAGCTTCGTGAAACCAGGTGGCAGAAGCTTGGTGGATATCGGTGGATGGAAGCCCGGGCATGTGTGTCAAAGGCTGGTGGAGTGAAGGTGTGTATGTGTCGGGGGTGGTGGCTGGTGTGTGTGTGTGTGTGTGTGTGTGTGTGTGTGTGTGTGTGTGTGTGTGTGTGTGTGTGTGTGTGTGTGTGTGTGTGTGTGTGTGTGTGTGTGTGAGAGAGAGAGAGAGAGAGAGAGAGAGAGAGAGAGAGAGAGAGAGAGAGAGAGAGAATGGGCTGGCTGGCACTCCATGGGGATGTCATCAGGGCGTGAGTGTGACCCAAGCATTCAGGAGCTGGCGGAGGATGGCTTCAGAAGCGGAGTGGAAGAGTGGATATTCCTGGTGGAATCCAGTGGATGTTGGCAGGCAGAACTTCGGGATGAAGTTGCCAGAACATTGGTCGGTTGGATATACCTGGCAGTGGATGAGCTTGCCCCTTAGTTCTTTTTCTCTCTCTTTCTCTTGCAGGGCCCGAAGCTTCCTCTTCCCCAGGGTGATGCGAGGGATCAGAAGGCAGGTGTCCTGGTGGAGCTGAACCAGGCCGTTGTCTGCACTGAGGATACCCATTTAGCCTCTTTTCAGAAAAATAAAATAAAAGAATGTTTCCAGAATGGTTTTGAAGTGTTGTCTTGTTTGTCAGGGGCTGTCACGGGATTATCTTTCCCATCCCCTCATTATATCTGGGGCCCAATGCCTGGGGTGGGTCTTTGTGAAGTCATGGTGTGGGGCCTTGTGATGTCACAGGAATTGGGAACATAATATTTCTCCATGCATGTGTGAGGGAGTGAGCTAGGCATTGTGGGTTCCCTGTCTGAGCTCCTAAACAAGTATGTTATGTGTCGTGTTGGACAGACACAGAAAGCCAGTGAGCCCTGGTGCCATTCGTAGAGGGTTGGATTTGGGTACCCAAACACCATGGCCGCTCCATAACAATAAACAAGACTTGCTCCTTCCCTTCCACCACTGCTCCTCAGATTTGTTTGCCCAGCCTGGAGATTCAGGGGAGCCCAGCCATTTCCTGGCACAGCAGCTCATACTCTTAGACCTGGCAATCCTCATCTTCATCATCAACACCATGAGCACTCCATGGACAGCTCCTTGCAGAGTACAAGTGGGGAGAAAATATGCCACTTCAAAGAAGCTTCCAGTCCAACCTCTCACTCTAGTGCCACAACCGAGGACATGGAAATGGGCAATGATTTGGAGATGAGCGTACAATAACATTCATGCGGATCCATTCCATGGATAGATGGCAATAATACACTGGTATTGCAAAATCTGCTGCTTGAGGGCAGTGGCTGCCTCTGAGCCTCTACGCAAACAGTACCTTACAAAATTGTCTGCTGTTACCAACAAGTTTTATACAATAAGTCACAGAAATGAAAGCTCCTGCCTCCCTTGTTTTTTTTTCCTATCACCTTTCTTGTCAGAGGTTTATAAGGGAAAATTTTTTCTAGTATCAAAGAACCACTTTGGCTAATTGAAAACTCACTTAAGTTTCTGACAATTGTAATGTTGCTTTGTTGCTTCAAAGAAATCCCACCCAAGTTGCTAAGGTACTGCAGGTGTCAATAATTAAGCAGCCCTCAAGTTGCCAGTGAGGCATGTCCTGAGAGGAACTATGGATTGAAAAATGCTCTTTGTTTCAGGTATTCTTAAATTATCCTGGGAATTGTTGGAGGATCCCTTCAGCTTTTTATTTTATTTTAATTACTTATTTCCCATTTTTCAGTGTTTCCATTCTAACATCTCTGTTATCCACCCCCCCCACTTTCTGTCAACACTGATTCTCTTCATGTTTCACTGTTCAAGAGAATAATTCATACATATCATTACAATATAATTACACAATTACAGTGATATGTATATCACTGCAAGTATCATTACAGTATAATAGAATACATTGATTGATGGGAGATCAAAGCAAACGCTTTGTTGCACAGCTCATAGCTAAACTGTGGAAGTTGCTACCACGAGTTCTAGTGATTGCCACCAATCTGGATGTCTTTAAAGGGGGATTTGATCATTCATGGAGAAACAGGATCTTTATGGCTATCCATCCTGATGACTATTCACACAACTCCAGTAAGGGATGAGGGATAGTTGTCAGTACCAGTTACTGGACAACAGAAGAGAAAGGATGCTATTGTTATGTCCTGCTGGCATCTTCCTTTAAAAAAATAATTTTATTTTCATCAGTCCATTCAAAATAGCACAACAGACCGATATCTATTGCACTACAATAATAGTAAATTTCTTATTCATAAACTCTTATACCTTCATATACACACAATGTTTACATTATCTCTTTATCTTTTCATTAATCCCTTCTATGTCTCATTACTGCATTTTATGTCTAACTGATGCCACTTAGAAAAACCAACAGTCCAACCCATTGTCCATTTGGTTTACTCTATTTTTTCACTCAATATCGGATTTCAACAGACGGTGCCATGTCTTCAAAAATTAACTTGTTTAGTCTTCCTTCTGTATAATCGGACTCAATTAGTCAGTTTCTCCATCAGTGCCACTGTCCGTATTTTATTCATATATCTTTGCAAAAATGAGGTCCTGAGCATCTTTCCAGCACTGCACAATTTCACTCCAAGTTTCCCTTATAAGAGTTGCCAACTATTCTTTATTTGATAATTTTTCATTTCCTCCAGTAAATAGTGGTAATAGTAGTGTTTCACTTAGAACTATTTTATTACTTTTTATTTATTTATTTATTTAGTCAATTGATCATGTCATGCCAGAATCCTGCTGGCAGCTTCCTGTCGGCTCCTCATAGGCTACTGTGGGAACAGAATAAAGATAAGAATATTTCCTTTTTTTGGCTACAGCTCCCAGAATCCAGCAGCCAGTAGGGTGATCATTTGTTTTTATGAGTTGCGGGAGCTCTTGCATACACATGATCATCCTGGCAACTGTGGTCCTCTTGTTCTCTTTTGCTTCTGTCCATCTTCATGTCCCACTCACACACCTCAACCACCCTTGACTGGCTGTCAGCATAGCTAGACACCCTACTCCAGCTGTCTCCTCCCCATTCCTTCCAGGGCCTGTCAGGTTTATGGCACAAGCCTCCGGCATCTTCCTGCAGGTAAGCTGCTGATCAACTGACCTGCCCCCTCTGACCTTGGATGGCAACTAAGAATGGACTACTTCTATCTTGAAACTATGAAGGGGGATCCAGAAAAGTACATTCTCATCTCATAAAAGACCTGTGTTTAGACTGCCTGAACCAAGTGGAGATTGTCATGGTTATGAAAGATTGTACTTGGAATCCATGATGTCAAAGCCATGAAACTAATGTGTCTGCAAAAGATGACATTGCAGTTGAGAAAGACGTGTACAAATAAGTGTTTCAGACAAGCTAAGCAATTTTGTTTGTCCCAAGTGCTTGGATCACATCCACAGGAAGAGAGACACTGGCATGTAAGCCCCTCTGCTATATGGAATCACTGCTGCTCTCAAACAAATTGTTCTGCTCCTGAATGTAAAGTTGTACAAATATATATTGACTTTCAAAATAAATGTAAGACTAATGTGTGGCGGGGGTTTGTAGGCTGTGGCCTCATTAGCTGATGAAGGAAGACTATCTCATAGATTAAGTGCTGGTTTATTCACAGGAAAGAAAACAACTGTTCTGTTTGCGGAGACCTAAAATCATAGAGTCATAAAGTTAGAAGAGACCACTGAGGCCATCCAATCCAACCCCCTGCCACGCGGGAACATCCATCAAAGTACTCCCAACAGATGGCCACCCAGCCTCTGCTTAAAAACCTCCAAAGAAGAAGACTCCACCACCCTTTGAGGCAGTCTATTCCACTGTCAGACAGCTCTGACCATCAGGAAGTTCTTCCTAATGTTCAGATGGAATCTCTTTTCCTGTAGTTTGAAACCATTGCTCCATGTCCTAGTCTCTGGAGCCCTGGAAAACAAACCTGCCCCCTCTTAAACATGACATCATTTCAGATATTTAAACCTGGCTATCATGTCCCCTCTCAATCTCCTTTTTGTAAGGCTAAACATTCCCAACTCCCTAAGCCACTCCTCGTAGGGCATTGCTTCAAATATCTTTTGAATGCTTTCGGACTTGGGCATTTTCTGATCTTAGACAGTTGCAGTGGAGAAAACAGAGTCTTGTTGCATTTTAAAGGCTAAAAAAAATACCATAAGCAATTTCTTACTCTTTAAGGTGCCACAAAACTCACTTGCTGGCATTGATATTTGATCCATATAAATCCAAACGTATAGCCATATGCTTTTCAGCTGTTATTCAGAATAAAAGAGTGTGCTCCCTCTGGTGGTATAATACAGAGAGAAACAGCTAAAGTACAGTACTCTCTGTCCCCCCACCCCCTTTCTATAATAAAAATTTTAGAACAACAGAGCTGGAAGGGACCCTATGGATCATCAAGTCCAGCCCGTGTCAGGGAGGCACAGTAGGGAATTGAACCCCCAACCTCTAGCTCCACAGCCAGCTACCAAAGATGCAGAGTTATTAATTCTTCCCCCTGTCCAGTAATGAAAAAACAGGTCTGGAATAGTTCAGTTGTAATTCTAAACTTTTTTCTTTTTTTCTTTTTTTGGTATAATTACTTGTTATCACTGTTTTTCTTTTTCTCATAAATACAGAGACTGACTCTTATAGGTATTTGATCAGAATGGAAGTGTCCCCCCAAATTTGAGGGGTGAGATGCTGCCTCCTGTGTCTAAAAGCTGCCTTTGCCTACAGGTAGTATATCTGTAACTCTCCTCCTGATTAGAGGGAATGACATGAGAATACAAAGGGAAATGTTGCCTTTTTTTTTAAGGAAGTGTGCATGACCAAGCACATACTGCTTTTAGACAGTGCTAACTTGCCAAACTAAAAATCTGAAAATATATCTCTGAATCTGAAAACTGTAATGTTGAGTAAAATGAAAAGACATTCAAATTCTGTTTGAAAGGAATTGTCGGTGTACTAATTGTTTTAAAAATATAAAGAATTTTGTCAAGTTCAAAGCTTGGAATGATTCTGGCCATACTGGTTGGGAGAGTCTGGGAGTTATATAAATTATCTCTATATCTTTCTCGGCTTCTGGGTAAGAGTAGCATGCAGAGTCATGCACAAAATGAGGACAGATTGAGTGGCTCAGTGTTCATCCAAATACTACATGTAGGTGTTACAACAAGGATGTGCCATTCAGATTTTTTGGACTCCCAACTCCCAGAACTCCCCAAGAAGAATTCTGGGACTTCCAGGCTACACAGGCCCACAAATACAGATATCCATAGATACCTGACCTGTTTCAGAGGCTCCGTGGCTGTCTTGGGCCTACTTCCTGTTGTGATCAGTTGTTAAAGGAAGCTGCCATGGTGCTTCCCGAGAGTAGTGGTCTCTCTGCCCTTTAGGTTCTATAAAGTGCACCTCATGAAGAACTATACACCCAGGAAGCACTGTGGCAGCTTCCTTTTTTATAGCACATTTACTACAGATGTCAGAGGCAGCCATTGAGCCTCTGAGGCTGGCTCTGATCCAGGTGAGCAAAATATAAGTTCTGTGGTTTTGGTCTGTTGCCTGGAATTCTTGGAAAATTCTGGGAGCTGGCATCCAAAATATATGAATGGAACATCCTAATCACCAGGGTGATCTTTCTTCCCTAGATGCAGCATATGGTGCCCCTATTGGATTAGATCCTGTGCAACTTCAGCAGAAAGGAGGATGGGAAGCTCTACTGAGGGACTAGCTCTGTTTATAGCGCCTCTTGTCCCTCCATTCAAGCTGCTCATTATAGGAATTACTATGTATCATTAAGAACTGGTCCTAGGTTTGTTTGTGTTGCCTTACCATCTCATTTGCCTTTTATGCTCTTACAGATGCTCTTTTCAAAGATACTTCCTTATTTGTCATTGATCTTACATAAAAATGTCTTTTGGCTGAAAAATAGTATACGAATGCTTGAAATAAATAAGTTGTTCCCTATAGTCATTACCAAGGGCTACATACTCATAGTGCCTCCTGCTAGATCAGGAGTAGGTGGCCATGTCTCCTATATCATAGGCTCAGTCCTCTATTTGTGGATATCCCATGTTTGAAGACCAGTCCAGGTCCATCATGATAGAGGACAACAGGACATTGACATGCTCTATCAAGAGTTATCATTAATGCAGAAGACTGAACAGGTATACAGATAATCATAATCTGCACTATGGTGAAATTTATGAGACTTCTGTTTTCTACCTAACCTGCATTTATACATGTACAAATAATGTGTACATATATGAGGAAGGTCTTTGGAAGAGCACTAAATGGATAATTGCATTTATGTGACCACCTCTGCAGATCTTTCTGGTGGTAATAATGCTTGAAGTCCATGCAACTGTCCATTCACAAATTTTTGTCCATAGCATTTTTATGGAGAAAAAATTAAATATTTTATTTTAAGGAAATAACATATGGCACCTGACATTAACGGACCATCTTGACCCACAGTATCAGTGAATACTCAATCATAGTAATACATTTAAACTTATTTTAGAGCCTTTTCATATATATATATAACAAAATAGACACATTGCCCTCCAAGCACTCGTGCCAAATGTTATTTATTTATTTGTTTGTTTGTTTGTTTGTTTGTTTATTCATTCATTCATTCATTCATTCATTCATTCATTCATTCATTCATTCATTCATTCATTAGCACACACTCCTGGCAGGAGCAGCAGTTTCCAGCAGGCAGAGTAGCCCCTCATTCTGCCCCTTTGCTTAGAGGTAGAGCATTAGATCAAAGAGTTTCCTCAGCAAATCCTGGTTACGATTAGGTAACTAGTATCCCATCTGAATTCTCACAACATACTATGTAATTCATGCTAAGTCAATTAAAAAAGTTCTCAGGGTGTTGCCTTGAGGCTCCGCTGGCTCAGACATCTGCTTGTCGACTTCTTGGTACTTTCTCTAAGGCTAATTGCCTTCCTTTGTTCCGTGATCACCCACAAACAAGTTTATATTTGTTTGTTCTATTGTTTATTTCTGTAGTCTGCTGTCTCTTGTTGATTTTCTTGTGTTATTCCTAATATTAAAACTAATCTATTGGTAAATACAAATAAAATGTTTGTTTTCTATTTTTTTATCTATAAAGAGGAGCCAAATTTGAGCCCACGATTGCCATTTAAAAGAGTTTTTAAAAACCTGACAACTGAACAAAACATGGATTTTTTCTTCTTTTGTATGATTTTGCTCTTAAAAGAAAGGGAGAAATGGCAATCCCAGAAAGGGTTCAGGATTTTTAAAAATCTTACTTTATCATCACAATGCCCTGGAAATATTTGGTTGCACTTTTTCTGTCAGAAGACTATAACAATGGGCCTTTCCCATTTTGAACTCTTTCTCTACCAGCTTTTAGCAACATAAAAAACCCTAATGGATTCTAGCAAAGTTTTTCCATGCCCTGAGAGGAAAAGAGTAATGCATAATGCATTGGTACAAATGCTAACAGACTTCTGCAAGAATGTTTACATTTATTTTTTATGACCTTGAGAAATTGATCTGTAAAGCAGTCCTGCTGGAGATTGCATATGGGTCCCGAATGGCATCCAGAGAGAGCAGCTTGTGTTCCTTCCACCACATCTGGTATATATTTACAGTTTTCAGAAGAACAAGGATTCACACTTCAGCAGGCTTTATAACAGGCAAAAGTCCTCCAAATGTTCAAATGCAGACCTTGGCAGTGAAACATTAGTTTTGCAAGATGTTTTTTAACTATTCTCTGGTGCCTCAAAAGGACACTTCTGTGAAATGGAGCAGGCATACCACTGGGAATAAAAACCTCATGTATTGAGGATACTGAACATCTTGCTTTCAGTAAGACATGGTGAAAGTCTCAGTTTTCTGCTAATCCTTTTGTACCTCTCAGCACAACTCCCATTCAGTAGAAGCCAGAATGAAGAAAGGTGTTTACAAATCTTGGTGCCTCACTCAAAACCTATGATAACTATCAATATCTTGAGCCATTTTTTTCTAAAATAGCTGGGAATATAGAAAATTATGATCCACTTCTCTTAAACCAGCTGGTAGATTGTCCACAGCATAGTTGATGGAACACTTGGGGATGTGTGAATTTAAGATGATTTTGTTTTAGTTAGCTGTCAAGATTTTATCCACACTAATCAAAATCCCTGTACTCCACCCTGCTTGGTGAGCAATAAATTGCTTGATTTCCCAACATAATTAAGAAAAAGCTCTTCTGCTGCTCAAACGTGTGTGGAAATATCTTGTTTGTAATCCAACAGCTACATCATTAATATTGACCTTTCTGAGCTGTTTGGGGATTTCTTTTTTTTTCTTTCTTTTCAAGATATGTGTTTTTCTGAAAAATTTTGTATTCCACCAAGATGACTGATACATCGTTCTTATGTAAAAACAATAAATGTGTGTGTGTTGTTATTGTTGTTGTTGTTGTTGTTGTTGTTGTTGTTGTTGTTGTTGTTGTTGTTGTTGTTTAGTTGTGTCCGACTCTTCATGACCCCATAGACCAGAGCACACCAGGCCCTCCTATCTTCCACTGCCTCCCGAGTTTGGTCAAATTCATGTTGGTAGCTTCGCAGACACTGTCCAGCCATCTCATCCTCTGTCGTCCCCTTCTCCTCTTGCCTTCACACTTTCCCAAAATCAGGGTCTTTTCCAGGGAGTCCTCTCTTCTCATGAGATGGCCAAAGTATTAGAGCCTCAGCTTCAGGATCTGTCCTTCCAGTGAGCACACAGGGTTGATTTCCTTCAGAAAGGATAGGTTTGTTCTCTATGAGGTCCAGGGGACTCTCAAGAGTCTCCTCCAGCACCACAATTCAAAAGCATCAATTCTTCGGCTGTCAGCTTTCTTTATGGTCCAGCTCTCACTTCCATACATCACGACAGGAAAAACCATAGCTTTGAGTATGCGGACCTTTGTCGGCAAGGTAAGATCTCTGCTTTTTAGGATGCTATCTAGGTTTGTCATTGCTTCCCCCCCAAGAAGCAGGTGTCTTTTAATTTTGTGGCTGCTGTCACCATCTGCAGTGATCATGGAGCGCAAGAAAGTAAAATCTGTCACTGCCTCCATATTTTCCCCTTCTATTTGCCAGGAGGTGATGGGACCAGTGGCCATGATCTTAGTTTTTTTGATGTTGAGCTTCAGACCACTTTTTGCACGTTCCTCTTTTACCCTCATTAAGAGGTTCTTTAATTCTTCCTCACTTTCTGCCATCAGAGTGGTATCATCTGCATATCAGAGGTTGTTGATATTTCTTCCAGCAATCTTAATTCCAATTTGGGATTCCTCCAGTCCAGCCTTCCACATGATGTATTCTGCATATAAGTTAAATAAGCCTGGGGACAATATACAGCCTTGTCGTACTCCTTTCCCAATTTTGAACCAATCAGTTATTCCATATCCAGTTCTAAATGTTGCTTCCTGTCCCACATATAGATTTCTCAGGAGATATGTATGTGTTTATATAAGTATATATGTGTATATGTATATGTATGTATATATATGTATATATATATGTGTGTGTGTGTGTGTATGTATATACTGTATATATACATATATGTATGCGTGTGTGTATATATTGACTAATAATATATATATTATTGTGAAGACTTTGCTAAGTAAGGTTGAGGTGTGTGAGTGGGACATGCATGCCTACCACCTGTCTAACCAATCAGTGGTTCACAACAACTGCAGACATAAAACAATATAATCAAAACAAATAAATTAAACAAATTTTAGACAAATTAAAAATTGGTGGTAGTTGAACAATAGGCTGAAAGTCAACAGTTCTTTAATTGGCAGATGTTGAAAGGCCAGATGAAACAAGTGTAGTTTTAACCATTTCTTGAAGGATGCCAAAGAGGGAACCAGGCAAATTTCCATTAGTATGTCATTCCAGAGGTGGGGCACCACCACCAAGAAGGCCCAGGCCATCATTCTCTCCTTCTGAGCCTCCATTGGGGTTAACGCCATCAGCCATCCAGCCTGGGAGGAATACATAGGATGAAGAATTGCCGTTCTCTCATGTAGCAAAGTGCCAAACTGATTAGGGCTTTGTAAGATAGAACCGTCACCTGGATAAAGTGTAGGGTAAAGGTGATGGTATTTATTTTTTCAGCCATATTCTGGACCAGCTGAAGCTTCTGTATCAGTCCCAGGGGCAGTTCTATGCAGGAGTAAAACAAAAATTTAAAATAAGAGTTCAACGATATCTGTCTTCTGCCATCATGACAACAGGTGGGAAGCAAAAAAGCAAGCTTCTGAATCCTTCAGAGTCCTCCATCAGACTGCACATTGATGAAACACAGGAAGGAGTGTGGAGAAACAGAAAAGTTTAGAATCCATTCTAGCCAGATGGCATAGCTATGGGAGCTGTAGTTGCTCAAGTTGCTCAACTGGAGACTGCAAGTTTAGAGAATTAGCTTGAAGCTGGTCCAAGATATTTTGGTGTCTGAGGCCAGAGCATCAAATGGTACCCACCCCCATTCACCCAAATGAAGATGGAGAGCTCTGAGAACAAGCCATCTTGTTTTGGCATATAAAATAGAAAGCCACATGAGTATCTCTCCCCAAACTGAGCAATAAAATGACAACAATCAGGTAATCATCAATTTCCTGCTTTTTCACAGTACTCAGCATCTCCTGCCTGAGGGAGCCATCTAATGTTGTCATCAGCATGCACATAAAAAGATTTTGTATCATTTGCTGGCTGCATATATCTCTGCAAGCAACAGGCTCGCAAGCAGCTACATTCCTTCTTGGATATAGATGGTACTATTTTGAATATAAGTGGCTCCCCATGCTTAGCAAATGAGTTTGCTACAGGATATACCTCTGAAGTATGTTCTCTCTCCATATGTGGAGGATGGTTCTGGATATAACAAATAACACAATGGTCTAAATGCAATTTTGTCCCAGTTACAGTGAACCCACTGATCAATGGGACTTATATGAGTGTCGTTGACTAACCACTCTCATCCATTGCAGTGCATCATAAGTCTACTTGTGACCAACATTTAGTTTAACCATTCATATGGTTGTGATAATTGACAAGTGAATACTAAGCCTTTCCTAGCTGATTATAACTTCCAGTGTAAAGATCATGCAATGACATTTTAAGTTTGTGTGAACTACTTTGAAATAATAGCTTTTAAAAATGGCAATGAATGGTTTTGCATTTGAATCCATGTGATTCAACCTAACTAGCCTATTAAAAAGAATAGATACCATATTATAGTAAGTAGCAATATTAACACAGAAAGTTGGAACTTGGACTGTGTTCACAAGTTACATGTGGAAGAAATAAAGTTTCGCATTATAAATCTCTGTTCCTGGTTGCTTTACATTCCAATGATTGGTCTTCCAGTGGTAACTGTTTCTGTTCTGTCTTTTGGAAAGTTACTGTAATTTCATACACATTCTTGAAAATCAATCTTTCATTAGAAGCAACTGTTTAAAGAACTTATCCACACTCCAGGCCTTTCTTAACAGTACTTTCAGCTAACTGGGTGGCATGTAATAACATCATAGTGCAAATTCTGACCTAGCATAGTGGAGGGATGGAGAAAAATATGCCATATTCAAGGTCACTTGATTAATTCTTCTACTGTAAATGCTTATGTTATGCCCTGTGGGGAAGTTCAGTGCTGTTTATAATTACAATAGTTTTAAATCTTTCCCCAAGTAATTCACTTTAAACAGTGTCAATGACAGGTATAATGATCAATATCACATATACTCAAGGTTCCCCCCTCAAAAAACATGCCTTGTAGCCATTTAGTAAAGTGTGATTCTTGCATGATATAGGAAATTCAGAGCCAGAGCATTCTTAGGCAGTTGCACTCTGTCTTCGATGATGATCTTTAGTATTTTGTCACTTCTCTAGGTATTGGGTAGAGTGTGGAAAACTTAGTTTTGGGACAACAATCTCCCAGGAAGTATGACAAATGGGCATGGCAAGGAATTCTGGTAACCACAGTACCAAGAAGTAAGTTTTCCAGATGCTGGTAGCTCCAGTAACAGCTCTTACCATCAAGGCATTTCTCCTAGTTATCGGTTGTTCTACTAAATAGTGTTTAGGCAGAGAGGAGGGCAAGAGACACTGTAGATTTGCCCAAAGATTGCATCTGATGATTTATCTGTAGAGGTGTAGAGCTTGGAAAAATTATTTTTTCTGGCTGTAACTCCCAGCATCTCCAGCCAACGTAGCTTAGAGCAAAACATGGGCTACAGTAGAACTAAATTCTACATTTCCGAGTTTCTTTGAACGGGAGCATTTTGACTGGCCTGTTGGCTATGGGCTGCTGAATAGAAATGATTTTAGCTTCTGCTCTTTAAATATTTAAATATTAATGGGACGTGGTGGCGCTGTGGGCTAAACCACAGAACCCTGTGCTGCAGGGTCAGAAGACCAGCAATCGTAAGATCAAATCCACGCGACGGAGTGAGCTCCCGTTGCTTGTCCCAGCTCTGCCAACCTAGCGGTTCGAAAGCATGCAAATGCAAGTAGATAAATAGGGACCACCTTGGTGGGAAAGTAACCGCGTTCCGTATCTAAGTCGCACTGGCCATGTGACCATGGAAGATGGTCTTCGGACAAAACGCTGGCTCTATGGCTTGGAAATGGGGATGAACACCGCCCCCTGGAGTCCAACACGACTGGACAAAAATTGTCAAGGGGAACCTTTACCTTTACCTTTAAATATTTACTGAAGATATGTCTACTGTTAGTTGGATTCTGTTTATGGCTGACTTCATGTGTTCATTCGTGGTTTCATACTTGTGGCTTGCCTTGATAGCAATTTTTGGAAGCTGCTTTAAAGGAAACATATAAATGTATGCAAATAAAAAAATATTGTTACAGGCTTAGATTATGAGCTCTTCCTCAGTCAAATTAAGTACATACTGTGAGCAGGAGGAGATAATTGCTTGTCTGAAAGCTTTGCATCATATGGCAACCTTCTTGCTGGCTGCACTGAGATTTTAGAACATTTTGCCTTGTGCATTCTATTTAGGCCCTTCTTTTTCTGCCTCAGGTCAAATGAGTTTTAGACAGCAACTTTATCACTAAATTAATTGAAGTGCTGCAATGTACATTCAAATAAAAGAATGTTTCTGAAGAAAATCATTATTTTAAGATGAGATCATTTTGGAGTCAACACAATCTAAGTGAGGAGATTTGTTGTTTACTATGGTACCTGTTGCCCATCTTTTAAAATTTAAAATAATTAACTTTTTTAAAAAATACTGTTTATTAAAAGAAAAAAAGAAAAAGGGAACAGCTAAATTGAACAATTAATTGACTAACATTATTATCTGGATAAAATGCTACATTAACAAAATGAAAGATACTTCCACTTAAGTAACAACTGCAGAAATGTTTTGAAGAAAGCAGCAGGATTTCCATGGCTACAGTCAAATCTTATTCATGCTTTCTTGGACTATGCAGTGAACTTACTGGGGCTTACCATCTACTCAGATGCGCATAAGCATGCTTAGAATTGCACTATAAATCTATTAATTTTAACAATGTGCTAAATTAAAAAGTTATACATACAAAAATATATCTCCGTTTTACTCACTGTGTTCAATTTCATAGTGGCAATATAGTTGAGCCATTTCTATTACAGAAAATCAGTTCTAAACCTGATTTTGTTCTAGTATTTGTGATAGCAATTTGTTGTAAACATGATAAATGTCTTACTCTATTCAGCACAGCTCAATGAGCCATTTTGAGTTGCTCAGCAATTTGCTTTATAAATTTATAGGATAACAATTCTCAATGGTGGACTCAGGAGGTTTTTAAGCAGTTGCTAGGATATGAAGAATGACATTATATCTGAAGAAGTGGACGTCCATGAAACCCACATTAAAATATAGCAGTTAGTCTTTAAGGTGCCACAACATTTTGTCTTCTTTATTTTTTCATTTTTTTTGGAATTTAGAGTACTGACTTTTCTAAGGCCTTCAGCCTACAGATAACTGTATTTCTTTCCTCTTTTTTAGTGGATGTTATTCTAGTGCCCTCAAAATAGTGTCTCTCTAACTGTCTCTTCCTCCCTTCCCCTTCTTTACACAGACACAATTTTTAATCACATTTTTTAAATTTTTGTTTTCATTCTCCCATCTTCCTCATGGGCAAGCAAGTAATTTGGTTCATAAAGCATTCAGTAAGAACTGAGGTGACAACAACTCTGACAAATGCTGAGAACTGTTGAAGTTTTCAGACTGGAATCAGGTGACCAATGGCTTCAGCCCACATGGAACAATGAGAACAATAAGCCATGTTGATTTCCAGTGCAAAACAATTCTATATTGGGATTTCCAATGTGGTACAGTGGACAGAGTAATGGACTAGGGCTCTGGAGAACAGGGTTCAAATCCCCACTTGCTCATGGAGACTCACTGGTGGAATGGAACTGATAAAACCACTCCATAAAATCTCACTTACCTTAAAAGCCCTGTCAGGATTGCTGTAAGTCAGTTCCGATTTGATGACACAGAACACACATCTTGCAGTTTTAAAAAAAGATGCCTGTAGTACAGATTTAATGACTGTTGAAGACTCTCTCGCCTTCAGTTTTTGATAAACCACCCAAAGATTGTTAATAATTCCTAGTAGGCCCCGGGACTTTCTACAATTATTTATACAATTATATGCAATACATGAAGCTGCTTCCTTCACAAACAGCCTCACAGCTACACTATGGTCATTTCCAGAAAAGAACTACTCTTCATGTCAGAGACGCTAGCAAAGTTAATACAATATACAGAGAACTGATGTTCTTGCAAAGTGAATGTAACTTTTTCATGTTGCATGTCTGCAGAAAATGGCTACAGTAAAATAATTCAGATGGTAATTCATATAAGCCACAACCACCCAGAATTGGGATCATTAATTTTTTTGGACTCCCAGAATCCTCCAGGTCGAGTACAACTGTAGTCCAGAAAAACCATTTCTCCAGCCTGTGTACCATCACTGCTAAGTTCTCCTCCCCATCATCCATTTATCTGTTAGCTAAAGTGAGCATGGCTGGCCTTTTACGTGCTACAAATAATGTATTAACATATGCAGAAAGGACATGGATCTTGCATCCTTCCAACACGTCAAACACCTGTAGCCTGAATGGGCAAGAATTGTATTTGTTCTGATGTTTTCAAAATTGTCGTTTAGACACTATTTCCGGAGTTCACAAATTACAGTCAGTTAGTAAGCCCTCAGATTTCCTAACTCAGTTCAACCAAACTGTGTGCTATGTGGATTTGGGGGCAGTGGGGGGGGGAGTTAGTTCCTAGTGTCTTTAGGGTGCCATTCCAGTGAAGCAGCTGAAGGTCACTGTGTGAATCAAACCATACTTCTGTTTAACTGGAGACTGAGGCATGATCCGCTACTTCCTCTGGCAGCAGTCATTTCCACTGCTCACTGTGCTGAAATAAGAGAGGTGGGAAGAAAGGAGAAATCAGAACTTGGACTCAACAAGTTACAGGCAATAACATCACTACCCAATGTAGCTCACACAGTTATGTCCTATATGGGAGCTGTTTCTCATAAGTTGCTTCTCGTATAGCTGGGCTTCTACACAGGCTAGACTCAAACCAAACCACTTGGAAAATATGAAAATCAGAACTAAAATTTTTGGTTTTATTTTGATTCTTACTAATTTTTCCATGTCATGGAATTTATCCCCCCAAAGTTCAAAAACGTCCTGCTTACAGTGTTCTGAGAGGCAGAAATAACCAAGATCTTCTGTATAACAGTCTGTTCTTCCTGGGGCTCTTTCTTTGTGATTATCATCACATTCCATTGCAACAATTAACTAAAAAAAATAGACAATACATGTGCATTTCTAACGAGAGATGGGATATATGTATGTTATTCCTACATGCAATAATTATTTGAAATATACAATTGCAATTTATTTCAGTAAGCTTCACATGTCAGAACTCTAACCATAGATTATTTGCCTTCAAGTCAGTTCCAATTTATGTGGACCCTTTCCAGGGTTTTCTAGATATAGAGTATTCACAAGTGCTATATCATTCCCTTCCTATGGGACTGTGCAGCTTGTTCAGGGTTACACAGGATCACTCTTTTCCTGGGAAGTATAGTTAGGAATTAAACTTGCAACTATACAAAATTCAATGAGCTATCCAATCAGCTGTCACAAATCTAGTCTCTAATTATTTAAGAAGAGGGTCCCCATTAATAGTCAGAACTTAGAGATAACTCATTAACTAATTAATTGTCCTTAATTTGCTTTTTAAAATATTAATTATTTTAAAAGATATTATTTTAATGACTAAATGCCAATGACATTAAATGGTGGGGTAACAAGTAACATTTGTTATTTATTTAATTTGTCCGATATGGCAAGCTTTCTTTTTCTTTTTTGCAGTTTTAGTTCTTCTAATTAATTTTTAAAATCCAAATCTGATGTGTTATTAATGTTCCAATAATGATTGTAATATTAAATAAATTTTATAATTTTCTCTTCATGGTTTAAAGTTAACAATTTAATGTTAACCCATCAGTATTAATACTTCTGGTTTCTATGGTTTTTTTTTCCTTTTTTAATGTTTTATTTCAGACTGAAAATGTAAAGATGCTCATACGGAGATATTCATTATACAAATACTGAAGTTATCTGGACACACCTATGACTATTCCCTATAAACATCCCTTCATTTTCAGTTCTGTCTTGCATATTTAAGCATCTTCCTAGCAACCTACAATGGTATCAGGGTAAAAGATTTTGTATTTTATAAATTGCAGTTGATAACTTTATCCATTGTAGTTGGTAGCTTTAGGAAACAGATCCACAGAATATCAACCAAATTAACAAAAGATAAAGAGTTGACAATGCAAAGTATGTCACAGCAGATTAAGATAGATTTGATCTTAATGACTCAGTCCAATGTTTAGCTATTTAATTAACTCTCATACTTATATTAGTAACTGAGCCTAACAGTAGCAACAACTGCTGCTAAGGACAGTCCGCTTGCTGTCACAAACAGTCTAAATAATGTGCTTGCAGTTCTAGTGCACTCTCCTGGTTTTAGAAATTCTATATTGTTTACAAATTATGTTCTTCCTCTTTTGGGAGGAATATGTATATATACCGAAACGTCTTTGTCCTATTTTCAATTTTTTTTTATTTTTTTATTATTATTTTTTTTTGTTATCTGTTATTTGGAGCACAAAAAGTGATATACTGTCATTTTATATGATCAACAATACCTATTATGGAACTGTGGTCAGTATGTATTGAAAGATATACTATCAATACTAGCACAGAGTGCTGTCCTCTGAAGATGCTGGCCACAGAGACTGGCGAAATGTTAGGAAGAACAACCTTCAGAACACGGCCAAAGAGCCTGAAAAACCCACAACAACCATACTATCAATAGTTTGATATACTGTCTGCATTTTGGAGAATCAAACACAGAGAAGACTTCTCAGTATACTCTCTTGGAAGAGGGGGAAAGGAAATTAGGAAATACATTACACTTGCCAGCAATATTCAGTGTAAAAGGAACTTTGTTCTGTCAGGGTGGTATAAAATTGGTCTCTCTGTAAACGATAATGAATAGTTTAAGGAGATTTCATCGCTCATTTCTCTTTTGCTTTCTGACATTCTTCAGCTACCAAGTGAATTTAAAGCTGTTTCTGATTTCAAAAATAAAAGCATTTCATCACTTCCAAGCCAAACATCTCTGGGTAGCCCACAGAACACTTGAACTGGGATCCTGCACCTAATTAAGTATGCGTAGCCCTCCCCACCACTAGGGCCCATAAGAGGAGAGAAGGAAACATGCCAAACTGGTTTCAGGACAGCAGTCTTGGTCTCTAAAAAATGAAGCACATTTCCATCTCTGCTGTGAGAATCAGTCATGTCATCACATCGGTATTCCTTAATTTAGAACACATCTCTCCAACTGTTGCATGTGGAGCTAACAATAACACTGTCTCCTGGCTGCAATGCATTCAGGCAGCTGTGAACTTTAGAGGATAACATAACAATGAGGTAAGAGGAAACTGGGGGTCCACAGCAAAGTACTCAATGAGCCCCATGGTTATTTAATATATTTAAGATGTGAATTATTTGATGGATAATCTCAAGTGGATCCCTAATGCTCTTTCATCCTTCCCTCCTTCTCTCACTATTCCATGCTAATATAGAATTACCGGTGACTTGCGTGCTGGGAGCTGTGTGTTGTCACTGTCAACACTAACGCTGGCGGTGGTGCTGCTTGCTTCTGCACAAAGTTCCTTCTTGTAAAACTTCGGTTGTCTACTGTAAAAGAAAAAATCCAAAGAAACAAAATGCCCTGAGTGAAAAGAAATGGTGATCGTTCAACAGAGTCATTCTAGCACTAATGTGTTTAGGCAACTTTCAACACTGTTGAGAATCAGTGCAGTATAACACCAGCCTGTAATTTACAAGAAGGACATTTCTGGTCCATGGGCCTAATTCAACCCATGAGATGTCCAGATCTGAAGGATCTAGGGGAACGCTGCCCCTTCCTTTCCCAACAGCCTCCTCCGCTGGAGATTCTGTACTTCACTCTCCATCCCAATGCAGAACGGAGCAAAGGAGAGAAAGTCCAATTTAATTCATTGTGGAAGCTGTTGTCTTTATGGGTCAAGGGCAGAGTGGTCAAAGCTGCATGCAAACCCAAGCATGGGCTACACAACTAACTCTGCAGCTGATGCTTTGGTTACAGGGTCAGCTTCACCAGCTCTGCATTCTAAATGAGGAGGGGAAAGCATGCAGGGTTCTGCATGCAGTGTTGCTCCCCTTTCCCCACAAGGAAAGGCAAGGAGAAAGTAATGTGGGTTTCTGTTTGCTGCTGCCTTCACCCGGGAAGTCTATGACATCAAGGGGTATATCTATATCCATGATCTCAAGGGCTGGTGTGTGTGTGGAAAGATAGATCCAGTCTGGCATTTAAAGTGTGGAATTTAAGTGTGGAAACTATTTTAAAGAATGCAGAGAGCTATAAACTTTGGTTGGATAATGTGAAAGCTTCTCTACCAGTCTTTTTGTGGAGTTGTGGGGCAAAAAGAAAGGTATTAGGTACTTAGAAAATCTTTCTGTGTTCTGGATGTTCTCTCCCTCCCCTTTGGTCTCTCCTTCAGAGTGCAACGGTGCTAACTCCAACTGTGTTGGAGTTAGCACAGTTAAATATATTTTCTGTTGACTACACAATGCAAAGCTAATCGTGCATAAGGTTGGCCCTTTTCCCATTGGCCTTTGGTGCTTTTTGTTCAGAAGGCAGGGTCTAGTGTTTTCTTGTAGTGATTCCACAGGGCTTGCTTGCTTGCTTGCTTCTATCCCCTGTGATCACTTATCAGAAAAACTACAAAGGCAGCTGTCTGAAGAACAGAGGCAGGTGATGCTGAAGGTGATGTCTTCAGCTGTGTGCAGCCCACCAGTACAACAGGAACATCCCCCTCAATTGAGCACCTCTTGCCTCTCTGCCAAACAGTTTTTAAAACAATTTTTAAAAGGGGCTTATCAAATTTAGTGCTCTACCAGATAAGTGTTGCAGTTTCACAAGTTGTTATATCAGTTCAGCATTATGTCACTTGTCAAATATTTTTTTAAAGATAGAGAGGAAGTGGTTGTTAATTAATATTAATTAATATTTATATTGGTGACAAAGGAGAGTGGGTTAGAATTGTAGTAATCTGAGGAATAGTGTGTGGACTATTGCTCTGAAAACTGTTAGGGATAATGAAACATTCTATGTAAACAACAACAACATAGCAAACTTCAAATCAACCCAGGACAACCTAGTTGCACCATCAGCTTGGCTTATTAAAATTTACTGAAATGTTATTACACCATTAGGACTATCCTGAAAGAGATTGCAGGATAGTTGCTGTATGAGATTTGAGTGAATAGGTTTTCCCCCAACCTACGGGAATACTTTGTTTTTGTTGTTGCTGCTTAACAGAGATCTGGAAATGCATGTAACAATATAAACCAAGGATGTAGGGCAGAATGCCTCCCAAAGGGCCCTGATCCACATGTTCTTTATTCAGCAACAGAGTGGGCTTGGGGATTTCCACACATTCCTATTGTATGTCTACATTGATCTAGCCACAGTACATTAGCAAAACGTCTAATTCAAATGCTGTGCTGCCCTACATACTAACAGCAAACTGATTCTCAGAATGTGGATCCTTACCAAAACGGTACTATCCACATATCAAAGACAGTTACATGCTGAAATACCCCTCCCAAAAAATATTTGGTCCTGACCAGCTTCAGTGGACACTGAATCCTCACTGGCATTTGGAGGCAAGCAGATGGAAACTGGGATAGCAAGGGAAACAGACTGCGTTATCCCACGAGACAATATGGTTGCCTGGCTGTAACTTGCCACATATCGCAACATTTTGCAGGTTTCAGTTTTAAATGTTCTAAAGAAATAATCATAAGTGGGAGAAGACAAAAGCCATTGTGCACAGAAATCTTTTAAAAATCTCATCAGAGTAGCCTACAGTCCCATATTAATGGACAATGTGAGTTTATCTTTTATGGATGAAGGGAAGGACTTTTACTGACCTGCTCACAGAACTTAATCAATATGTCTTAAAATACAGCAGAGTAGGAGCAAAAATGAAATAAGAATCCCAATCCAAATATTGGTTTCTGGGCGTCCGTTAGAGGGGGATTTAGATCAGTGGTTTCATTTTGATCTAGTTAGGCTACTAATAGCTGTAGTACAAACCCAGCCAAGCATGTAATTGAAAACTTGCTTTCAAGATAAACATTTATATTGATCAAAACCATTTGGTAAAGGTGGAAAGTAAATCAGGGCAAAACAATGACTCTATTTTTGTTTTTAAGTGGGAACAGGTTGGAGAAAGGGTGGCTAAGAAAGGGTGCATGAATCAAGATGCCCTACTGATAGGAGTTGATAGCATTTCAGTACTGCTAAAACGACAGTTTTACTGCAGGTTCACTAAACAACTTAGCAGTCCCTATCCCATATCCTTCAGCCATATATATCACTCTGTTTCCTTTTTTTAAAAAAAAGAACTACAATCTGTTCCCAGTGCAGCATTCTGAAACCTGACCACAGAATTTAGAAAGCCTGAGAGCAGCATTTCTGCTCACGCCATTAGAACCAAGCAATGGGCATGTCATTCTGAACTTCCTCCTTTCTTGTAGAACACCAGATTCCAACACATGTCTTTGTTTTTAAAAAAAATTAAAAAACCTTTTTGGAGTAAAACTCCCAGAAACGTGCAGACATGGACATGCTGATTGGGAGATTCTGGAGCTGTTGTATAAAGAAATAATTTTTGCAAGTGTTATTCCAAATATCTTTTCCCACATACTTCAGGCATTTCCTAAGAACACTGTTCCAGCACGTGGTATAAAAAGTCTCTCTCTCTCTCTCTCTCTCTCTCTCTCTCTCTCTCTCTCTCTCTGTGTGTGTGTGTGTGTGTGTGTGTGTGTGTGTGTGTTTTAAATGGAAGGAAGTCTATCAAAGTAAGTTTGGCATTGCAGGCATTTATGTGGTTAAAAGCCTCTTGAATTACCATCTTGCTGAGTAGTCCTGAAGCCATGGCATGCTCAAAAGAAATTCAAATTGCTCAGGTAGCGCATACAGCACCCAACAGAACTAAAAGGAAGCCCCATGACCATGACCACCACCACCACAATCTGCACCGCAAATATGGGAACATAATGGCACTGGAGAGCCATGGGTGTATGGCATATTAGAAGAATAAGAGGGCGAGTGGGAAATTATGTACATTTAATTCTGTGGAATATTTTGTACTTAAAATTATTCATTCATTCATTTGATTTTTATACTGCCCATCTGGCTAACCAGGCCACTCTGGGCAGTATAAAAATCAATTACAAAACATAAAACAATAAAATAAAGAGCGATCACAAGCAGAATTGAAAAGCTAAATAATGCTCTTACGATTGCTCTACCTGTAGCAGTAGATGGCACCAATCCCGAGGAGAACCACCATAGACAACACAGTCAGGCAGACAGCAGTGGCAATGTTCTGCATCTTCACCTGCATTGCATGTTGCTGCTCCCACCACTCCAGGTCACTGAACTGACAGCGCTCCCCCAGGTAGCCTTTCACACAACTGTCCAATGAGCAAATCCACGGTCACCGACAAGAAGACAACCAATAATTACCATTGTTAACTGATTTCACAAGAAGTTTCTTCTGTGAAAACGTGACATTTAAATCACCTAAGTCCATTACAATCTACTGGATGTTACTGTTGCATCTAGTGTGTCGTGGCATGGGGAAGCCACATTAGCCACTCTGTCACACATTGAGGGCCAAAACCTGCCCTCTACCTGCTGCTACAGCCACTGTTGCTAAAGTATGGTTGTGCAGCAGCACATTTGCAGTGGAAGAAGGTACCAGAGCACAGCATCTCACAGAATTCTGTCGTGCTTTGTAAGAGAGCATTTTTGAAGTTGTGTCACCCACTGCACTGGTCACAATTTTGGTGGGATAGGTCCCACAGCATCCTCCTACCACAGTTCACTTATGTCTGGCTTCAGTAGTCATTACTGTACCCACCCAACCAAGCTGTTCCACAAACACTCTGGATAGGGTGAGGTGGGGTTTGAAGACACTTCTGTGGGGAGGAGGAAATGGAAACGTCTCTTTCTTCCAGTCCAATTGCAGAGGCTGAAATATGGACCTCATCCATTTAATTGTGGGGGCTTCACAAATTTTATTCAGAATGACAACCATCGTCTTAAGAATTAACTCTATTTTGCACCACTAGACAAGAAGCATGGGTGTGAGGATTAAACGCCATTTCTATCTTTTGATCCTTGATGGTGACACAATAAAATGTAAGTCATACTAATTATTTTGAATCTGGAGCTCTCTTTTCCCCCTCAAAATAAGGTGTAAATCAGTCAGGTACAATGCAGAGAAGTGAGGCAAGAGTTATTTCCTCCTAGTTTCATGGATGGAATTGATAATAAATGGTGAAATACCGCCATCTACAGTGGAATTATAAAAGACGTTATCAGAAGTATTTTTATGTAACACAATCCTACAATTCTGAAGTAAAAGAAAAATCAGGTGTGTGTGTGTGTTTTGAAGTTGTTGCTATGTGCTATCAAATCAGTTTGTGCTGTTATGTGCTATCAGCCCTCATAGGGCTTTTAAGTTATGTGAGATATTTTAAGGAGTGGTTTGGGACTTCCATAGCCAAACAGAAATTTAAACCTACGTCTTCTGAGTTCTAGATCATCACTCTCTCCACTATACACACCCTTCTCTCTCCCTCTTTCTCTCCATATACATATATTTCAGCAAACTTTCTGAAAGCTATTTTGTTGTATACCTCCATACATTATTATATCCTATATGTGTGACTCAAGCCAGATTTTCAGAGGCATAGAATATAAGAATGAATGAACCTATGCATCAAAAAGCTTTGTAGAAGGTTTACTGAAAAAGACATATAACAAAAGAAAATTACCTAGAATGTCTCCTTAATTTAAACCAGTGGTTCTTAACCTTGGGTTACTCAGGTGTTTTTGGACTGCAACTCCCAGAAGCCTTCACCACCAGCTGTGCTGGCTAGGGTTTCTGGGAGTTGCAGTTCAAAAACATCTGAGTAACCCAAGGTTAAGAACCACTGATTTAAACAACTAAATGCATGTGTGTACAACAAATACTGTACTGTAGATGAGTATTGCATGTCCTGTGTATGGTATTTAAAACATGCATACCTGCACAAATGTCCAGCGTGGTGCAGTGGACAGAGTGATGGATCAGGACTCCAGAGGCTTAGGTTTGAATCCCTGCTTAGCCATGGAAACTCACCAGGAATATGGAATATATAAAATCATCCTTAAATATCTCACTAACCTTGAAAGCCCTGTTAGGGTTGCCATAAGTTGGTTCCACCTTGATGGCACATAGAAACAACATATTTGTGTAGCCATCTAAAGAAAAGGTGTGGCAATGTGTAGGCAATGAGTAGGCTGACACACAGAAGCCCAGTCTCTCCTGCCCTTCATCTCCACTTGTTCCGCCATTTGGCCTTCCAGCACTGAGCAAGGAAGTCTAAGAAGTATTTCTGACTGCACACAAAATCCCTGTCAGCCTTTCCTAGTCAAAGAAGGAGAGTTGTGGGTAGATCCAGCACATGCAGGGATTTTGGAGACTGGGCTAACACATTGTATACCTACATTGGGCTGGCCTGCCATTAAAGAGAGTCAGATCTTCTTACTGTGTGCGTGCAGACAAGGTTGGAACTCTACCAATTGCACTTTATGAATCTTCTCTCTGTTCCCTTCTGGCTGGAGAACAAAACTGTATATGACATACAGCATTCCTAGGCTTCCTAAACTAGCTAACTGTCTCATGTGTGATGGAAGACGCTCTCCTGTTGCCAGTGGACAGAATTCAACTTCCACTACCATTCCATTCAGTTTCCATGCACTGTGTGGGCAAGAGAGTACTATCTTGTCCTTCACCTCAATCAGCATAATGTCTAGGGACAGCCTGCCCTACACACATCCTCTGAACAGCTGCATAAGACGCAGGTTAAACACTAATGCTCATGCTCTTATTAACAAGCTAAGAAATACTATTTTACCTATGTGCTATTTCATTGTGCTGTAAAGAAAATATGAAGCCTCCCAGTCTTCTGATGCAAGAATGCTTTCTGCAAGAATCATAGAATCATAGAGACACAGTGTTTTGTACTTACTTGCAGGTGAAAGCTTGCAGACTGGAAAAATAAACACATATTCCATCATGGAAACAGTAGGACGGTGGGCAGTCAACAGAACTCTCTCGTTCAGATAATGTGGATTGATCCTTGGTTGCAGTGGTAGGAGAGGTGGCAGATTCTGAAAGATAGAAACACATAATTGTGCAAGATCCACAAGGCGGCTTTCTTAAACTTATTTTTTAAACAGCACAATATTCATGCAGTAAAGCCTGTGACAAAGCAAAAGTCTTATTTTGATGTCACAGAATGCTTATCAATAATCCTGAAGTCAAATTAGGCATGATGGGGAAATGCATAATCTACAATGCTGAAGTTTTGAGTAATTCACTTAAACAATATGCTGCCAATTCAATGTCAACTGCCTCGTGGCACAGTGGTTAAACTGCCGTACTGCAGCCAAAACTGTGCTCATGACCTGGGGTTCAATTCCCAGGCAGCCGGCTCAAGGTTGACTCAGCCTTCTATCCTTCTGAGGTCAGTAAAATGAGTACCCAGCTTGCTGGGGGCGGGGGGGCAATGTGTAGCCTGCATAATTAATTTGTAAACTGCCCAGAGAGTGCTTGAAGCACTATGGGGTGGTATACAAGCAGCACGCTTTGCTTTGCTTTGCTTTTTAACAATGGGAATCAGTGAGTTTGATTAGTAACATGGCTTTAAAAAGTAAATGTTCACTGTCTGAATCTTATGACTATTAAACTAACATAAAATTATTCAATGAGTATTATGACTGATTCGATACTTGCTTTCATTTATAAACAAGGCAATGATTTCCAATAAATCTCCGCTTGGTTAATCTATTTCACCGCCACCATTCCTTCCATTAGAGATGCCAATCAAAAGGAGAAATAAATATCTACCAACAACTAGAGGCTCTGCATATTGATGAATTCTTGATGTTGCACCTCACCAACCATTGTGCACATGTAAAAAGAGATTATAAGGACTGCCCACCGCTTTTAATGAATTTACAAATTTAACACGGGCGTATTTGAGTCTGCAGGCAAGCCAGGAGACTCTTCAAAGGCAAGGTATTTATTTTATTTATTTATTTTATTTGTATCCCGCTGGCATTCAACACAATTCTTGCTTCTGTTATTACCTTCCACACTAGGCTTCTGATGGTAATCATGGGTTTGCTTAGCACTGTACCTCTGAAGTTTCAATAACATTTCAGGAACAGAGATGGGTATGAACTGCCAATTCAGCAGCTTAGCAGGCACCTACTCAGAGGAGGTACGTCAGGGAAGCTGCCTCCAAGTGGACACCTACCAGAGCAGGTGGGGCTTTGAAGTGCCAAACACCTATTTGGCCAATCAACAAACTGGCATGAACCACCATACCAGCGGTTCATGCCCACCTCTATTCAGGAACTAAAACACTGGCACAGACCTTTGGTCCCACTGAATATTTTAGCCTGAAACTCCCATCAGCTCCAGTCAACAAGGCCAGAGATAATAAACTGTAGGAGTTGTGGTAGAGATACAGCTGTGAGGAGGTTCATAGAAGGTAATTAGAGGGCTAACAAATGAAAGTCCTGTTCTTTACCAATTCCTAGAGCTGAAAATCAACAATATTCTGTGTGCTGTCGCAGAATGCCAAGCCCTAACGATGCTATTTGGCTGTTCCCTGCCACATTAGCTGCTGAATGTTTTATTTGCATCTTAGTGTGTTTTAATTTTGTATAGTATGCCAATAAAGGTATCTGTCTATCTGTCCATCTCCTGTTGATGGACAGATAGGGATACAATAGTCTCGTAGTGTGTTCTCAAAGGTATATGATGTAGACAATTTGCTGAAGACTATGGGTCTGGCTCGGTGTAGCGGATAGCCCAGACATCACCTTTCCATCACTGAGGAACCTTGATGGGAGAGCCAAAAGACAGACCAGAAGGCAGGGGCCAGAGGAGTTGGGAAGAAGGAGAAAGAGGGCTGGAAAGAAGGTTAGAGAGCTGGAGGCTTGGGAATTTGGACCAGGAGGGTCAAGGATAGATAGGGAGAATTAAAAGAGTGATAAGAGTGATTTGAATGTACCAAACCTTGTTTAATATATGTGATTTGCTTCCTGTGATTTATACTGCAGTTTCCAACTGATTATTAACCCCACCCTGTTTAATAAACTGATTGTGTTTGGCAGCATAAGTGTCCAGTACTTATTTGATGTTAAAGAAATAACATCTGGTGGCAGCGTGAGGAGGAGGAAGGAGCGTGAGCCTTTGTGAGGACGAAATAAAACAGGGGCCACAAGGGTTAGCGCCACACTCGTACCATGAATGGAGTCCACCGGAACCAGAAAACTACATGTATGGCACTCTCCACAGTGGACCAAAGGGTGGATATAAACATTTCAATCCAAGAAATACAAATAAATTCCTTACTTTTCCATGGGTTATCGACAGCTAGGGAGGACAGCCATCCACCATCCATCTCTGGATAGACCATGGTTCATGTCACCCCCATTGGGCACAACTGGAAGTAATTGAAAAGTCACTTCTGTTTTCTCAAGAATAGTTTTTGAAACTAAAACAAGGAACAGGTGGGGCAGCCTTGTTTTAGAAGCGAAACACATGCCCTATGGGGTTTCTTTCTAATTTTTTTTTCTGAGTAAGGGAATCATCTGGGGTCAGGAAAAGCACTGTTAGGAGCTGCCTGAAACTGCTGAATGAGTCTAAAGACTCCTCTAGCAAGCAAGCCAATACGATTAGAATAGCTACAGTGCCATTTCAATACTCAGCAGATAAAGCTGTATATTTTATCTGTATTGCTGATTTCCAGGTCTAGGCAAAGAGAAAGAATGTACACTCCCATTGGTTAGCCATCTAATCTTGTTAGTCCATAGTCTATAGTAGTGTATACCAAAGAAAAATGGCTCAGTTTTTGTCCCTCTTCCAGAAGTATGCTGTAGAAGTCCCTACTCATAGTTGTCATCCCAAATGCACAGTTTTTAAAGAATAGCAATAACAACTCGAACTCAGTAGCTCACCAGAACAATGAAGGCCATCTTCAATATATCTCACAAGGCATTCACAAAAGTAGCTGCCTTCAGTATTGATGCACCTTGACAAGCTTCGATTGCATCTGTCCATGCTGAAAGTACATTCATCAACATCTACAAGGCAAACAGTATCAAAATAAAATGAAGGTACTAAGTTGTACAAAAGGGCAAGCACGAAACTGTCATAGCCAGGTAGAATAAAAAGTCGATTAAAAAAAAACCATTTTAACATTAAAGTTCTGTAAAGATACTACTGTATTTGGACTACAGCTTACAGAATCCCCCTACTCGTGGGGGATGCTAGAAGCTGTAATCCAAAATAGGACCTATTCCAAACTAAAGTCAACTATGAATGAACAAAGCCCAAGTTGTCTCTGAAGAAGCCACACACTGTCATAGTAATTGTACATTTCAGGACTATCCTTGCAAGTCCTTTGCTAATTTCGTTCATCAGTTCAAATGGACCCACTAAGCTCTTCACAGCTATTCATGGAACAGTTTTGTCATTATGAAAAGAGGCAAATGCTGCAACAGTTCAGTATACTTAGGCTAAATATTCCTGAGAAATCACTTGCCTCTCTGCATCGTACTGCAAATGTTAACAAGGGGCAAACTTCATTTATTATGGTTGCTACAGTGCTGTGAAACTTCATTCCGTTGAAAACATGTCAAAGCTGAATAAATATTTGGAAGCACCAAAAAGCATTGGGATTATGCTTGGTGGTGGTTCAAATTTGCATTTAGTATGTTTCTAGTTTACTTAATTTTTTGCTTTATCTCCTCATAAACCTATGAAATGAGTACATCTACAGTAAATATATTCTTTATTTGAATACAGTATATGAAAATGTAAATATGAATATTTATGTAATTGAGCTTACTATAATTAACCACATGGGCATGTGAAAGTAAAATTACCATAGCACAAATTGTCTTCCATGGTGAACCCTGTCTGGCATTGACAAGTAGCACCATCTTTGTTTGAAATGCACTGGGCATTGACATCGCATCCCAACCATGTACAAATATCCTGGTCTGTGGCAGAAATAACAAACAAAATGCATCATTTCCATTCTCCAGAATTGCTCAGAAATAATCCATTGGTTTGAAGAAGCTGATTTTAGACTCATTAGGTAAACTAGTTAATTGCTTTGGGCAAACTTTCAAAATGTGATTCTACCGTGTAGGCTGCTGACTAGCATTCAGACCATATTCATATATATGTACTGTACATTGCTCAGTGGCAGCTCTGTGGGTTTTCACAACCAGGTTATTCCTATCTTTGTCTTGGAAGGACTATATCTAGAACTAAATTCTTGCAAAGTTTTTGTCACTGAACTTAAACCTCAACCCACTTTTAATACACCTGGTGCTCCCCAGGTGTTTCAGGCAACAACTTCTCTCAGTATGTGGCAAGGAGGCTAGTGACTCCTGTTTCATGGGTGCAATAAATCCACTCCAGTTTTTAAATCACAACTTTGCTGGAGCTATGTAGAGTGCTGAACCCTGGGTCCCAAATGGGCTTCACATTGACTACTCTCAGTATAAATTGATCAAAACAATCACTCTTAGCAATCTGTCTGGTAACATTTGGCATTGCATAGCCCTGATTTGCTACTATGAAACAGGAAAGGGTAATCTTTACTGGACACCACAATTTCAGCAGTCAGCATCTGTTTCATTTGCAGCTCATCTCCAGTGCTGTGTCCATATGCATTGTTACTCAGAGGGTGTTGGTAGAGGGTTCTGAACTCTGATGTTTTGTTTATTGACAGACCATTCTTCAGCATGAACATATAGCCTGAAAAAATAGGAACAAGAGAGCAAGCTAGGTTGCACCACTTAGCATTTCAAAGCAACAATCCAAGTTTAGTCATGAGTGACTAACTAAGCAAATGTCACAGTCAGAGTTTTGACAAGTGTTGTTGTTGTTGTTGTTGTTGTTGTTGTTGTTGTTGTTGTTGTTGTTGTTGTTGTTGTTGTTGTTGTTGTTGTTGTTGTTCAGAAACACCAGGCACAGTCAAAGTTATAAAAACATTTACTGGCATTATATAACAGATACAAGTTTTGACCAAAAACTGTTAAATGCAGTATGTATGCTGTTCCTAATATTGCCTTTTTTTTTGTAGCTCTGATGGTGTGATTTCTGAGATCTGCAATTGCTTATAGTACTGTATAAAATTTCTTGATATTGTTCCCAAAGCCCCAATGACTATGGGGACCATTGAAGTGTGTTTCTTCCAGAGGTGAGATGTTTCGACTGGCAGGTCTTTGTGCTTTGTTAGTTTTTCCAATTGTTTATTTTCATCTCTGGCATCCCCTGGAATTGCAATGTCCATGATCCAGACATTTCTTCGTTCTATTACTACTATGTCTGGTGTGTCATGTTGAAGGTGTCTGTCCGTTTGGATCTGGAAATCTCACAAAATCTTGACTTCCTCATTCTCTGGCACCTTCTCTACCTGATGTTCCTACGGATTTTTGGAGGCTGGCAAGTTACATATTTTGCATAATGACCAGTGCACTAATTTTGCCACTCTATCATGTTTGTTTGTTTGTTTGTTTGTTTGTTTGTTTGTTTGTTTGTTTGTTTGTTTGTTTGTTTGTTTGTTTGTTTTGGACAATAACTTCCAACATTTTGATTCTGTGGGGTTGGAATCCAACTTATTTGCTTTCCAATTTCAAACAAAAAAGGAAATGGGTAGCTGTCTATCTTTTAGGCAAACTAGTCTAATAATAGTGGTAAGGAACTACATTTCTCACTGTATATACATTTGGTTAAGAGAATCCCATCTAACAGTCATGAAATTAAGAATTTTTAAATATGTTTAATTCAGGGTTTACACAATCTTTGTGCTATTGTTGAATTTAATGTATTGTTACTTAGACTCCACTCCCATTATATAAAACAGATGTTCAGAACATTTAACCATCTAGCTGTTCTGGACTTCAATTCCCAGAAGTCCGAGCCCATGTGGCACCAACTATAGGGAACTGCAGAAGCTGCTTCAAATTCATACGAAAACATGAATTTAATATATACATACAAACAGTCCAAAGGTTCTCCATCTTTTATTTAAACCATTCACCAAAAACTCCTAGCCAATATATATACTGTACATCTTCAGTCAGTCTTCAAAAAGGTTACTGAAATAAATCTCATAAGACAGCGGCTGCAGTGTGCAACCCCTGAAATTTACCTGGTTTTGCTAAAGGATGAACAACAGTCAGTGACGAGGGCCTCAGCATGCTGCCTCCAAGACGTATCCTATTTTGACCTGTCTTCTTGTCCATTCTCAATAATGAAGGCCTACTCCAGTCAGAGAACCACACATGGTCCCCAAACACTGTTATGCCAAATGGATGACCTAAAAAAACACAGATGTTTACTCCTTGTGACCCCAAGAACATGTCTATTGAAGGACATCTCAGTAAGTATACATATAAACATCTGTTCCTAATATATTTATGCTGACATAAATCAAAACACTATCACAGTGTGACAGGAGGACCCATCAATCACTGAGCTCCAGAGGTTGGGAAAGTTGCTGAAGGTACTGGATCACAAAAAAAAAAACAGTAACCTGACTAGACAGGGGATTTTGAGAGCTGCAGTCCCAAAAGGCTCTTTCTTCCAGCTCTGTTTGGGCTTAGCTTGTTTTGGATCTCTGCTTTGTAGCATGCTATGGACAAGTTTATCAGCTAGGCTGACCCTGCCTTAAACAGACTGAAGCAAATGCTGTATCAGGTGGCAGATTCTGGCTGATAGCAGTGGCATCACTCAGAGTATTCTTCCTGAGCCCCACTCCCTGTTACCCTCTTGCAGGTCTGAACTCTGGCTGGCAAACAACCAGCCTATGCTCCCTGAGCTCATCTGCTGCCCTCAGGAATGGCAGAGGATAGTGGCCAGTCACCAAGATCAGCAAAGATTCAGAAGATAATCCAACGTGCTTCTGGACATGGAATGGGAAGAACCATCTTGTTCATTGCCTTGGTCAAGACAAATGCCTTGGGCTGGCACCTATGACCAGCATGAATTTGAATAATTGTAGTTTGCTTGCTTGCTTGCTTGTTTGTCTGTCTGCCTGTTTGTTTGCTTGTTTATACCCCTTCTTTCTACTCAGAGATAGCCCTCAAGGCAGCTTTCAAACTTTTGAGAAGAATAAAAACAGGGGGGAAAATCACATTTAGCTAAAAGAGTAAATCATGAAGTCATGATTACCAGCCCCAACATAAAACCAATAAAATTAATCAAATTATTTAAAGCAATTAAATTCAACAAGGATTTTGTTCAAAACAAGAGAGCAGGGCAGAATTATCATATGCCTAGCTAAAAATATGTGTTTTCCTCCTTTCTTAAAATCAGTCAGAATGAAAACAGAGCACACATTGGAATGGACAGCATTCCACAATCTGGAAGCTTCATAGAAGAAGACCCTGTACTGTGTTCATGTTAGGTGGGCCTCTTGTTATTTGCAAGAACATCCTTAACAGGAAAGACACAAGGTGGCAGTAGCGCAGCAATAAGAAGACTTGCTTAAGTAGCACTGCAAAATACTTACATATGAATGGCAGTGCTGAGCCAAATGTGGGAGGATATGTTTAATGCACATTTGCTCCTTTGTAAAATCATGCCCGGCTTTTCCAACATTTTCCACACCCGTATGTTTAAAAAGTGTGGAACTGTTTTCAAGAAGTAGGGATCAGATCATTAAACTTGGAGAACTTTGTTTTGTAGCAACACATTCCAAGGTTGGATAATACCTTTGCTGGATCACTAAGAAGTTACAAATAAGATGAGCTTTCAAGTTCTCCAGACCTCTTCATCAGGCAAAAATGGTATAAAATCTGGATGAAAGCAAATGGTTCAGAAAATTGAGCCAGATGTAATGCCCTTGATTCATAATGCCAGGCTGCCAACAAAGTGAAAGGGAGCTCAGATTTCATATCAAAGAGATGTGACAAAGGTATCAGTTAGGAATTTCTACCTGCTGTGCAAACTAAAGGATGCCCCTCCCCACAGATCTCCCAGTTTTTTAGATGAAGCTACACAGGCCACTTTGCAGGTTTGTGAAGTCTTTCTTTTTATATCCGCAAAATCGAAGAATACCCCTTGGTAAGACATTAGCCAAATTAGCAGTCATGCCTAGTAGAGTAAAGGTGATGGAATCCTCACTGAGGTTCAGTCTCATGAAAAAGCCTCTTCTCATGGCTGTGCTATGAACAGCTGATGACAGCATTTTCAGTAATAAACAGGGGGAAAGGCCGTGTGATTCATTTATGTTAACAGAGCCCAAGGTTGGGTAATAGTTTTACTGGATTACTAAAACTTTACAAATAAAAATTTGAGTTCTCTGGAACTCTCCATTGGGCAAGGATGGTATAAGACCAGGTTAAGATAAATAGTTTGAATAGTTCCCATTAATACTGTTCTTATCTCTGTGGAATGTAAGCTCCTTTTTGTTTGTTAGCAGCCTAGCTTTATGTGCCAACAGCACTGGATATGGCCCAATATTTGAACCATTTGCCTTAAGCCCGTTTTACACCATCGTTGCCTGATGAAGAGTTTTTTAGAACTTGAAAGCTTGTCCTATTTGTAACTTCTTAGTGGCCCAATAAAAGTATAGACCAACAACAGATGTAGTTGCTATAATGGATAGAGATGCGTAATACCAAATATTTGGACTACAAGTCCCATAATTCTCCATTTTGGAAGTTTCACCTGGCAAACAGACACCTAGATGCAGCTCACTTGGGTGAAAGGCCTAAGCTTGGAAGTTCTGTGTCTTCACCAAGCTTAACTCCACCCAAGCTTCCTGTTCATAAAGGAGGCTTCCAGCTAAAGTTAGAGCAGCTTCTTTTCTGAACAGGGAGTTTGTGTGGAACTAGGTTAGATCTTTATCCCAGGTGAGTCGTATTTAAGTTCTGTAGGTGTCTGTCTTTCGGGTGAGACTACTAGAATGGAGAGTTGTGGGATTTGTGGTCCAAAACTTCCGAATGGTACACCCCTAATGATGGATTACATAGTTTTCCGTGGTTTTTTTTTTTTGTACTACATGTCCCAAAATTTTCCCAGCCATGGTTTCCCAAGCTCTGTGCATCCCACAGACAGTAATTGTGCTGACCACAAAACATTGGCTCTCTGAAGCAAAGTGCAAATGTCCCCTTCCACTTGATAGGGTTAACACTTCCCATCTTTCCCATCTCTGTGTCTTGTGGTAGCACCAAATGGATTTCTTAATAAATAAGGACTTCTTGTTCTTAAATGAAGGTAATAGGCAGAGAGGTTTCCATTCACGTAGGCCTTTCAATTTATGATAAGCCACCACATGCCATATTTTTAAAAGAGTAGATTGCATATACTAAAAAATTGTTTGATGTACAGGTTTTGGAAATCAGGATAAGACTGTACTCTTTCTTAAGCTGACATCTTTGTAGATTCAGCAAGGCATTTATTAACTTTTATTAGTCAGCCTTCCACTAACATTTTGAATGTGCATTTATCATCACAATACTGTCAATCCCAGAGTCTCACCTACATCATTCTGTGTGAGGATGCGCCGTTGAGAACCATCAAGATTTGCCATTTCAATCACAGACTTCTTGGCATCACACCAGTATAGCCTGGCAGTGAGGTAATCAATAGTAATTCCACTGGGCCAGAGCAAGTCAGAATGAACTATTGTGAGACGATCAGAGCCTTGCAAGGAAGACCTTTCAATCCGTGGATTCACCCCTAGATCAATCCAAAATAGCTCCCTTTATTGAAGAAAAACAGATAAAGCACCATATAAGTCTTTGTCTGAAAAACCACTTTATCTTGGCAGTGAAAAGAACATATAAAACACTGGTAGACACAATAGGATTTAGCCTGATGGGCAAAATTGCCTTTTGTTGACTAAAAGTCCCAAAAATCAAAGTCAGCATGGCTAGTGCCTTTCTAGGGAATTCGGGAGCGACAATGCAAACAAGAATATTTAGAATTTCTCCAGGGAAGTGACATATAAGCAATATTGGCAGTGTTGAAATCTATCCTTTCTCCTATGACTATAAAACCAAAACAAGTCACCAGACAATGTTAACACTGAAATTTCATGTGGCAATGTCCTAAATAATTAGGCTAGTCTTTCATGGGATGAGTTCAATACATAGCCTTAAAAAATTCTTCATGGTCAAACAAGTAAACCCACATTCAACACTGGTATGTCATTACAAATCCATGTTAACACAGCAGCAATTCTTAAAGTTTTCTTTACCACATGCCCCCTTTAAATATCTTTTGTTGCCACAGATCACCAAGAATTAACTCAAGATTTAAAACTCTTAAAGTGCATCAATTATTTATTTAAAGCTTCTCATGACAGGTCTCATCGACAAATATTCCTTCTTATAACAGCAAGTTTTACACAAACAAGGAAAGGAAATTAAGATTTTGTTCTACATTTCCTTTTCTTTCTTGCTTGCTTGCTTGCTTTCTTATTTCTTTCTTTCCATTTTAACTGCAACCGATCATAACATTTCTTTAAGACTTTGCAGACCCTGGTTAAGAACCTAGGTAATACAGTTTCCAAGGACTAGAAACATTAATATATTATTTACAACCAATAATCTATTTTGGGGTATGCTGTTATTTTTTAAATATTGCAACATGTATGAAACATGACCGTGTGGGTGTTTGTTTTCAATTATATTATCTGCTTTGAGCAGCTAAAGGAAGACAAATACCAACACTAAGACAGAGATAGAGAAGGACCCAAGCCTAAATAACATTTTATTATTCTTTAAAATCTCTTCTCCTGGCTTCTTCAAGCTGGTGCCCTCCATATTAATCAGTTGACCATGTTCATGGGGTGCTGGGATTTGGAGGGTACCAGGCTGGGGAAGCCAGTGATGTACCATCAACTCTCCGTTTCAAAGCATATTTGACATCTTACTCCGTGAATGGGTGAACAGCAATTCCTTGCGGGTGAGACAAATCCTCCTGGATCACAATTTCCCTCTCCATTCCATTGAGGTTGCTGCTTTCAACGTGGGCCTTCCTACAATGTGTACACAAAAGGAGGTGGATTTCTTAGCAAAGCCATTTTACTCCATGTATCGAAATACAGGATTCCTGTTTTGGGGTTAATTTTGGGGTTAACTTTTGGGTTAATTCACTTTCCTTGCTCTGATTCTGATTCTTTGTTTTATTTCTTCCCAACTCTTACTGAAATTTGATCTTCTTCTCAATACCTTTCTAACATGAGTTATTAATATGCCTAAGTATGAGATCTTCTATTCAACTGTTATTTTGTACACACTGACCTGAAGCTAGTCCTGCTGGATTCAGGGAGGCTTACTTCTAAGTAAACATTTCTAAGACTGCACATTGTTAAATAAGCCACTGTCTAACTATCACAACTATCATACGGGGATAATAATACTTCCTTATCTGAATACATAGTTATAAAGTTACCTGCATTGAAGGCCATTGTGACCTTTCAAGTCATGACATAAATACATGGAATTATTGCTATTTACAAAGAATACAGTTTGCCATTACATTGCTTCAGAGCAAACTCAATTAATGGTTTTTTTAAAAAACCATTTTGCTACTAGAGCTCAAAAAGTTTTCCCTTTCTTTGAAGCTTCCCAGAACTGGGAACCTGCAAAGAATTCAGAGAACAGAGGGAAATAATAGGATGGACAGATCACGTGGTGTGTTTTAACTTCCAGCACTGTTTTCCTTCCCTCAAAAAAGAATAGACTGGCTGTTCAAGAAAGGCACCGCCTTACATGAATAGTTCTATCTAGCATAAGGTAAAGGTAAAGGTTCCCCTTGACAATTTTTGTCCAGTCGTGTCCGACTCTAGGGGGCGGTGCTCATCCCCGTTTCCAAGCCATAGAGCCAGTGTTTTGTCCGAAGACAATCTTCTGTGGTCACATGGCCAGTGTGACTTAGACACAGAACACTGTTACCTTCCCACCGAGGTGGTCCCTATTGATCTCCTTGCATTTGCATGCTTTCGAACCGCTAGGTTGGCGGGAGCTGGGACAAGCAACGGGAGCTCACTCCATCGCGTGGATTCGATCTTACGACTGATGGTCTTCTGACCCTGCAGCACAGGCTTCTGCGGTTTAGCCCACAGCACCACCATGTCCCTTTCTATATAGCATAATATTCAGCAAAATATCCAAACCTTTGGCACTCGGTAGTGGCGTTTTCCGATACTAAATTCTTCTGCTTTGCTTTACAGATACACAAGCAGGTTGGCATTTCAGAGTGATATTCCCATCACTCACATTTTGCCAGTCTCTGCTTTCCCATCATGTTTCATGCTGGCATTAGATAACCCATATGATCTGTGAGAAAAGCATACCCAGGATCAGTCCAATACAATTTGCGGTTAATCCAGTCCACAGCGAGCCCTTCAGGTCTCTGGGTTGCTTCGCGGATAACTTTTTCTCGATCTGTGCCATCCAGATTAGTTCTCTCTATCCACTTCGTAGCTCTGTGGGCAAAATAAATCTGTAATGAGAAAACAGAAGGTTTATAGCTGATGATTGTACTTCTAATTTGCAGGTAGGATTTCCTTATCTCGTGGCTTTACCTTGTGAAATGAGATCTCTTTTCAAAGGGAAAAGTAATGGGGTTATTTACAAAATCATACCCATGATTATGGATCAAATAAGCAAGCACTTATCCTTCAACCAGAATGACTTCTACAGCCTGAGCAAGCTTAGCCTGTAAACCCAAGATGCCCTATATAGCAGCTCCTCAAGATCCTGTGTTTCCTTTTCAGCCAGGCAGCCTATAATACAAAACATGAGCCATGAAGCATGTCCTGTTATAGCACTAGATCTCATTTTGATTTTCGGATATGATCAATGATATGATCAATGAGACAGATAAGACAGAAAAACAGTGTCTCTAAAAGCAATGATGGCCCCCAGAGCATGACTGTTATTGTTCACAAGGCTTGATTGCAGCATGTTTTTTTTTCTTTTTCCAATAAGAGAAGGAATCCTAAGACAGTTTCTAAGGAAAGCCAGAGATGACTCAGCGCATGTTGTTGCCTGAGGCAGAGCGTTGAGTTATCCCCTCTGTCATTTATCTAACTCAATATTTATTGTACCCAAAGCCAGCCAGGCTATGCTACGACATGAGGAAGAAAATCCCACAAATGCCCCTCCCTTTCCCTAACAGTAATAAATACAACAATAACTAAACATAAGTAACTAAAGTTACTAAGCCTTTCCTGCCATTTCACAACACCCCAGGTCTGCCACCTGAGGCAGCCATCTCACTCCCCCGGGAGTAGACATAACACTGAGGCTCTTAATGTGCATGTCTGGTCATTTGCACATAGGAAAACAGTGCACACAGGAAAATATACCACCCTCTGTGTAAGAGTAAAATTGCCAACTCAATCATATGTCCCTTGGCTCACCTTCACTGGCTCCTTGTCAGTTTCTGTGATCAATTCAAGGTGTTGGTTACAACCTGTAAAGCCCTTAACCTTTTAGGACCTCAATCTCTCTCTCAAAGATCAGCTACCCATTTCAACCGCTCCTCTCAATTCATGTTGCTACAAATGGCCACACTGAGGGAAGCCAAGGAATTGGGCCTTCTCGGTGGTGGCCCCCAATCTTTGGAGTGAACTTCTAATTGAGGAATGCCAGGCTTCTTCATTTCTGATATTCACAAAATTAGTGAAGACAGAATTATATAAAGCTTCCTTCAACAACTTATTCCCTCCATGCTATTAATATTAATTTTTAATTTTTTTCTTGTTTTCTTTTTCTTTTTGTATGAATTTTAGACTGAGCTCCATGAACATTGACTGCATTGTTATACTGTATGGGGTCATGTGGGTTCTGAGTTTTAATGTCTAAACCACCCACATTAGTGTTTCTTCAAAAGAGGCAGCATACAAATCAAATAAATGCCCAAATAAATAAATAAATTCCCTATGCCCCATTCCAAGCCCTCTCTCATATATGCAATGAAAAATAGAAATGAAGGAGACTGTTTTAGCTGTATTATTAAATAATTTGCAAGAATGTTTCAAAAGCCACATCCATCAAAATATAATTAGGTACTCAAGTATCTACCAGGCAGCACTGTTCTTTGTAGGGAAAGCACTTCTGCTATAAAGATAAAAACCCTCATTATGCTTATACACATATTGCTATACGTTTTGTTCCACTGTATAGCATGGAATGATGGACTTTAACCCATTAATGTGTGTGTTACACATACATGAATCTTAGAAAAAAAGATAGAAGCATTTGAAACGAGAATATAGAGCAGGATATTAGGTACTTCCTGAATTGAGACAATGACCAACAATGTGGTAATAAAGCAAATGAACAAGTTTGGAAAAATAACTATAAAAGTATGGCACATAAAATGTAGAAAACTAGCATACTTCAGTTACAAAACTGAAAATGAATGTATAAAGTCCTACAGCTGATCATTCTGTATAAAATTAATGGGGAAAATGCATGAAGGATCAAAGTGCATAGGCTGAAATCCTTATGCTTGGTATAGCAAGTTGCTAAAGTAAGTCACAACTAGAGTTGTTGTTGTTTAGTCATTAAGTCATCTCTGACTCTTCATAATTCCATGGACCAGAGCATGCCAGGCCCTCCTGTCTTCCACTGCCTTCCGAAGTTTGGTCAAATTCATGTTGGTAGCTTCAGTGACACTGTCCATCCATCTCATCCTCTGTCGTCCCCTTCTCCTCTTGCCTGCACATTTTCCCAACATCACAGTCTTTTCCAGGGAGTCTTCTCTTCTCATGAGATGGCCAAAGTATTGGAGCCTCAGCTTCAGAATCTGTCCTTCCAGTGAGCACTCAGGGTTGATTTCCTTCAGAATGGATAGGTTTGTTCTCCTTGCAGTCCAGGGGACTCTCAAGAGTCTCCTCCAGCACCACAATTCAAAAGCATCAATTCTTCGGCGATCAGCCTTCTTTATGGTCCAGCTCTCACTTCCATACATCATTAATGGAAAAACCATAGCTTTGACTATGCGGACCTTTGTTGGCAAGGTGATGTCTCTGCTTTTTAAGATGCTGTTGAGGTTTCTCATCGCTTTCCTCCCAAGAAGCAAGTGTCTTTTAATTCTGCGGCTGCTGTCACCATCTGCACTGATCATGGAGTCCAAGAAAGTAAAATCTGTCACTGCCTCCATACCTTTCCCTTCTATTTGCCAGGAGGAGATGGGACCAGTGGCCATGATCTTTTTTTTTTTTTTTTTTTTATGTTGAGCTTCAGACCATTTTTGGTGCTCTCCTCTTTCACCCTCATTAAGAGGTTCCTTAATTCATCCTCACTTTCTGCCATCAGAGTGTTATCATCTGCATATTGGAGGTTGTTGATATTTCTTCCAGCAATCTTAATTCAGGCTTGGGATTCCTCCAGTCCAACCTTTCACATGATGTATTCTGCATATAAGTTAAATAAGCAGGAGGACAATATAGGGCCTTGTCATATTCCTTTCCCAATTTTGAACCAATCAGTTGTTCCATATCCAGTTGTAACTGTTGCTTCCTGTCCCACATATAGAGTTCTCAGGAGATAGATAAGGTGGTCAGGCACTCCCATTTCTTTTAGAACTTGCCATAGTTTGTTGTGGTCCACACAGCCAAAGGCTTTTGCGTAGTCAATGAAGCAGAGGTAGATGTTTTTCTGGAACTCTCTGGATTTCTCCATAATCCAGTGCATGTTAGCAATTTGGTCTCTATTTCCTCCACCCCTTCGAAATCCAGCTTGTACTTCTGGGCATTTTCGGTTCGCATACTGCTGAAGCCTACCTTGTAGGATTTTGAGCATAACTTTGCTAGCATGTAACAACTAGAGTAGACCTATGGAATCAGTGGGGATTTGGTGAGTCAGCTACTCTGCATGTTTCATTGATTCAAATGGGACTATTCTAATTATGACCTACTTCAGCATAGGAAATCGTAACTAGAGTGGCCCAGTTGAATCAATGGAACTTATGGAGAAGTTGACTCATCCAATACCCACTGATTCAATGGCTCTACCATAACGTGACTAAGCAACAGAATTTCAGCCATTGGTTGAAAAAACTAGGAGACTGGTTTGGATACAACACAACATCATTGCATAAAGTGACTACATCCAAAGTCAAAATAGTCAAGGTGAAGTCTAGCTTCCAGTAGGGAAGGCAGAAAAAAGACCTTGGAAAAGTTACCTTTTTTGACTACAGTAACAGTGGCAATCTTGGCTAACAGATTGTGGATTGTTATCCAAAAAAGGTAACTTTTCCAAACTCTTTAAAATGTGTAGAACTAAAAAAGGAAATAATATATAGGTCTAATCCGCCAGAAGCTGTTCACTACATTTAAACAATGAGACTAATGATAAACAATTATATCTCAGTCAATAGGATTGAGTTGCTTTATGTACCTTTTCACTGGCTGATAGCTCAGTGAGATAAGGAGAGGTTGGGAGATTTTAATTCCTCACTGTGCCTCCTGAGAGAAGCCTAATGAGCCTATTCAGACCAGGGGGAAGTGAAACCAACGTGGAGGATATATCAGGGATCTCCTACCAACTCTCCTCAGACTGAAGAAGCTACTTGGATGGGTAGTGAAACATTTCCACCTAACAAGAAAGAAATCCAGTTGCCATGACTCAGCTTCCAGATGGATGACTGAGAATTTTCACAGATATCAGTGAGATTTACTCTGCTGCAGGAGAGGTTGAGATTGCAGCCTTATGCTTGCTGAACACATTGCATGTTCATCATTCTCATTTTTACCTTTAGGTTCCAAGAACTTTGGGTGGCTAAAAAGTGATCATACACCTTTCCACTAAAGGCAGTGAATTAAGCAACAGAGGTACAATAAAAACTCTGGGAAATAATTCTGACATCTAGAATTTATAAACATTAGCATTTATAAACATTAAGCAGCATGTCCACTAGTTCTGCTGGCTCTGAGATTCTGGAAGATGCAATCCAAGAAATTAACACTTCCAAACTGTAAGCATAATGGTTCTTCCAGCTAAATGTTATAGTGGGGCATGTTCCTGTTTAGTTAGTCAACCACCAATTTACTAAATTCCTCTTCCTGAGCAATCAGTCAGAATTCTGTCACCCCCTTGGTTCTTTTGGCATTTCTCCACCTTAATTCATTTTCTCCCTAAACATGTGGATTGTATTTGTTTTGGTGTTTTGTTTTGGTTTTGTTTGTTTATTTGTTTGATTTGGGGGTTTGGGAATTTTTTGCTTTGCTTTGTTCTTTGGTACTTCTGCAAATCTTGTGATTTCCTCAAGCTTTCTGAAGCTTGGGCATGGATGGTTGGCTAATTAAAAATATCACGCTAATAATGCTAGTGAAACAGATTTGGAAATGGTAAGTACAACATACATGTCACAATTGTAGTAAGTCAGACTACCAATAGTAACTGAAGAATGTCATGCAATAGTAGATGGGTATCCAAACGTCCAGAAACACAAAACAACTGTTTCAAAAAGGCCTTCAGTGTAAGGATAGCAGCTCATCTATTTTACAAGGTACCAGTAACCAAGAGGTTAATTTGCAAAGGAGCAAAAGCCATGTGTCCTTGCAACACTTCAAAATCCGCTCTTTCCTAAATGCCTCACCTTATTTTCAATAGGGTCATAGTCCAGAGCTAAGACTACTCCCATCTGCCAGTCGATTATACGTGAGTAATGTGTTCCATCAAAAGCAATGCGGCGGATGTCTTGGTTGTTTGCAAACAAGAGAAATGGCTTGGGTCCTGTTTGGGACAAATTTCAGAGCATGTTAACTCTTCTCATCCTATAATAATCTCAAGATAAAAATATTTTAATGTAAACAGGCAAGTTAAAGGCTATAATCTTCCTGTTTTTCTTCCTTTTGAGATTTGTTTTTTTTATTAGTACAATCATTAAACGTAACTAAATGAATTACAACGGAGACATTATAATGAAGGGCAATAAAGGGAACAATGTAAGTAAATCCCACTTTTAAATACTGTATGCAGCTGTGCATCTTATGTTGTCTGCACTAGCTTTTTCAAAAGGGGGAAAAGGCTTTTCTCCCCTTTGTTCACTCACAGACATTTTATACTAGGCCTCTCCCATTAACTGAGGTAGAAAGAGTATTTCTCTTTCACCAAAAGGTGAAAGAAATCTTCAAATCAAGAAACCACCTCAACTGACTTTCCTAAAGAGACATCCATCTACCATCTTGGAAAATTCACAGTCAAGCTAAAAACCCTCTTGTCCATTTTCTCTCTTATTCCATGATAAAATCAGACTGTACGTCTGTGTTTTGACCTGTGAAAAGAGTTACATGTATATTAAAAAAGATTATTGTTTTAATTTTTGTTATTTTAGTTTTCACTTGGGAAAAATCAGTGTTGAACAAGCTGCAAAATGCTTCAGAGATGAGTGAGATAAAAGGACTGTTACAATTGTCAGCCATCTGATGCTGTGCCCAGCCATTTCAACTCCAAACTAAAACTGGTTTTCTCTGAGCTTGATCCTAAAGAGTCACAGTGTTGTCCACCAAGAAAGTGTTCAATGACACTTCAGTGCTTTTAAAAACAAATGATGATTGTTTGTGCTTCAGCCAAAGATTATTATGACACTAACCTGCAGCAGTGCAATGTTTTTCATCCTCCTGGAGATTAAAACCAGGAAAGCATTCACATTTCCAAGTTGTTGGACTCAAAGAAGTGCAGATCTGGCTGCAGCCACCATTATCAGGAGATGTGCAACCTTAAGTAAATTAGAAACACACCAATGTGAAAAAGCAGAACCAGTCTTTCTGGAGCATTATTTGCTCAGAGCTTGGAAATTTACTTTACTATCCATGTTCTTGATTTTCTGCCTCCCCTACTGCATGTGAGAAAGGCTTCAAGAAGAAGAGACTCTTACAAACCCCCAAACACAGCCTGATTCTCAAGACGGCTGAGTTGGGAAATTCAGAAGATCCGATTTTGGGACATGTGGTACTGTTTAAATATTTTTAACTCTTTTATAGTGTTTCCCAAGTATGATTCAGTCGTACTTACCCACTGTATTCCCAAAACACAGAACATAACATTGTTTAGGGCATTTCCAAGGGCATGTTGTGAGTTTCTGCTCATCAATTGAGGCTAATTTCTAGAGATTAATTCCTCCATAGGTTAAGGAAGTCTATGGAGTGACCAGCTGCCAGCCCTAGTTATTCTTTGCTCCTACTTATTAGGAGGCCTTGGCATTGCAGAAATGGCATTTCTTGCTCAAATGTGCACTTCTGCTTTCATCATCTTCTCCACAACAGTTTCTTTTTTATATAAAACATAAGGATGTTGTTAATCCCTGATTATGACATGTTTTACTATGGCTGAGACTGTAAATTAAGAGTGAGAATAGTGAAAATAATCCATATATCAATTAAATACTCTTCCTCTGAACTTCAAAGATCCTTGAGAAATAAACACTGGAGTTAATATCCTACTTAGCATTTATATCCGTGTGAAGCTCCAGTTGTGGAAGATGCTGCGGAGATCTGCTGAGGTTCCAACTGAGTATAACCAGTCACATGAGCTACACTTTCTAGTACCGTAGCAAGTTTTGCAGGTGGAATCTTATGTGCGTAAATATTGAACAGCATACTGGCTTGGAATTCTGCTGGTTTTAGGGAGTTTATCCAATGCTAATAAAACTGAACAATGAAATATCTTTGCACACCTAGTTGTCCTGGTGCCAAAAGAATGGAGCCAAAAACTGATCCACTGACTCAATAACCATGGAAAGAACGATATTTCTGGGGGACAGAACATGGGAGAAAACAACAGAGAATAATGATCTCCTCAGAGGCAGTGGCTGGAACCCTACCCAGGATCACTTCCTTTAGGAGGCAGAGGACACTACCAAATTTTGATGAAGCTCCCCCACACACACACACACACACACAGACACACCAGATGGAAGAGCAAAGTAGTGTTATTTCAATCCCCTTCGTGGCATACAGTAGAACTGATGTGCAATCCTTCATGAGAAAAAACTCTAAAGCATTCCAGCAGATACTGAATATCTGAACCACATTTTATGACACACCAAGTGACAGTCATTTTCATGCTGCAATATAAAATGACTTTGGATAATGAAGTGCTGAAACCCAATGATCCTGAAACTTGTCAAGAAGGTGCATTATGTTTTATTAAAAATTTTATTTTTAAAGCTGTATCACATGATAAGCAGATGTATTTTTAATATAACTTTTTGCCCATGTGTCCATACCAGAAGATAAAATTGTACATTCAGGCACCTTAAATAACAAATCTGTTCATTCATCACACATAGCTGTTCACTCAGCATTTGCTATACATCTTACCTGAACCCTTAGCACAGCTTCCCGTGTAAGCAAGCAAGTTAAGAATTCCACACTATTATTCACAATTCTCTGAAACTTTGTGTGGCATGTTATGTGCCCTACATACAAGAAACATAGTAACTCAACCGCAGAAGACTAAATCCAAGATCCAGTATAATGGCTAGCATGTTGTCTTAAAACTGGGAAAACCTGGGTTCAACCCTCCCATTTATGACTCATGGATGATGAACGTTCAAACATTCTTTCTCAGACCATTCTTTCTCACATAACCTTGTAGGGTTATGTGACTACGGGGAAGTAGATCAATACCACTTCCCCTTTATTGGAGAAAAGGGTAAAGGTAAAGGTAAAGGTTCCCCTTGACATTTTTTGTCCAGTCGTGTTCAACTCTAGGGGGCGGTGCTCATCCCCGTTTCCAAGCCATAGAGCCAGCGTTTGTCCAAAGACAATCTTCCATGGTCACGTGGCCAGGGCGACTTAGACACGGAACGCTGTTACCTTCCCACCGAGGTGGTCCCTATTTACCTACTCGCATTTGCATGCTTTCGAACCGCTAGGTTGGCGGGAGCTGGGACAAGCAACGGGTGCTCACTCCGTTGCGTGGATTCGATCTTACAACTGCTTGGTCTTCTGACCCTGCAGCACAGGCTTCTGCGGTTTAGCCCGCAGCACCACCACGTCCCTTTATTGGGACGTGGTGGAGAAAAGCTTTATTGGAGAAAAGCTGAAATATAAATAAAAAGAATAATAATGATCAGTTGGTTCCAGGTGTGCCGCACAATAACAAAAGGGTTTTGTGGCACCTTGAAGACTATGAAATTTTACTGGGCATACGTTTTTATGGACTCTGTAACTCTGAAGAAATGGGTGAATGCCAAATTAAATTTATTAGTCTTTAAAATTGCACAACACTCTTTGTTATTTTTGCTGCAGCAGATTAACCCCCTGAAAAGCTATAGAAGTCTACTCAGAAGTAAGTCTCATTGATTTCAATGAGGCTTATTCCTAGGCAAGTGGGTATACATTTGCAGTCTCAGACATGTTTTGGGTAGAATCATTTAAACCAATGGGACCAGTTATTCATTACTAGTCTAAGCCACATTGATTCCAGCCAGCTTACTTTATGCATGAGTAAGTCTGGATGCAATCTATCATCACCATTATCACTATTATCAGCTGCAGTCTCTGGTCCAAAGAGACTTGGAGGGCCTTCTCAAGGACCTGAGGTCATGGACTTGGACAAGCCCTGTAATCTGTGGACAAATTGACTACTTTGCCTGTCCACCTTGACAAGACAGAGATTATAAGTATTAGAGGGATAGCATATGTGAAATGGCTTCATATTCTTAGGAATTCTTTGGAATTTTTATTCTTCTTTGTGGCAGTTACCAATCATGGCCCTCCCGGTATAGCCACTCAGCTCACTCTATCCTTCTTGTCCTCAGTTGGGTGAGCCCAGGGAAGAGCTAGCTGGAGATGGGACTATGGAGCCTGCCTAAAACCTATCACTAAGAGCTGGCAGTTACCAGGGAGTTCAAAACAAAATCTACAAGGCTAGGCATTTATAAACAAGGTGCTTCCCTTGCAAGGGTACAGCTGCCAACACACCCACATGAACACCAAAAATCTGAGTAGCTTAGTCAAGGCAAGACCTGGATTTAGGACCACAAATCTTCTACAACTAAATCCAGAAAACAGCTTGAAAGGATTTTTGCATTTTATGAAAGAGAAAAGAAAAGGTTTAAAGGACAAATAGCAAGCATTCTAAAAAGTTACAAAAAGTTTTCCCAAAATGATAGAACACAATACACAGACGGTCTAAAGGCCATTCAAGAGAAGCACACCAGAAAACAACAAAAGCTAAGCAAAACTACCTAATACTCATACCTTAGCAGGCTGGTAATGTAGTTCTATGACATGCACAGAGTGCATTCTTCCCAGCACAGCTTTGTAGGGCAGCAAATGGACAAAGTCTCCTCCTTCTGAGTTATACTGAGCCATCTAGCCACTTCTCCTGATTTTATACATTAAATGAGCTATCCCAGATCTGCTGTAATCAACATCTTAATCCTCTTTAATGTTTACCCCAAACAAAAGGACCTTCCTTTCCTTCTTCCTTTCCTACAGCTTTAATTTACATGACTCAGGGGAAGGAAGCAGACTGGTGGTTGTTGTGGAGTCCACTCCCAAGCATACTACACCAAAGCACAGAATGCTGTCCTCTGAAGATGCCGGCCACAGAGACTGGTGAAATGTTAGGAAGAACAACCTTCAAAGAACCCGAAAAACCCACAACAACCATTAGCTCCCAGCCGTGAAAGCCTTCGCGAATACATTGAAGCAGACTGGCTTTTCAAGTAAAGAATTAAAGTGGGAGTGTTAAATCCTTTTGATGCTACTTTGAGGTGCTCTCTGGTAAGAGATAACCATGAAGGTAGCAATTCCCTCTCAGTCCTTCTTTGAATTGTTCATTAACAGGAGGTCAACTGAAGGTGTTAATTGTCCTTTTGCTCAGAACTGATACAGACCTCGGTCTTCTCAGCCAGCTTCCCAGGCACTCACAAAAGAGCCTTGAATTTTCTAGTAGATGGTTTCTATGTTCCATGCTTCCCAGTTTCTCAGTTTCTTCCCATCCTGTTTTAATAACAGTAGTCTCAACAGCCACATTCTGAGGGATAAGATTGAAAATTACAAATACTTCCTTACCTGAACATGTCCTTCTATCTGCTTGGATAACTGAACCTTCAGGACAAAAGCAAACAGGCCCTTCAGCTGCCTGGTGACAGCCATGGCTGCAGTGAATGTAATTGCTGGTACAGGGTATTAATTCTACAGGAAATTTAAAAAGGAGAAGAAACAGGTCAAGACAATGGAAGAGAAGTAGAGCTAAATAATAGTAAAAATGACTGCCAAAAAATGAAAGCAGGGCTAAACTTGTACCTGACTGTCAGCAACCTACTTAACATGTGATAAAAGTGTCTTTGAGTGTATGAAGAGTCATTTCATCCCTAAACCAAGTGTAAAATGGCAAAATAATAACAAAATGAAAGCTGGACAGAACATTATAGAAAAAGGAAAAGAATAAATTCATGATTCACTAACCAGGCTGACCAGGGGAAATCCTATCCATGTCCCCACCTGTTGAGAATCAAAGGAGCGAGGCAGCCAGTGACATAAAGCCATCTTCCATGTGACATTCCTTTAGACATTTGAAGAAAGCTATTATATCAGCTCTCGATCTTCACATCTCCAGTCTGTCCAACTCCATCCCCTGTTCTTCATAGGGATTGCTTTCCAAACCCATTACCATCTTGGTTACCCTCCTCTTAACACTCTAACTTGTCAGGTTAACTACAATCTACAACAGCCAGTGGGAAATGGAATTTCCCAATAATAATATACTACTGTGAACTACCCTTGTTCTAATCCAAAGTACTTTAAACGATCTTGAAATGGATCATCAACAAAGAATAACACTGGAGAATGGATTCCATGGCCGCCATGCTTCATGAAGCATATTAAACACATGATTGCTATGGAGTCCAGTTCCATGTACAGATCTTCTGCCATGGACAAAAGTTATACCATGATGAAAGTCTAGCCTAACAATGTATTCTTGAAGGCCTAACAGTTTAGAACAGCTTAGATCAAACCATTGGTCTCCACATGTTACTATAGTAGCATTCACTATTGGCCATTCCCTCTCCCATTGCATGCACATGACAGCAACTGTCTCTACCCATTCCTTTTGAGCTATAAGATGAGAGAATATTCTCCTTCTAGGCTGTATGACATTTTATTCTACAGCTTGCTTTTTTGCAGAGCCACAAAGAACCATATGGAGACATCTGCTGAGATGGATTCTAAGACCAGAACAAATTAAGGTTGCCCACAGCTGTTGCCTGGAATCCATGGTAAATACTGGCTTTATCAGCACATAACAAAATATAGTGAATATTCCTCATGGAAGGCAACAGCCTTGACTGTGCAGTCATAAGCCTATTTACTCAGAGGCAAATCCCAGTAAATTTAATGAGATATATTCTTGTATAAGAATTCAAAGGACTGTAGTCTAAGCTTCCTAGTGATATTAAGGCCAATTTGTTTTCATAGCTCACATAGGAATATAGACACAACCTAGGAGCATAGAAACAACTGAAATCATTCTGTAGCTTTATCGATAAGCCACACATTTAAGGCTTGCCTTGTCCATTACTCAGAAAAGCAAAGCCATAGTCTAGTTCTATATTAAAAAACCAATCATATTCTCTTAACCTTATTGAAGCTGTTGTTTGGCTAGAAAATCTACTGTAGTATTAAAGAATTCCAGAATATTCATGGTTAACATTTAGTTTCAGTAAGAGCCGTACCGTGCTGCTATCTCTACTCACAAAAGCCTGGATCTGAACTAGGGTGCAGAGACTGCTGGGTGCAGAGAGGGGAGAAAATTAAGTCTTTCCCCTTCCTGCTTCCCCTGCCCCCCAAGTACTCTTCCCCACCCTCTCAACTCACAACTGCACACTAGAAAATTAGCATAACATGCAGTTAGACCCACAGAGACTGCAGAAACAAAAATACTACCTTGTAGTGAGTGAGACCATTGATGCATTTAGCTTAATGTCAGGCCAACCTATTATATATTCAAAGAAGTAACTTTCCCAGGATTCAGTGGGGCTTTTCTTTGATAGGTATGGGTACAACCAAACTGAACATATATGCCATTATTTATTATTTTGCTCATAACTTGTAGATGCCAGGGTGCTGGTGGATTCTGTTACACAGTCTATTTGGAGTAGACTGTGTAACAGACTGCAGCTCCCAGAAGCCTTCATCACTAGCTGTGCTAGCAAGGGTTTCTGGGAGTTGCAGTCCAAGAACATCAGGGGACCAAAGGTTAGAAATCACTGTCCTCAGCCAAAGCTCTACAAAGAAAAACTGCACAAGGTGTTTCCATATGTCTCACTGTCTTTCACACAACTGAACATGCACCTACTTTCACAACTGCTGTGTGCCTCATCACTCAAAGGACAGCCTGCCAGAGGAGGGGGCAACACTTATGTGATTTCCCCTTCTGCACACATGCAAGTGAACAGAACTTGGGCCCACATATTTGGGGCCGGCTGCTACTCACCATGACAAGTTTTGTTATCAGGCAATAGAATAAAATTTCTTGGACATGTACAATAATAAGAGCCAGGGATATTAACACAGCCTAAAGTGCAGCCATGGTTCCACAGTGCACATTCATTGATATCTGATGGAAGAAGATGAAAATCAATTATTTGACATATATATGGTGTTACAGCAATCTTGCTAAATGCAAAATCCCTAGAAAAATTAGTGTCGGTCAATTATGTTACAGCCATGTTATTCCAAACAAGATAATACAACCGTTTTACCACTATGGAAACCTTTTGAATGTTATGTTTCAAAAACAGTCAATGCGTAGATATGGCGGGAGGGCAATTACAGATTAATTGGAAACCTTTTGTCTGAAGGATGGAAATTGCCAACCCTTCTGCCAGAGGTGGGGCATGAGACTATGTCCCAGGGCAGCCTGCAATCTCAGTGTCTTAGCACAGACATCTGCTATGGCTTTTGAAGACTTATTTCCAATTTATCTATCCATAAATATTGATGCATAAGCCTGAAAAAGGTGGAATTGCATCCATGAAAGCTTACTGTTTCTTCAATTTTCTCTCTTTTTTTTTTTTTAGTGGTCTAATAAACATACTGCCTGCTCTTGCATTTTTTTATTTTTTTTTTTTACTCTTGAGAACCACACAGCTTTTTCCTGATTTTTTTTCTGCATTTCTGATGGTATCTTTAGGGAATCAAAGAGGAGTTATTGAATATGCTTATTTCTCCACAGAATGCAATTGTTTGGTTATTCGGCATGACCTTACCTTCACAAATTTTTCTATTTTTACTTAAGGTAAACCCTCTCATACATTTACATCGTCTCATCTTGGAGCCTTGCTTGCAGCTGAGTGTCTTGCAGTTTTCCCTGTTTGAAAGACAGGTTCTCTGTGCTGGAAAAGAGGATTATATCAGGATAAAGAGTAAGTTGTAATGTACCCAGTTCTTATTTATGTAGTTATGATCAGCAGGGATGAAATACAGTTTCAAATGCATATATTTGTAAAACTAGTACACCTGCTGTGCACGTCAGCATTTTTCAGAAGCAGCTCCGCTTTATGGCAGTACTAATGAGTTCAGCCCTAGTCTTAATGGTAGTTTTGCATTGTGAGTCAATTACAAACAGGCATTACCCATAGCAGTAGAGCTGTTGCATAACTGATAATCAGTAGTATCTATTCAAGTCAAATGGAAATGGGGGTTGTACTCAGGGGCAGCATGCTCACCATGAACAAAAGCCTGTGCTGTGAGCAGTCTTCATCCACTTACAGTCTAGGATCAGGGCCAACCCAAGAATTCATCAGGGCAAGCCAACCAATGCAATGTATTTTGAGGCAGAATTGGTCTTGAATGGGTACCGTATTTTTTTGTGTACAAGACGCCCCCATGTATAAGACAGCCCCTTCTTTTCTAACACAAAATTAAGAAATCTAAGTGGGGCTTAGCAAATGTAGGGCAAAAAAGACCAAAGTGCTGCAGGATGGCTTTGATTCCTGCTTTCTTCCTTTGTGCTAAGCCCCACGTGGCTTAGCAAAAGGAGAGGGAAAGGCATCAAAGCAATTCCACGACTGCACAATCATTTTGATTCCTTTCCCCTTTATACAGCCACGGGATTGCTTTGATCCTTCCCCCTCCTTTTGCTAAGCCCCTTGGGATTTAGCAAGCAGAGGGGAAACAGGGATCAAAGCGATCCTGCAGCACTTTGATCCCTGCTTTCCTTTTGCTAAGGCTTAGCAAGTGGAGGGAAAAGCAGGGATCAAAGCACTGCAGGATCACTTTGTTCCTTGCTTTTCCCTCCATTTGTTTTTCCTCCTCAGCTTACTTCCATGTATAAGATGACCCTCAATTTTAGTCTGAAGATTTTAGAAAAAAGTATAGTCTTATACACAGAAAATATGGTAATTAAAACTCATTGATTTCACAAAACATCTAATCTTGGTACACTCGAAAACTGTTAAGACTGATTTGGTAATATAGAACAAAACAGTTGCAGTGGCATAGGGGGGCAGGGGAGGTTCCCCTTGGCACAAAAATTTTAGAGGGTACAAAACCGCCACCCTTTTCTGGCCCCTCATGCTCTGTTTAGTTGCTGGACTGGTCCAGGTGACCCTGTCCATCTAATCTAACTCTCCCCCTCCCATCACTGCTCCCTTCCTTGCCTCCATGCATGGTGAGTCTGTCGGGCAGGCAGGGCAAGCCAGTCACCCCTGGCCTGGCACACACATAGTGCAGGACAACAAATGACAGTAGACTGCCCCAATGAGGAGAGCAAGCCAATAGCCTCGGTCCAAGAGCCATTCCTAGATCCAGTGGAGGAGGTGTGGCAGCTGCTGTTGCTGCTATGCAGCCAAAGCCATGCAGGCTGGGCTAGGAGCATCAGGGCTGTTCCCATCAGGAACAGAGAGGGGAGGAGGGGCACTGTAGAAAGCAGCAGGACCATGGGTTAGGGCCACAATATTTGCTTTGCCCTGGGTGCTAGGAACTCATGCTACACCACTACACAGCTGCCTGGAAATTAGGTGTGTCCTTGAGAACATGGTTAATGGGACTGTTGTGATGAGGGCCTACATTTCAAAAATTATCACTGCACCAGTAAGTATGTTACAAAGCTTTGCAATTTGTTACAAAGTTTTGCAATTTGTATCTTGATATTGCTAAAACAAATACATTACACTAGCAGTGTGGCCAACATCATGTTTTGTATTGTTGTTAAACAGTCTTGGCAAGACTGTGACAGTGTGCTGATGGGAAGGCAAGTAAAATTGTGTGAGACGTCCCAGTGTGTTCTGTAACAATCAAAACACTAATCTAGTGAAAAGGGAAATACTTAGAATGAAAAGCAAAATTTGAACTTTACAAGAACCAAATAGCAAAAACACTTTCTGCATTGTATGTGAAAAGTTTGCTAGCTGTCATTCCCTTTTCCACACAATGATAGATTTCCCGCTTTATAAAAATCCAGCATTTCCATTGACTTAACTTCTACAGGATATCTAATAAGAGCTTACATGATTTCATTCCGAGGTTTCTCTTGCTGTAAGATCTCTTTAGAACTCTCACTTGTACTTTAGACTAATTAGCCTTCCTTCAATCCAGTTTCTTGGACTGAATAAGCTAAACAATGCACATGCAAAGTCTCAAAGGTTCATATGGATTGGGCAGCTTAATCTCCTTTCCACCCACTAAATATTTTGTAAGACTTCATTTGCAAAAAAAAAAAAAGAGGGGAGGGGAGAACGCAGAGGAAGACCAGCATCACAAACATTCTGTGTTCCTACACTTCGCTCTGTCTTGCTGCAAAAGGAAGGTTCTGGAGATAAAGCATATTATATATATATATATATATATATATAAAGCAAATTAATGGCTCTTGGAAAAGTTACTTTTCAAACTACAACTCCCAGAACCTCCCTTCCCAGGCATCAGAGATATGATGGCTGAGAGTCCAAAAAAGTAACTTTTCAGTCTACTATTAGTAAAGAAAGGAAAATGTCTCTTTATTTCAACACCTTCATGGCATGATAGGGCGAAATGTTAGGATAAAGAACCACACTCACTTTGGAACTGAGTCAACAAAATACTTGAACATGTGCCCACATGAGGTTGGTTCATTTCATTCCTGAAATTCCATGCCTTTCTGTTGGTAACGGATATAACCTTTGTTACTTTCAGCAGAGCTTACCCGTTTTCCCCAACATGCAGGCAGACACGTACAATGCATAGTCTCTCCTGTCCACATGAGCACCACCTGAGGTTAAATTATGCAAGGACTTCTAACTTGAGGTCAGCTGATTGCGTCATCCTTTGCAAAGGGTGGGCACCTCTGCTACTGCCCACATGCATCATTATACGTCTGCACACATGCAATCACTTAGCAGAGGTCATATTTTCAAGGTAAAACTACAGCTGTCATTCCTTCCAGTGGAAAGTGGATAGCCTTTGAAAATACAGGCCATTCCATAGGCTTTATGTACTTCCTCCTGTAACAAACACTGCCCATTTTCCCCAGCATATCTTTATCACTTTTTCTTGCTACATCTATTTGAATGCATGGGGGTGCCCAAATGGAGTAAAGAATCAGGTTCATCCAGAGCAGGGAGGGTGACTATGGAGCTTTTCAGTATTATCATTTGTTAAAAATCTGCCCCATAACAAAAGGTGATTACAAACAAAAAGGGCTATACATGTGTGTGCCGCACACACCATATTAGAAAACTCCGGTATTAGAGTGCAAACTCCAGGCATAAGCCATCATCTGACAGAGCTAAGAATTATGTTGAAGTGAGGCTAGCAACTTGCCACTCCTTCAGTTACAGCAACTGAGCGATTAGTAGGGATTGTGCTAAGAGAAACATACAGGCTTCGAGCCAGTTCTTTGACGTTGTTCCTATTTAGCTCCTTTACATGTTGATTTACATACTCGTGTTTTGAGTATGCTCTATTTTTAGCATGGTTTCTTTGCCTTTTCGGCATATCATGGAAAGAAGAATGATTGTATTTTGTATTGTATATTTTTCTGGGAAAGGCTCAATACTTATCAGCATCCCCTCATAATGGTGTGCTGAAGCCATTCGTAACTGAGCAGCAGTCGGATGACTGTGATCCTGTCACTGCCCAGTTGTGGATGCCTTCAGTATGTCCTTATATTCAGTCTCTCACAATCTCGTTTTGTACACCTTGCTTTAGAAACACGTTCTGGTAAAGGAATGGTTAAATGTGTAAATAAGAGGGCTTGAATTAAAAGGGGAATCCAAGGGGAAACTGAGGAGTCATTTTTATTCACTGTGTAATGTTATGTTGTTATGTGTCATCAAGTCAGAACTGGACAGGGGGTGTGGGGTGGAGAAGAACTCAAATGAGCGAGTCCCTTTCATGTTTAATGAAAGGACCAGTACAGAAAAGATTTTTTTAAAAAACCCAAAAGATTAAAAAAAAAAAAAAGAAACCAAAATGAACCAAACCTGAAAGTTTCCCTCACTAAGACCTATTTAACACAACTGGACTTACGGTACTTGTATGTCCCAGTAGGCATGAAAAAGGATTGCCCTCTAAGTATGTTTGTAAAGGAAATTATTCAGATAAATTCCATTCCCTAGAGTTGTTGAAAACTGAAGGCTCATCTATATGTTAAGATTAATACATCACTGGAAGAAGGAAATCTGTTAACATTCCAGAGATAAAATTCAGGAAGACCACCATAACTAAACAATCATATTTGCAGATGAAACTGACTTAATGAGCAGTCATAGAACAAAGCAATTTAATCTGCAAACTGCATTAGGTGTGACAACGTCTCCTGTGATAATCAGACATTTTGAGCATTTAAGAAATTCATTCTTCTAATGGCATACTCTTGGTAACATTATTTGACCCTGAAGCACAACTATAAGATGAAAGAGCTACCACATACCCCTCTGAAGGGAAAGGAAATGCCAGCGGATTTGATACCAGAGCCACAGGCTAAAAGCACTGCACTGGCCTTGCTATATAACTATATTTTCTTTATCAACCCCATGAGACTCTTTGAAGCAGTCTTCCAGGAAACCCTCCATATAATCCGAGAAACAGTTCCCAAGTGTTTACCATATTTCCAGAGTTGGTTCTAGACACCAGAGGGGCGCAGTGGCAATTGCAGATTCCCCTCCCAACACCCTCTCGACCCAAATCCAGAATCTGCCATTCTGTAAGCAGAAATCCAGTTTTGAACCTCCATATATGAAGCATGAAATGCTGTCAATCCATAATACAAATTTCAGACCCTTAAGCACACTCTTAGCTAGTCAACTTGTACCATGAGAGAAATTAAAGAAACGTCTAGATTATAGTAAGCCAGAGAAAGCACAACTACGGTGTTGTTAACATGCCAAAATAGAACTGTATAAGAAAATTTGAGATGGCTAATTCAAAAAATTATACAAACATAATAGAATTATAACCATCTGAATATTTATGAAGGCCACTAGGCTGAAAATTACCATGTGCTTTAACATCCATCTTTATTCCAGGCTGTTTGAGTGGATGCACCACCGCTGATAGCTTAGAAGATTGGGAAAACGATGGTTCCAGGTTAATTGCAACAATATCTTTTCCCATGTATTTATTGGCTCTCCGGATAGTACCAGTTGCAGAATCAGAATAGTATATGTGGTCAGCAAAAAGAAATATACCATAGACATGGCTTCTGTGAAGAAATAAAACAAATGAGTTGCTCACATTCTGGAAAAAGAAATTCATGTACATTTCATGAAATTGCTATTTGGATATGGTTGCTTACTTGTTCAGTTGAAATCAAGGAAACATAAGTTACATATTACTTTTTTCTGTGATCTTTATTGGACTCAAATACAACTAATTTTCCCTGGATGGACTCTTCAGCATAGTTACTTTTGAAGTATACAATGTATTCAAAATGTAGACAAAACCTTCCAGTCTTGTGCATGAAAAGCAGGAAGCATCTAGACTCTGGCTTTAATGACACTATATTGTTTCATTTAAAAAAAATCATTCTTAAAAAAAATCCCTCTTTATTAGCACTATCAACATTTCTTTGTTCAATTTTTAAAAAACAGATCTGTCATATCATGCACTAAATTGATATCCTTAGGGGTTTCTGTGCCGCACTAAATACTGACAGAAGCTTCACAGTTCAGAAGCTTCACAGTTCTTCTATCCAACTCACTTTGCTAAGCCAGTATCTGTAGCAGGACTGACCCAAAACATTTTGATGCCTGAGACAAAAACAAGATGGAGGAGCCTCCATTTCACATAGAGAAGTTAACTAGTGCAGTAGTTTATTTACTGTATCTAACACTATCATTGGCAACAAGATAGGATCCCATGATATACGCTGCAGTCTACTTTAGAGCAATGGCTCCCAACCTTGGGCCTCCAGATGTTCTTGGACTACAACTCCCAGAAGCCTTCACCACCATATCTGCTGGCCAGGATTTCTGGGAGATGAAGTCGAAGAGCATCTGTTGCCCAAGGTTGGGGACTACTGCTTTAGAGGGAATACAGAGCTTTGACATACAGAGCCCTGCCTTTCAAGAAAGAGAATTGAGATTTGGAAGCGATTGCCGGGAGCTGCCATTGCTGCTCCTTGCAAGAGCCACCCGAATCAATTGCCTTATTCATTTTGAAGGGGATTAAATCATTTGACTCTAATATACACCATAATAGGAGAATATTTCCCAGATTATAAATTGCTCAGAAGAGAAGAGATTGCAGTTGTACAAAACATTTGTTTATTGTTTATTAAATTATTGATGGTTCACAATCTGTCACTATGTAACCGTTTAATATTACCTAAATGAAATCAACACTGGTGGCCCATTAGTTGGCACATTCTCCAATTAGGTTTAATCAACCTATGGATACATGCATACAGTTTCATATGTAGATCAGGTGGCCCAGGTTTGGAATCATGTATGCAGTCACATTTGCATGTATACAGTAGGTTGAAATCTTATACTAGCTTCATCATTCATGCGGAAGGCAAATGGCATAACATTCAATCATTTCTAGCTAGCAGTTAACAAGCCCTCAGTATTAAGCATGCCACAAGCAAGGGGGCATATATACACTCAAGAATCCCAGCAGTGACCTGTTGATTGCCAGCTAGAAACACTGGATGTTATACCATGTGTCTTCCTTATACATGATGAAGCAACAAGATATCAACCATTGTTCCTCATCCAGTTTAGAAATCCATATGGAGCAGCCTGCTTCCACACACAAAGAGTTGATAGATGAGGCCAGTTTTACGTATGCTTGGACAATTTGTATTCACAGACATACCGTATGATATGCTTGTGTAAATTGACTGAACCACCATCATAATCACAGGCTCCAACATGAGAAATTTCATCATCATCATCCTGAATCCAGAAGAGCCTCCAGTCAAGAAAATCTAGGGAGATGCTTTTAATTTTCCGAGTGCTCCTTAGAATTCTCCTCACTTCTTCTCCATTCAGAACTGATCTGTAAATGCTATCAAAAGGTCCTTCAGAAGACCAAAACAGAAACCTGTGGATGCAATCAGTGATACTATTATTGTTATTGAAAACTCAAGAACAACTGAATCATAAATTTCTTTCTCAATTCCTTTGTTATTCAACACGGTGTGTTGTTGTTGTTTTTAAAAAATTATACCAGAATCCAGCAGCCATCTTGGTTACCATGGTGACTGGGCAAATCTGGGGGCTGTAGTTTCTGAGCTCTGTCCTTCCCCTGAATTCTGTTCAAGGCTGGTATGCCGGTCCAGATTTAAAAGGAAATTAAAGCAAGCTGACTTCATGAGAGAAGGAAGAAGGCAGGGTGGAAGGAACATGCAAGTACTGGGTTCAGTAATGAGAGATAACCCTACTGTGCTATTAGGAAGATTGACACAGCTGTCCCATACCAGCAGTATGGAGGAGACACTGCTGCTGCTGGTGGTGGTGGCATCAGCCTTCCTCTGGCAGTCTTTGATTATTTTTCCTTCTGTTGGATGAAGCTGTGTGTTACATTAGTTGCATGGCCCCTAAGCTAGCCTGCTGCCTTCAGATGCAATGGAGGATTTTGTCTGTTCACTACCATCAATGTTTCTAGCCCAAATGGTTTCTGAAGATGGAGAGTGTGTGTGTGCATGCATGCATCTTGCTGACATTTGCCATATTCAGCAAAATGTTATGATCCATGTTCTTAATCTTCCAAATTGCAAAGGTTCCTTTAAACCACATTACATTAGGTTCTATTTATTGGTTGCTCTCTTTACTTCAGCACTGTATTACTGCAATCCATAAAGCTACAATCTAAAGTTACCTTTTGTTGGGATCAACAACAATGCTTGTGGGATGATTGTCATCTTTTATAAGGATTCGGGAAAAGTTTCCGTCCAAGTTGATGGCCTCAATGATGGCCTCTTGGTAATGAGCTAGATAAATGTCATGGTTTATCCAATCCACTGCAAGTCCAGAAGCATCTTTTTCTACATAGCGAAGTGTCTGTATCAAAATTATTGTTATTGTTGTTGTAACTATTAGTAGACTGAAACAATAACAATCACTTAACTTTGTTGGTTAGATCACCTGCATGGCAACACTGGATACTTTAACCAAATTACTAATTATTATGCCTCATCTTGATTTAAAATAAAAAAAAACACCTCCTAATATCACTCCTATGGGAGCGATTCTCAGCCATCGGTCCTCTCAGTGATTGTTCCTGTACTTCAACAGACACAAAGCCTTGACCACTGTCCATGCTGATAACAGCTTCCAAGAGCTGAAACATCTGGAGGACCAATGGCTGAGAACCACTGGCCTCTGGAACATATCTTTATGCATTCTGTACTGAGATATGAAACAAGGAAGAAATACTAGTATTCCAGTACAAAGCTGAATGTTTTGCATGCTTTTGTAGGTTGTTTCCTCCTTAGGTCGGGCAAGAGAGAGAGAATGGGAAACCAAGGATCCACTAAATCTGAAGTCCGTTTCCTCCTCCATCATCACCTGTTTCTCATCTTTCTTTTCTTCCACCTTCACTTTGCCCTCCTTAGTAATCACCTCCATCTCCACCATCACTATCTTCTTTTCATCCAAAGTTTCTCCTTCTTTGTCTACTCTCCCATTGCTGCTACTGCTACTACCACATGTTCATTTTTCCCCAGATTCTCCCTTCCATTGGTTCCAATCAAAGCATGCCAGTTCCAGGATTGGTGCCCTGTGCCACCCCAGTCTACAAGCATATGGGAACAGGTGGCATTAGGGGATGGAGATCCAACATATCATCCCTCTTTTCCCCCAAGAATGGCTTCTGGTTTCCACCACAGTTAGTAGAGCACCAACACAAGTGCGCAACTGAGTTTTATATAACTGTACCAGGAAGGATTGGGAGGATGGACTTCCTTTTCTTCAAGCAGAGCTTTCTCTTCATGAGCAGAGAAAGAGATCTGCTCTTTCCTATAGCCGTTCAAGCCCTTCTTTACCAGAGACCATAAGTAACTCGTGAAATTTTTGCTATTAAATTTCAGCACCTATAATGTGCAAAACAAACAGACATTTCATCACCTCTCGGTTTGAACCATTCAGGTACACTCGCTGGAGAAATCCTTCTTCAATGTCTACCCAATAAAGACGTTGTTCTTCATAATGGAAATCAATTAATGTGGACAAGCCAGCATCAGCCACCAGTCTTTTGTGATTAGTTCCCTCTGTATCTATCCTAAAGATGGCATTTCCTTGGCTCAAAACGAGGAATGGTATAGGATCTAAACAGGAAATAAAAACAAGTAAGAAAAAAGTCTGTGATCACCACCAATGGTTTTTATTAATTAAATAAATCTAATCAAAAGATTTATTTAATCTACAAGTTAAATTTTCAATACTATGGAGTTTTTTAATGTACCATCTTGGTGTTTGAACTTCCTCTTGATTTTCCTGTTTCAAGATTTTTTTTTCCAATTTGAAGATTTAAGAAAATATATGTATTTCAGGAAATGATAATAAATTAAACTTTTAGAACTTTGAATATCATTAAAATTAATTGTTCTGAATTCAGAGCCCTATTTGCAATGGGATTCATCGGGATTTGGGCTTTAATTCTGCACCTCAGAAATAGACAATTGTGTCTCTCCACATAGTCCTGGTCTACAACTTAAGAACATAAGACGAACCCTGCTGGATCAGGCCAAGGGCCCATTTAGTCCAGCTTCCTGTATCTCACAATGGCCCCACCAGATGCTTCTGGGAGCACACAAGACAACTAGATAGCCCCTCCCCTGCATCTGGCATTTTGAAGTATCTTCCTTCTAACCCTGGAGACTATACATCCCCATCATGGCTTGTAACCTGCAATGGACTTTTTGTCCAGAAATCTGTACAATCCCTACAACACACTGAGTCAAGAAATATTTTCTTTTGTCTCTTCTCACTCTCCCAACACTCATCTTGAGTGGATGTCCCCTGGTCTTGGTATTGTGCGAGAGGGAAAAGAGCTTCCCTCTATCCACTTTATCCATCCGCTGCATAATTTTATACATCTCAGTCATGTCCCCCCTCCTCAGGCACCTTTTCTCTAGATTAAAGAGCCCCAAACACTGTAGCCTTTCTTCATAAGGGAGGTGCCCCAGCCCAGTCATCATTTTAGTTGCTCTCTTCTGCATCTTTTCCAGTTCCAGAATGTCTTTTTTGAGGTGCAGTGACCAGAACTGTACACAATACTCCAAGTGCAGCCTTATCAGCGTTTTGTACAGTGGCAGTATAATGCTGGCTGTTTATTTTCAATCACCTTTTTAATGATACCCAGCATGGAATTGGCCTAACTTCCATCACACATAGCCAGCACAACCAATAGTGTAGGAGTATGGGAATTATAGGCCAACAATGCCTGCTCTCCACCCTTTATATCCTCCACCTTATGACCCACTTGAAAGCAGGACGGTTTGTGTGGCACACTGGGTTTTGACCTCTTGCAGAAGGCAATGGCTAGGAAGTAGTGATTGCTGCTCAACCCCGGCATCCTTGACTCTCTATAGTTGCCTCATTCTAATGATTTTAAATCAGTTCAGGTCCCACTCACCTATTTTTGGGTTTAAGTTATGTGTTTACTTGTTTGTTGTATTTCTGTTATGCCTTTCCTCCAATAAGCTCAAGGCAGTGCACCCATCTCGCCTTCTCCCCACTTCATCCTAAGAGTTAGATCCGGCTAAGAGATTGCAATTATCCAAGGTTATCCAGTGATTTCCAGAGTCAAGTGGCAGCTTGAACCCAAATCTCCAAAGCCCAGTCCAGCACTCCGTCACAGCACGCTGACTATGAGTACAATTAGATGAGGAAACAGCTTGCATTTTAGACGACTTGTGGCACAGTCCAGTGCAAGCTATTTGCTGGTGATCACACAAAGCACAAGAGATTGTGGACCAGCCCAACCCTCATCCATGCCCCAGCTGGGCCTGTCTGGTCCAGCAAGAGGGCTACTGTTTTTGGAGGATCAAGCTGGAGCAATTCCCATGTAGACAGAAAGGGTGCTTTAAAGGCGTTGACTTCCAGCAAAATCACCCTTTTCAGTGTGATCAAATGTGATCCTTTCCTGTTGTCTGATCACACCCTACTTATCTGCCAATTGCCTTAAATACCACATTAGCTTTTAGTTTTATAAACAGCGGCCAGTGTTTGGTTTATAGCCACCCAAGGCAAATACGGCTACCAGATTTCAAGGTTAAATCAATAGCCATTGTTTTGTTGCCTTTGGGATGTTCTATTACATGGGATGCTATTGCATTTGAAACATTCCAATTTTCTGCTGATTTCACAGAGCATGTGAGGCTATTTCATCTGTCAGATCTGCTTCGTCTTTGATCTTACACTGAGCAGGAGGTTGGACTCAGTGGCCTTATAGACCCCTTTCTACTCAATTATTCTATGATTCAACCATTATTTTGCAGAAATGATGAATGCAAACTGAACTACAACAAAAGTAGGTTTGTCTCAGGAATCTACGAGTAATAGCTGCACTCTTGATTTTTTTCCAGTTTCTTCCTTAACCAAGCTTACATTTTGTTAAGTTACCCAGACATGGAATTTCTCACTATGGTAGTCTAGACAAGCAGCACATCAGTACAAAAGGTCATCTTTGTTTGCTACTGGAGCAGTTAACGTGGATTAATGGTTTGTTTATTTATTTGTTTGTTGCTGCTGCTAGGCTGAAATCAGTTTTATAATTTTGATTTTTATTGTTTGTTCTAACGTTTTGCTGCTAGGCCCATTTGCATGTATAGGAAAAGTAGACTATGAATGTTTAAAATACATACAAATATTGATGGTGTACATTAATTTTTTTAGCATAAATCCTAGGGAGGACATGCTGGCCAATTAAACCCCTCCTATCTTAAGAGAAACAAGTTAATAATTTGAATATAACCAAGTCACAGGGAATCTAGCTATCACCACTGACTCTTCAATACAGAGAGATTGATCATGAACCCTATGAAGAGTATTCCACTATTGAAAGTCAGCCATTTCCCTAGTGAATATTTCCCTGCCAAAGGAACTCCCTCAATGCTGATCCACACAATGTTGAAAAGTCCAGAAAACACACATAATCCATAAGGATAATTTCCTCATGACAATTGTTGGTGCTATTTGTCTTTATTTTATTAATGTCTTAATTTTTGTTAAACTATTATTTATTACTGTATGTTTTAACAATTGTTACTAATGGGTTGGTATATAAATCCAATCAATCAATCATTAATGCAGGTCTTATTTTCGTGTTCTCTGATTGAGCGTGGCCAAAATCCTATTGCTAAATGTATTAAATTACACTAGAATAAACCCATTGAATGAATGGGAATTTGGGAACTCTTCCATAAATTGCACTGATTCAAATGAGCCTACTCTAACTGTGATTTATTTTAGCAGAGCGTCACAATTTAAATAGGCCCATTTGGATCAATAGGACATACAGAGGAGTCGTCTCACCAAATCCCTGCTGATTGAAGTCTAGTGCAATTTACTATGCTTAGCAACGGGGTTTTGGCCTATGTATCACTGCTCTTTTAACTATCCCTGTTCTTCAGATTCTGCAGTTCCTCCTCTGACCATACTATTTTCCTCTTCATTCATCCCTCTAAATAAAAAAAAAATCCTTGTCCAAATGGAACTTGTTTCCAGCCTTCCACTATACAAGAAACACAGTGTAAAGTTTTGAAAATCCGTTGGCTTCTATCCATAATGCTTTGTTTAAAAATACAACTTATATAAGGCAACCATGTATATACCAAAACCAAACACCTGAGACAATTTAGAGTTAGAAATGCAGTCTCATTTTTGTGTATTGCAATGAAACAGTACAGTGACCTGTGGTGCATTAAAATGTTGATACACATACTGCATTTATCATTTCTGAACATTCACATCGCTAGATGCATGCACCTGAAATGTCCCCTTCTTTTTTTCCTAATGCAGACCCAAAACATTTGTCTTCTCCTGCTTTTGATTTATTTTAACAGGACTCCTAACAGACATGAAGTTATTAATATCCAAAAGTTTCCTAAACATTTAATGCCATCTCTGTGGTTCTAAATGTAGATGTCTACACTAGTCTTTATCAATGCATGCCATTATCAGTGGCATTGTTTGACTTTGGATTATCTCTCCTCACTTTCCATGACAAGTAATTATGCAGATGATGGCTGGAGATCTAATAAAAATGCAAGGACCTCCCCCTGCCAGAGAGGTACTTCCAGGCTTTGAATCCTCTTGGAGATGAAGATAGAAACTCAATGTTTGCACTGAATAATCTGCACCAAAAACAATACACAGAATGACCCAGTGCTGAATACACAAGCCAATTTCTTCCAGCCTTGCAACCAGTGCCCACTGTCCTATAATAACTGGAAGCAGACGGCCTCCTCTTTGTACTATCTGGAAAATTGCTCATCAAAACATTTCTGTTTAGGTTAGCAGAGTTTTTCCATTAGTTTGGGCCAGTTGTGATGGTTCAGCATCTCAACAGTGCACAGATTGCATCTGGCCACTCTGCAGGACCATCAACAATTTCTGGAAATGGTTCAATGAGATGTATCTGAAATTGCTGGCAAAAAAATCAGCTTCATTTATTAATTTAAAGTATTTTGCCCCACCTTTCTCCTTATGAAGGACCCAGGGTGGCTTAAATGACAACGTTTAAATTTAAAACAATGAGTATAAAAATATTAAACAGAATCAAACAAACCCCACACAGTAAACAAAAGAAACACTCAGAACACATTCAAAGCAGTAAGGCACAACCATCCATTTAAGAACCCTGCTCAGGCAGCCAGTCACCAAAGGAAAGAGACAGGTCTTCACCTGCTTACAGAAAGTGAGCAGATATGGAGCCTAGCCTACAGAGGCCAGCCTAGTCTCCTGTGGGAAGGAGCACCAAATTCTGGAAACAACAAGAGAGAAGGTCCTTTTCCAGATCCCCTCTCCCTTTGAGTTTCTCCTCAGCACTGGAACATGGTGGAAGATCTCATAGACTTTCTGATGAGCTGGTGGATATTTACAGCCTTCCACTATACACTTTCTTCTGTATTCTTGAATACACTTAGCTTTTAGAAGAAAAAGGAGCAATGGATAGAATTGCCTGCAACTTCTTGGAATCTTTCCCCAAGATGATATTTGTCTTGTCCATGACCTTGACCGGTCCAGTCTTGCTTTTCTGCTTTCTCTTTTCCTCTTCCCTGTAAGTAGTAGGTAGTCCCTGTGATTTGTAGCATTTATGCAATAAATAGAGATTTTAGTTGCAAAAGATGTCCATTTTTCTAGATGATGTCATCATCTAAATCAGCTATTCTCAACTATGGTCATTTTAAGAGCTCTTCTCAGGTTCCAGGGCCCCTTGTCAAACAAGGAAAGTCTTTGGCTGTGTACAGACAAGGATACAACATGAACAGATGAATCTGTGGCCTCCTTCAGATGTGCCAGCCCAACCCCCAACCCCCCGCCAGGGGGCCATATGGCCCCTATTGAGAATGGCTGATCTAGATGACATCAAATATAGTCCACTCAATGACATCACTTGAAAATTGTGAATTATTTTTGGACTTACAATGTATGTTAAAAGTAGTTTTCCTAAGCAGGTGAGCCAGTGACCTTCTGCTTAACTTCACGTTCTTCCATGCCAGAAGATATATAGCTCAGCAATGTTCCATTAAAAACTGTCCACAGAGACCTGACTGATAAATGCAGATATGCCATGTGTTTTTTTACTGTGTGCTTAATCTTCGATGATTATGTGAAATACTGCACTGAAAGCATTGTGGGCCAGCTGGTGGTACAGAAGTTCCATTTATAATAGTCTATTCAGAAATGAAAGTTATCACCTGATGACATCAAGGGAATATTTCAGCCCATGTTCTATTTCAGCAGACATATAGCTGAGTGCTTTTTCCCCCATCTATATTTAAGAATCCTGATTCTAAATTCTTTTTTAAAAAATTCTGAAAGCTTCTCTGCCCTTGGTCAAATCACTTCAACTGTAGCAAATGAGGGGGGGGGGGAAACAGCATGCAAAACACACTTTTGAATGGAGAAAGTTTACCTATCTTGGGCTATGACGACATTATCAAATACCGCACAATTTGCTCCACTTATAAAAGAGGTGAATTTGAAGAAGTTGGGTGTTTTTTTTACTGACCACATGACACAATGGATGATTCGAATTGGTCCAACCCTTTTTGATCCCAAAGCGGCATTTTTTCTCTCTGTTGCTGGAGATCTACTTTGTGTAGCTATTCTGCTTTTTCTTCACAGTAGGTTTTTTTTTCAGGGGGGACATGGAAGGAACAGTAGAAAAACAGGACAATGGTCACAAGTGGGAGATGATTATGGTGTTTGGACTCACATAATGTTCTGTCTTTGAGGTGGGTCAACTTCTACAATAAGCCTTGATGTAGAAACACCCACAGAACCACCCGTTTTAAACAACAATGAGCAACACTACTGTACAGAAGTCTCCCTGTTCCTTAATGGCTAATAGCATTCAAAACCTGTCAGAAACCAAGCCACACTCATCATCTGCCTCCTTTACTTCAAAAGTCGGGCAGTAGCCATCTTGCTGCAGCTGCTCCAGATATCCTGTCAACTATTTCCCTGCAACAAGAACTTTCCCTGTGTTAAATAAATCCTCTTAAGAGAACACAAAGGCTGCCTACAATGCTCTGACAGGCACCACTGAATGGAAGAATTAGGCTGTGCTCAGAACTCAAAGGCCCCTTTATGCCATCCCAGCAGAGACAGTCTTGAGAATGAGTCAAATCCATGAATCATGTCATTTCAACGCTTGCAGTTCAGTCTCAGAGCCGGTAAAGACAGGCAACTTCATTTAGCTAGAGTCCAAAAAAAGAACCCCAGTTACAGAAGGTGACACATTAGCATGCAAGGCAGGGAGGCAGCCACCATTTTGTTTGTACTGTGAATTGAGTCAAAGTCTGCCTTAGTTTGTTCCTTCCTTGCTTTTATCAGTTCTTGAAGGCCATCTAGCTATGATGAGGATAAATAAACCTAGTTATTTGGAAGTGTGAGAAAATACATCTGAAAAGAAGTGTGAATGGTAGCCTTTTGTCTTTTAAACATATCGTATTTTCAGCATACACTGTCAGCTGTGTCATCACAATAGGACACTGGAACATAAGCCCATAGTTCCACTCACAAGAATGAGAAGGAATTCCCTGAAATGCAGCGGGGTCATCCTGCCATATTTTGGAAGAAAGGAAAATAACAAACATTGCAATTTGTGTTGTGAGGCTAAGGCCATTTGGTCCAGTTTCTAAAATTACCTAAATGCATATTTACTGTTTAAGACAGAAAAGAGAGAGGGCATGCAAGAATAGTATAAAGCTAGTAGAAGAACCAAATTGTTTCTTCATAGTTTTTAACGCTCAAATTAATAAAACTGGAACTGCCTGGTTGCAAAATGATATTTTGCATTTTTCACACTTGTTTGTAGAAGCATGTGGATCTCCGCCCAGCCTTGTTCATGTTTAACCAAGTCTGCCACTTGGATGTTGCTGCCAAAGATGGACAGAAGGAAAAACTAGAATAATTATGTGGTGTGTAATAGAAATAGACTTTGCCAACTACTGTTCCTAGATTGGGGATGGAGGAGGGATCGTGATTATTAAAGTGGTGACAAATCAATTTACATTTGCAATGCAGATATCTTGAATGTTAAAATAAGTATGTGCGCAAACAGCAACGGAACTTCCTCAATGTTGTCCCAACCCAATTGTTAGGTACTTCCTAGTGTGATATGAGACTGAGTGTTGAATTCTTTCTGAGATGCACTCACAAAATCTTGAACTGCAAAACTGAATGTGTCTGTACAAAGTAGGAAATCCAGCTTTAAACTACTGTACTGTACATTATGGCCAACACATAATTCTCATTTAAATCACACCAGTGCTTTACAAATGCGATTCCAACAGACCTTCAAGACTGAGAAACTAGACTGTCAAACAAAGCCCATATTTACATCCAAACTAATTTGCAAGTTATAGGAAGTGAGGAAAGTTCCTGCCTCAGGACTTTAAAAATTCATCTCTATAATGCATACAGTAGTTTGACCCTGAAAAACATAAGGGTATGTTGGTAATGGAGGCTTTAAGAACACAAAAGGAGATAAGCAATTAAACTATGTCATTATCCTTTCACTGATTCAGTGAACCTTGGAATAAATACATTTCAGAAGTGGAGCTCATTAGGCTCATGAAATTTATTCCCAAATAAATATGTAAAGGATTGCAGATGATGCCATTCAGATTTACACTACAGACAGAAACTGACTTAACAGTCATTCCCTTTGTAGCTTTATGGGCAAAAGCTAGAGACCTCTTGATTGATAATTATCCTCACCAAATCACAATCCCCATGATCCTTTGGGGAAAGCAAGGACAGGGGAAGTAGTACAAACAAACCAATCCTGATATTCTGGAACAATCATGTTCAATAGATTGGGATAGAAATAATTGCAATAGTGTATTTAACTGGAAGTAGTTATTTGGGGGATGCATATGCAACTACCTTCTGTGAAATGTGATACTGTAATCAGTACTAAATGTCTGCAATTAAGTCTCAAAGAAAAATTCACTATGCCTGTTCTCCCTTTTTTGTTTATTTGTTTGTTTGTTTATAAGTTTCTTGGCAGAAGTCTCGATGCACCTGCTATTGTTCTTCTGGAATGTTATCACAAGTGGAGTCCCCCCCCCCAGCTCCAAATGGATTTTTAATTTCTTAATGTGTATGCCAAACTTACAAAGGCTCATGCAGAGTACTTATAAATTGAAAGTGTGAGCCCAGGTGGATGTTTTTGCTACTGCTATTGCTATTGTTGTTGAAATGTTTGCATGCCTTTCAACTGATCCAAAAAAGTTCTAGTCTAAAGAAAAACAAAGGCACTCACCTCTGCAAGACACATCTTCCTTCCACGTCTGATGTCCTCTTGGACAGCTCCAGGGCTCCAGAGAAGACAGGCTCACCAAGTGGATTTTAAAAACCACGAGTAAAAAAATTGTGAGAAAGAAAAACATAGTCTCAAAACTTTTTCTTGAATGTCAGTTGATGAAAATAGCTGGTTTGACTTCAGTCACATCCAGGATAGAAGAAGGAAACATAATCTCCAAAGGTAGGTGTTTATCTATAAAACTAGTGAATGATAATTATCTTTCCCTCAGCTTGATCTTCTCTACTTCTTTGCTTGATATTCAAGCACTAAGGTGCCCAATACTGTCAGCAGTGACTCTTGGGGGAAAAAAATTCCAGGATGATCTCTTCTGTGTTCACACACACTCTCTTTTACTCTTTTCCCCTCCCCTCCTTCTTGGGGTTGAGGGGTTTTTTAAGCCAAGTATGAAATGCCTGACCCACTTGTTACAAATTTTGCATGGCTTCAACCCAAAGATCACAGGCACTGCTTCAAAACTCCAGCGCTAAAGCAAAAGTGGTGAATGTGTTGTCGCTGTTATTGAAAAGCACTAATTGAAGAAAGAAAAATAATCTTCTGGGACATGATTGGAAATAATGCACTTCAATTAGGCAGGTGCATTATAGTTGGGGGGGGAAAGGAACCCACAGATCACATTTTAGGCATGCACCAGAAAAACTTTCTTTCTCTTTCTGCAGCTTGTTTTCTCCAGCCCACCCTTTCTTCCCTTTTTAGTGCCACTTGAGTGAAGCTAGTGTTTGCAAACAGAAATGCAGGGAAACTAGCCAAATGCAGCTATCTGATCACCCCCAGTTAATAGTCAGATATTTTACGAATGAAAGATGAAATAAATCTTGCTGTCTGCTCTACAGTACTTTTAGTGTTTTGACCTTTTGTTTGTTTGTTTGTTTGTTTGTTTGTTTGTTTGTTTGTTTGTTTAACTTAAATGCCTCCCACACTAATGAAAGGTCTTGGACAGCTTACAATAATTTAAATACTGTAAAAAAGATAGAACAATTAAAATACAATTAAAATATATACTCTAAAAATTGCCATCAGGACCCACAGTTGATATTATTTCAATTAAAAGCCTTTTGGAACAGGAAGGTTTTGATCTGGCATTCAAATGTCATCAACGTCGGTGCCAGACAAATCTCATTTGGGAGGGCATTCCATAGTCTGGGGGCAGCTGCTGAAAAGGCCCTTTGTCTTCAAGCCATCCCTCTTACCTCCTTGAGGGATGGCTCTTTCAAAAGGCTCCCCTGGCTAGATCTTAACTGCCAGGTAGGCTCATCTGGAAAGAGGCAATCTTTCAGGTGTCCAGGGCCCAAGTCGTTTAGGGCTTTATATGTCAAAACAAGCACTTTGAATTGAGCCTGGGCAACAACTGGTAGCCAATGTAATTTAAACAGAATTGGCTTGATGTGTCCCCTAGCAGCCCCACCACTCACCAGCTTCGCAACTCAATTCTGGACCAGTTGCAACTGCCAGACTGTCTTCAAAGGCAGCCCCACATAGAGTGCATTGCAGTAATCTATATAAGATGCTATCAGTGTAACTGTAATGAAACTCCACTCATCCAGGTAGGGCCGTAGCTGGTATAATTTCTGCAGCTGAAGGAAGGCGTCCCTGGCCACCGAGTCCACCTGGGCTTCCAGAGTTAGACTGGGGTCCAGGAGCATCCCCAGGCTGTGGACCCTGTCCCTTAGGGGGAGTATAACCCCATTCAGAGCAGGGAAATGGCCCTCAAGCCTGTCCTGTGAAGCACCCGCTAATAGCACTTCCATCTTGTCTGGATTGAGTTTCAGTTTAGTAACCCTCATCCAGTCCATTTTCAAGTCCAGGCACAAGCAAAGAAACTGTCTCACCTGGATTGGTGGAAAACAAGAGCTAGAGCTGAGTGTCATCAGCATATTGCTGACTCCTCAGCCCAAACCTCCTGATAACCTCTCCCAGCGGTTCCATGTAGATATTAAACATTTAGCATTTGGATCAACATTTACATGTTGCATTTACATCTGCTGGAAAACATGAGTGCTGCCACTTAGACACACCTACACAACAACCCTATGAGGCAGACTAGAATGTAGGACAATGATTTGCTGCCTAAGACCTTTCCATTAGCTGCCTTGCTAGGGAAGACATCTGAAGATGGCATTAGCCAATAACACAATTACAAAGTAATAATGTAATCATGAGTGCACAATTCAGCATCTTGAAAATCTAAGCATACATTTTAAAGTGGGAGACTCTTTCTAGCTACAATTCAGTTCATACATCTTGGTGAGACCAGTTGGGAATATTATAGTGTTTGATTCTTCTGCTGAAGAATCAACAGAATAAATTCAGAATTCAGAATTGATTCAGAATTCAGAACTGATTCAGAATCAACAGAATTGAAGACAATGGCACACAAAAGCCCCAAAATGTTATATGTTGTTGGCACCCGGAAACAAGGACAGTGCTTTAACCGACAAACCATGGCCAAGATAGCAGAGTGGTCCTATCCACTTAGAACCAGAGGTTGCCCCTCATAATGGGCCTGAGAGATGTCAGATCTCTCAGCCAAGTCACAGGGATTGATATTCCACATTTCCTGGACAGGACACATGTTGCAAGCTGAATGGTGTTTGAGGAGATAAAAATTGCATTCATGGTTGTGATGCAGATTTAAAGCTCGATTCCTATCCCAACTTGTTCCTAGCTGGTGCCTGAGCTCAGCACAAAGGTATTGGTATGTGTGCTGCCCTTGCACATGTCTGTCAACATATGAAAAAGCCAGGAGTGAAGGCAGAATACCAGGAGAATGCTGCTATGTGCATGCACTTTGGCCAGTATGGAGCATGGAGGAGAGCAGAGCACCAGCACCATGACTCATGAGAGCCTTTATGCTGCATAAGCCCTTACAGGAATAGCACCTGGAAAGTCCCTTCATGGCCTACAGGAAATCCCTTCAAGGCCCAGCAGCAACATACAACTTGGATAAATTTCCCTCATGTCATCAATCCTGCAAATAAGACCATGCAGGATAACAAGTTCTTGTGGGAATGGCAACAGCTTCTGCAGTTGTTGGGCATATTTTCCTCCTGTGTGGCTACACTGTGCTTGTTTACATGATCAGATGGCTGAGAAGCAGTTCTAGCCACCCTCCCAACCCTTGCATGCCCTACGTCTATGAATCCAAAAGACTTGCCCCAGGCCTTGGATTTTAACCCTGAAGTCTCAGGACATTTATTTATTTGTTTGTCCATGAGTCTGTCTGTCTGTTTGTCTTATTTATACGCCACCTTCCTCCCGGTAAAGGGACTCAAGATAGCTCACAATATTAAAAAGAACAGAATTAAAAACACTGTAGGTTATTTTTTTAAAAAAACCCTATAAAACTGATAAAAATACCTTTGAATGATTAAAAACATGTAAACCGTTAAAAACCACTTTAGTTTTAAAAATGGCATTCACATCATTCAAGATTTTGTCTTGATTGTTAAAAGCCTGTCTGAAAAGGCTGTTAGCAGAAAGACAAAAGGGAGGAGTCCAGCCTGATGTCCAAAGGCATCCTTCAGTCTCAAGAGACTATGGTAACATGCTCTGAATAGAGGACTTGGAACAGCATCTAGTGTGGCTGAGAAGGCCAATTCGAGAGTGACAATCCCTTCCACACTGAAAACAAATACAGTCTATCACCTGTCCAGCTCCCTGATTTTACTGGTTTCAGGACTGCCTCTTTGCCTTGGCCTGCTGGACAAGGGTCTCTCCAAATTGTGAGAGGCCGTTATGCACCGCCTGCCTCTAGGCTGAACGCTCAGATGTCAAGGTTTCCCATCTATTGAGGTCCATTCCTAAGGCCTTCGGATCCCACTTTCAGATATCCTTGTATCGCAGCTGTGGTCTTCCTCTGGGGCGATTTCCCTGCACCAATTCTCCATACAGGAGATCTTTTGGAATGCGACCACCAGCCATTCTCACAATATGCCCAAGCCAACGTAGACGTCGCTGTTTCAGTAATGTATATATGCTAAAAATTCCAGCTCATTCTAGGACTACTCTATTTGGAACTTAGTCCTGCCAGGTGATACTAAAAATGCATTGGAGACAACGCATATGGAACGTGTTCAACCCTCTCCTGCCGTTCACAAAGGATCCAGGACTCACTGCAGTACAGGAGTGTGCTCAGAACACAGGCTCTATAGACCTGGATCTTGGTATGTGTCGTCAGCTTCTTATTAAGCCATACTCTTTGTGAGTCCAGAGAACATGGTAGCTGCTTTGCCAACGCGTTTATCCAGCTCAACATCTAGGGAGAGGGTGTCAGAGATCATTGAGCCAAGGTACACGAAGTCATGAACAACCTCCAATTCTTGTGTGGAGATGTTAATAGTGGGATGTGAGTCCACTCCGTGGCCCATGACTTGTGTTTTCTTCAGGCTGATTGTTAATCCAAAGTTTTGGCAGGCCTTGCTAAAAGGATTCATGAGTTGTTGGAAGTCTTCAGCAGAATGGGCAACAACAGCTGCATCATCAGTGAAGAGGAAGTCCCGCATGCATTTCAGCTGGACTTTGGACTTCGCTCTCAATCTAAAGAGATTAAAGAGCTTTCCGTCTGATCTAGTCCAGAGATAGACACCTTCTGTTGAAGTTCCAAAGGCATGCTTCAGCATGACAGCAAAAAGGATCCCAAAAAGGGTTAGTGCAAGGACACAGCCCTGTTTCACTCTGCTTCAGATGTCAAAGGGATCTGATGTTGAGACATCAAAAACTATAGTGCTCTTCATTTCCTCATGAAAGGACCTGCTGATGTTAAGGAGTCGAGGTGGACATCCAATTTTGGGTAGTATTTTAAAAAGGCTGTCCCTGCTAACCAAATCAAAGACCTTTGTAAGATCTATGAAGGCCAGAGGCTCTATGGCTGAAAAATTCTGGGAACTACCATCCATAAAACATTTCAAAATTGTGCCCAAAACGTATTTGTTCTAGAATGGAAAATGCTTCTTTCTGTCTTCCTAGATTGAAATCTAAGAATTAGACAATTGAATCAGCCTGAAACCTAAACATGACTTGAATTCATCTGTTGGCCTGATTTGTTCACATCTAAAGAAACAGCTTGGTGAATTACTTTGTTTGAGAATATTTTGCACAAAAAATGAAATCTTGGATTGGGTATTATATCATTAATTGAGATAGAGTGTCATTGCTCAAGACAGCAGCTGGTAATCCTGGCAGCACCTAGAAATCACCACAGTTGTGTACATGGAATCCATTCCTAGGAATTCTGACCATCTTGGCTGAAATTGACAAGAGCTGATAGAACTGAAGTCTTGGAAAATACACAGCATGAAATACAGATTAGGAGCTAAATCATTCTCTCCACTCCAAAGAACAAATGCCTGAAATCCTTTCCTTGGTGTTTACAAATCTATGCATAGTAACCTCCTATTTGCTTTATATACTCCTTCCATCAGATTAAAGATGCCAAAGAAAACTAATTATAGCATCTCTTGCTCAAACTGTACGATAAAGTTAGAATGTTGCTAGAAGTGGAGCCTTCTTAGTGGTCAAACTACATGTTAAAATAAATAGCATACTTACAAAGCTCCTATGATCAGAAATCTGTTGATGTGGGGCTCCTGATCACATGGGCACTATAAGTATAGTCAGATAAATATACCTACAGTCCCTTCTCCCAAAGCTCCATATACAAAAGTCTAAGTAACATCCTCATATCTGGGGATTTGAGTTAGGGCTTATGTGTGCACTTACATACGTACCACCCATTAAGCTTGCACATGTTCAGGTAAATACCTAAATGGAGTTAGCTTTCACCTGAAATTTGAGCTTTGCACAAATAAAGCTATTTAATAAACATAAAATAACAAATATTGCCTTAAATCCAGTTGCTAGCCTCAAGTAGATTTGACTGACCAAATCAATGGAACATGATAAACCAATATGTACATCCTTTAAGTTCCACTGATTCAACAGGCTTACTCTGATGGGGACTGATGGTTGAATTTAGGCCAGCTTGTTCCACTTTCTGCAAAGTTCTGTACAGCAGATAAATTTGCAGAGAATTCAAAGGCGCAGAAGTTAATTCCCCCTTTGCTCAGCTGAGTGCAATCCCAAGTTACTGTGGGCACTGTCATGGGAGGCTTCCTCAGCCTCGCAAGCTACATCAGGGTACAGTTATTGGAAGGTATGTATTCAACTTCTTTTCTCCACATGGACCCCAACTCCCTATTTGTCATGCATTAATTTATTTGTATTGTATTTTTAATATTATGCCTTATACAGTATTGCTATTAGCTGCCCAGACTGGCCTGGTTGCCAAATGGTGCGGGATATAAATTCCAATAAGAAACAAACAAACAAACAAACAAACAACTAACTAACTAACTAACTAACTAACTAACTAACTAACTAACTAACTAACTAAACAAACAAACAAACAAACAAACAAACAAACAAACAAACAAATAAAATTACAGGGATTAATATTAATGGATAAATTAACAGATTCATTGGAAGGAAAGAATAGAATGGAGCATGAATCTCAATGGGGAAAAGTAAAGAGTTATCTTAGAGAGAAATGGAAAAAAGATTCCAAACCTATACCAAGTGATTCAGGCATAAGATAGACACAGAACTGCTCTCAACATTGGTAGAGGTAAAAAACAAAATGAAGCAGACTGTTCTTTTTTTTAAAATGGCAATAAAGTTTTTTTTTTAAGTTCTGTATTAAATTAGAAGCATGTAATGGTTCATTTGAGATGGAGGGTAGGTCTGTGGCTATTGAGAAGTGTAGGGACCTAAAGATACCAGGAAGATCAAGTTACTGCCATTTAGTAAAAAAACAAACATCTCCAAAAATTGCAGTAGTGGAACAGGTGAGGTTTTTCACTGGTACAGCAGATGAAGAGTTGCCTGGAACTGGAGTTCCCTTGGCCAAAGACACAGATATTGCCAATGGATCTTTCCTTTACCGAAGTACTCCTCACTTAACAACAGTGCTCCATTCCTACAACTAGGTTATTAAGCAAATTGGTTGATAAGTGAGGAGCAATAGCACTGTATACAAGAATAATAAATCACTGTGACGTGGAGAAGGGGCATGGTGAAGACACAAGCACACATTTACTAGGGTCATAAAAGGCTGTAAATCCGAGTGGCCCTTAAACAGGTAGATCATTAAGTGAAGAGTGCCTGTATTTGTCCTAGGAGACAGAAACATAATCCCAACTTGTAAAAATCAGTTTATTTAATATTTCCCCCAAGATGAAATCACAGAGGAAAGCAGAATCACAACAGTCTTATGCAAGCATTCAAGAAACGCATGTTTGCATAAGGGGAAGAGGCGATGCAAAACAGGTTTGCAAGCACTGCCCCCTGAATATCATCATCCCGAAACATTCCATCCCCAGGTCAGATCTTAAGTATGTTTGGCCTGCTTATGCCTAATGAAAGTGTGGATTATACATACACAGAGAGACAGAGAAAAATTGCAAATTAGCCCTGCTCCCTCTGTCGTCATTTCTACTACTCTCCTATTAATGGAACATAATGGCTCTGAAGAGGAGGATTTATCAGGTTTCAAAATATGTTTTTCTCACATGCTTTTGGAGGTATCTGAATGTCAGCTATTCTGTATAACTGACAAAACAATGTCAGTTAAACAGTGTACATAGGAAGTGTACATAGGAAATCCCTAACTAGAGTTTGAGGGAGAGAAAGTATCCTATTTCTCTTTCTATCTTTTTGAAGAGGTGTCATTTCTTGACGCACATGAGCGCATTACAGCTGGACTTGACATGTCTTGCTTTTTATTCATGGTTTAATTGAACTTTTTAAAAACAATGAATACTAATCTTGATGTACCTGCAAGTTCTTCTATTTTTTATCAAATGTTCATGGTTAAAATTAGATTCCAAGAAAGTAAGCCATCAAAATCTACGGACTGTCCAAAAATCAGAATGATTTTGTAATATTTCTCTATGCAAGCTTTCTTGATGACATTGTACTTTATGACACTTGTGGCTGTGGTGTGTTTTTGTGTGTGCAAGAGAGTGCTTGTGCATACACTTATTTTAATGTTTCATTCAGGCAGCGAAGAGTTCCCCATTTTGTTCTGCCATCCCCTTGGTTTTCTGTCCCCTCTCTCCAGCAGTCAATCAGACAACACTGTGCAGCCACTGAATATGCACAGGTTTTCCCCCTATAGATTTATTTCCTTTTACTTCTTCAATATGTGGAGATTCATTGAAGATGCTGAGACCTCCCACTGGTGATATTTCATTAAATGATCCTACTTTGGCTACAGAAACAACAGAACTCACTTTTGAGCATCAAAAAAACAGGGCTGATATCATGCTATGCAAAAAGGGACCCTAGTTTTAAAAACTTCTCAGTGTTTTTTTCCATACTGAAGAGGATTAGGCACAATTCATGGAGGATGGGCCTCCAGACAGCTGACGTAAAACAGCTAAAATGGAAACTCCACAGTGAGAAATCAGCATAACCTTACATGCTAAGTGGGCCAAGCGCCCATGCTGTAACTACAGCTGGACTTCATGGCCAATAGCCAGTGTTCTTTTACCACCTCTGAAGAAAGAATCAACGCAAAAAGTAAAATGCTATGGGGCAACAGCAAACAGGGCTGGAATCAGTACCTGGGCCAATATGGGAATGCTAAGTGTTAACTCGCTGCTGTGTTTTGTCTTATTTTTACAAATATTTTGTTGCCATGCATGTTTGCAGAGCTTATTTTTTAATGTTATTTGTTTTATTTTAAAAATAAATCATCTTCTTCTGCATCAAAATGGTAGCTACAGTATATCACAGGAGTACATGCCCTCAGATTTCATAAATATTTTAATACATCTTTTCATGTGACAACACTAAAGATATGACACTTGGTTACAATGTACAGCAGTGAGTATACAGCTTGTAGAACAGTGTAAATGCACTGTCCCCTCAAAATAATGCAACACACAGCCATCAATGTCTAAACCGCTGGCAACAAAAGTGAGTACACCCCTAAGTGACAACGTCCAAATTGGGCACAAAGTGTCAAAACTTTGTGTGGCCACCATTATTTTCAAGCACTGCCTTAGCCCTCTTGGGCATAGAGTTCACCAGAGCTTCACAGGTTGCCACTGGAGTCCTCTTCCACTCCTCCATGATGACATCACAGAGCTGGTGGATGTTAGAGACCTTGCGCACCTCCACCTTCGGTTTCAGGATGCCCCACAGATGCTCAATAGGGTTTACATCTGGAGACATGCTTTGCCAGTCCATCACATTTACCCTCAGCTTCTTTAGCAAGGCGGTGGTCGTTTTGGAGGTATGTTTTTGGCTCATTATCATGTTGGAATACTGCCCCGTGGCCCAGTCTCCGAAGGGAGGGGATCATGCTCTTTTTCAGTATGTCACCATACATGTTGCCATTCATGGTTCCCTCAATGAACTGTATCTCCCCAGTGCCGGCAGCACTCATGCAGCCCCAGACCATGACACTCCCACCACCATGCTTGATTGTACGCATGACACAACTTGTCTTTGTACTCCTCATCTGGTTGCTACCACATACACTTGACACCATCTGAACCAAATAAGTTTATCTTGGTCTCATCGGGCTACAGGACATGGTTCCCAAAATCCATGTCTTTAGTCTGCTTGTCTGCAGAAAACCATATGCACTTTCTTGTGCACCATCTTTAGAACAGTCTTCCTTCTGGGATGACAGCACTGGAGACCAATTTGATGCAGTGTGTGGCGCATGGTCTGAGCACTGACAGGCTGAGCCCCCACCCCTTCAACCTCTTCAGCAATGCTGGCAGCACTCATGCATCTATTTCCCAAAGCCAACCTCCAGATAGGGCGCTGAGCACGGGCACTCAACTTCTTTGGTCAACCATGGTGAGGCCTGTTCTGAGTGGAACCTGTCCTATTAAACCACTGTATGGGCTTGGCCACCGTGCTGCACACTCAGTTTCAAGGTTTTGGCAATCTTCTTATAGCCTAGGCCATCTTTATGTAGAGCAGCAATTCATTTTTTCAGATCCTCAGATAGTTCATTACCATGAGGTGCCATGTGGAACTTCCAGTGACCAGTCTGAGAGAGTGAGAGTGATAACACCTGCTCCCTCTTCACACCTGAGATTTGTGACACTAATGGGTCTCATAACACCAGGGAGGGGAAACGGCTACTTGTGTCCAATTTGGACATTATCACTTAGGGGTGTACTCACTTTTGTTGCCAGCGGTTTACACATTAATGGCTGTGTTTTGCATTATTTTGAGGGGACAGCACATTTACACTGTTCTACAAGCTGTATACGCACTGTTTTACATTGTAGCGAAGTGTCATTTCTTTAGTGTTGTCACATGAAAAGATATACTAAAATATTTATAAAATGTGAGGGGGTGTACTCACTTTTGTGATATATTGTACAGTGGTGCCTCGCATTATGATGTTAATTCGTTCCAGCGAAATCGCTATAGAACGAAAACACCAATTGAAACACATTGAAACCCCTTGAATGCGTTCCAATGGGCTGGAAACTCACCGTCCAGCGAAGATCCTCCATAGGGCGGCCATGTTTGGTTCCTGTGCAGCAAGGAATCCCTCCCAGAAAACAGTGGGGGAGCCATTTTGTTTACCTGGTGGTCATTTTGAAACCGTCGATCAGCTGGAGGAAAATCTTCATTTTGTGAACAATGGGTTCCCAAAGCAGGGAACCAATCATCGCAAAGCGAAAAAACCCCATTCAGACAATCGTTTTGCGTTCACAAATGTGATCGCAAAAAGATCATCGTAATGCAGTTTCATTGTAATGCGGGGCAATCGTAAAGCAAGGCACCACTGTATGTCAAAATAAATGTGTTCATCTCTGGTGTAGCAGAATCAGTGTAGATATACGGGATGGTGTTGGGTTGCATGGAAAGAAGAGGAAGAATAGCTGTGTTCCAACTGAAGTTATCCACATGGTTACTGAACTCACACAAACACACACATTTAAATTATAAATGCTAGGTGAAACGTTAGGAAGAACAACCTTCAGAACATGGCCAAGGAGCTCAAAAAACCCACAACAACCATAAATAGTAGAGTTTCAAATCACCCAACTGCACCACTAGTGAGGACAACCAATAAAGATGAATGGTTGTCCCTCCAGCCCTGCCATGTACATACTTTCTTGAGACATCTTGTTGCCCACAATGTGATCAAATAAATTTTCCTGCGAGGTTCTTTTGATATACAGCAGTAGTCCCAACCTTGGGTCCCCAGATGTTCTTGGATTACAACTGCCAGAAATCCTGGTAGTAGAGAATGGTTTCTGGGAATTCTGTTCCAAGAATATCTGGGGACCCAAGGCTGGGAAGCATTGATATAGAATGTGGTTTAAATCAGTGGTAACAATGGTTAATATTCTTATGCTCTAACAATCCAGATGAAGGTCATATACTTTTGCTTAACACTTGTTTCTAATAGGTTAGGAATCTGTTTCTCTGACTACCTCATATGCCTATTGGGCCACATATTGATTTTGTAACAGACATTCAAAGGTAACACAATTATGTGGATTCACCCTGACTATATATAATGCAGATACATACTGCACATAAAGCTGCTTCCAAATATTTCCATCATGGATAGAGTGGGTGGCATATAAGTTAAATAAATAAATAAATAAATAAATAAATAAATAAATAAATAAATAAATAAATAAATAAATAAATAAATATGCTGCTAATGCATTTTTATTGCAAAAAAAGGTGATTAATTTGGGATAACCAGTCAATCATGGTGTAGTTCCACCAGTCCAATCTTCCTGTGTTCATGAAAAAGCTGGGATTAAATCAGTCTGGGTCCCACTCATTAACTGCATATCACAACTTCACATTGCAAAATATTTAATAATGTACCTCATTTTTAATCACAATTTAACCATCAGACATCTTGGCATCAGACAATTTAAAAAAAACAGAATTAAACAACTCCTCCCATACTAATCTTAATAGATTGTTATAGGATGTAGCCCTGGAGTTTTTGCAACATTCAAGCATAGCAGTCTTGAATTTTGATTTTAGCTGAGCAAAATTATAGACAAATGTTTATGATCTAGTCTCTTAAATTTCGTGTGTATCAAAGGTGGGGAGGGAAGGAACATAGATGTTAGATAGAGAGGTGGTACATATTTTACACAGAAACTTTCATTTAAACAACAAACACCAAATTAATAAAAAACCAAGTAATATAAATGCAGCAGAATTGCTTTAAAAAAAGTGGGGGGGGGGAGAAGTCGCAAAATTTCACACTTTGAAGAGGCATCTTTCTCTCTCCACATGTTGTATCACAAAATCCTTGGGACACACTCACACTCGCACAAAATCAGTGTTCCTCTGTTTGATGTTCATGCTTTTTAACCGGCACAAGTCAAACACAAATATCAGACACAAATCTGTCATCACTCCACCAGTGCATAATCTTCAGATGGCCCACAGAACACCTGGAGTCAGCAGAAATACTCAGACCTTAAACCTTCACTTTTGAAAGTCATCTGAGAATCCATACTTGATCTGGAGCAAAGCAAAAGTCTTTCAGACTCCTCAGTGTTCCGCCGAGCCCACAGCTCTCCGCCTGCCCCAACTGATCGTGGTTTAAGAGAAAGGGTTTCAAATTTAACATAGGTCTCTTTCTCCAGGTCAGCTTCCCTGGTAGATTTGGGTTTCCTGTGAAGCATTAAGACTTTGTAGAGCAAAAAAAATATTATTGGTAAAATAATCACACAAGCTACGCCACCAGCCACCAGCAGAATGGGAATCTGAGAATCTTCTTCCATTCTCATTCCATCTGTCGAAAAAATAATGCATTGGTCTTTTGTGGGTGGAATTCCTTTGGGACAGACACAGGCCATATACTGGGTACCACGTTCCAAACCATCTATGGTGACCTTATTTTTAGTTGGATCTGTGCTCAGTGGCAGCATATCTTTCTCTCCATACTTTGAGTACAACACAGTGAGAGCAGGATTACTTGTGGCATTGACGGTTTTCCACATTAAGGTCACTCTTTCATCAGTTTCAGGGATTACTCGAAGGTTCTTTACCACGTCAATTTGTTCAGCTTCACTCAGTGATGTACCACCACGCTTCTTCGTGGTATCGATAGGCTGTTTTTTGCTTCCATTGGTAAATGTCTTGGAATTCTTCTTTCCATCTGGCATGGATTTCAATTGGCTTTGATCAGTGGTCCTCTCAGTAGTAGACCTTTCAGTGGTAGCCAGTGTTGTAGGAGGAGAATAAGTGGTTGAAGGCAATATCGTCGCAGAAAAGGTGGTCACATTTAAAGACTCTGGTTTGGTCTCTTCCTGAGTTGTGTTTTGCTGGTCTGCTCCAGGTTTTTTCCCATACTTTTGTGGAGACACCGTTGTGGTAACAACACCAACAACAGTAACCGTAACGGAAGCTTCTGACATTCCAGCCAAATTTTTTGCCTTACATCTGTAGTCCCCTGCATCTTTATAGGAAATTCCTGTCAAGCTAAGGATGGACCATCTTACCCCTTCCCCTGGGCTTTCTTGAATAACTGGAAAAGAATTAAATGTGTATAAGTGTGGCAGTCTGAACAAAAAGAAGCGGCTCTTATAATTCATTATTTATGCATTTTGTGGCACTTGAACATAATATTTCAAACATGAAGCAACTTTCCAGTAACATTTATTCTAAAAGAACTATATGATTTGATTAGTCTAATCAGTTAAAAATTCTTTACTCTAAGTCCTAATTAATCAGCTACTATTTTGGAAGATGCAACCCTCCTTTCCTTACATAGGAATGCCTCTCATAAGCTGCTCTTTCCATAATACATCCTTTAGAGATAAACAATGGTACTTACATGAATTCTCATGTCCCATTACAACTGCACCTTCCCAAGAAAATCACTGAAAGGTCTTAAGATACATTAATTATCCCATGAACCACAATGCAAAAAAGGTAACCAAGTCCATAAGTTTGGATTCATACAATGGATAGCAAAGAAGATATAGAAGGTTGAGAAAATCAAGCTGTACCCTATTTAGCATAGCAAACTTTAATCCCACAGAAGCATGGGGTCCAAATCAGCCCAGTGCACAATCTTTTCTTACAAAATCAATCATTCTGCATCAAACAAAACAATGCGGAAAGAAACAGGGCAAGAGTGTGAATCAGACCTTTAGAAACACTTCAACGCAAACCACATTCCCTTGTAACAAACCAGCAGCTGAATTTCAAGCTGAAGGGAAGACACAGGTACCTTTCCAGATGTGAACAGCCCAATGGGTGCTCAGGCTATAAGTCATACATAGCGGCAAGATTTGCAAAGTTAGACTATGAAAGAACTATGCCTGTGCCTAAGATAATAGACCACAGCTGCTCTGTGAACAAACGCAAAAAACTGAGACATTCGTGTCAGAGAGCCAATGCATCTCTGGAGACTTATCCACAGAGCAGCTTCACCAGTTGTTTTGTTTCTTCTGAATGGGCTCCCAACCAACACTTTGTCTCTAAAATGTCATAGTCCCATTGAAAATCCATACACACAACTGTTTCCAGAACAAAATACTATATTTGCTCCTTTACTCCTTCTTGTCCTCCAGATATACACCTGTGCATCATCGGACTTCTTTTCACATGTTTTGACCCAAACCAAGAGATACTTGGAAGGAGTTCTAGTCTGAACCTAATTGCTAGTCTCAAAGGCAGTAGATTTTATGTAAGTAATTAGGGGTTGTGCCTATTTCTATTAGCGAGCCATGTGTCCATCTGGACGTACCCTAAAATATGTAAGTGCTGATTTGTAATGCAACAATTGATTCAATGAGGCTATTCTAGTTGAGACTAGTTGGAGTTAAGCCTCTACAAATACTCCTCTCCCCCACATTTGGATTTTATTTATTTCTTAAATATTTATTTATTTCTTAAATGTACACCCTGTAGTTCCTCTATGACAGCCTGTGTGGTACAGTGGATAGAGTGGGACATAGACGTAAAATTGACTCCATAGACATTAAAAACTCTATTAGGGTTTCTGTAAATCAGAAGCAACTAGATGGCACAAAGCAACAATATCAGTTCTTCCAAGAATCTAAAAATGGAGGAAATTATACTCTCATCCTGTGGTGTACATTCGTTTAGTCTCAGAAACAGAGACTGGCCCAATGAACGTTATCACTAATTTGGAAATTGAATGTCTGGTCTTCTTTGCCCTTCCTTTGTTTGAAGCAGCACAGTGCAATTAACAAATTCATCAGATACTTTTCAGTCACTAACAGGCAACATCATGAGCATTTGGGGCAACTAATACCAAATCTACTTTACCCAAGAAATGGAACGTCAATCTATCTCTAACCTAAATTCAGTCTAAATTCTGGACACATCGCTTGCTAATAGCAATAGGCACAACCCCTACACTTCACTCCATGTTACTGCTCACTTCTAAAAAGCATATACAATGAATATATACATTTTTGTGTGCATTTTTCTTCTGCTTAGAATTTCATTGTGAAATTCAGACAACCATGGAATTTGAAGGTTAATTAAAAATTAATAATGATGTGCTTTCCAGTCGGTTCCAACTTGCTGCATGCAAATTCTAGTTTCACCCAGTAACTGCAAATTAGATCAGTTTGCTTAAAATGGTGGATCAAGTTTAAATCCTCCTACATTTGCTCCTAATCCTAGTCCTAATCCTAGAAAACCACATTGGTTTTCAACGACATGACAGGCAATTTCTAAACTCTAAGTAAGAGGATCTCTTGGAAATAAATACCTGTATAGTTCACCAACAAGTTGTCCGACCTAACCCAGATGAGTTGTGGAGTGGGATAGCCAGTCGCATCACAACGTAGTAGAACATTGCTACCCAGGGGTGAGGTGATTTTTGTGGCTGAAGTCATTACAGATGGTTTCAAACATTGTTCCAGCTCTGCTCTTTGAAATAAGATTCCAGCCAGGCTTTCAGGTCCACTGCAAGCCACAAAAGGATCGAGAAGCACAATAGCATTATCCACAATTTTTGAAAATTCAATGAGCTTGGAAATCCGACAGTCGCAATACCATGGATTGTCCTGCAAACCTGAAAATCAGAACAGAGAAAGTCATAGTCTTGCAACATTACAACTCTGTGATGCGACCAGGGTACCATCACAGTTTTCGTCTTCCAGTGTCCAAACCAGAAGAAGCAACTTTGGCAGACATTGAAACAAATCTGATATTACTTTGTTCTCAAACAATCTTCCAACAGGTGCCAAATGCTTCCATCTGCTATTACTCTATCAGTACAATTCTAAACAATTCTTTAAAAAAAAAAATTGACCTGTAGCAATTTATGTATAATTTTAGCATAGCCTGTTGCCTGACTAAGATATTTGCTTGATTAGAATGGGGAGAAATAAGAGATGAAGAAAATAATGTCTCTCATTCCCTTTGATTTAATAGACACACAAAACCATTTTTAATAGCTTGTCACAATTATTTTCTCCACTTACATCCATGTTGGGAAGGGAGATTTGCAACCTTCAACCCAATTTCAAAAGCCCTCTGCAAGCAATTAAGTTCAGATCTCTGAAGAGTTTGGAAAAGTTACTTTTGGGAACTAGAACTCCTAGAATACCTCAGCCAGCATGCTAGCAAAGGGATTGTTGAAGTTAAAGCCCAGAGACAACTTTTCTAGGACCTGGACATCTAACAACTACCATCTTTTTTCCTCAGTAGCTCATTTGGCAGGGAGAAAAAGAATGAGCGGTCCAAACTAGACAAAATGTTTGAAACAGATTTTATGTCTTGTTTGTCACCATACATAATTTTCCTCACCTATATAAGTTGAATTTAGCATGCTTGTGTTTGGTCCTTAGAAGATAGCACAGACATTGTCTGCACATATCTTTGAGGCATACAAAAATTAAAGGTAGACATGGGGATTGGCCATAAAAGAACTCCCAGAAGTCATAATTGATGATAACTTTACCAGCAAAAAAAAAAGGAAGAAGAATTTCAAAAAGGTGTTATTGCTGTATAGCTGTTGTAATCTGTTCAAGGAAATCTTATGTTACAAGGGACGTGGTAGCGCTGCGGGTTAAACCGCTGAAGCCTCTGTGCTGCAAGGTCAGAAGACCTGCAGTCATAAGATCGACTCCACGGGACGGAGTGAGCTCCTGCCACTTGTCTCTAGCGGTTCGAAAGCATGCAAAATGCAAAAATGTGAGTAGATAAATAGGTACCACCTTGGTGGGGAGGTAAACGGCATTCCATGTCTAGTCACACTGGCCCACATGGGTTGGAAATGGAGATGAGCACCGCCGCCTAGAGTCGGACACAACTGGACAAATTGTCAAGGGGAACCTTTACCTTTACGTTACAAGGAAACGTAATGTGACCTTATCATTAATTTCCAATTTGATACAAAGAGAAGTTGAAATGAAGGCAAAAAAGGCAGAGACAATGGACAAAAAGTTATGGCAAAAAATGCAGAGAAAAGCCACACAGACACAGCCGGCTTCAGCCCTGCCATCAGTGAGACATGGCCCAAAACAGATCCACAAGAGAATGTGGCTTTCAGTGGATGAGGGATTCCCTACAACCAACACAGAATAATTCTGCCCTTCCTTAGGAAGTGGCCTTCCTAATGGGAACTTTTGTGGGGGCCTTATTGGGGGAGGAGGACTAATTATGTGTGTTGTAACAGTAGGCCTACAGATTTGCATATCAGCTTCCTGGTATAGAAACAGCACAAGGAACTAATAATAAAACATTAAAACTGGTTAATATGTAAGCTTTCCACAACACATTTTGCAGTCTTTCCGGGAAGAAACTAACACATCTCTCTCACACACACACACACACACACACACACAGAGAGAGAGAGAGAGAGAGAGAGAGAGAGAGAGAGAGAGAGAGAGAGCCCTCAGGATTTCAATAATGGTTTTTAAAAAATATTTTTATTTTAGCACATGCACGAGGTGTTTTTTTTTTTTTTTTGGCACAATCAAATCTAAATGAGAAACCAGATACAGTACAGTAAATGGTGAGAAGGCATCTAATACTGAATCAGGATTAGCAGCAGTGAGTTGTGATAAACTGTAACAAGGGAAGACTCAAAGCATTTAACAGCCTATAAAGTACTATCCTCAGAGCATCCAAGATAATGTTTCAGTCCCATGACTCTTAAGGAACAGTCTCCTCTATTGAGTTTTCATTTGTTCTACATGGCTCATCCATGAAAATCATCCAAAAGAATAACCTTGTGGAGTCTGGGACATTTACTAACAAGAAACCCTTATGTGGACTGCTATGTAGCCAAAGCAGCTCCATCAAACTACAATAGTGGGGCATCAGCAAGCTTTAGGGATACCAAGGTTGGCAGATGTAACAGCCCAGTCAGGACAGAATATGCTCAGTGGGAAGACAGTGTTGACTGAAGAGGAAAGGGAACTAAACAGGATCATAATAGAGTATTGTGAAAAAGGGCATGGTTGGCTGATAGAGCTCTGAACACGCACAGTCCAACATTTTGCTATGAGCCATATTTACATATTTTGAAATGCCAATGTCCACAGCTTTCCATACTTTCTCCTCACCCCACATATGTGTTGCACATGGTTTCCAGTGGTTCCCAACCTTGGGTAACCCAGGTATTCTTGGATTGCAATTCCCAGAGACCCCAGCCAGCACAGCTCACCAGTTGTGAAGGCTTCTGGGAGTTACAGTCCAAGAACATCTGGGTTATCCAAGGCTGGGAACCACTGGTTTAGAATGTTGGACTGGCATTTTGGAGAACCTGGGTCTTGTCCACACTAAACTTTGAAACTCATTGGGTAGCACTGGAAGAGTCAATCTCCTTTGGCTTAACCTACTTCTCAAGACTGTTCATTATAAAGGATGAAGAGAATCATGCACAGCTTGTTGCTTTTGCTGGAGGGAAGGTGGGGTATAAAGTTAATTAATAATAAGTAAGTATGCAAATATCTGAGGCAAGTGTCAGCTCATATCAGTTAAGATGCTTAAAGGTGAGGCAGGCATGTAACACACGTTCAACCATGGGGTTCTGGTAAGGACATGGATGAATCAATTCAGGGTGTCAAATGCTCACCAGTCACATGGCAGTGGCATTTCTGATGAAATTTTAGGATATCGCTGGTCACCTGCTTCCTATTTAGTTTTGAAAGGCCAAACTGGAATAAAAAGAAATTGAACAATAGCAAGTAGAAGGTCACCCCAGCCACAGAACAATGTTTCAATATAGGAAGAAAACAAACAGGAGCATCTTCCGCTGACCCAGGAAGGGACTCATTCAGAGGCACATCTATGGGCACAGTTCAAAGCAAGAAATTCAAAGTGTTTCCTGGCTTACCTAATACGAGCCTCTGTGTTACAGAATCTATGTTTCTGTTTGATGCTGTTTCAGAAAAAGCAAGCCAGATGTCCATGAGGTCTGATGGCAAGGAGGTTAACCTGTTGCTAGATATGTCCAGGTAAGTAAGATTTCTTAGGTACTTGCCAGCCTCAGCTGGAATGCTGGTCACTTTGTTGTTGTGTAAATCAAGGGTTCGGAGATTAGGCATCTCAGCCAAAGATTCCCAAGGGAAACTTGACAACAAATTCCCATCCAGGCGCAGCTCATGCAGCTGCTTTAAGTTATAAAAGCTGCTGGTGTCAATGGTTGCTACAGAGTTGTAGGTGAGCCACAGGTATCTGAGATCCACCAAGTAGTAGAAAGCTTCTGTCGGAATCTTTCGTATGACGGTCTTTTCTATCCGAAGTTTGACAGTGTCCACAGGAACATTTACAGGGATCTCAAACATATCAGGATCATTGCACAGCACAGACCTAGCAGCAGCCAAAGAGAGATGGCTGAGAGCAAGCAGTTTTCATGCAGTATAAACCAAACAGATCATGTCCAACTCTACTTATTTCAAAATGGCTGCATCACAGAATCAGTAGATTTCCCAGAGCCATCCCCCCTGAGATCTCTGAATCTAACAATGCAATCCTATACAAGTCTATTCAGATACAAGCTACACTAAGTTCAGTAGGACTTACATGTACATAAACATTGCATTTTAAAGTTTCATTTAGCCTTTGGAGGTTAGAAGAAGGAAATGTTGGACAACCAACTAGAATCTACTGCAAAAGGTGGCACAAAATATTTATTCTGTTATTTAAAGATGTTATGTGTGCATGGAAAAAAATGACACCCGCAACCACAATCTTGATTGTGTAGCCAAAAAGACCAGATACTGTTTACTTTTTTAAAAGTTGTCCCTTTACATTAGCAGAAATTGCTGTATATTTGCAACAAAGCACAAAAGTGATATGGTTAGCCTTTCTACACCTATATATAACTTTGCTGAAACTTGGTCTTCTTAAGTAGACCAGTCTTGCTCCTAGATTATATCCTGAGTACACACAGTTGTTATCAAATCTTAACAAAAAAAAAGGGCAACATTTAGAGCCAAATTTCATATCAAAGTGGGTTGTTTATTAGATTTTTAAAAGTACAAAATTGTGTGGAAACTCTCAGGATTAGTCATAGTAACCCCTTCCTCATGTATGGTTTCTAAACAAAGAAAGGGAAAGACAGATTAGTAAAAAGAGTAAGTATAGAATATCTCTGAAAGTACCAAAAATATATTTAGGGGAGGGATATTTAACCCCTACGAATGTGGGTTCTCTTCTCCCAAAGTTGCTCTTTTTCTAGAAAAAAGATTGAGTTTCTCATTAATAATCTGATCCGGTTATTTAAGGTGAATAAGAGATAGACAACTCAATACAAAAAAAGCATAGATATCATTTAATTATCATTTTTGTCCTTTTTAAATAAGGTATTTCTTCCTTCTCAAGAGGGTGTCATATTCTTCTACAATCTTTGATCATTAATTTGTAGATTGAGTCTCCTTGCTTGCTTTTTTCTGCACCTCCTTGGTAACAGACACATGCTCTCCCATTCTATACCCCACTCCAGTCTCTCCCACATGTGGGGAAAATACTCTTCAGCACATGCAACTCTGACTTTATGGGCTCCATACAATGGACCAGAACCTGCCTTTGTAATCCAAACTATGAGCACCTTATGCTATGACTAAGACATAGTACTTCTTGTGCTATTTTTCATGTGTACTTTTCTCCCAGATGAGGTAAAACATGACAACTAATTCAATTTTTCTGTTTGCAGAAGTGAAATAAGAAATGTGTTATCAAACAAATTGATCTCAGGTGAATGAATATGTTGATACAGAAAGAAGTTTCTAGAACACCTCACTACACTTACAGCTGAGTTCTGGGGTCTCCAAATCCCCTGCCTTCAAAAGTTTGTGTTGCCTGATCCAGATACAAGGAAAAAATCTGAGCAAGCTATTCTTCTCTGGACCCTGCATATAACTCTTCCTCCTGCTGGTAATTATCTGCTTGGTAGGGAAAAGGTGCATAAGTGTTATGGCTGCTAAAGAATTTCAGAGATAAGCAATGTAATTTGCCAGGTGCCAATCATAATGGTGCCCAAAATGGCATTGTACACATATACACAAAGGAGATACTTGGAGGCTTAGAGGTACTGAACAATTTTCATGGGTGCAGATTATGTTCAGTGGTATAAAAGCCAATGGGATTTTTTAAAGCCTACAACTACCCCAAAACATCTCAAAGAGGACTGAGCATGCTCTGCAGACAAAGAGCATGGAACAGCAGCTGTTTGTGGGAAGGGACAAAAAACTAGAAAGGGAAGAGGAAATGCAAAAAAAATGCTAAAAGGAGAGGATGGCTGACTTAAACTTGAAGGAAAAACACTGCACACTGGAATATGCTGTGGCAGTGCCCAGTTGTTGTCCAATGACACTGGTCTATTGAAAGATCAATCATAAAGTGCCATGTAGTACTTACATGCTTGATTTTTTTATCATTACCAGTTTTGCAATCAGATAAATAGTACAGGACTGTTCCCTAAAGCAACAATGTCTCCTAGCCATTTAGCTCTTCTTTCTGTTTCAGCTCCGCTATCTGCTATATGTAATCCAATTAGATCAGATTCCCTGGCTTCCTACCCTATCCATGCCTATCACTTTATTGTTCGAACGCTGCAAAAGATAAAACATTTTATCTTCCTGAATAATATTAATGCACTGAAAGAATAACTTACTAAACAAATCTGCACCAGTTGCTGGAACTGGGGGCCATTATTTTAAATTTTACCTGCTGCTTCCCTGCAATTGCACTGGTGGGGGTAACATTTGAAAGGAAACACAAGCCTACCTTGTTCCAGTGCCATCACTCCTGCCATGGTAAATGCAAGTGCACTGAGAAGGGCAGAAACCATCGACTTCTTCAAAAAAGCTAATCACAATGCACACCGCAGCAATCAGATACATGGCGTCCTTCCAAGACCACTGATAAATTCAGATTCTAAGTTCTTTTATTTCCCGGCACCCACAGTGTGTGCTATGGTTGTGAATATAGGCATCCATTTAGTAAGAGCAGATTACCCTGGATTAGCTGAGATCTGTAGTTACTTAACCTTGAAATGTATTCTGCAAAGGATCAGTTGAAGCAGCTTGTTCTTTATTGTGTCAAAGGAGGAATACATGACTTTTAAATTATATCCACCGTAAAGCAGAACTGCTTGAACAGCAAATTAAATCCTGAAATTTAAGAAATGAAAGCTTCCTGCCATGTGCAGTTTAAGTCAATATGAGTGAAATATTTAATGCTGGGAAAGAGGGGAGACATCTTTTCTGCAGTGAGAACAATACGATGCACCTACAGGATGTAGCAAATGTTTAAGATTAGCCACAGCATTGTTTGAGTAAAAAACTGTCTTTTGCACTATTTGCACAGTCAGTACTTTTAAAATCCCATTGTTTTAAAATAGAAACAGAACAAAAGTATCTATCTGAATATAAATATGAGAGCGCACAAAAGCTAAGATGACTGATAAAGAGTTTAATTAAATGTGCCGATAATTAGTAACAGATGGCACCAATAACCAACAGAGCACAATAATCTTGAAAGGTGGCCTTCTGTTTATTGGAAATGTAAACTGTCATCTGCTCTTTTTTACAAAATAATCAGATACATGCCTTTTAGTACAGAATATCTGTCAGATTTAATGACTTCATTTCAGTGGATTCTTTTCAGTGAGGGTTAATGTGGCCACAAACGATTATTCTGAAATAAACAAAGCTGGTAAGAAGTATGGCTCTATTTAGCATTATTCTTATGGAATTCAATTGCTTTTTAATATGTATTACAAATATTTTAAAAATGTCCCTGTTACTTTAGTAAGACATGACTGTTACAAGCAGTTCAAAAATGCATGTGTGACTCTAGTACATTTTATTATCTTATTTTCACTGTCATTCACTCAATACTGATAACAGACTTGCACTCACACATTTCAACATTACTCAGAATTAAAGTCTTTATTTTGTTTTATGGTACATACTAATGGCACAATCAGTGGGACAATTAAGGTCAGATCTTGGGGATGAAATACAGGAACCTGTATGTCTGCATAAATCCCTATACCCACCAGACAGCAGAAGGTGATGGGACAAGGGCTGATAGGTCCAATATCAGCACTTAGGCCAGCATCAGCAGAGTAGGCTTAATGCTTCACACCATGCTAGGTTCTCAGTGAGACATGGTCATACTTGTTTCCTTGGGGAAGCAAATATGAACTGTAGCACCACAGGTGCTGCAGTGGACCAATCCTGCCTCCCAGAACTGACTGGGCTGCTATCGGGCTCTGTGCGGTGCTCTGTCAACATTGTCGCGCCAATCACGGAAGAAGCCCAGCCAGCCCTTCCGCACCTCCCCACACAGCCAACCACTCATCAGCTGATTGGGGAGATTCCCTGTCCTGCCTCCACACTGCAGTGGTTGGCTGCACAGGGAAGCAGGGAAGGGCTGGCTGGGCTGCTTCCGAGATTGGCACAATGACAACAACAGAGCCAAGTGCCATGTGGAACCAACCATTGTGGTGCAAAGGCAGGATGGGGAGTGCCCATGTCTATTTTCATCATATTTTTGAAATCTTTTTTTAAAGTCAGAGTGTAGCTGGCTAGCAATATGCATTGGCTAGCAATATGCATGGTGATAGATATCCATATCATGTCTTTAGTTTTTTTAAAATCTATTATTCTTTTCTGTAAGAAAACAGTATTTCCCTCACCCCCAATACAAATGTGTTTCGCATCTGGCCAGCAGATTTAAACTCCATTTAGGCAGAACGGCACTGCGATTTTTGAGTTTTGAATGTGGAAGTACATGCGCACATTCATTTCTTAAAATCAAGAATGGCAAACTTGTTTCTGCTTTTGATCCAGTGTGTCCAAAATATAGAGGCAGTTGTACAGCAAGGTTTGGATTGGCAGTGGGAAAGAAAAATATTCATTGTATGCTTCAACTTAGAAGTAAAATAAAGTCCAGAATCTAAACTTAAGGTCAATTGCACTGTTGGGCACAATCCAAGAACAATTCCATTTCTACTATCAGGACTGAGTACAAAGCTTGCTTTCCTGATGTTATGACACTAAGGCCAGCACATTCATGCAGCCTGGACTAGCAGTATCTCTGTCTCTAACATGGCAAACAAGGTTGGACCAAGATGCTTAGCCGACTGAGGGTAAAGGACAAGATGAAATCTCTCCACCACTGTGTGTTGAATATTACATCAGCACTTGCAAAGAGACTGTATCTCCAATCCCCTTGAAGGCAAGAGACTAAATGGGGCATGGGTAGGACAGGAAATGTGGTACACACAGAAAAGGCAGAGAAGAATGGCCAAATGACTTAGAAGGAACCGACATGAATGTGTCGATGGTGCTCCCATAATTTGCCACCTCTGAAAGTTGCCCCACTCTGTCTAACAATAAGGCCAGCAATGAAGAAAGGATTTGCAATGTTTATATCACTCCAGCCACAAGAGATCCAACTATGGAGTCACTTGACAAGAGAGGAGACAAAGTTATTGCAGAATAATGCATGACTATATATGAAACAGATCTGACATCTTGGAGGAATCCTCATGTAAAAGCTATGAGAAGGACGTAAACATAGCAGCAGTGTTTTCCAATAGCGGTGCTTTCCGGCAGCATCCTTAGGCAATAGTGCTCTGAGAGACATTCATTGGCAAGACATTGTTGATAGTGATCTCCTTTCGTGTTTGACACCGGATCATTGCGAAGATAGCCCTTCGAAACCTGCAGGTGGACATTTTGAATTAAACTCTAAAAATCAGTGGCAGTTTCTGCTTGGTGGGCACTCTTATGCATGATGTTCCCCATGACTGCTTCACAGTGCTAACCACCTCCTCCTCCTCCTCTATGCCACTGTTGCAGCTACGCTTCCCCTGGGCCAAATCGACTCCACCTCTTAATAGGAAGATGAAAAGGTGTGCCGCAGTCACTGGTTCTCCTCCAGTAACCTCTCGATACTCACAAACCGTCCACATGTAACTCATGATAATGATGAAGGAGGTGTTGTCCCCTTCCCACTCTATCCTGCAACAGAATTACTTACTTTTTGTTTGCAATGACATAAATACAGGGATTATAGAAGGTAGATGACTTGGCAAACAGTGGTGCTATGATTGCCATGGCAGGAGAGATTTTCTTTGGATCTCCAAAGGAAGACCATAAACATACAATAGAGTATGGAGACCAAGCCAGCAGAAACATTAAAATCATCACAACTGACATCTGTAAAAGAAAAGAAAAAAGAAAAATATGTTGTAATGTCTGTATATACTATAGGGGCGGGGGGAGAGAGAAGAGGTTTCAAAATGGGATGGTTTGTATTGTTGTTGCTTTTAAATCTGTTTTAGTCATGCTTTTACCTACCATTTTAATATAATGTTTCTTTCATTCTTGTTTAGTTTTTGATATGGTGTTTTTAGTGATGCAAGCTACCTTAGGTCTTTTTTTTTTTTACAAAGGCAGGTTAGATAGATACAAAATAAATAAGTAAATAAAATGCTCCAGAACCTGCAGTTAGTCATCATAACAAAAACAGAAGTTTATCATCTCTGCTAAAAGCAGATTCATTTGTCTAACAAGATTTTGGAATGTGCGTATTTGAATGCTTACAATCTGACAGACCTTGAAGGCATCAAATCAGTTTCAGTTTACTGATTTGTCAGTTATTAAATTTAAGCACATTTGATATTCTAAACTATAGTTTAGATCAAATATTTATAAATTAAATATTTTTCCACGGATTTCATTCATTTTTGCATTTTTCGTCAGACACTACAGCAATCTATGCCAAACCATTAACCTCCTTCCATGGTAACATTTATATCAAATTTATGTCTAATCAGAATCCGCTGGTGACATAACACAGAAACACCAGAACATGGTGGGTTATAGGCTGTCCTTTTGTGCACAATACATAAACCATGTCAATGCAAAGAACTTCAGTGAGGAATTTGTGATGCAAACCAAGAATCAGTTAGAAAAATGTTACATGCTTACTGGAATGTAAATAAAATCATTGAGACGACGGCATTTCCAGATAGGAACTGCCCACATTTCTCACGTAGATCACTAACAGATTATTTTTTTAATTGCAGGCATTGGGAACCTCTGGCTCTCCAGATATTTTAGATGTCAACTACCCAAAAACTCAGCCAGCATGGGCTAAAGGACTATGGAATATATTATATTCCGAAACATCTGGAAGACCAACAGTTCTATACATGTTTTATTAACTGTTACCTCTCAACATCGAAAGAGACTTTCTGAAAAAAGAAGAAAAACTGTCAGAATGACCATACCTTCGTTACATCTACTTGATCAGACCAATCTATGTTGATGCCTTCCAGACAAGTGTTCCTGGTATATTGTTTCATGGTTTTTGAAACATTGTAGTAACAGAAGAACATAACGGATAACGGGATGACAAAATTTACAGCAATTACAGACATTGTGAAAGAAACAAAGGATCTGAAAATGAAAAATGCAAAGATTACAGAAATTCATTCATTCTGGATTTATTATTACTTTAGACCCAAGAAACCTTTTACGAAGTTCAGAGTGTATTTTAAACATGTGACACAACATCCCAAAACAGAAATATAGTATCTTGGGCCTGTTTAGACACCAAGGTGATAATCGTAAATCTACCTATCAGGGAGCAAATTATGACTATCTTATTCCTACTTGTCAGGGAGTAAATTCCATTTAATTCAATGAGTCCTACTTCCAAGTGAATGTGCATAGGATTGCACTGCCAATGTGTCCCAGGCAAGTGCCCACAATGTCCCCCCCCTTTTTTTAATATACAGATACAATTATTTTGACTCATACATGTCTGTTTCCCCAGTCTATCCATAGTGCACTGGCAAAGGATGCTTAAGCCAGTGTCCTGTTCAATGTTCAGCCCCTGATTGAACTCCAGCTGTGGCAGCTGCTGTGGTGATCTGAAAGGGTGTCAGCCATGTGTCTTATTATGTACAACTGGCACTTCATCATATCACTACGGCAGCTTCCATCATTCCTCATATGTATAAATATTGAATAGGAAACTAGCTTGCCTTTTGATTTTAAGGATGTTTAATTTTCAATTTCAAATGAAACATAAGCAACCAAATAGAATTTTGGTATAAAAAAATCAATAAAATAAAGTTTTACTGGAAAAAATTAATTCCTGCGACAATAATGATTATCATTGTTGAAATCCAGTAACAACACATTGTGATATATAATGATTAATACAGTTAACCCCTTTCTCTTACTCATGGATAGAGAATGTGGGAGCCTCCAAATTTCATTGGACTTCAACTCCCATGATCCCTGAAGCATAGGCTGTGGTGGCTAGGTCTGATGGGAGCTCCAGCCCAATGGCCTCTTTGAGGAAAGTTTCATGGTACAAGGAGTGCTGGTTCCTCAGAAGGTACCCTTCACCACAGTCTATCTCTTCACTGCCATTGTCACGAACTATTGTTGCTCCCTCTTCTGTTCTATTTATTTCCAGCACTTCCTTGCCTGACAGGCACAGAACCAGTACAGGCTTCACTACCACTGCTGTCTGAACCTGAGTGAGAAGCAGGTCAACATAAGAGCAGTTTGCAATGGGGAAGTTTCAGGGGCTTGAGTTAGTGACACCTTGCTTTGGAGGGACAGATGCTCAACCGTGCCTAACCTTGATGCCAACTATAAACGCAAGCAGATTAAAGGACTACAAACACATAGACGCAACTCCTGATTGAAAACATACGCATCATTTTTCCTCCAGTTTACAGTACAAGTGGCTCCAGTTGGATCAGGGGCATAGCTTGCCCAGCCTACCACCGGCATGGAGGCCCAAAAAACTGCATTGATCCAGGCAGCAAGAATCAGGGCTGTGTAGTTCCTTGCCGTGAGTCTACTACCTGTTGACAAGCATACATTATTATTTCAATTCATTTTCTTGTCTCTTGTAACATTCTACTTTGAAGCACATACACAAAGGTTGTCATGGTATTAAAATGCTAAAATCTCTAAATATACAATATCATCAACCTAAATTATTCACACTTTGGGGGGGAAACCCTCCTTCTTATTAATTCCAAATTTTATCTTGGGTTGGCAAAATTAGAATATGACTTATAGACTGTTGGTGTTCGTACATGCCATCAAGTTGTCTCTAACTTATGGTGACTCTATGAAAGAGAAATTTTCAAAATGTCCTGTTCTCAACAGCCCAGCTCAGTTCGTGCGGATTCAAGCTTGTGACTATATTAGGGAGTCAGTCCAACTCATATTTGGTCTTCCTTTTTTCCTGCTGCCTTCAACCTTTTCCAGCATTTTCATATTTTATTTTAGAGAATCTTGCCTCCTCATGATGTGCCCAAAGTAGGACTGCTTCAGTTTCAACATTTTTGTCTGTAGAGATAGCTCAGAGTTGATTTGCTCTAGAACCCACTTTTTTGTCTTTCTGGACTTCACCAAACCTTGTAGAGGAGAGTCAGGGAAAGCTTCTCTGTGATTCTGGTGCCTCTAGGTGTTGGGAGTGGGATTTTATAGAGTTTTAAAGGCAAAATGAATCAGCAAATCAATTTGTGATTTGTGATTTGTTGACCTTGATGAATCATGAATAGAAACAAATTGCCATTTTTCTGATTCATGCCCTTCTGTACTTCAAATATTCTGGTCTACTGCAACTCCTGTGGTTTCTTAACACTGAGCATACTGGCTGGGGCTTATAGGAATTGTAGGCCAAAAGACTGGGAGAACAAATGAGTAAAGATTATCTTGCATACATGCATGCAGATGCACAAACATACAAGCCAGCCACTGAACTTGTTGCCCTGCTTTCATCATTTTCTATCTCTTATTTTTCAGATCTGGTATACATGATCTCCTGTATCCAACATCAATAAAAAAAACTCTATATATGATGTTAACTCCATATCAATAACAAGAGTAATTCTGCTAAAATAACAGAAAGATCTGTTGAAAAAGAGAAAGTCACACTTTATAGAAGACTAGGATATAATTTGCTCATGAAGAAATAACAAAATATATTCATATTGGGTAAATAACTAAAATCTATCATAGACTTCATAAATGTGAGACAAATACATGTCATACCAATATGGGGCTTGCAAATTGTCAGGTAACGGTCGACAGCAACAACTGTAAGCAAACCAATACTTGCCATTCCAAAGAAGATATTCAGAGCAGCATAGATCTGAAATTTGAGACACAGTATAAAGTATTAATCCACCATTTTCTTAAAACGTTCTTAATTTCTCATTAACCTGTCAAGCCAGATGTCCAAGTTAACAAGCTTATGAGAGCTCAAGAAGGAAGCAGCTGTCCACATGTCATTTATATTCTGTTTATGAAATGGTTTCCAAAAAGGTAACCATATTACTTTGTTTTAGCATGTTGGCAAAAAAGGGGAGGGGCAAATATTCCAGCACCTTAAAAGCTAAAAAAAATTATCTTAGAATAATAACCTAAGACCTGCAGAGCTAGAAGGGACCCTATAGATCATTGAGTCCAGCCAGTTGTCAAGGAGGCACAGTGGATAATTGAACATCCGGTCTCTGGCTCCACACCCAGACGCCTAAACGGGATTTGTTTCCCTGTGAGCTTTTGTGGATCAAAATCCACAAAAACAGAACTGTTATTCTTTAAGATACCGTAATATTTTGCACACACATGTACATCTTTTGCCAACATTTATGAAAGCATTTCTTTGAACTGCTGCCAAGCTAACCAAAAAGGCCTTGTGGGTTGCTCTACCAGAACGCCATCCACAGTAGGGCTCTTGTAGCAACTCCATTGCAGTATTTTCAGCAAAACTTGACTGCTTTTTTTAATACTGATATTCCTTATTACTGGTTTTAATTTAATTTTATTCCGTTGTTTTTTACACAGTTTTACATACTACATTTATGTTCTTTGTGCATATTTTGTTCTAATTATTATTTTTTTAATTGGGGAATGCAGGCAAACAACACCTGCATCAGGTCCATGGGCCAAGTGGATTCCATACCTGATTCTTTACTTGCTATGTTCCTTCACCCTTTCTCTTTGACCCACCTCTTACCTAGCTTGTCAGAAGTGGTTGACCATTCCCATCTTCTGGGGTCACTGAGGAACTGTGCAGCTTGCCGAAGACTGCATAGGCAAGTTCTTCTCCCAAGAGGCCCAGTGGGGAACTGAACTCCCAACCCCAGTCGCTCAACTTTACTTGAGCTATCTGGCCACCTTCTGTCTTTCTACTGGCTTCTAATTTTCCTTACAGCTGAAGGATGAGCAGCATCCCTGTGTGAGAAGTCCTTTCCCTGCGCTACCCAAAGTAGCCACCTAGTGGCAAAGGTGATGCTGATGCTACTTGAATTAATATGTAAGGGACTCATTTCGAGAACCACATTAATCTTTTACAACCAGCCTTCTGCCAAATATGAACAGATTTACTACAGGGTCAGTTTTGTGGATTAGAGCCTACTCTGTCAGCTATTAACTCTTGGAGCACACCTACTGCATTCCATGGAGTTCTTTACTATTCTATGTGTCAAAGAAGCAATCTATTCATGCCTCTCGTTATAATCAGTCCAGAATGTTTTGTTTCAAAAAAAAGAAGCAGAGAAAGAGGTTAATCATAGATTGATGTAATTAATGGTCACGTCACAAATATTTGGTCCAGTTCCACTATTCTGGATAGTAGGACTGGACCAGCCGCCCCAAGTAGACTTCAGTCTAGATGGGCGGGGTATACATTTAATTCACTAATTAATTCACTAATTAATTCATTAGATAGATAGATAGATAGATAGATAGATAGATAGATAGATAGATAGATAGATAGATAGATAGATAGATAGATAGGTAGGTAGGTAGGTAGGTAGGTAGGTAGGTAGGTAGGTAGGTAGGTAGGTAGGTAGGTAGGTAGGTAGGTAGGTAGGTAGGTAGGTAGGTAGATTCTTCACTCAAGGTATTTAATAGTTTTCTGGTTTTCCAAATTCTAATGTGCTGCTGGGTACTCTTATTTTGTACAGAGTCAAACAGAATATATTTGGTCCTTTATGTCTGAACATCTAAGTACCTGACAACCTGTGTAACCAAATTTCCAGCTTCCATGCAGATCTGAAGCTGCAGACATGGGGTAACCAATTCCACTCACTCCAATATCAGTGAAAGCCAGATTAATAATAATGGCATTGGTTGCTGTCCGAAGTTCCTTATATTTAACAAAGATACCTAGAACGATTATGTTACTGAGAAGACTTATGACCCCTGTCAAAAGATCAAAACAGGAAAAACAAAGCAAAAAAATTAGCATCCGCATGCATTTGTTCAGATAAATTACATTATAAAGCTAAGCAGCAACATTGAAGTCCTGGACCATTTATACTTCAGCTCATCATCACTCAGTAAGGTCATTTTTAAATAAATTTTCTATCTACAAAACCTCAAAAGCAAGACTCAGTGAAGACTAAGTATGCATATATTTTTAGTATATTGCTATGAAAATTGATAGAATATATAATTTTATAGAAAAGTCTTGCTTTTGTTTTTAAAATAGATGGTTTGGAAACACCAACTGGTGCAAAATGCTGTTGGCTAAGGCTGGTTACCAGGAATGTGCGACCTCCTGTTGCAGCTTCACTGACTGCCAGGTTTTGGAGCCTTATTCAAAGTGTTCCTTATGACCCTTAAAGGGCCTCATGACTCAGATCCAAGCTATCTGAAAGACTCCTCTACAAACCTGTATGTATAAAGATCCTCAGGGATGTACCTTTCCCCTCTAACTCCTTGTTGATGTAATAATGTATCTGAACCCCATGTTTTTATATTGCCACTGACGTTTTGGTACTTCCCTGTGGAGTTGATTTTTTTAGGTTACCTGTTTTTATATTAACTTCTGAGATGCGGTGGTAGTAATTATTTTCTCTTTTTTATTGTCATTGCTGCTGATGGGATGTTTAAAAGCCACCTTTTAAACTGGCTTTTAAAAATCTTCAACTTTCTAATTTTGCTAATCATGGCTCCATGCATTTCTCTTTCTCGGATTTAAAAGTTCATAAGTAGGTAGCTTCTAAGACATGGGCCATGGTTAATTGTGATAATGGCCAAGAAAAGCTGAAGAATCCAAACATTCTTAGAAGACAGCTGTGCATAGAACACATTACAAGTCATTTGCTTAATTGCAGTTTGCAGGGCATGTGTTGTTCACTTGTTCATGCATGGATGGTTTGTGCAGTTTTTCTAAATTTAAAAGGCTTTGGGGGGAGAGTAAATACGTAGGCAACTTTATGTAGGATGACTGTCAGCAGATATCCACCTAAACATACTATCATCCAACACAAAGTATCTTAAACCACAGTTCAGAAAGTACTTCTCTTCCCGTGAGACACAAAAAGCTGCGCCTTAAAAGAGCAAATGTTGTCATTCTTCTTGGTCTGTTTGAACAATAAAAGCTATGGCCTGAAACGGAGCAGAACACTCCGGTCTCAAAGGATGATTAATTCCTAGCCAATTAAACTTCCAAATGCTGCCACATGGCACATATTACCTATTGAATCCCTGGGATTATCTACTGTGAGGAAGAGGCATTTCCTCAAAGAAAAGTCCGGTTAGCTTGTTTGTGAGGGAGATGCCCTCCCCCCCATGTTCTGAAGCAATTATGACTCTGTTTCCATGATAACAAGAATGAGGCAAATCTAACACTCTTCATACAGAGACATGCTGAAATTTTCTTGGGGGTGGGGAATGAAAAAAAATACCCCTGACAGAAACTTAATTGAAAAAGTTAATCCAGAAATGTATGGCCCTCCAGATCCCGTCGGACTGCAGCTACCATCAATCCTAGCTGGCATAGCCAGTTTAGAAGGAAAGAAGGGGTCTGCAGTCCAGTATTCGGACAACTACTAGTTCACGACTGTCCCTGTTGTAGCCAAGAGATGAAAACGCTCCAGGACCTGCCTGGGCTCCTTCTAAAGATATCTAGACTCTCAAACAGAGATGCAATGATCCATAGGGTCCATTCCAGCTCTGCAGGTCTAAGAATACCGTCATTATCATCATCACCACCATCATTATGAAAGTAATAATTCAACATCACTGGGGGCTCCAAGTCTCCCAATCTTTACTAGAAATTCAGAAATTGATCCTATTTAGTTCAAAGACAATTACCCCAGGTAATCAGGTACAGGACCGCACTTTCAGAAGCCATAGACTGTTTGTTAGTGCCATCATAAACTGGACATTTCACAAGGCAGCAGAAATTTAATCTTCCTGCATTTATGGGCTACTCATGGTACAGCTATACAGTTTTAAACCCTGGATGTAAAGGTTTTATTGTGGGGGAAAATTTAGATGATTATGTGTATTACGTAAGGCACACATTTGCGTTCTATTCTTTCCATTATTACTGCATGTTTTAACAATTGCTTCTATGTTCTCAAGATATTAGAAAAACCTGACACAACTATTCTTATACTAAAGAAAAATACTCTCAACTTGGTCAGTTTCAGAGTTTAAATCCTAGCATCCTCAATACAGGAAGAAATAAAACAGAATTTGTTCCTTCTGTGAAACATGTTACCTGAATTTCCTTTGGAACAAACACTAATAAAAAATTAACCTAAAATTGACAACGGACAGATTTATAACTATGGACATGACAAACCAGCTGCCTTCAGATTACAGCAAAGGGGGGGGGAGAGAGAATGGGTGCTACAGCAAGCAGTATCAGCCAAGGGTCTTATGTAAGTCCCGTATGCGTTTGCCCCATCATCTGTCACCAGCTGGTGGTCACTGGTGAACACACACACCTGCTTGCCTGCAGGACCACATGCTTCAGCCCTGAAGTCCAACCCTAATTGTACTACTACATGTCACCATTATTCCACGCCTGGATGAGCACAGCTGGTCATTTTCAAAATGCCCTATATATCATTAGATCCCCAAATCCTTCAGAACTAAAACATATGGTATAAGCAAGAACGTCTGGTTTAAGCATTTTTCTTCTAGCAATCCTAATATTTTTGATAAGATGAACACAAGATTACATGGGGGAGAGCAACTGATCAAACCAAGCATGCAAAAGGTTATTCTTAAGCGTTCTTGGATGCAGAAATGGAAATGATGAAGCACTCAAAACTGCAATTGAAACAGGCAGTTACTTGCTCTTTAAGAGGACAGCACTGATGAGTTCCTGCTTCTTCACAAATGCCAAGTCTACATAGCCACTTGAAGCTGGAGCATAAAACCTCATAAACAAAAATGTGACAGAGGATAATGCCAATTGGACCATCTCTGGTATCACACCATATGAAGATTGACTTGAAGGGTTAATGAGACATTTGATAGGAAAACGTCAATGGAGACTTAAGAGACAATTACATGGTTACTTATTCCGGCAAGTTGTTCTACTGAAAGCACAGAAAAAATACATCCTTTTATTGAGCCCAGACATTCCTATATGGGATTATATTATTTTGCACGTTGACAGAAATCAGCACCTGTAGTGGAGCAATCCTATTCACGTCTAATCAGAGTAAACTCCAAAGTCAACTGGACTTACATCCGGTGGAATGCAAACAGAATTGCAGCCTTGAAGTTTATGATCCCACATATTGAGACTACAGCTTCCAATCCTGTTCTTAGTGTCCTATTTTGTTTCTTTCTAGATTTATGTACATTTCGGTAAAGTTAATTAACATTGTCAGGTTTTCTCTTACTTTTCTGTTGCACATACCTCAGTTAATTAGTAAACCTTACTTAGTTCCAGATTCTACCAATATTCATACCTGCAGTTATCAAATAAGCTGCGACTATGTTGTGTTCAGTCTGAGAAAAAGCTGACGGAGGCTCATTTTCACTCTCCAAAGGGTTACCAGAATCATTCAAAAACATTGCAGGGAAGAGAAAATTGAGAAATCCCCTCCAGAGCAATCTTCCAAAAGGCCATTCACCAGGGGGGAGAAATACATCAACCCTTTTCAGGCAAATGTTTGCTCCATAAAAATGTCTTATAAACAAGTTCTTCTCTCCTGAAATGCTCCCAACAGGATTCCAGCTAAAGAGAAAAAAGGGTTTACATTCCCAGCCTTTGAAAGGGGGAGGCTTGTTAGCTCAACAAAGAACAGCACAGAGCTGTGTCTAGCTTCAACAAGATGCTTATGCTTCATGGCCTTATTACTGAAGAGATTAGCTGTCGCATAAACCCCAGATTTTGTACTTCATACTTTTCTCCCTCCCCTCCTTTCTTTTCGTTCAATGTTGCCAAAAACTGGTAAGACTTTATGTTTTCAACTTGCTCCAGAATTCTGACATGCTAAAATGCTTGCAAGCAGCAATCAAGTAAAAGTATATCTCTATTGTTATTATTATTCTCTTCTGACACAAGACAAAATGCATGTCAGCTTGAATCAAAATCTACCTATTCATAGTTTTTTGCAGACTCATGTGATAATTTGAAATCCTGGCTTAAAATATCTGTAAACTTGAAGTCTGGCCTCTCCCATGCAGGCCTATCTGTTTGAAAAACCCTACTCTGTTTACCCCTGCCTAAAAATCCCTCTCCATCTTCTGTAATAACCCAGGGAAGATTTTTACCGTATTTTTCCATTTATAAGACAACCCAATGTATAAGATGACCCCCCCTTTTTTTTTCTAACCCCAAATTAGAAAAAGCAGGGATCAAAGAGCTCCCTTTTTGCTAAGCCCCGTGCCTTCACAAAAGGCAAGGAAAGTGGCTGTCGAAGTGAGTGCCACTTTTCCTTGCCTTTTGAGAAGGCACGGAGCTGAGCAAAAAGAGAGTAACACCTCCCCTTCCTTTTTGCCAAGCCCTGCATCCTTGCCTTTTGAGAAGGCACTGAGCTTAGCAAAAAGGATGGGGAAGCATTTCTATCTTCCTTTTTGCTAAGCTCCCTGCCTTCTCAAAAGGCAAAGAAAAGCAGCAGTCCCTTTGAGAAACGTCTCCCCTTCCATTTTGCTAAGCCTTTGCAAAAGGCAGTGGTAAAGAGCTGCCTTCCATGTATAAAACGACCCTCAATTTTTTCTCAAGTTATTTAAGGAAAAAGTGTTTTATACACGGAAAAATACGGCTCATTGGAAACTACTGAGAAAAGGCACCTGTCCTCTTAAACTTCATAAAGAAGTGGCACCTATTAACAAGCTGTTATATGACCAACATAACCCTTTGTCTTATTGTTGTGTCAATTATTACTTGAATTTTTGGCTTCCTCTTCCTCATTTCTTCTGAGTTCCTCCCCCCATCAACAATGCCCATCATTCGTCTGGAATCTGGCCGAACTGTCTACCTCTGTTACCAATCCCTTTGTATCTCTTCCTTATTTTAGCTTTCTGTCTCCACACCCAGTCTTTTGATCCTTGTCTTCTTCCTTCATGCTCACAAAACCATATGGCAGCCAAACAATTTTTCAAAGCCTGTTACTGTACTTCCTGATTGGGATAGGGAAATAAGTTGCAGAGCAGAACAAATCTCACACATGTCCCCCATAATGAACAAAAGCCTTCAGAAGGGGAGATCTTCCTCCTTCTGGGAGCACTTTAAGCACTTTGCATACTTCGGAGTAGCCTTTTCGGCATTGTGGTACCCCTATTTTGTACAGGGGTTTGACTCCAATGTTGAGGGCAGGGACAGTCAGACTTTACCCTGAGAGAAATGGATTAAATGTTTTCAGATAGTTGTGTGAAAAGACATGACTGGGGAATCAGAAAGACAAGAATACATAAATGAAGAAATTTCTAGCATCACAATGACTTTTGAAATTTTCTGCCCAGCATGCCTTGGAGTCTCTTATTGCAAGGTACTAAGGAAGATAAATCTATCTCAGCATCTACTTCCGTCCTACTATCGTAGTACTATAGAGTGTCCTAACATATGGCATCCTCTCACGGTATGGGAGTTGCACTGAAATGGACAAAAAGGTTTTACAGAGAATTACTAAAATTGCCCAAAATATTATTGGACTTCATCTTCTAACCTTGGACAACATCTTTGCATCTTGCTGCTTGAGGAAGTCACTAAATATTCTCAGAGACTCTTCCCAACCTGCTTATAACTTTTTTGAACTGTTGCCTTCTGGCAGAAGATACAGAGCAATTAGAACTTGGAAAACATTTTTGAACAGTTTTTATCCTAGAGCTATAACTGCACTTAAGAACTTAAGAATCACCAGCAGTGAATTGTTGGACTGTATTACTATCACATGGTCCGTTGTGTTGTATGTCACGTGGATACTATGAGTTTTAGGTGGGGTTTTGGGATTTAGGGATTGTTATGAGGGTGTAGGTGTGTTTTTGATCTGGTCTCGGAGTGTTCTTTGTGAATTTTGTTGTGTGTGTATACGGTGTATATACATTCGATGACAATAAATTGTTATTATTAAAGGACAAAAGAAGGAAAACATACGTAAACTGTTTGTTTTGTTTGCTTTTTTTGTTAAGACCAAGATTTGCTAAATATATTTTAGGATATCTGTCAGCCTGAAATCATCTCTGGTACGGCAGTAAGGAACATAAAAGACAATATAGCAGGAGAAAAAGAAATCTGTATGAAACATACTGTATTTTCCGTGTATAAAACGACACTTTTTCATAAAATCATTTGAGGAAAAACCGAAGGTCATTTTGTACACTGAAGGAGGCAGAAGCAGAGGCAAAGGAGCAGCCACAATCAGCCGCTTCTCACGGCTGCCCATTGATTGCTGCCGCCGCCACCGGATCACCTCCTCCAGCACCACTCACAGACTCTCTTCAGGCAGGGGACAAGGCAGCGACGTGAACTGGAGGTGAGGCCTGGCAGGAGGAGGCATCAATTGGACGGCGGCAGCAGCAGTCAATGGGCAGCTGTAAGAGGCGGCTGAGGGCAGCTGCTCCTTTGCCAACATCTCCTCCTCTGCCTCCTGTTGCTGCTGCCTCTATCACAGGACAGCCTCCTCCAGCAACACTCGCAGGCTCCCTTCGGGCAGGGGACAAGGCAGCGACATGATCTGGCGGCGGAGGCAGCAGCAGCAGGAGACAGACACGGAGCCGTCCCTTGCAGCTGCCTACTGACTGCTCCTCTGCCAAGGGACAAAATTAGGGGGTTGTCGTATACATTGGGGGGTCGTATACACGGAAAAATAAGGTACATCAGATTTGCAGCTGAAGAAAGATTACAATATTTACATCAGGAATGTATATGGCAAATTACAGGTTCAGTCATCCTAGATTCAGGTTAAAAAGCAGCTGTCAAACTCGAAAGTTTATTTCAGACATCAGTTCAAATGCAAAGTTATCAAACTAAACACAACATTTCCTGCTCCAAAATCTTGTCATTCGCAGATTAATGAGCTAGTCACACTTGGGTCTCGTTTAAACCTAACTGAGAAGTCAGGACTTAAATAAGACATTGTGCCACTTAACCTGCATCCAATACTATTGCTTTTAAAGCTTCAAGATGTACGGAACTTTAAAGCTCAGTTGGAAAAAAGAAGGCTGCAACCACAGACATGCCACAAAGTAGGTATGAGTAAATATTCACATGATTGCATAGAAATGGCTTTTCTAAGAACCACTGAACAGATTTGCTTAGTTCATACACCAAGTGGCATAAAAATAATCCAAAACATTTTAAGAACAGTTCCATCAAAAAGTTGAGATTTAGGAGACTTACCATATATCTGGAATTCCGCTCCATTTTCATATAAGCAGACAACCTGCAGCACATGCAGAGCACTCCCCAGCATAAAGTTGGAAGGGATAGCTCTGCTCACATATATAATTTTGTGCAGAAATGGAAACCTGGATACAGACATGTTGATACTTTGCTCCCAGTTAAACAGGTCTTCAGGATGCTATAAATATCTCTTCTGAACTCTGGTTTATTCACATCATAAAAAACACAAATTCCATGTGCTTTTCAAGATTAAGTGCCCCCTCCCTCGGTAATAACAGAAATTTAGTAGCTGCCTCTTGCCATAGTCTTCCTAAACAGATAGCACCCCCACAAGTCAGATGCAACCAATATGAGATTTCAGTTGTTCTTAAATTCCTGAATAATAACTGCTAGATAAATTTCTCTGGTTTATTTGACAATGTGTAATGACAGCACATTTCTGTGCATGACACCTCACTATTCAAATCACAGCTCTGAATGCAGGACAAAAACACACACATCTCACCAATTCATACTGGACACCTACAAGTGTAGTTTCAACTCCACTGTTTTGCGATAAAAACATTTTTTCCCACATGGGTGTATCATAAATTTCTGAATTTAAATTAAATCTAGTCGATAACTCTGTTATCTTTATGTACTCTTCCATGGACCCATGGGATCCATTTTAAGAATTACAAAAGCCAAAATGGAAAGACACCCCGCCCCCCCCCAAAAAAAATGTGTGCGTGGTATTTCGAGTCATCAAACTTTTAAACTATCAGAGATTAATTTTTTTCCAACTTCAATATGAGGTTTTTTTAAAAATTGCTTGTTTCAAAATAACATTCCATTTAATTTCTAAAGACTGAGATCCAGGTAGATTTCAAGACAAGCATTTGTAGTTCTTCTTAAACTGTGCCATTTGAATACAAAGTCCATGAACCATAGATAGGCAAGTATTTAAACCATCCATTTTCCAGTACTGTCAAGTTAAAAAAATCTTCTCATATTTGTAGATGAAAGCATACACTGTGTTTCCAAGAGCTTCACTTAATGTCCTCTGCCTAGTTTGAAAGAAAAGAAAGTCACAATTAGTTCTTCCACATCTAGTCTTAGCCCATAGCAAATTACAAAAACAACAGTCTGTGAAATGTACAGCTATTGCCAGCTACGTCCACCAGTGCCTGTAGCCTCACTGACATTTCAGTTTACAATTTTAGCTTTCCTTGAAAAACTAAGTTTTAATTTAAATTGCATTTCAAATTAGATAACTGAATTTAATCATTTTATTGCCTGTGATTTTATTGTATTATAATCTTCTATAGCAGTGGTCCCCAACCTTGGGTTTTACCCAGATTTTATTGGACTACAATTCCCAGAAGCCTTCACCACTAGTTGTGCTGGCTGAGGTTTCTGGGAATTGCAGTCCAAGGACATTTGGGCTTCTCAATGCTGGGAAATACTGTTCTATAGTTTTAAACTATTCTACAAACTGCCCTGGATCCAGTTCTAGCAGAAAAGTGGCATATAAACTGTATAAATAATTTAAAAGGGCAAGTTTAGTAACCAGGTTTCTCTAGCTATAAAAGATTTCTCAGCAATGTGTCACCCACTAGATCAGTGCTTCCCAAGCTTGGGTCTCAGATGTTCTTTGGCTAAAACTCCCAGAAGCCTTTACTAATAACTGTGCTGGCCAGGATTTCTGGGAGTTGTATCCAAAAACATCTGGGGAACCCAAGGTTGGGAACCACTGCACTAAATAGATATGTGGATTTACTGACAGTGCTCCGTAAAGTAGCAACAGCTATGATCTGTGTTACATACTGCATTACTGTGTGACACTGCAATGCCACAATGCAACATCTCTCTGACCCTAAAATACACACCTTCCTAACAGCACCACTGGTGCCCCACCATGCTACTCAAGATCTTTCGCTCCTACCTAAAAATGCCTAGCACTCTTGCCAATCAAGAAATCCCCTCCTTGATCTGTCTCCTGGGGACTTCCTGTGCTTTTAGCACGGAAAGCACAGTACGCTATATAGGATGTGGGTACTGTTAACAAACATATCATCCTCAGAACATCAGCCTGACCTTTTGAGAGCTACCACTGCAGCACAAAATACTACTAACCCTCTCCTGTATTTTCATGCTACATGGGGGAAAAACTGATGGACAAGCTATTGGGAAAACATGTCTTTCCTAATGGATAAGAAACCCCTCATATGTTTCGAAGGAATCTTCCATTGCCAAAACAATTACTGAAGCACAACAACAGGCAAAGAACCAAATACTGGACCAATACATTAACTAAAAATTCCAAGACCCACATCTGTTTAAACTCATATAAATGAGTATACTTACCCCTAAATCCCCGACCACCACCTCCACCGCCTCGTCCTCCTCGGAACCCTCCACCACCTCTGCCACCCCTGAAACCACCTACAAACAGATAAAAATAGAGAAAGTTAGATTTTTTTATGGCAGCAAGTGGATAAGAATAAATAGCTTTAGCAATCTATATGAAGATTTCACTAATACCTTGCTTTCAAAACAGCTTTTTTCCTTACCTCCTAGAAAGATATTTATTTCCTTATTACAGTAGTAGCAGCTCTACTAGCTTCTCCCAATTTGGTGCTCTAGAGTTGTGCTGGATTAGGAGTTCCATAATCCTCCACAGAGATCGCAGAAACTGTAATCCAACACACTTGGAGGGCATCAGATTGGTAGAGGTTGTCTCAAACACATTACTAGAAAGAACGCTACTTACCTCCACCTCTGCTGCCTCCTCTTCCTCCACGCCCTCCTCTACCACCTCTTGGAGGTCCTTTCTCACCTGGAGGCCTTGGCAAAAACCTCTGAAGAGGGAGCAATTTTGCCGGATCGATATAAAACTAAAACAGAAGACCGGCATTATGCTTTGCACAAGTTTCACTTTCATGTACACAAAAAAGTCTGTGGCATCTTAAAGACTAGTAGATGTATTATGACTATGAATTTTTAACTATAGCCCACTTCACCAAATAATAATGGATATTATTTAAAATGGTGAGGTTCGCTTGATCCAGTTGTTCATGACCAAGCCTCATAAGATAAATGCAACAAGTTAACCAGAGCTAACAACTGCATTTTTCAGTGCTCCATTTGCTCACTCACAGCTTAGTCCAAATGAACTCAAGAGGACTGCAGCTTTAGTTATCACTAATTATAGCTGGCAGTGCAAGCAGCAAGATATACAAATAAAAATATCAATAAAGGCTACCGCATACTGTCCACAATATTAATAAATTTAAAAGCTTAGCTCCAGGCAATGCTATAATTTTGCAAATGACAATTTTTGATTTTTGAATTTGTGATATTTATCCCTCATAAATATTTCATGCAAATGTATGTACCAGTGGGCATGCGTGAATAACATTTTGTGGTGTAAAAGAGTTTCGTATATATAGTTCAGAACTATGAGAATCTTGTTGATGAGTGCCGCACGATACATTCACCAAATATTAATGGTCTCTTACCTTCTGTAGTTTTTTAAACGAGGAGGCTTTCATATTTTCTGATAGTTTGACTGAAAAATACTGTTAGACAATAATTCAAGGAGAATAAACAACCTTTACTTTTTCTCAATAATCATATCAATGAGTGTCCCTTCAGCCAATCATAATAGCTTTGATTCAGCATAGTCATGACTAACCTGAATTTTAATTTAAATGAGCCTCTCAGTACAACTTTGCTACCTTTTTAATAATTGAGTTAGAAGTGAACTATAGTATTTCTGAAGAATTAAGATCACCCCATTCTCTTCTGTTGTTTACATTTTAGGCATGATTAGAATAGTAGTACATTACAAGCCCCACTTCACATTTAATAACGAACTGGTAAGTGGTAGAACAGGAATGTGTAGCAAAACCAAAACAGTGTCCTTCTCAAACAAAATTAGGAAAATCCTCTTGTGTAAATTTATGCTGGTGAAAGGTGGATGAGATCACCATGCAGTTTCCACAGTGTAAATTTACATCAATAGGATTTTTGGCTTCAGTGTCATTAGTCATACCTGAGAATTCCTGTATCTGAGGTAATACCAAGTTTTATGGACATTTGACTCAGATGTTTAGTTCAGAAAATATATTCCAATAAAAGGAATTCTTAATCTTAGCTAATCTCTGAAGACCCAGAAAGAGCTATTCAATTTCTTTATACAACCTATGAACATAGACCATATGTTCTGGCTGGAAACAGTGAGACCACAGTCAAGAGAGAACATTGAGCTCTTTTTCTTATCTCTAACATGAAGCTCTCCTATAAAGTCTACAAAATCTATAATAACGTAAAATGACCAGTGTCAAAAAGTTTAAGAAGTTCTTATATCAGGCAGCCAGGAAACAAAACCAGAAATCTGAGATCTAATCTCAAACAGAATATTTCCAGAATATTTAACAATCTTTCTACAAAAGAAACAAGAACTAGCCAATGGAGTATTTCATCTTTTCTTTGCAGATCTTCCCATTAATAAAAATAGTTTCTATGCTGACTAGGAGAGTGGTCTTCCACTCCACTATGCCCAGAAAAGAAATAGAAACTGCCAAAGGAAAAACTGGGGTGGAGGGAGGATCCCTTTCTCTTCTGGCAATCCACTGGACTATGTGCAATTCCTTTCAATCTAATAACCATACACCATCAACTATCTGGCAAATTCCGTTAGTAAGATGGATGCAATGGAATAAGGTCTCAAGATATGGACAATAAGAATGAGGTGCAGGAATCTGAGTAACACAAGCACACACACACACACACACAGACTAGCATGAAAGAGGAGCCTAAAGACATCCCCTACTCATCTGCCTAGTCTCACTTTCAGAATTTTAGTAAATAAAAGCAAAAAGCAGTATTAGTCATTCCATTTTCAGAAAACATTCAGACACGCTGAAATAAAGGATACAAAGTCTCTCAACTGCCCAAATATTTCATCTATTTTTCCAATTTGCTCTTTATTTTCTAAATAAACTGGTGCATTGAAATAAGGTACTTTGTTTTCTTGAGTGGTACATTTGCAAACAATGTCATCTTCACAAGGGTGCATGAACTCTCCCACGACTGCAAAGAAAAGACAATTAATGAAATCAGAAGTCAGACAGTACCTCAATATCTTCTCTGAATTTCCATTAAGAGGAAACATAACTTACTGACTACACTTTCTGGGGGTCCCTGGTCGTATCCTCTGTTGAAGCCTCCTCGTCCTCCACCACGGCCAAATCCACCTCTTCCGCCACCCCGGCCGCCTCTATTGAAACCACCACCACCTCGATTGAATCCACCACCACGATTACCACCACCTCTTCCTCGAAATGACATGCTGCTCTTCTGCTGAATAGAGAGAAGACCGTGAAAACTGACAGCTTTAGTAACAAACCCTCTAGTCCAGGGGTCTCCAAACTATGGCCTGCATTGCCGTTTTGTCCGGCCCGTTCCCTTCAGCCTGTGCGTACTGGGGGGCGGGCGTGTGTGTGTCCATGCGGGAGGCATCTGTGCAGAGGAGTACATGTGTGTTTGGGGGGGGCATGTGTCCGAACAGAGTATGTGTGCATGCATGCAGCCACATGCGTGCACACACACATTCCTGTTCCTTCGGCTCGCAAAACTTTTGAAAATGTCCAGTGTGGCCCTCACTGTGAAAAGTTTGGAGACCCCTGCAACAATCCCTCAACCCTTCTGTGGAACATTTGTGTTATTCATAATGCTGGGTGAACTAACAAGTGTTACAAGTAACACAGAATACTCTACGACTCTTCTAGCAGACAACAACTTTTAAGCCTTTCCAAAATATGTTACATTTTTCCTGCAAAACAACCCAAACCATATACTTTCTTATTCCCTATAAAATCATTGTAACAAAATAATTCTTTGCCTACATAATATCCACTATTTCAGCTCATTACTGTATTTTGCAGTGCCCATTCAATGAAAAGAACATATCATACAAATATATCCTACTGTAATTTGCATTTATTGCTAAATTATTTATTCTACTTCACTTTGACAAAGCACCAAATTCCAAGGAAGCTGACAACACACCATTTTTATATAATTACTTTAATTTGTGCACGCTAAATGCCATCAAGTTGTATACGATGAACGGGAACCCTAACAGGATTTTCAAGGTATATGAAATGTTTAAAGCCTGATTTTACATACACACCCATGAGTTAGCATAGCAATGCAGGGATTTGAACGCAGGTCTCTTGATCTGTACTCTGATACTCCATTTATAAAACAGTGGCTCACTGTATTTCTATACAGTAACAACAGAAGAAGGGGAGCAACGATGACAACGCCTGCTCTCCAGATTTTGGGTATTACTCCTGCTGCTTTTGAAACTTCTAGTGGTTGAAGGCTCAGTGGTGGGCATAGAAAAGAATATCTCATCCCATCACCCTTTAACTTCCTAGTGACAAAACTAGCTGATGAATCAATCAGGAGCATGTAGTACAAAAGACCAGTTTCTGTTTTTATGACTTCCCCAGTTCTCAGTGTGTACAAATATGGTATCCCACCATTGCAGATCCTATGAATGACTCTAAACCTCTGCTTCCAACATCTGAACAGAATTTTTTTTTAAAATAACTCTGTTGCAAAGAGTGGGGAATGGAAACACTCAATACAACTCAAAAATACCAATGAAATAAAACCAGGTGAAAAGAAACTTTAGAGACCAGAATCTGATGCATACCTACTCGGAAGAAAGATCACTAACTCAAATAGGACTTACTCCTAGGGAAGTGTGTTAGGAAATAAGTGATAAAAATCACACACACGTGAATATTCCATGTGTGCACAGCTACTCGGTGTCGCTTAATGCAGAACGAGCCAGACGAGAACTCAAGAACTGGGTTCGAATTCCTGCTCGACCATGGGATCTTGGGGGAAGGCCGATGGCAGCACTGGTAAAGCTACTCCTTAGGTATCTGATAACACGTGTCTGTGCATATTTCCAAAGTAAAGAGACATGATATCTTAAGTCATTTAAAGTGGAGGCAAAGGCACGGGGACGTAAATGCAAACCCCCCAATCCCGAGCTGCGGGAACTCAAGAGAACGACCGTTCCCAAACACTGCAAAGAACGCAGCGCCCGTTACAAACATTTCTCCCACCTCAATCCGTTCCTCGCTTTCCACGTGGTTAGCCTTCACGCTCCAAAGAGCCCCACGCCGGCCACTCGCAAGAACCTCCACGCACCCACAGCGCCTGCCCACGCGGCCAGTCCTCCAGCCAATCCCAAGAGAGCCGGAAATACGTCATCCAGAGAACCTACTCTTTTCCGCTTTACGACGTTTGGGATTTGTGGTTTTGGACCATAGAGATGTCGGCTTGCAAAGCCATAGTTTTTAAGTAGCGATGATTGATCTTTAGGGAACGCTTAGTCCTAGAAACAGTGTTACAGCGACAGTTGGTTCTGTTTCTCTTCTCTTGAGTAAACGTATTAATTTTTTCCTACAAATGTAGGAACAGGGGATAGCTTTATTAGCTCAATGAAAAAAAAACAATGCTACCTTTCGATGTTGTTTGATTTTTTTTGGTGGTTTAATAAAGGTATCCCCTGCTCCTACATCTGTATTGATTTGGAGACCACGCGGCCCTTTTCTCGTTCTTTTTTTTTTTTTACACATGCATTTCTCGTCTTTAAGGTTATTCTCTCATTTTGAACCGTCCCATTGAGCTGCTGCTAGATTAAAAATTCTGCTAGCCCAATCCTGCGACATCGTGCAGTTTTCACAAGCCTGGGCATTGCTTAAGCGGAGGGTCCGCTTTCCTTCCCCAAATCACGAGTCGTGCAATGGCAAGGCTTGTGCAAGAAGCCCAGTTCCGTGTTCCTGGGACCCGGGTGGGGCTTTCCACTCGGCATAACCTCAATGAAACGGTGGCTACAGAGCAGACCGCACATGGACAGAAACGGAAAGATTTGTTTTTAAGCGTTGCTACGTAGCTTTCGCAACCACAAAGAGAGCGCTTTTGTGAAACATGTTTGTCATTGCATTAAATGATCTTTTTTGTCCTGATCAAAGGGCTAGTTGTGTGAGTCTGCAGTACTAACTTAGCAAACGCAGGTAAGACTCTCGCCTGGTGCCTTAAAGACGAACTGTCGTGGTAGCTTTAAGAACTGATGAGTTTAGTGGACCTAAGAACTTGCCAATGGCACAATATTCTTTGTAACTATTACATTTTTGAAAGCGGATGTGTCGAGGGCATGCTTTCTCTGTTGGAGAGAAGAGCCGTTTGAAGGAGGAAGAAATCCATTTGTAAGAATATATATTTTTTACAGCTGGGTTTTCTTCTTCCAGAAGTTAGAAGAGGGATATAAGAGAATGGCGAGCCAGGATGCAGCCGGGAGAGGGAGTAGAGGTGTTAGGGAAGCAGCCTTTGGTGTAGATGTGGAGGGAGTATCTGTGTATGGTGCTTTTTTTTTCATTTTGTCCCTCTTATTTTTTTTCCTCTTTTTTTTGCATCTGGGTAAGCGAAATCAGATGTCAAAGAATCTGTCAAGATGTCATCCCATTAAAAAGAACCTGTCGTCTGCTCTTTATTCTGTATTCAAGTAATTTTCCCCCATACAATTGTTTGCTTGAAGCTGTATAACAAAAACAGTAAGACCCTATTGCAGACTCTTTGCATGACACTTTGCAGGCAAAATCACTCAGATCTCCTCTGACCTGAATGCTGCAGTTGATGGATACTTTTCAGTCTGTACAACTGAAAAAAAATTAACAGGATCCTTGGATGTATTTTATATATTATGTGAGATATCTCAGGTAAGTGCCTTATCAAAGAATGGAATATTGAAGACTGGGTGATAGTTGTCCTAGTATGATGGGTACTATGTTTTTAGTGATAGTCTTCCTACTGCCTCTTTCAGACATGCTTGAGCTCTGTCTTGATCAGGAGGCATTGACTACACCCCTTGTCCACTTCATCAGTCCCTCACCTGGCTACTATATATGTACTGTATATAGGTTGCAGGAAAAAATATGACATGTCATAGAAATCCCTTATTGATGAGCATACCCTCCTGTTTATAGCCCCAAACAAGATCCCTGGTCTGGAAGAAAAAGTAAAGCAAATCTCTCTGAACATGGGTTAGATCTTATTACCACTACTTTGTGGCAGTGGTGTAAGGGTGAGGGTAATGATTGTGGCATCAGTGACAAATGCATTCTTTACCACTACAATATCTGCATCAAGGCACCCAATGGAGATTTTTTAAATTATTTTTTTAAGTGATCAGAAGCTAATTTTCTCTGACTTACTAGAGAAAATAGTGTAAACTACTTGGTAGCCCATTGTGAACAATTTGTTTGGTCCTTTGTAGATAAAATTATTTCTGTCTGTGCCAACCTCATAAAGGTCCAAAGGATGCTGCTGTAGGCTTTGCTTCTTCAGTGGATCTGCACTCCACAGAAACACGTGCCCAGTAAACATATTAGACTTTAAATTACCATGTGACTCTTTGCTGTCCTTTCAGCAACAGGCTTGTTTCTGCTGGGAATTCAGTTGCCCAGCTGGAACTTCTCAAACCAGTAATGACTGTGAGCTTTGTGTCATTATTTATTGAGGGAGAGGGTGTGTGTGTGCACGGATTTTAAACACAACTACTGGTTTCTCAGTAATTCTCCTTATCAGAATTGGGAAACAAGGAAGTAAGCAGTACATTAGCTCCATTACTATTTATAACTTGTTTCTTTTATATTTTGCCTAAGTTAAGCAATGGATGATATGGCTTTTTTTGGCTTTGCCCTGTAAATTCTCAAGAATAACCCCCAAAGCTAATTGAACTTTGGTCACCGTTCTTCATTTCAACGCAAGCCTTGTCTTGAAACAATTATAGGTGTAAAATTCAAAGAAAATTGGATATATATATGTGGAAATATTTCTAGAAAAGAAAATACACAACTACCATACTTGTTTATTTCTCTTCTTGTTGTTAAAATGATTTTATGACATGTTGACTTATTATGTAGTACTGCTAGGAAAGACTAAAAGAATATATTCTCTTGTTTGCTGAAGATATATGATTCAATTCAGAAGGAGAATGTTAAGCCTGTTTCTGGACATTTCTTATCAATACCAAGTCCCACTGGGCTTTGCAACTATAGGTAGATTTGCCAGGTTTCAGGCTTTGGCCTGGAAACTTGTGTTTTGGGTTTCATTCTGCAGGTCTGTGGCCCTGGAATCTGAAGAAATGGGCAGCTGCTGAGCAAGAAACCCTAATCAGGCTTTGGGGTTCATATTGATATATTGAAGATCACCTAGAGCAGTGGTCCCCAACCTTGGGCCTCCAGATGTTCTTGGACTTCAACTCCCAGAAATCCTGGCCAGCAGAGGTGGTGGTGAAGGTTTCTGGGAGTTGTAGTCCAAGAACATCTGGAGACCCAAGGCTGGGGACCACTGACCTAGATATCTGCTAGTGGATCCAAATTTATTCTTGTCCCACCTTCTTTTTCGAAAACAGTGTTTCTTCATGTTAATAATGCTCTGGCTTATCACTGTGTCTTGTACCTCAGACTGAATCTCTCCAGCAGACTATGGGAGGCAAAGCATTGGCAATACTACTTTGTTTAAAATTCCTCATTTTATCTACACATTGTTTTCACACATTCACCATCACGCAATTGTTGCTGAAGAATTTCCCCCTATAATATTACAATGGCATACCACTTTTTTTTCGGGTTTGGCCCTGAAATGTCAGGGAATGAGATCCAAGTGGCCTTCAGTTATAGAGCTAAATCTAATTTTAGTTCTAACTGGAGTTGAATGCCATCAAATCTAATAGGGTTTTTGAAATATGTGAAATGTTCAAGGGGTGGCTTTCCATTGCTACTTTGCCATCAGTTGGAATTTAAATTTAGGTCTCCTGAAAATGAATGGGGTCTCTGAATCAGCATTAATGTAAATCTCATTTATTTCAGTGGGTCAACTCCAGCTGGGACTAAGATTGGATTTTGCCTCTTACTTCCAAACAAATCCATTGAGTCTATGAAGGGCTTTGGATTTTAAGCATGCTCACTGAATTGGAGCACCTGAATGTAGAGGCAGGGGGTGGGAGTTTGATTCCTCAGTATTCTTCCCAGGAGAAGAGCTAGTCTATGTGGCCTTGGGCAAGCTATATGGTTCCAGAGCACCTCAACAATAAGGGACTAGTAAATCACTTCTGAGTACATCTAGAAGACCATTTTAATTGTTAAACTAAAGGATCAATTCTATTATTTGTTGCTTTAGTAGCATATGGGGTTTTTTTCTGTGTTGATCTGCTGATCCCGGAAATTGGCACTCCCACCACTCAGCAAACATTTCTTTTTTTACTCACTTGCTGAGGAACCAAGAAACTGGACAAACATAAGCTTGAAATTTATCCCCCTGTCAGATAGTTATGCAAACTGCAGCCAAACGTCATTTGTGTTTACAACTCCTCTAAAAAAAAGTAGATACTGAGAAGTAACTATCTACAGCATAAAATATGAGAACAGTCAGGCAGTTCTACTGATATTTTCCAGCCTTCTGCTTGCTTTCTTCTTATTCTTGCAGTTACAGAGAACTGAAGATAGGAGGCTCTCCTGGAGGAGTTTAGAATCATTCATGAGGTTTCTTACCTTCGATTTCAAAATTGTCATTTCAAATATTTGCCAGTGGTTAACAATTAAACACTAAATCTGAGGCTCGGAAGAAGGCTAGGGAAAGAAAATCTTCTAAATACACAGATAACTCTTCACCATGAAACCATTACCAGCGCTGGTGTTTATTTTTTGCCTTTCACTTTGTGCTTTCGGGCAAAAGGTAAGATTTTATTTTAAATGAAACCATTGGTATTGTAAGCAGACCCATTTTTATATATAGCATTTTCAAATCTGTAAAATTTTTAATACAATGATCATGAAGAGCAGAAAAGATGATGTTACCTGACTGGATTTCTTTTCCTACAGCAACATGCATACCTTATAGAAGAATGTGTAAGCAAAGGCTACACTCAGAATTCTTGCGACAAAGTTTTCTGCCAGGGATGGCAGAGGTGTGTTCGTGGCTCCTGTCTCTGTAAGCTACCCTACCAATGCCCCAAAAATGGTAGTTTGGTTTGCTCTAATGGTGGGATGACTTTCCGGACTTACTGCCAACTAAAAAGTTATGAATGCCAACGTAACTCAAACAGTTTTGTGCACAGAGGAAGTTGCAGCCTTAAAGGTAAGTCTTTGATGTTTCCTTTCCAACCTCTGTGTCAGCAATAAAGAGTAAATTTTAAGGGTGGTGAATAGAGGCTTACTAGCACTTTAAAGTCATTCTTTTAAATTGAATGCCAACGAGAATGTGGCATTTGTTATATTGCTCATCCTTAGGCTGTTATTTTTCTTTCATGAATGGTTCTTTGGGAAGAACAAGACTCGGGGGAATGGGGGCTTTATTTACCCCGTGTAGTCCTAGTCTGAAGAGGCCCCAGTTTAAAGCCAGGGGAGCAAATGTATTACTGGAAATAAAACGCTCATATGTCCTTGTAGATTGAACAGACATAAATCTTAGCAGGTATTTTGTTTTCTAGAAACTTTTCAAGTTGTCTTGGACCCTGAAAATGCAAGCTCTGAGGGAATTGTTCAAGTGAAGTTGAATCAGCCCCAGAAGAAATATATATGTGGAGAAGGATGGACTATACATGAAGCAAATGTGGTCTGTAGAGAACTTGGTTTTCCAGAGTAAGAGATTTTTTATGTGAGGTGGAATTCTGATAAATGTGGTATTTAAAGGATGATTCCACTAGTAAGAAAATCGCAGCCTCCCCTGAGTTTATTTTACAATGTGATAGAACAGTCTTCCCCAAATCAGTCACCACCAGATATGCTGCACCACAGCTTCCATCATCTCCAGTTTTGGCCCAGTATGTCTGGTGCTAGGTTGGGGAAGATTGTGTTACATAGCCAGGAGTGGTGGAGTGCATGCATTGCATGTATAATAGATTTAGTCCATGAGACTTCCAGTTAAAGGGTTGAGGCTGCAGGGCTTGGAAAGATCTCTCCTGGGGAGAGGGAGCACGTGAACATGAATATTTTCAAACAGAGGGCATCTTGTAGAGCTACTAATCAAATGATACTGGGGTGCTTTTTCATTTTACTGAAAAAATAAGTGTGATTATCCATCCTGCTAATTATCAAGGTACATGGGGGGAAAAGAATGACTTCGGCATAGATTATGTAAGAGCTGAAGCTCGTAAAACCATTTAATGCCCACAGAAACCAATTCCAGGAGTTATACTGGACTGCAAAGCAGAACAGAACCAAAAGCCATTAGAGCAATCAGCCTGAGCTTCATCTTATAATTCATCGTCATCAAGGACATCACAGACTTCAGACTCAGAGTTTTGACCACTCTGGAAGTCTCAGGCTTGCTTCAGAGGTTTCAGCTGGAAGTCTTCCCTTCACCTGCTACCTTGCAATAGGCTTGGATCTGAGCCCCTGACTGTTTCTAAGACACCTTGTCATAAAATTATAGAATTGTAGAGCTAGAAAGGAGGCCAAATTTAATCAAGTCCAACTCCCTGCTGATGCATGAAATCCACTCGTAAAGCATCCCTAACAGATGGCTATCTTACATCTTTAAAAACATCCAGTGATGACGACTCTAAGCTAGTGCGTTCCATCATTGAGCAGGCCTTGGTGGAAAGACTGTCCTTCTAATGTTTAGTCAACATTTCCTTTCTTTTAATTTGTTCATGTCACTCTCTGGAAGAGCAGAAAATAAGTTTCCTCCATCTTCAACATAACAGATTTTAAACATTTGGAGGTTGTTATTGTAACAGTCTCCTCTTCTTCAAGCTAAACCTACCTAGTGTCCTAAATCCAGATACTCTAGAGTTAAATCCAAAGCTTTGAAAGAATACAGTTTTGAATCAGCTCCCAGAGTCCCTCAGTGACTATGTATCTCAACTATCTCACAAGAAACCCAGTCGTTTGATTTCTTTTCTTATCTATAGCTGTCTGGGCAACAGATCTAGCATACAAGTTGAATGTTTTCAGAGACCCAGTTTGTAAAGTGGTTCTGTGCTGTTCTCCTAGCCTATTGGAAAAGTTATAGTTGGATATAAATAATGCATGTACTTCTTTGGATAATGGACATCTGTATCATGGGCTTTTTGTTTCATTTACACAGAGGTGCTGATTTAATACAGTCGGATGATGCAGATAACCTCACACATCCGTTACAATGCCTTCAAGCAACATGCAGAGGGATAGAAACTAGCCTAGCTGAATGTACAACAAGTCAACTGAATCAAAATAATCAAAAGGTGGCGAAGGTGATGTGCCACACACAGCACAAAGGTTGGTAAAACAGGTTCTATGGGGAAAGCACCGGTACATTTAGCCACTTCTGACTTCAAAATAAGTTTTACTTGCAACTTCTTTTAGCTTTTCTAGTCTACCATATATATCATCATCCAGGATATTCTCCTTCCTCCCAGTCTTCTGTCCTCTTCCTCAGCAAGGCACTCAACATTCCATGTCTGTTGAACAATGGTCAGTCCTCACTGCATGGTTTTGGGGAGGGTGGGATTTCACTTCTACAAGTTTTCCCTGAAGATTTCATCTTGATTTCGCAAATGTTGATACTCTGCTGAATAGCTTCTTCCTTCACAGTAGTCTTCACTTCAGTTCACTCACTGTATGAGATAGTTAGATGACCTGCTTTTCTTTTTTAAATGTTATTATTTGTTTGTGGGGACAGCTATTGCATGGAAGATCAGCCCATGGTTATACATTGTTTTAAAATATCTTATTTGTGCCCTTAAATGTTGGTAGGTTAATCTCAGCTTTTCAGTAAATTTGTGCAATTAATTTATTAGCTATTTTGGTTTCATTAGTGATCGAAAAGGAGTGTTGTTGGTTTGCTTTGAAGCCAAATGACAGAGTCAGACAGTTGTTCAGAACAACTAGGTCCCATGCCTGTTGGACATTGTTGCTTTTGGTGTAATTCATTTGAGATTCTAGAATTAGAATATAATTGTCTTGATGTAGGGTGTTCTCAGACAGAGAGCTCATAGCACTAACCATCAAAACCATCACGTGGCCAGCACGACTAGACATGGAATGCCATTACCTTCCCACCGTGGTAGTACCTATTTTTCTACTTGCATTTTTACATGCTTTCGAACGCCTAGGTTGGCAGGAGCTGGGACAAGCGACGGGAGCTCACTCTATTGCATGGAATCGAGATTACGACTGCTGGTCCTCCAACCTTGCAGCAGAGAGGCTTCTATGGTTTAACCCGCAGCGCCACCATGTCCCTAACAGAATATTTTACCAAAGTGTTATTTCTCACCCAACTTGACAGAATGTTCTCCCCGAGAATTCCGCTGTGTCAACCAAAAATGTATCCCTTCACGTAAGACATGTGATGGAATCAATGACTGTGGTGATTTAAGTGATGAAGTCTGTTGCAAAGGTATGTGCATGTAACAATTCTTTTCGTATTTCATCAGTTATATACAAATGAATGCTATTTAAATATGTTTCAGAGCTGTCAAACAAAAGCAAAAAGCACAATTGCTCTAAAATTACTTGTACTGAAACCAGGGTTTTGTAAAAAAGAAAGAAAGAAACATAGTTTTTGACTATATACAAGACTGTTGTGAGAATCCAATTATCAATATTTACAGTGTGCTAAGATACTCCAGTCTCTCAGTCTCCAGCTATGGACTAAAATTTACAGAATAAATACAGTATGTTATTACTTTTTCTGCTAATTTATTTATGAAACCGTTTTTCCCCACCCCCTTATGTACACTGTGTATATAAACTTGTAGCCTAAATATTGTAATTAAGGAGACTGTAACATACCAAAAGTGGCACATTGTTTTGCTTTGTTTTATATACTGAAACAGACTAACATAGTTACGTCTCTGAAAATTTTTAGAAAATGTACTTTCGATTTTTCCTGTCCTACTAGAGATTCTAGTCAAACACATTTCTACAAAATATACTGTAACCCCTCTACAAAATCTGCTTGACCAGCAGTTACAGTGAGACAGGGAAATTAGTATAAATGGGTAGTAGTTGTTCCCTCTCAGGCCAATGACTCAAAAACCATTGTTTGTAGATTCAGAAGAAGTATTGTGAAAGAATCTGGGTTTGTTTGCTCTTTTGAACCGACTATATTCTCTAGTCAAACCAGTTTTACAGATAATCAGCATTAGAAAAATATCAAGTAGCTCCATAAGCATGAAGAGCCATGTGTGTTTCAGTGTGACAATGTGCAGGCAATTTAATATTGTCAAAAGTGTGTGCTGACTACCACACGCTCAAAGCAATTTGAAAAAAATATCTGCACAAACAATTGACAGGAGAGGGGTTGGAGTATAAAGCTACTTCCGCTTCAGAGTTAGATCAGATGACGGTTTATCATTTTTTAAAGAGAGGTGCTTTCTTAAATCAGAAATGACTGCTTGTCATAGCGTATAATTTTCCTCACCTAAGTGTATTTGGTGAACCATTTTGTTTTGTGTTTTATCACTTCTCTGTCCCTTCTCTGTATTGATTATACCCAATCAGGCAAGGCATTTTAATTTTTTTTCTTTGCTTTTAGTATATGTGAGCCATTTAAACAAGCAGTACAGAAGTCATCTGCTCTACAAAAAATTAACAATAAAATATAGCAGCTAGTCCTTAAAGTGCTACAGTGTCCTTTTTTGTTGCTTTTGTTTTATGTTTCTTGTTTAAATGCTTTTGAAGACTAACACAGCTACAATGCTGAAAATTTATTCATGAGAAAATCAGTGGAACTGGTAAAACCACTCCTTCAATATCTCACTTACCTATTAGGATCACTATAAGTCAGTTCCATCGTAACGACAGAGAACACACACACTGTGTATGAAATCTTCCAATCCTGTGGGCCTGACCAATTGTATTGTTATTTCTCACAGACTCAACTACACATGCTTTCTTGAGATACACCAGTTTTGAGGGGGGAAATTGATGCTGCATTGTCATTTAATCACAGCATTTTACATGAGATTTATTTTATTTATTTATTTTATTTATATCCTCCCCATCTGGTCTATACGACCACTCATACAGACTGGACGTAAACTTAAAAGTGCACCCTGTCTTAGAATTAACATGATTCTTGACTGAAGATACTCACAGTCCCATCAAATCAAGTTAATTACCACATTGCTTATTATAGACTTTTAGAAGTATCAGTATTAATAAGGAAAACTGTATGGATGAACCTTTGCATGCTGCCAGGTTCCTGTACCTTGTTCTTTTATCTAGTACATCACACAATCAGTGCTGGTTCAAGTAACTTCTCTCAATATATTCGCGAAGGCTTTCACGGCCGGGATCTAATGGTTGTTGTGGGTTTTTCGGGCTCTTTGGCCGTGTTCTGAAGGTTGTTCTTTCTGACGTTTCGCCAGTCTCTGTGGCTGGCATCTTCAGAGGACAGCGCCAGAGCACAGGTTGCTGTCCTCTGAAGATGCCGGCCACAGAGACTGGCGAAACATCAGGAAGAACAACCTTCAGAACACAGCCAAAGAGCCCGAAAAACCCAGAATAATTTCTCTCAGTCTGAATGCCACAGGAACAATAAGCTGTAGCCATGTTGGTCTGTGCAAACATATCAGACAAAAAACAGAGCAAAACAAATACAAAAAAAAGGACAAAAATATTTTGGGAATCTAAAGATTAACTACTGTACAGTATTCCAATCTGAGCTTTCTTGGATCAAGTCCACTTCTTCAGATGTAGAAGTGAGACTATATAACTGTCATATTTATACATGACCAGGTGGGGATACAGATAATGAACAAAGGACTGACTATCAATCAAAGGCTCTTAAGGGTTCTTACGTCATTACCAAATGTGAAGTGCCACACAGATTCACACAGTTCGTCATTTGTATGTTGTTTATCCAGAGCCTGACAGCCTGCTCCTTTAATAATGAACCACTTTGTTCATTGTCTGTTTTCCAACCCGGTCTTGGGGCCAAATATAATATACCGTAGTTAGCCTTTAACGTGCCACAAAGTTTTTTGTTTCTTCTTTTTTGTTTCACTTTAGTTTTTTTGTCTGATAGGAATAATAAGGAAGAGATTCCATTGCATCTTTAGAGCCATCTAACCATGCATATAAAGAAACTGAAAAGTTGGTTTTTCTTATACAATAATATAAAAATCCAGCATTTCTTGTAATATATCTCTGAAAAGCAAACAGATTCAATGTGCTTGCTGTCATTTCGTGCTGTTCATGAACATTTGCGCACTGGATGATTTCTTTCTCGTAGTATGCAGAGGGAAGAGTTTCCACTGTAAGTCAGATGTATGCATTCCAAACCAGTACCTCTGTAACAACGAAAGGGACTGCCTTACAGGAGAAGATGAAAGTTCCAAATTGTGTAAGCTTAAATTTTTTAAATTAACTATAGCTAGATTCCGATGGTCACTTTCTGAATTTGATGCCCAGCACAGTATTTGTTGACTATCTATCTATCTATCTATCTATCTATCTATCTATCTATCTATCTATCTATCTATCTATCTATCTATCTATCTATCTATCTATCTATCTATCTATCTATCTATTGGGGGGAAATATCTGTGTATAATAAAAACCATGCTGCTCAGACCAGTACAATTCAAGGGAGAAGTCTAGTTCAGTTCCCATAATCAGAGTAGTCGCAAGGGTGGGCAAAATATGGCCCACCAGATGTTGCTGAACTGCAACTCCCATAATTCCTAGCCCAATAGTGAGGAGATTTGGACCTAGCCCACACAGTGAGGAATGTTGGGATTTGCAGTTCAGGAACATCTGGAGGGCCGCGCATTGCCCAGGTCTGGACTAGTGGGTAGAGATACAAAGTACATCAAAAGGTTTCAGGACTGAAGGGTACATTGTTTCAACCCTGATGCCCTGTTGTTTCCCATCAGTGATCAAGTACCATCAAAACCTGGAGGGAGGGCTACATTGTAATTTGGGGAGGAAATGCGTAATTGTAATGCAAAAGATGTGCAGTTTAATTTACAGAAATGAAATTTGTAGCTACTTTTTTTGTTCTGGTTAGATGTCCCTCCCAAAAGGCTATGATAGTTAACAATATTTAGAATATCTGGGAAAAAAACAGGAGCATTCATTTTTAAGGCACTCATATAGGTTGCACTTGAACACATGAAAACCTTTCAGGAGTCCATTGTGGCCGTTTCTGGGCAGGCAGTCCCTAATCACACTGATCCCTACATTAATAATCCCTAGGATCAATTACTGCAATGCTCTCTACATGGGGCTATCTTTGAAGGTGACACAGAAGCTTCAACAGATACAAAACATGGCAGCTAGGTTGGTATTGGGAGCAAAGAAATATGATTACATCACCCTGATTCTGGCTAGCTTGCATTGGCTGTCTGTTTGCTTCTGTGCCAGATTCAAAGTGCTAATGCTAACTTATAAAGCCCTTCACAGTTTGGGACCTCATTATCTGTCGAAGTGTCGCTCCTTACGATCATCTACCCAGGCAACCCGGTCCATCCAGGCTTTGCAATTGTGGGTGGTCACCCTTAGAGAAACCTGGAAAACTACCACCAGGAACTGGGCTTGCTCGGTGGTGGCCACAACACTATGGAATACAGTACTTTGCCTGTTGATGCTCACTAGCCTTCCTCCCTCCTGACCTTCAGGAAACTAGTGAGAACTGAACTTTTCAAAGAGACCTTTGATAACATCCTCTCCCTTTGATCCTTTTAGAGACCCGTGCGTTTTTAATTGGGGTTTTATTTGCTGTCGCCTCTGGAGTTTTTTCCTTTGGTTTTTATTAAGTAAATATTTGTGTTTTGTGTAGGAGTCATTTTATTTTAATTTTTAATTGATGTTAGCTGCCCAGAGTAGTGCTTGGTCACTAGAGAGATGGGATAAAATTCTAATGAATGAATTAATAAATGAATTACTTTTAGCTCATAGGCTGGTTTTATTTTTTTTAACAAGGCGACCAGCCAGAAAGCCGTTTCTGAAATCAAATTCATATAAAGGAAGCTAGTTTAGTTATTACCCCAACATTCATTTGCAGTTTTCTACTTGCTTATTTTCTGCCTCATTTACTTTTTACTAAAATGTGTTTGTTTGAAATAGGTGAGAAAAGACTCAAAACTGAACCAGGTAATATTTTGTACTTACATATTATTATTATTATCATCATTTTGTTCTAACTTATTGTATTTTCAAAGGCTCTAGGTACCACATTTTGTATGGCTCTGCTCTTTCTCAGAAGAGCCCTCTTCTGTATGAGGCAACTGGATAGATAGTAGTCCAGGAAGAGTGCTCTGGCCTGAAAAGAATAGGACTCTAGTAAAGTGAAAATTGACACTTATCACAATTGTGCTGAATTACACTGTTGTGCAAGCAGCTGGGAAGACAACTGTACAAAAGTTTGTACATCTAGTTGTACAACTGGTTTCTCAAGTCATTGGACTGCAACGAAGTGCCTTTGCACTAACTATGAAAATGCCCAAGTGCTACCACAGCACATGTTGTGCTAGCATAGGCTAGTATATTTAGTCCATATGCTGCATGTATCTGTTTCCTTCTTCATTCTGGGCAATCAGAATGAGTATAAACAGAAACACCTCAAGATCAAACAAGATGCAACTGCAAAAAATTAATTGGAGGTGGCAGACAGGTCAGTTTTTGTTGGAAGGATAGCATACACGTACGGGGTAAGTTTAATTCATCTATAGTATGCTGTGCTCTCAATTAAAGTCACCCTCTCGAGGTAGAAAGCCACCACAAGACATTTTGCTGCCTGAAGCGAAGGATATTATGTCACCATGTCTCTCATTCAAATACAGAAGTTGACTGAACTAACCGATGAATCTTATTTTAATAGTGGTACCAAATCAACATTCATTTACGGAGGCAGCTGAAAATCATACTGAGGCAACAGGTAACTTCATGCGGGGCAGGAGAGAAGATAGGAGTCTGTCCTAAAAATCTTTCTCTGCTTCTGGAGGCATAGGAAGGATGGAGCCAAATTATCCACTCATGGAGCGGAGTTCTATAGCTTGGGAACTCCCACTGAAAAGGCGGTCTGTCAGGTCTTCTCAAAACATGTCTGTGAGGGTGGTGGCACTGAGAGACAGTGCCAGATCCTTGAAGATCTTAAAAACTGGTGAAGTACGGATGAGTAGATATGGTCATTTGAAATGCAATCCTTCCAAGGTTCTGGACCTAAGCTGTTGAGGGCTTTTGGCATCATCCGTAGATGCGGGGGAGGATGGGAACTGAGGAAAGATATACAGTGGGGTCTCGACTTACGAACGGCTCGACATACGAACTGCTCTCATAGGACTATATGGACTTGACTTACGAACTTAGATTCGAGTTACGAACTCTTTTTTTTCCCTTTTTTTAAAGCTAAGTCATCTTAGGTTAAAAGAAAAAAAGAAAAAACATATCCCCCTCTAGTGGCAGAAGGTGGAATAGCAGCTTCCCATTAGTTTCTATGGACGAAAAGAGCAGATACGGATTAAATGGTTTTCAATGCATTCCTATGGGAAATGCAGATTCAACTTAAGAACTTTTCGACCTGAGAACTGCCTTCCAATACGGATTAAGTTCGTAAGTCGAGACCCTACTGTATGAGGATATGAGCCTCATTGATGCCCATGTGGGGTTATCAAAGCCTAGATACAATATGGGGGACATATTCAGGGAGACCTGTGAGAGAAAACTAATCCACCCTTTTCTAATCCTGTGCTCTACTTGAGAAATCACTCCTCCACTTTATGGAGGATTTTGGAATGCTTCCGTAAGGACTATTTTGTAGCATTTTTGCAGTGAGCCAGCAGAAGCATTTTGGGGCCCATGTTGTAACTTTCATAAGCAGGTCCCTACAAATTAATATATATAAGACCAGCCAAGGGTTAAAAAGGAAACAGTTAAAGAGAATAGTTAAAAAGTTGGCAAGCATATAAACTATGGAATTGGGGGGGCACACTTTAACTTACCATTTCACTTACAATAATTTTAAATTGTTTATGCATTTTTATTTTATTGCAGGAGAAGCAGGACATGTTGCGGTGTCTATGGATGAAGGTAATTGAACCATACCATGGCAGGAAAGGTTACACATTTTATTACCTCTTTAGGTTAGAAAAAAAAGGCAAGTAAGAGTTGAAGAGATTGTCGTGTTGAGAGCCAGAAACTGGAAAGTTAATGTAAACTGGTCATATGTTAAATTAATTCTTCATAAGCTTTTTAAATAATCCATTTAATGTATGTTTATTACATTACATTACTACACCAAGAGAGTCATCAGCATGAAAGTGAAAAATCTCATCCACCTTGTCCTCCCCTTTGCCCCATTTTGGGCTTTAGAAAAAAAGAAAGAGTTGCATGCATTTTTCATCGTACCCAACAAAAAACTCTTACTTTCCCTTCCATCCTGCCTTGCAATCTTATTCCTTACCCCTTATTTTTTTCTTTAGCTTACTTTAAAACTCTTCATCATGCAGGTCTTGGAGTGAGAATTAAAACAAGGTTATTGTTATATAGTTCATTGGTGATCCTGTCACCTGGCAACATCTTTCTTTCCCTGCATTCTCCCATAACTCACTAACTTATCTCTGGAGAAACATTGAAACCTGCAGTTAAGTTAAACACTAATTAAACTGTCCTTTTACGTTAGAAAATGTCGATCTTTGATAATTTAGTTGATTGTAGTATGTTAATGCCAGTCTCTACATAGAGCACAAACCAGTGACTGTGACTGTGAATTGTGCCTTGTAGAGGAATAACAAGTTCAAGCTTCTACAACAATACGTTGTTCAACAATTGTTTAATGTTTTTAAAAACAATTGCCCCCTTTGCGTAACCTCTTGAAACTCCTGAGGCTGGTTTCCCAAGAAGATGTGTGCCTTTGCTAAATTAAAATTATGCAACAGTTGCTTAAAATGAAATATTCTGCACAAAGAAATATGATCGAATACCTTGGAACAATGAAACTACTAATCCTGCCTGCTATTAAATCCTCTTTCATACTAATTCAGCTATAAAACCAAACAAACCTGTTTCAATTTTGGGAGGTTAATTTTAAGAGGAACGAGTATAACATGTTCAAACCACCCAGTAACTGAACAATGATAGCAGGATAACATTCTTGAGCCCACTCAAAACTGGTTATCCATAACATTGTGCAGTTACAGTTGAGTTCAGCATTTCATTATATCTATCCTCTTAAAATTACTTTTTCTAGATTTGTAGTATTGCTTTGAGTATGAGAAATCTGGGGCTGACCAGCGGGACCCTGCAAGACAACAGAATGTTCCTTTATACATTTAGTTTGAGGGATGTGACTCATGAAAGTGGAAGAACCCAGAAGTCCATTTATGTTCTTTGACTGCCTCTCTGGGAAAAGCTCTCTCTGAGAATATGAAGCAGGATTAGCAATTGTGCTGCCTGTTTTGTAAGTATATTTATTCCCCACATGGTCCACTTCTATATTGTAAGTAATTAATATGACGCAGATGCCATAAACCACTGTGCATAGGAAATTCCATAATTTCCAGTAATTCCATAATTTCTCACTATTTGGGGAGGAACTGACATAACTAAACAGCAAAAGAACTCTAATTATAAAGCAATATATTTCTTTAAAGAAAAGAAAACAACTACATACGTTGCAAATAAAGCCCTGTTTTATTACAGAAAGAAAAAGGATCAAAACACTTTACCCCCAACCATACTGTGGCATTGCAAACCACACAGTTACTCGTCGGAAACGAATCTTGGGAGGAAATACTGCAGAAAAGGTAACAAGTCTCAAGGCATGCATTTCAATATATTCTGTAGTCATATAGGAACTGTAGTGCTGGCTGAAATCCAATTTGTTGTTTAATCGTCAAGTCGTGTCTGACTCTTCGTGACCCCATGGACTAGAGCACGCCAGGACCTCCTGTCTTCCACTGCCTGCCCGAGTTGGGTCAAATTCATGTTGGTCACTTCGATGACACTGTCCAACCATCTCGTCCTCTGTTGTCCCCTTCTCCTCTTGGCTTCACACTTTCCCAACATCAAGGTCTTTTCTAGGGAGTCTTCTCTTCTCATGATGACCAAAGTATTGGAGCCTCAGCTTCAGGATCTATCTTTCCAGTGAACACTCAGGGTTGATTTCCTTCAAAATGGATAGGTTTGTTCTCTTTGCAGTCCAGGGGACTCTCAAGAGTCTCCTCCACGCCACAATCCAGCTGTGAAATCCAGTAGGATGTCACAACTAGAATATGCCCATTGAATCAGTGGGGATTTGGTGAGTTAACTACTCCATAGCTTCCATTGTTTCAATGGACTTGCTCTAGTTGCGGCAATCCTACAAGAGTAAAGTTTTAAGTTAATGTTTCCAACATTATATACATTGTCCTTTCTCTGTTCATAATTCCCATTTCTTCCAGTCATAAGTCAGGGAACCAGAATGGGAAGCTCGGGCATAATTAACTGTTACAACCTGGCATGATGGTGGTACTATTTATACCTCTTTAGTATCATTTTATGGGTCATAATCTGCATCTTGTATTGAACTGGGGGAAAATTAGAAACCTGGTTGTCAGCTGGTTTAGTAGGTGAATGATAAGTTACTTTACAGCTGCTGCTGCTGCTGCTGTTACTACCAGTATTGTAAATGAGCAAGTAAAATATAATGACATTTCGAAAGGTATACAATGTGTAACATCATTGCATAGAAACAGGGATCAAATGATTTATGCCCTCTCTTTTTTTAACAGCATGAATTTCCATGGCAAGTTGCAATTAAAGGTGAAAGGGAAAGAATAAGCTGTGGTGGCGTTTATATTGGGGGCTGCTGGGTTTTGACTGCTGCACATTGTGTTAGGTAAGTGATTTAGGAGTTTTAGAAAAGTTAATAATATCAATAAGGTAACAACTTGCATTGTTCTAACAATAATAATCATGTAGGTATAACTCATTATCCTTATTATTATTCAAAACAATTCATATTACTTAAATTGTAAATTCAAACCAATAAAAACAAAAGTATTATTAAATACAGTTTTGAAATGTATCATTCAAAATGCAGCAAAGGCACTCACATGTTTACAGACATTCGATTAACTTTTGTTTTAATGTCAGCTGATTTTATGTATTCGCACATAACAAACATCAGACATATACTGGGGGAAATACCTTGTTTTAAGCTTCTGCGCATTCAGATTTATCTGCAGATACTGCCTAGCCTCAAAGATTCTTGTGATTCTCATAATATCTTACAGGTAATTTTAGTTCAGGCTCTTCTTGTCTAAGATATTTAAAAAAACCTGGACAGAGCACTGCTTTCTAAAATTCTACTGGAAATTTGTCAGCAGCTAAGATTTACATTTTTGCCCTGTTCTGCTCTTCAAAATACTCTTCTCCTTTTTTCAGGGCAAGCCGCGCGCACGTTTATAAAGTATTTACTGGAATGCTAAACTCAATAAATGTGACTAAAGGAACCATCGTCGCATACAATTTAAAGAAAGTAATAGTTCATGAGAATTACAATTCAAAAACATATGAAAATGACATTGCTTTGCTGGAGATGAAACCCAATGACATGGGGAAATGTTATCCAATTGATACTGTGCCAGTATGTGTTCCCTGGTCCAAATATATGTTCAAAGGTGGTGAGCAGTGCAAAGTGTCTGGCTGGGGATATGATGCAGGTAATTACAATTGTCTAGCTAATTGTTTCCATTAGCATTGTATTTTCAGCAGAGCCATGACTGTCTGTTAGGTCAAATGAGGAAACCGCCTGAAACAGCAGATGAAGGGGCAGCTATGGCTCCCCTGGATTTTCCCTCTCTTAAAGGACACCATTGTGAAGACCACACAATCTGTCTCGCACCCACTAGATTGTCCTGTTGCTATCAAGTGGGCAGGATGCTAACACGTTGTCAGTGTTAAACTAAGATTCAGCAGTCAGTCTAGTCATCTTATCTAGGAAGAATGAAGGAGAAAACATATTTTTCCAAGTCACCCAGGAACATCACATGCACCCCATCCATTACAATGTATGTGCCATTTCTGACACTTGCTAACTGCACGCTGGATCACACAGTATCTTGGCTATGTGGTCTTGATTGCTGCTGTGGTTTACCCAAAAGGAGGCACGCCACTCCAAAATACAGGAACTGCAAGATGAGAATGTTACTCATAAAAAAATGACTTGTCATCTTTCTGACTGTAGTTGTGTGGTAGTTGTTACCACCGTAATTACTATAAAAGTAGTTGGCTCTTATTATAGTGTCAGTAATTTTTTCCTGGTTTTTAAAAGTAAGCAAGGATGGGACCACACAGTGAGAAGAATCAGCCCAGGTCTCCCTGGATGAATTGATTTTAGGAGTCAGCAGACAAAGGGGAAGAAATTGGCAATCACATCTTGTCGGCAACTTGTTTGGGCAGCTTCTGCTGTAGCCATCCAGATTTACAGGAAGCATGGCTACAGCAGAGCTAGTTTAAACACGCTGAAAATTAGCAATTTCTTCCTTTCTGTCTTTTCCTAGTTGTTCTAACACAACCACTCTGATACCAAGCCTTTAAACAAAAGGAAATGTCATTATTAGCAAAGACATTTGAGGGGGACTGACACTCAAGAGTGAGGGGACTTAACCGAAGCAGCTGGAGAATTTGAGCAAAGGTTTTCCTTGTCATGTGAGAGATGGAGCTAAGAATGGAACCCCAACCCCTTCCTTCCTTGGGAGCCATTTAATTTGACCTCCCTGCACACAACCACTGTTAGAGGACTGGTTGACAATTTCCTTCTTCTCCATACATGCTTTTCTATATCAGTTCAAGTGATCACATGACCTGAAAACATTGCAACAAAAAGATAGAAGCCCCATCAGCAGAGGAAAAAAGTATGGATTAGGGTGTGTGTAAGGGGGGGGGGGGAATCTGGCCTGATTTGCTTTGACTTGTATGCCATGTAGTTAATAATAAATAATACAAATCTGATTGTCCCAATCCCAGAGTATTTCCCATATTATTTGTCCATGTAGTTCAGACACCCACTCATTTGTTAATTAGTACTAAATAAATATGGGAGTTTTTCCTTCAGTAGCATGAGGCACTGTGTGAGCCAGCCCTTGATGCAGGTGATATTCTTCCTTTACTAAGAGAAATTACTTTTCTGAACCATAGCTCCCAGAATCCCCCAAATTCTGGGATATGTAATCCAAAACACTATGTTTTTGAAGCTTGGGCAGTGGGTTGTTTTGTTTCCCACCACCTAATATCCAATCACATTCTCCTTCTCAGGGTTAGTGCTTCTCATACCCTGCTCCTTTGTGCCTTAGCACCACATTTATATATTTGAGTATAGGGGTAGTGATGGAAGAAGGGGACACTTTAGCCAGAATTAAAGATCCTGTTCTTTTTGGTTTAGATAAAAATACAGGATCAGTGGTGTCCTGGGTATATTGAGACTGCGGTCACACAAGAGAAATGTTTTCTCATGTCTTCTGCTTGGTGTATAGTCACACACTGTGGTCATGTGACATATATCCTGTGTTAGTGGTTCATATGTTTTTTAACAGTTCCACTTTTGGGGGATGAATTCAAGGCGGAACATTTGTCTACACTCCTCGAGGGGGAGATATCCCCTTCCTTTATTTCTGCTTTTCTTTTCCCCCCTTCCCTTAAAAAAAAATCTGTGGGTATATCGCTGTGTTGGCAAAATGCCCTTGCTGACCCTCTACTGATCTGTGCCATTTCTTCCTATTTCCGTGCTTCGTTACCCTCTTTGGAAGAGAATACACAGCACACTGCAATGGTGGTCAAAAGACAGTAGAGGGACTGATGCTCTGTATTTGACAGAAGCATACCAACACACCAGCATTCCCATTTGAACATTAATTTTAAAAAAATAACCAAGTCGAACGACAGCATGTGAGGGATGTGGGACTGCACACCAAATACAGTGGTGCCTCGCACGACGAGTGCACCGTAGAATGACGAATCCGCGCAACGGGGCTGTTCTAGCGATCGCAAATGCGATCGCACACCAATGGCCCCTATGGCTCAAAATCGCAGAGCAAAGGTCGGTAAGCGGTTCACTTACCGACCTTCGCTTTGCGACCCGCCGATCAGCTGTTCGGCGGCTTCAAAATGGGCGCTGGAAGCCCCAAAATGGCCGTGTGCGTTTTCGCGCCCTCGTTAAGCGAGGGGAGGGCACGAAAATGGCTGCCGGCCATCAGAGAAACATCACTGTACGGTGAGTAAAGCTGCTATTGGAACTTTTTTTGATCCGTACAGCGATGTTTTGACACAGCAAGGGTTAATATTTAGGGATTTGTGGAACCCTGTGGGTGGCCTTCAAGTGTTGCAAATTATGACTGCAAAATTATTAGATATGGAATCTACTAACTTTTCTGGGGGATTTTGGCCATTTTTCCCTTCAGATTTTACAAGGCAATATGCCCTGAAGTGGGGCTACATTTATTTAATGGAAAATTGTTCTGAAATCTACAAGAACCGGTATTTTGAAGGAATGGAATGTGCAGGTAAGCATGAACACCATCCATTTGACACCTACCTTGATGAAAATTAATCTAGTATTGCATATGCGCAATGATAGGCCATCATCTTCTTGAACATCTCTCCCCGCCCCCTCCAATTCATTGGCACTTTCTATCTTGGTAAGAACATTAATTTAGCAGCCTGGAACAACCACCAATTTATCATCTGTAGCAATTATGCCTCAATCTTTTGGGAGGAAAATCCCTGGTTGTGTCCACTGCAAGCTATTATCGTCATCACAATAATTGGGCACTAGTTAGGTCTACAAAGAAAATGGCTGGTTGACTACATCATGCACAGTGGCACTTCTTTGGTCTGAATCCCCAGTGTCTCTTCCACAAAGGCTCCTTTCCGGGGCCTGAACAGATGCATTGGTGAGTTTTGCAATCGGGAGCAGAGCTAACCTCAGCAGTAAAGCCAGTGTGACTATCCTCTGTTCTTTCCACTAGATCAATGTTTCTGTACCTGAGAAAGGTGTCTGTGTGTCACAACGTGTTTTCTAGGGGTGGTCGTGGGTCACCCTATATCTGTTGTAGCCCTTGTTGAATAATTTTTTTCCTTGACTTTTCAGAGCAGGATATTAAAACTAACATGTTTGTGTGTATGAGAAACAGGCCCTTGAGTTAGAAAGAAGTGTCTATGTTTTGAGAAAGGATGACTTTACCCCATAAAAAACAATTTTAATGCAAACATGGTGGTGGTTACTCGCAGGTTACTTAGTTATAAAAGGGAGTCACAACTTGAGAAAGGTTGGGAACCACTGCACTAGCTGATGATGCATCAATGGAAGGAAACCGTGAACTCTATTTGTTAGCTGATTGTGAAAACACAGCAGCTTTGCCCCTTTGGAAGGATGATGTGGTGGTCTTGCCCATTTTGGCCTTAGGTCCAAATATATTGCTTATATTGGTTGAAATCCTGTTGACATAAATTACTCTGCATAAGGCTGATGATGTCATCATCAGTAGCAATATTTCAGAAATTAAGCCTTTCCAACTGCTGTGCTAAATCTCCTGATGCTTCTGTGTAATCTTTTTCATCTTTGGAAAGCTACGGATATAGTGCAACGGGGGGGGGGGGGGAGCCTTTAATTACTGAAATTTGCTGCCACCAGTATGACCTTACCTCCTGACTCTGTGAAGTTGTTGCCCCCTTCAGTTTACAGCCATGTTGGGTTTTCTATGACATGTTTTCATCATCTCTCCCAGACATGCAACATCAGTTTCTGGCCAATTTTTCTGCAAGAAGGATGTGTGCTTAGAGCCTAAAGAAGTGGATTTCATCCAGGAAAACTTGCTATTTTATTTTTCAGTGGTCCACTTAAAGGCATCACCTTCTCTTGCATATTTTATATATTGTCTTTACTTTTGTCTGGAATGTTCCAGGAGTTTGAGAATTAAAGCAAGGAAAATGTCTTCAGTACCAAGCAGACGTACATTTGACAATACAAATGCAAGAGCAGGTGATACCTTTTTAGACCACTAAAAACATTTGCCTCAAAACTCTTCAAATAACTACCAAATAATTTCCATCCACCTTGTCACCCCTCCGTACATCACCTTCTTGTAAAATTCAAGTTTTGTGTTCAAGTGGGGAAGAGAGGCAAAGTAGCAATGTGGCAAACCTCCATCAGAGAGTTGGGATTAATATTTAGTTTTAATATTCTCTTCCTTTTTGTCTTCCCAGGTACACATGATGGTTCTGTAGATTCTTGTAAAGGTGACTCAGGTGGTCCCATGGTTTGTTTTGATTCCAACAATGTGGGATATGTTTGGGGTATTGTAAGCTGGGGTGAAAATTGTGGTGTAAAGGGGTTCCCAGGGGTCTATACAAAGGTGGCTAATTATTTTGATTGGATTGGCCGCTATACTGGAATGTCTCTTATTGCTCAACATAACCAGTAATAGTAGAATGCAAACTATTTTTCCTTTCTGCCTTACAATAGACTATGATTGATTAGACCACTGGAGGGTTAATCTAGCCAAGGTTAAGGTTTTCAAAGGCCCACCTGCTTCAGTGAAGGAGATGGACAGCAAAATCCTCAGAAGTAGGTTTTGTGAGTTTAGTTAGACTTCTTCTCACGTAAGTGTTTTCAGTTAATATTTGAGATTTATTCTCATGGGGCCCAAAATCACTTAGCCATTTCTTCGTCCTGTCTCGGGAGATTAGCACTTATGTCTTGGGAGATCTTGCATTTAAATTTAAACTTGCCATGGAGTTTCATAAATGATTATAGCATATTTGTTGTACACGGACTGTATATTCAAATAAAAGTGATGCATATGCCAAGCAATTTATTTTCTTTAAGTGGGGTTTGTATTGAGATTTGCTATGCATGCTGCAATGTTGACAAGATTATATAATAATTATCAACAGAAAATATGTCAGGCATCTTAGGTTAGAATCCTACAATCCTACATTTCAGTGTTCTCTAGAAGACACAACATTCTACATCAAGGAAGTCAAAAGATATTAAACTACATGGTTATTTTCTTCTGTGGACTGAGCAAAAACAAATTGTGCTGTTTATGTACAGTGATGCCCCGCATAGTGAGGTTATCCGTTCCGGATTAACCGTCGCTATGGGGAAACATCGCTATACAGAATGGAAAACGCCATAGAAACGCATTAAACTTAGTTTAATGCATTCCTATGGCTCCTAAACTCACCGTCCTGCGAAGTTTCCCCATAGCGCCGCCATTTTCGCACCCTTGGTAAGCGAGGGCAGGGCGTGAAAACGCTGCGTGCGGTCATTTTGGGCGTCCAGCGGCCATTTTGGAATCGCCGAACAGCTGTTAAAAAAACATCGCAATGCGAAGATCGGTAAGCAAAACGCTTACCGATCTCTGCAATGTGAGTTTTTCCCTATCTAAACATCGCAATGCGATCGCTTTTACGATCGCAATTGCGATGTCGCTATGCAGATTCGTCGTTAAATGGTGCACTCGTTAAGCAAGGCACCACTGTAATAGTGCCAAGGATAGTGATTTCTTCCATTTGCAGATCCCCAGTAGCACTTTTTTTATGGAATTCAGCAATAACCATTACCTGTGACCAGGCAGAATTTTAAAAAAGCATTCAGTATGCTCCACTGGCATAGCAACAAAGATAGTCTCAACATGTTAAGAGCCAGCTAGTTATGTGAGAGTTAAACAAGTACAGTAAATAATTCCTTCCCGGAACTTTCAGTCTTGTTTATTGTTTGCTTTTCTTATCTTCTTTACCTGTTTGAGTTCATCCAGACAAGGCTTTCATTGTGAAATTGACATGCCTTCCTCTCAGATTATGACAATCCTTCATTTGTGTCATCTTCAGGTGTTTTCCCTCTATTTTTTCTGCCTTTTCTCTCAATACCATAATCCCTGTTAAGAAAGCAAAGACAGAATAGCTGCACAAAGCATTTTGATTAGTGGTACCAGTAGACCTCCAGCTATAAATACTCTCAAGAGAAATCAGTTTGAAAGAAACGTTTGGAACAAACATTTCTTGGAAAAATCAGTCCTCGCAGGTCTTCTGGCAGTGAAAAAAAAACTTCTTGAAATTAAAAAAAAGTTTAAAATTAAATACTAACAAAAAAAGATGCTGGAGGTTAGAAGAAGTAAGCTAGTGCAGACAGTCATGATCGTAAAAATATTATCAGTGCCTCTTCTTAGTTTGTGTTCATTCTATTCCATTGGGGGGGGGGGGGAGGATTAAGGTTTCTGCTGTAACAAATAATTGATTAAAGGAGTACATTTATTTTTAATATTTTCTATTCTAGATTTGGTTTGTTTAAAAAACTGAGATGAATATAAATGTAAAACATGACATGGTTTATGTTAAGAAATACATAAGAGTATTTCTTGTTCAAGCAGGAAACATAACTGATAAAACAATGTGTAAATAAGATACTCAGATACCCAGCCTGTTTCCCTGAAAATAAGACAGGGTCTTATATTAATTTTTGCTCCAAAAATGCATTAGGGCTTATTGTGAGGGGATGTTTTATTTTTGTCATGTACAACCATCTACATTTATTCAAATGCAGTCATGTCCTCTTCTGGTTGCTGCACAATGATTGAAGGCAGGGCTTCACTTAACTGGGGCTTATTTTTGGAATAAGACTTACATTATGAGTATCCTAAAAATCATACTAGGGCTTATTTTCAGATTAGGTCTTATTTTAAGGGAAACAGGGCAGTGCCCCAGATTTGCTTGTTCTGCTTGGTAAAAAAATATGCCCAAACTACTGCCAACTAAAAATCTATGAATGCCAACATAAATGCAGTAAATTTATCCATGTTGGAATTTGTGACCCACAAGATAAAAAGGTTTTAATATCACTTTTTCTCCTGCTGTATCAACTGTTGGTAACAAGAAGGACTTGTGTTTTTAGGATAGAGAATAAAAACATATTAATGTTAACTGTTTCTCCCTCTGACACGCAGTTACTCATGCTGAGAAAGTCTGTTTCATTATTTACTGGAAAAGCCTTGAAAACCTTCAATTAGTTAAGGACCTGAAATTACTAATTGTGACTGTTTCACACGATGCCCTCCAAACTGCATCATATGCATATTATTATCATGTGCTGTCAAACTGTTTCCAACTTAGTTACTCTATGAATTAACAATCAGTAATTTGAGAATTGGGATGTACAGGTTATACCTACATTATGTATGACTTTATCCATGCATGGGGAAGCAAGAAATCCCAAAAGCACATTTGCTTCCTGGTAGATAAAGATTGAAAATACAATAACAGCAGGTGAAAGAACAAAATAATCAAACCTGAAAACTCTCGAGAGTCAAGAATGACAAAGTGGAAATTATACCTTGGCACGTTGTGAGAAGACAAGACTTAACTGGAAAAAATAACAAAGCTGGGGAAGCAAAAGGCAGTAGAAAAAGAGGAAGACCAAATATGAGATGAAATGACTCAATAACGGAAGGCATGACTTTTCAACTGCAAGACCTGAGTAGGGCCATTAATGCAAGGACCTTTTGAATGTCACTGTTCAAACAGAGTTGGTGTAAGTTGAAAGCAATTCACATAATCAACAATTTGTTGCCCTTTCCAGACACTCAGAATCTGTTTCCCGACATGACTATCCACTTTGTTTAAGGATAAGGTGTCTTGAATTTCTTAAAACACTCTTTGTTGAGCTATAAGAATCTATGCTGAATGCTATCCAACTGCACACAACATTGTTTGAAAACATACTTTTGGACATGGCCATTGGAGGATTCTGGGAGCTGTAGCCCAAAAAGATATCCAAGCTCTTATTAAGAAATAATCTGATAAAAAATTAAATTCTGTAGATTTCTACTCAGAAGTAAATCCCATTGCGTTCAGTGGGGCTTACTCTCAGTAAAGAGTTTAAAGATTGCCAAAATGTATTAGACTTCCTATAGCTCTATTATACTCTTTGCAGGAGTCTATTATCTCATGAGATGAAAAATTTTAAATTATATAAATCAAATTAAGCCTTGTATCCCTATGTTTTATCATTTTGGACTGTGCATTAGATAGATAGAAAGTTTGCCGGCCACAGAGACTGACGAAACGTTAGGAAAAACCACCTTCAGAACAAGGCCAAGAAGCCCGAAAAACCCACAACAACCATAGAATCATTATACTTTTCATGTTTTAATCAAATAATGAATGCACCAATTAGTGCACGCAACTATGATCATAGAGTGCCAGCTAGTGGCTTTGCCCAGTAAACAACCTCAGCAGCCATCACTGTGACAAGAGATGTGATTTTTTTAAAAAAATTATTTTAGTAATTTACAGTACAAATGATGAATTATTTTCTGCCTATAGTAGGAATGGGAAATGTGTGCCCCTTCAGACATTGTTGGACTGCAACTCCCACCACCACTAACATTCATTGCTAGTGGTGAGGAATGAGGGGAATGCAGTCCAGCCACATCTGGACAGCCACATCTGGACAGCCACATCTTCTCCATCCTTGCTGTATGGCATCTATTTAAACAGATTTCTGAAGTCCAGCAAAACCAGCTTGACTGGTGGCTGTGGTGGGGCAGAAAAATGCACAGAAGGCAACGATTCTATAAACTACATTCAAGTGTGCATATTTTCAATCTCTATAAAGAATTGGATTGCAGAGACTTTGGGTTGTAGAATGTAGTCTTACATTGGCTTATTTCAGTCAGTATTACAGAACCCTTTCCCTCCCTCCAGACGCACGTCCATACGTGTATGATTTTGAGAGCTGCCACGTCTCACAACACTTGTCCAATGTTGTTACATCAAAAACCAGGAGCAAGAGCATAGGACTAGAGAAAGAGCCAGTGGATCGATATACTGAGCCCACTGGGTCTTTTGGAACAAAGAAGCTGGGCTGTAGTTCTTTGTAGATTTTGAGAAATGTAGTCCAAAGAAGAAACATTTCTCATCTCTGGCTTACTCTAATACTTTGGGAAGCTGAGTATGCAAGGTTCTTTTTTTAATGTCACTCTCCTTCTTCATTATATAAACCTACCCATATGAGACCAAATGACCTAGAAGAAGGTCAGTGGCATGGAAGCAGAAGTTTCAGTTGTTCCACTTTTAAAAAATCATCTGTATGCAGCCCTACATACTCACTTGTTCATAAAAAAAAAAAAAAAAAAAGAGCACTGATATTCCCAGTAAAAATACATCATAATTTAACATATTTAGTTATAATACATATTTTTAAAATATCCAGACGCAGTGAGCAGCATGCTTGGTACACATGATGTTAGGTCTTCTACCATTGCATTGTTGATGTACCTCCTTCACATTTTGAATTATCTTGTTCTAATAGCAGAGGGGTCCCCACCCCCCAGTCCGTGGTCTGGTGCCGATCTGTGGCCATGACATGATCGGGCTGCAGAGACAGATCTCCCACCCACCCCCGCATGCATTCCCCCCATGCACCCCACCTGCATGCATGGCCCGCCACCCACACACATGGCCCGTGCCTCCACGCATGCACACAAGAGCGCCCCACCCCTCCACGCATGCACACGAGCACACCCCTCCCCTCCATGAGTGCACCCTGCCCATCTGCGAGCACAGAGGTGCCCTGCCTCCCCAACCAGTCTGCGATTCAGAAAAAGTTGGGGGCCACTGTAATAGCATACAAGACACAAAATAAATTCTACTGTATACTGAGGTGTGTGTTTTCAAAATAATACTGAAATAAATGTTCAATTACGGTTAGTGTCAGAGAAACACTGTAGTGGAAATTATGGCTTTGCTTCACAAACATAATTCTCTATGCATTTATAGCTGTACTCATTCAGACATGCAATCATGCATATAAATTTCTCAAGTTCCAGGTTACTCTGCACATTTTAAAATGCCTAGCTCTGATGTGCTATATGCTTGATACAATCTTTTGTCTCACATATAAAGCTTTTCCTTTTATACGTTCAATGGTCTCATTTAAATAGCATGCAGAACAGAAAACTTTCACTGTAAGTCAGATCTGCTTTGGTAACAATGCAATGAATTGCCTAACAGAAGATGAAACTCAAATATTATGCAAATTAGTACCTTGTCTTATATTAATATAAGGATCTTATATTAATTTCTACTCCAAAAAAACACATTAGAGCTTATTTTAAGGGGATGTTTTATTTTTTTCATGTACACCTATGTACATTTATTCAGATACAGTCATCTCATCTTCTTCTGGTTGGTGAAGAATGGTGGAGGGCGGGGTTTCACTTAACTAGGTCTTATTTTGGGGGTAGGGCTTATATTAGGAGCACCCTGAAAAATCAAACTAGGGCTTATTTTCAGGTTAGGTCTTATTTTCAGGGAAACGGTAAATTTTAATTAGATAATCACATGTTCCTCTTGCGTAAATGGATTTACACAGGAATCCAGATGGAGACTAGTTAATTAGTGGCAATTTGCCATTACAAGTTACTTTGTTTCCCTTCCGCTAGTGTAACTTAACTATATTTTGGCTAATGTACATTTACCAATATTCTTTGCCGTCCTATATAATTCTTTCTGTGAACATGGGAATGACTCAGTGGAACTTATTTTTGAGTAAACACACATCAGTCCTGCACCATTACCTTCCTGCCAGAAACAATACAGCCATCAAACAATACAGTATCAGTGTACAAACACTTGTGATCCAACAGCTTCCTGCTTGAGATTTTGTATTTTTGACTACCATATGCTGCCTTCAATTCATTATCTGATTGGAGCCCCTAAAAAGCAAACACATTCAGAGCCCAACCTGGCGGCTCTCTGGTTTTGAGGTTTAGACTGACATCATATTTTGGCTTTCATCCAAGAGAGATCCTCACTTTGTTTTTAAAAATCTTGGATGTCTTTCTCATTGACTCCAATGGGAGAATCAATACCCACATTTAACTGTGTTTTTTTTTTAAGTTGGGGACAAAATTCCATGAAATTGGCAGGCACAGGGGTCCCTCCCAGAGAAGACAAAGCCTGCCAGAATTCACATAAAGTGCGTCCTGCTCACCTGCAAGCAAGACAGGTATCTAGAAGAAGGAATGTCTCCTTGCAAAGGACCAACAGGTGGTGTATATCTCAGGCTTCTGTTGCACTCAGATCTATCTGGACCTTTAAAGATGGGACAGTGGTTACAGTGAGATCCAAGGCAAGGAAGTGGTGCCAGTATTTTATTCTTAAGTGCTGTCAAGTGGCTTCTGTCTCATGGAAAGTCTGTGATTTAATAACCTCCCAAAAGTCCTATCAGTAACAGACCTTCCCTTGCTAAGTAATTTTATTACTTCCGCTATTCCTTCAGCCTTCCACTTTTCTGACCATTAGTACATTTCCAATGAGTCTGTCTTGTCTTCCCAAAACATGGCCAAGTATGATAAAGGGGAGGGGGGAAATCTGCAAGTGCAAGCTGCTATATTTTGAACCAAGGGGGCTGTGTGTATACTGTCACACAATTATGTTTTATATTTCAATTGTTTGTGCTATCAATGCTCTTACATTGGAGTTACTCTCATCAACCCTCCGGGACTTAATTTTGACTTCATATGCATGGTACAGTATTACAATTGCATTTCTACCGAGAAACTTTCCCAAAGCCATATGCATTGCAGGAATCTAAGATAAAACGAGCAAGCCACTGGTGCCCCATGAGATGGCTGTGATGGCTCCTCAGCGGGGGTAGTCCTTTACAATTCTAGTTTTGACTTCATTGATCAACCTGTAACCGTCAGTACATGGAGGGATCTCTTCCTCTAAGACAGTAGTTCCCAACCTTAGATCTTCAGGCCCTTCACCACTACCTATGCTGGCCAGGATTACTGGCAGGTGTAGTCTAAAAACGTCTGGGAACTCAAGGTTAGAGCAGCAGCGATGTCAAATGCCTTTCGTCATCGTCTAGTCATGTCTGACTCTTTGTGACCCCATGGACCAGAGCACGCCAGGCCCTCCTATCTTCCACTGCCTCCCAGAATTGTGTCAAATTCATGTTGGTTGCTTCGCAGACAATGTCCAGCCATCTCATTCTCTGTCGTCCCCTTCTCCTCTTGCCGTAACACTTTCCTAACATCAAGGTCTTTTCCAAGGAGTCTTCTCTTCTCATGAGATGGCCAAAGTACTGGAGCCTCAGCTTCAGGATCTGTCCTTCCAGTGAGCACTCGGGGTTGATTTCCTTTAGAATTGATAGGTTTGTTCTCCTTGCAGTCCAGGGGACTCTCAAGAGCCTCCTCCAGCACCACAATTCAAAGGCATCAATTCTTTGGCAGTCAGCTTTCTTTATGGTCCAGCTCTCACTTCCATACATCACAACAGGAAAAACCATAGCTTTGACTATTCGTACTTTTGTTGGCAAGGTGATGTCTCTGCTTTTTAAGATGCTGTCAAGGTTTGTCATCGCTTTCCTTCCAAGAAGCAGGAGTCTTTTAATTTCATGGCTGCTGTGTCCATCTGCAGTGATCATGGAGCCCAAGAAAGTAAAACCTGTCACTGCCTCCATATCTTCCCCTTCTATTTGCCAGGAGGTGATGGGACCAGTGGCCATTATCTTAGTTTTTTTGATGTTGAGTTTCAGACCTTTTTTGCACTCTCCTCTTTCACCCTCATTACAAAGTTCTTTAATTCCTCCTCACTTTCTGCCATCAGAGTGGTATCATCTGCATATCGGAGGTTGTTGATATTTATTCTGGCAGTCTTAATTCTGGTTTGGGATTCCTCCAATCCAGGCTTCCACATGATGTATTCTGCATATAAGTTAAATAAGCTTGGGGACAATATACAGCCTTGTCGTACTCCTTTCCCAATTTTGAACCAATCAGTTGAACCAATCAAATGCCTTTAACTTCCATCATCCCTCAAGGGACACCGTACTTGCTAGGGCTGATGGGAGATGCAGGCTATCTGCAGCTGGATAGCCATACATCCCTTGATCTAGCGCTGTAGAAGTGAAGCGGGGGGGGGGGGGGAACCGATGCAGCTCAGGCTCCTAATGTAAAAGAGCCACGAATTCCGCTGGATACGATCTCTCCAAGAAAAACGAAGATTCCTGTGACACCTTTAAGATTGCCGAGTTTTATTTGGCAGCAGCCCGAGGAAGCCAAATTAATCTCGGTAGTCTTAAAGGTGCCATAGGTCTCTTGTTTTGTTTTTCTGCTGCAAGACTCAGAATGCCTCTTTGGAAAAAAAAATTCTACCAAAGAAGGTAGGTGAAGCTAGGCTTCACTGTGCAAGCGGGAGAAGAAGCGGGGTTCCTCAACGGCGGGCTCTCCAGAGCTCCCAGTTCCTTTCCTTGTTCCGGAACTTCGGGATAGGCACCGCTTCGGTCCCTTTAACTCTTTTAGGCGGAGAGACTTTGTGGCACGGCTGCCTATCAACCGCCCCAGGACCCGCTCCGCCTAACTCCTTCTGCCACGACCTTTCGACTCCACCTCCAGAGGAAGTGGGACGCCGCCCCTCTTTGGCTACGCGAGTGGAGTAGGGGCCGGGTTGGTTTGGGCTGATGGTGTAGTAGGAGAAACAGGCAGTGGGGTGGTGGGTAGGGTGGTACTGTCTTCTTTCCTACGGGATGGTGGGAATTTGCTGGCCTGAGCCGGCGGAGGGAGTGAAAACCCCGGGAGCCCGCGGCACACGTAGGTGAGAGGCAGCACCTTCGTGGGTTGTTGCGCGCGCGCACGTGTAATGGAGCGAGAGGACCATTATTAGCCCGACGGCAATCCTTTCTTCTGTCGCCCTCCGAACGCCGCGGCGCCCAGCGTTCCAAAACCGAAGGCGGCGGCGCTTTCATGTGCGGGCGTTCTAGAACGCCGGCCCCTCCGCGTTCGGGGATGAGGACGACTCGGGCCCTCCTGCCGCTCCTCGTAACCTGTTGCGGTTTGCTCGGGACGCAGCCCCAGCCGGGCCAGTGCCAAGAGGCGCAGACCCCGGACTGGAGGATGACGCTGAAGACTATTAGGAACGGCGTCCATAAGATCGACACGTACTTGAACGCTGCGCTGGACCTGCTAGGAGGCGAGGATGGGCTGTGTCAGTACAAATGTAGCGACGGTAATATTGATCACGCTATAACGAAATGGAAGGGGGAGGCTTATGCTAGGACCGGGGAACCTGTGGTCCTGCAGATGTTACACTGAAATCCCCATTATCCCTAGCTGTGGTAGGGAAGGATGATGGGAATTGCAGTTCAGTAGTATCGAGTGGCCCACAAGTTCCTCACCCGTGCTTTGATGTTTTCCTTCCACGTTAGTACCGCATTCCGTGTGTGGCTTATTATTAATAGTAGTTGAAATGTAAACATAAGGGAGGATCATGCGCCAGGCTTGCTGAAGCTGTGAGAACTTGGGCCTGGCACAAGGGATTGCTGTATTTCTTACTAAGTTCCTCAATGGAAGATGGGTAGGGTGAATATATAAACTGTATGTACTTAATCCATTCAAAAAGTGTTAATGGGGTGCCATGATTCTTTGGGTGGTCAGTTAAGTCTTATATATGTTTACCCCAGAAGTAAGTCCTAGAGAGTTCAGTGGGACTTACTTGAGGTAAGCATGTATAGGTTAGGTCACCAAAAGTAGCTGAAATGGCATATACTTGAATACTGTATGTGTCTGCATCTACTGTACTGGTTTGTGATCTCAGACAACAGCATTACCTGTCAGTGCACTCTGGCTCTAGCTTTTTGCTGTGTTTCTGCATGGCTATTGTCTGTTTCATCATGGCCTGAAAGTTCTCTTTGTCTTTCTGCTGTAATATTAGTATTTGTACAGTAACCATTGTATTACAGAGGACCAGGTATGTATAAATAGATTCTGTGTAGAGCTAGTAGTTTTGCTGAGTGGATTTAGCTTGTTTGCAAAGGGACATGAAAGATAATCCAAACTTCCTTCTTCAGAACCATCTGGTGCCAAATTTGTAATGGTTCTGTTTCTGGAGCCGTGGTTTTCATTTGAGAGGGCTTAGTGGGAGCTCTAAAGCCTCTTCACCTGACCTTAAAAAGAAACTAGAAATGCACGTCCAGGCAATTTTTGTCTGTATGTGCCATGTGCTGTCAGGTTGTAACCCACTATAGCAACCCAGACAAGGCTTTCAGGGCAAGTGGGATATTTAAGGAGTGTTTTTACCAATTCCACACCCCTTGCCATGAGTTTCCATGGCTGAGTGTGGATTTGAACCCAGGTCTTGTAAATCCTAGCCTGCTATTTTATCCATTATATCACATTTCTTTTTTTTAAAGGGGGGGGGGAGGGCCCAAAGGATCATTTCCAGGCTCAGGGCAAAGATTTGTCCTCCAAAGAGACCTCCTAAGATCAGCCACCCATGCTGAAATACGATAATTCTCTAAATTTTGATGATATTTATCTTTTATCCAGAGCCATGTCTGGTCAGGAACTATGGAAATGACTGAGTGGGAAAGAAATGGTGGATGTTGTTTAAATACTGCTTCAAAGTGAGGTAGCTTCTGTGTATTTTTCATAAAATCAAAGAATGCACAACCATGGAAAGTAATCCATTGTTATAATCATATGGCATTAATACAGTGTTAAGCTGTTAAGACTGAAGGTCTCAGTATGTGGGGTTTAAAGCCTTGAAAATGATTATATATTTCAATACTGTATGTCTGTTACGAATTACCTTACTTTGCATATACATACATTCTGACTCCAAAACTTGTGCTCTGAGTGGTAACTTGTGCATGTTTAGTAAAAAATAATTTGATAGATAACATTAACACTAATGTGTTAATCCATCTTTATGGCATTAAACTGTAGTTTTATATTCACTTACCTAGAAATAAATGCCATTGAACTGAGTGGGCCTTAGTTTAGAGAATACCTGTTATGAGCATAAGGTTAGTTTGAAACAGTCCCCAAATGGAACCACTGCCAAAGCCTCAGTTTTAAAACAAGTGGATTTGTCCACTTACATCCACAAATTAGAAATATTAATTGGGGGGGGGGTGATTTCTCAGAGAAGATCAACACAAGCCATGCTATTTGGGAAATCTGAGAGTTACAGTCGAAACAGGTAATATTTCCAGACTCCACCAGATTGTTCAGTTGAATTCACTGGAATAAAGACAGTTCATGTACTTCTGTACTAGGGCTCTCCAAACGTTAGACTGTGGGGGCCACACTGGATATTTCCAACATTTTTGAGGGCCGAAGGAACAGGAACATGTGTGTCTGTCCGCACACATGCATGTCCCCCTGCCCCTCACATGGATGCGTGCGCACATGCATGCCCGCTGCATGAACACACACATGCAGCCTCCCCCCACATGGACGCATGCATTCCTGCCTGCCCACCCCCCACATGGGCTGAAGGGAACGGGCCAGATAAAACATCAAGGCAGGCTGGATGTGACCCATGGATCGTAATTTGGAGACCCCTGATCCTATACCAACTGGTCCTGTCCTGAGAGTCAAATTAGGGAAACACTAAAATATTGTAAGTGTTATTCTAAATATTCAAAGCTCTTCATATTTTACAGGATATAAGCCTATACCCCGCTATGGATATAAGCCTTCACCACCCAATGGATGTGGTTCTCCTCTTTTTGGAGTTCATGTAAGTAAGTTCTTGCTTCAGGCGCTTGCTAATGTTTATTGAGTTTAGTTATGCTTCAAAGTTAGAGAAGGTGTTAAAAGTGCACCATGCCTTAAATACTCCCCTGTTAGACAACTGTAATGTACTCTGCATGGGGCTGCTCTTAAAACGTGTAGGGAGGATATAGCTAGACTGTTGTCTGAGATATGCTTTGGACTAGAGACAATTTAATGCTGGTCTCGAATTAACTGCATTGGCTGCACATTTGCTTCTGCACTCAAGTCAAGGTGCTGATTCTGATCTATAAAGCCCTAAACAACTTGGAGCCTGTAGCATATCTGAAAGACTGCCTCCTCCCATACATACCTGTCCAGAATTTATGCTCCTCAGTAAAGCTCATTTACATGCCTTGATAGCTCCCAAATTTGTGGGTGTGTCAGACTGTGAATCTCCATAGCACCACCACAATTATGGAACTCTTCCAAGGGAAATTAGGATGCCAACAGGCAACTATACTGTTGCATGGAATCTACGATACATTCTTTTAAAATGGTTTGGGGAAATGGCTTCAATTTGCTTTTAAACATTTAAAACTTGTTTCAAATGATTAAAATTCATCATCTAACCTCCTTCTCATGTGTCACTCTCCCCCGCCCCATCCTCTCACATATCAAAATATTTGCCGCATTTAGCTGGCCAAAAAACTTAAGTTATCTAATGCTCACCACTGCCATCACTGTTTCTTTCTTTGCTGTCAGCTACAAATTCCACACCCAATTACTCTGGTTCCTCTGAGTAATTTAAGTAAAATAGAAAGAAGCGAGCCTTATAAGGCCCTTTGTTCTACTTCTAAACGCTTCAGATAATTCCATACGGTGTGGGGAGCATATTTAGAGGTGCTACAGACTGCATGAGCAGGCTGGATAACTCAGTGGTTTAGGTATCTGGCCGTGGATATCTAGTTTAACCTAGTTGATAATTTCTCCCTTGTCTTTAGTATAATTATACATGTTGTGCTCCTCGGGAGAATATTCTTCTAATTTCAATGACAACGTGCAATGTTTCACTCGCTCTGTTAAGAAATGGGTCATTTCATGGTTCCTGTAAGATACAACTGAAGTACTACTATTTGCTTTGCCACATGCTAAATATATCTATTAAAAGTGAAATACATTTCTTTTTTCTTATGACTATGGCTTGGGAGATCTGGTTCCTCTGATAGTTGAAAGGATCCTTTTTAAATTTCTGCTGTAACTGAATGTCTTCATTACATAAATATTTACACAACTATTATGGGCAGATGTAAACCCTTATTTATTTATTTATTCATTCATTCATTCATTCATTCATTCATTCATTCATTCATTCATTCAATTTATACCCTGCCTATCTGGTCTACTCAACCACTCTTTTTGAAGTTATTAATTTATTGGTTATATTCTCACCCCTTCTAGCCCCTTTTGTGTTTTCTTCATGGGATATGTGTGGCTTCCTTTATATGTTGGTACATATTTGCATTTTGTATTGGCATATCTTGCAAAGTGCTCTGAGAAATGGCTAATGCTAAGGACTTGCTTCTCAGTTTGACATTGGCATTCCCTCCATGACAAAATGCTGCAACCAACATGATCGGTGTTATGATACCTGTGGCAACAAAAAGCATGAATGTGATGAGCAGTTTCAATATTGCCTTTCCAAGATCTGTCGAGATGTACAGAAGACACTAGGAATACCAGAGAGTGTACAAGGTAAGCTGCTCCAGAGAAATACAATTGTGTTATGGAGCAAACAACATTTTAATACAATGTGTCGTAATTATTTACTCAATTTCTATGTGTATTCAAGGCTTGATGTAGCCAGTTTAGAGAGCCGATGATTAAAACCCATATTCTTAACAGATAATAGACCAGGGAATAATTGTGGGGTTTTTTGTTATTGTTTTCTTAGTCTCACAGTATCCAGCCATACTTAGTAGCCATGATAGCCCGGATGTTTTGAAGTGCTGTCTGGAATTCTTCATCAGTGTACAGAAAAGGGAAGTTGGGAAAATAAATAATGACATCAGTATATTTGGTGAAATATTATGGCCATGGAGCTGATTGCATAGCTCAGGGAGCTGGGTACAGGCTGTGGAGCCACAGGTCAGGAATTCGATTCCTCACGGAGCCTCTCTGAAGAACCACCAGCCTGTGTGGCCTTGGGCCACACAGAGTCCCAGGATGCACTCAGGAGAAGGGAAGGGTAAACTGCTTCTGAGTATTCTTTATCTAGAAAACCCTGGAAAGGGCCATATAAGTCAGAATCAGCTTGACAGCATGTTATTGTTGTTATCGTTGTTGTGATTATGTTGTGATTATCTCAGGATGGTGATTGCAAAGACATTGGTAAGTGTGCTGGTGTCAGATCACAATCATCAATGCATAGGATGGGGAACCACTTATGTTTCCCTGTTTTTGGAAACACAAGACTGGCTGTGGCTCAGAGCCACATCTTCCCTTAAGTGATGCACACAAATTCCTGAGATGGCACAGAACTGTTATTCATCTCTAATAAAGATAGTGCCTGCGTATGTTTTTTCTTGTGCTGTTCCCATGGTGTAACACACTTAAGTTCTTTATTTGTACTCATAAAGTTCATCTTGCTTTGTATGAGCATAAGTTACATGTAATATAAACAGCTATTAAGTATCCAACTAAATAATAATCCTTACTACTGAATTGCCATAAGATTGTTGATGGTGAAGCATGGATTTGCTATTATTGCTGCACAAAAGTGCAACAAACAGATATTTTGCAACTATATTGGCTTTGCAGTCGCTACCCTGAGACTGAGTTTGCAGCAAGAGTGCAGCAATAGATACTGTGCAACAAAGCAAATCAGTATTCCATAAGGAAAGTCAAAACATGGGGTAATATTATAAGGCGTATTACCTTATCCTGTAGATCAGGGGTCTCCAACCCCTGGTCTGTGGCCTGGTGCCGGTCTGTGGGCTTCACAGGACTGGGCCGCAGAGACAGATCTCCCAATCCCCTGCCCGCACATATGGTGGACATGATGTGCTTATGCGCGTTCGTGGGTGTTTGTGATGTGCTCATGGTTGGGCACACCCCACTCACCCAGAAGTGTGCCACGCCCAGCCACAAGCGCCCCCCGCTGACCCGTGCATATGTGCGAATGCACTATGCCCATCCGTAAACGTTCCACGCCCACCCTGAATATGCCATACCCACCAGCGAGCACAGGGGATGCCTCTGCCCCCCAAACTGGTCCGTGGTTCCAAAAAGGTTGGGGACCACTGCTATAGATCATCTTGACTGCTGCCATTGGTGGTGTCAGCAGCCAACTGGGCCTTTGCTATGTTAAGCTTGGCATCCTCTTTCCTGCTTGCAATGTGGGTGTGATATTGTGTAGCAACAATCAGGCCATATCCTGGATTTTTAAATTGTGGGTACAGAAGCACAATGTCCCACGTTCATAAACTAGAGTTTTTTGGAAGAATTGAACTGGACCCATGTTTAACAAGCTTCTTTTAAAAACAGACCGGCAACGCTAAGATTTTTGAGGTATATGAGATGTTCAAGAGGTGATTTACCATTGCCATCTCTCATTGAATCTCCATGGTCAAGTGGAGATTTGAACCCAGGTTTCTTGAATCTTGTTATGATACTTTATCCACCAGACTACATTCTCTCCTTGTAAATAATTAAAAGCATAGACTTATTACTTAATATATATGAAAATATAATCTTACGTACCTTTGGTTAATATAAACTGCTTAACCAGCCTTGAATCAAGGAAGAGCCACTGGTAAACATGGACTCCCCTCATAAGGTGAGGCATAGTTTACTGTTTTACTGAAATATTAATTTATTTGCTTGCTTCCTTTTAGCATGTGAATCAACAGTGCAGCTGGTGTTTGATGCTGTCATACATTTGGGATGCAAGCCATACCTTGATAGTCAAAGAGCTGCATGCATGTGTCGGTATGAAGACAAGAGAGACCTTTAAAGAAGTGTATAGCCTTCTGCAGCTTATACAGACTTTTTGTCTGTATTGCAGGAGCCCTTTTGTTATTACAAAACTACTCAAAATATGCAGTTGAATATGAAGATGATCTCTATGATGAGCAGAAGACACTAATTTTTATAAGTTTATTTACAACACTTCCTTTCATCAACTTACATCCACCATCTTTCTCAAACATCAAAAATGATATTTTTGACAACTGGCCTTAGAGCTGTTTGACCGTGAATGAATGTTGTTGTTTTTGACTTAATATATTTCCCCATAGAACTAAAGCAATTTCTGGACGGTTTACAACATATGCAAACAACAACTCCCCCTTTCCCCACGATGTGGATTTTACCAACCTTGGAAGGATAGAAGGCGGAGTGAACCTTGAGCCAGCTACTTGAACCCAGGGATCAAACTCAGGTTGTGAGCAGAGGCTTGACAGCAGTACTGCAGTCTAACCACTGCACCATGGGAATGCTCAGTATGCTACGTATTGAACTGAGGTAAAAGTAGGTCAAATGTCAGTCTTGCTAGCAAACATCATGTCTTCAGTGCCTTGTTTTACTGACAAGAAGGAAAATATCTCAAAAGCAAATGGCTTCCGTTTGAAACATTCTGTTATGGGATATTCCTTTTGGCAGATGATCTCTGCTGGTGTTATAGTGCAATTTTGTAGCATTTAATTGGACACAAGTTCACTGTACTCAGGCAATGTGTTCGGCATTGCAGCTTTATATGGCCCTCTTCAGTCTTACCTGAAAACATTTTCACTTACCTGAAAATGTAAGTGAACATGCATACAATTGTCTGTAAATTTGCCGACAAGACAGACCATTTGGTTTGATATTTCAAAATTACCAAACCAACATTGTTTATCCATTTACATTGCAGACATTCTTCCAAAGTGCCTATGAAATTTAAGAACAAAATTTTGAAATACGTTTTAAATTACTAAACTGAGTTCATTTGTGTATTCATTGGCATTCTAGGATATGTCCAGTCCTCTCTGTGAAATAATAAAACAGAACTGCCCCCACTGAAATCTCCAAGACCATTGGCCTAAATCCTATTGCTCATCCTAATTAGAGTAGACCCATGAATGGATGAGTCAGCATTTATGCATATCTCATTGATTTAGTGAGTCTGCTCTGTTTGGGGCTAATTATTGAATTTAAGCCATTCCTGTTTTTTAAAAAATCAGATTGGCTTTTGTTTTAAGCACAGCTATATTCTGTGCAATAGAAGTGCCTTCATGTGTATTGAATAAGAATTCTGTTGGCCTAAACTAAAGGAGTACTTTTATCTGTTGCTCTCTCTGTGTGGAACCCTTTTATCTGTGGTTTTCAGGACTAAATGATAAAAGTGGTGAAGACTTTTACCAGTATGTTTCCTAGAAATGTAGAATTTTAAGGGTTGTTTTCCCATTTGATATTTTAAAAAGTTCTCAGACACAGCTAACTTTAGTTGTACAATGGTGCCTCGCCAGACAGTTACCCCACATGACAGGTTTTTTTGTTAGACATTGACTTTTTGTGATCGCTATAGCGATTCGCAAAACAGTGATTCCTATGGGGAAATTTTGCTGGACAATGTTTGGTCCCTGCTTCGCAAACCAATTTTCACTAGGCAACTATTTTGACAGCTCCCTCTGCGCTTGCAAAATGGGTGTTTTCGGGACCTAAGCTTTGCAAGACAGCTATTTAAACTGCTGATCAGCGGTTCGCAAAGCGGCTTTCCTATGGCCGATCTTCACTAGACAACGACTATTCTTCCCCATTGGAACACATTAAACAGGTTTCAATGCATTCCAATAGGGAAATGCTTTTCATTAGACAATAATTTTGCTAAACAGTGATTTCAGTGGAACGGATTATTATCGTCTAGTGAGGCACCACTGTATTAAGACTTAAAGCTTGGCATTTCCAATCTCTGCACATAAGGTTTTATTGACAGGTCTTTTTATGGGTTTTGTTTTGCCAAAGATGCGTAAGTCTTTATGAAGGAATGTGAATTCTTAACACTGAGGCTGATTATCTCTTCAAGTGTCTTGTGTATACAAATGCCAGAGATGATGATTGTTACTTGAAAAGTTGAATACAATGTATTTTCTTTTGTGACCTTTATTAATAAAGCACATGAGAATTTTTAAGTGTGACTGTGCATGAAATAGAACTGTACCTGTTTTGGTAGAGGGAATTTTTAAAAATGCTATTAATAATGAAAATCCTGTTTTGTAGTTATACAGATGGAAGAGAAATGGTGTACAGTGGGGTCTTGACTTAAGAGCGGCTTGAGTTAAGAACATTTTGACTTAAGAACCACTCTCATAGGAAAATATTGACTTGACTTACATACTTAGATTTGAGTTAAGAACTGAAAAAAACCACGTGGGAAGCAGGGAAAGTGCAAAATTTGAACTTTCAGTTAACTGTTGGCCAGTGAAAAGGGTGCCTGTCTGCTTCCTCACTCCTCCCAGCGTTTATAGAGTGGATTGGGAGTCTTCAGACTGCCTGGTACTGTCTGGACTGTATTTTCCTGCCTTCCCTGAACCTTTCTTGACCTAAGAAAAAAAGAAACAAAATATCCCCCTCTAGTGGTCGAAGGCAGAATAGCAGCTTCCTATTAGTTTCTATGGACGGAAAAGAGCAGATACGGATCAAATGGTTTTCAATGCATTCCTATGGGAAATGCAGATTTGACCTGAGAACTTTTTGACTTGAGAACCGCCTTCCAATACGGATTAAGTTCTCAAGTCAAGACCCCACTGTAATTCTCAGTGGCGAATTGCCACCAGCTGTCTGGATCACTCAGTCGTTTAGGCACTCCTCACGTAACGAATGAGTTCTGTTCCTACAGCTAGGTCATTAAGCAAATTGGTTGATAAACGAGGAACAATACTACTGTACACAGGACTAATAAGTCATGTGCCATTGAGACGGGGTTGGGAGAGACGATGCAAGCAAGCATTTATGAGGTGTTGAGACAGGTGTACGTCTGAGCGGCTGATAAACAGGTAGGTCATTAAGTGAGGAGTGACTGTATCTGGCTGTGGAGGTTGGGGATTCAATTCCCACTTGTGCCTCCTGGGAGAAGAGCCAGCCTGGATAGTCATGGGCAAAACAGCAGAGTCCCAGGGTAACCCCCTAGAAGAAGGGAATGGTAAACAACTTCTATTCACTACCTGAAAACCCTGAAAAGGATAGTCATAAGTCAATTGACTTGACAGCACATCATCATCATCATTTGGCACTAATTGATACAACTCTTGCTTAGATTTCTCATTGTACATCTTTTGGTTGGCTTGGCACACAATAGGAGCCCAAACATGGAAGGCGGGGAGCTTATTAATTAACTGCTATGACTCATGCCATTTCTTTTCCACCCATGTAAAGAAAAGAAAAACATTTTGGGCCAATAAATAAAGCTTAACTAAAGAGCACACTATTAGAAGGAAAACTAGAATAATTTATTTTATAATCCCTTGTTTTTGTTGTATTACACCATATACTGTAATGGCGAGAATTTTTTTAAAAGTATGGTCTAACTAGATATTTTCAGTTACAAAGATATGGAAATCCCTCTTAAATGCTTGATGAGGCACACCCACATCCTGGATTTTTCCTTTCTCGCAGAGAACAATTATTTCCTCTTCTGTTTCCTTTTTACAGTTGAAGCAAACAAGAAAACTATTCATACATATGAAGAGATGCCTTTACATGTGTTTAAAAGCAAAATACAACAATTTTTTACTATGTTATAACTTACAAATATGGGTTGCTTAAAAAAATATAAGCCTTCAGTCAAAGGCCAGCTTTTTGAAGAAGATGCTTGTTTCTTCCGCAGTTATTTGTCTAGGAAGAATAATGGCTGGGTTTTATATTTCCATTTAAAAGAAACAGCAGTACTAATTGTGTAGACACCCCAGCCGCTGTCAAACCATCCCCATCCAAGGGAATCAATTAATTTAGAATTCTGTTAGGAGATTAGGAAAAGGCTAAGGTTATGCAGGAACAGGAGTCATAGAGTTAATGTTGTTCTGCAGGAGAGTCTGGGATTATGAATTACCACAACGATGGGAAGCAGAAATCTGTTATTGAGTGTTGATTTTATGTTGATTTTATGTTCAACCCTTCATATGTGCAAACATGTCACAGAAAACGTGATACAAGAAAATTAATCCCCAGTTACAAATTTCTGGGTGAGCTCTGAGTCGCTTGGAGGTGCAGCACATATGTGTAACAATACAAAGGGAAGACTGGATGATACCTTTGTTAGACCACTAAAATCCCACAAAAATAAGCTAGTTTTCAACCCTGTGCAAATCTTCCATCAGTTCCATATTCCATCTCTCATGGAACTGATTCGAATGGCTCTCTAATCTTGTTACACAATGGGTTGCCACATCAGATTGTGTACAAGGACCACACATCTTTTTTTTTTCTTTTAAACATTTGTCGCAATAGCCTGTATTATCTTCATGATATAGAGCTATGTATATTTCACATTGCAATGCCAACAGAATACTGTATACCTATGCATATACATGTAGTCTCATTTCTGTCCCTACTTTAAATCATCATGGGTATTACTAAAAACATTGTATGTCCAGAAATTTAATAATGGCTTGTATTCAGCCGCCTAGAGTGGTCGTTTGACCAGATAGGCGGGGTATAAATACAATACAATACAATACAATACAATACAATACAATACAATTAATTAATTAAATAAATAAATAAATAAATAAATAAATAAATAAATAAATAAATAAATAAATAAATATACAGTGTAAAAAAATGTAATGTTCGTTCTGCTGAATGATATAGAAATTAGATACGCTTTGCTAAACTGGTGATTATCAGGCTTTTTTTCATAGAATGTTTTGGTTATTAAGAAAGCCCCAGGTACTTGCCACAGAACCCCTGGACATTGAGAGGATGCTGATACAGGTCCTGATTCCTAAAGTCACTTTTTGTCTTCACTTTGTCCATGTAGACTTGGTGTGCATCTTACACCTTATACCTGTAAGCTGCTGATCAAAGATCAGTACTAGCAGGCAATCTATATTGCAACTGCTACTGATCATTTCCTTGAAAAAGTCTTAATACGCTTCCCGAGAATGCAGTTTTAAACTCAACTACACTAAAGAAGAATTTGTGATGCCTCAGAAACAAGAATTGGAGCATTCATTGACCCTCTGGGAAATCTGTTTTTGCATTGTAACTGTGCTGTTTTTCAAGTCAGATAAAGAGGGTGTTAAATAAATTTCATTGAGAAATTACTCATGGGTTTTTGAAAAGCCTTGAAAAAATTAAATATTGAGATAGTCATTACTGCAGTCACTCAAACACAACTGTAAGGAAGAGCGAAACTGTACAGATAGCAAGTTTTGAGTACTGCTCTGACCTGCTGCCAGCCTTCCTAACAAAATGACTAAAAGGGGTGTATACCTCCTTGCCTGCTGCAAGTACAAAGTTCAGCAGAAGTAAATTGCAGGACAAAAATGAAAACCAGAGGATAGAAAGTAAAATATTCTCCCTTCTCCATCTGCTGTGGAAGGCTGGGCCACCCCAAGCTGTCCCCTACCCTCAACAACGTACAGGGCATAAAACAAAGCCCACAATAATTAACTTGGGGCTTTGTTTTGAGCATCAATTTTTTTTAGATTTAAACTCTGTGGGTCTTCCTAATGACCAAACGTTTCAGAAATTTGCTAAACATTAGAAGCAGTGCACAGAGAGCAGGGCTTCAAATTTCATACAAAATGTGATATTCTTCCTCCCAAAAGTCTTGGGTTTTTTTTAAGTTCCTGGAATTAGTTAAGATCAGATTGGAAGTGTTAAGAACTGTTCCTAACGAAATTTTAAGGATCAGGCTCAGAGGGACGGATTCAGTGGCACTGAGGAGAATTTTTAGTAGCAGTTAAGTGTTATGACAACTGCTCCTTAGTTCTACTCTCCTCTCATGGTTTGGAAATATACAGTAGTACAACATGAAGAAAATAAACAGGTTCAGAAGCCAGGTTACCTTAGCCTTTTAGTTTGTGTGTTTTTAAGATAGAGTTGACACAGCCGTGACGGTAAGATAAAAGATACCAGCTGCTGTGGCCAAGATTTTAACATGCAAACTGTAAAACAGCGTGTGAGGGTTCAGTGTCAGGCTCCTGTTATTCTTCAAATAAACCAGCAGACTTCCTCGGTTTAGAAATCGGGGCAACATTTATTGGATTATTTAACAAGTAACCAGTATCAACAAAGGTGTTCCAACCATTTCCTCCCTCTAACAACGGGTTAGATGTGGGCTTCCATTCTTCAACCTTAAAGGGGTTGCACCCCAGGGATCCGGCCAGTCCAGTGAAATGTCAGTGTTCAATAATTGTCCGGTCTCCCCTCCAGTAAGGGGATCGTGTCCTTGCCTCGGTCATCTGTCCAAACTTGTTCTTGTGAGGGGGAATCCTCCAGCCAAAGTCTGCTGATGGTCCCCTCTGCTGTAACTCCAACATTCTCCATTCCAGCCCCTCTCTCCCCACCTTTTCTTTCTCTCTCTTAGTTTCCTTCTCCACTCCTTCGTCTCTCGCTCTTCCCAATAAGGTTGAGGCGTACTCTCCCGTCTCCTTCTAGCATCCGCCTCCTCCTTTGGGATTCTCAATTTCTCCACCTTCCCAGTCCATGGGTCCTCCAACCAAACACACTCCCAACATGGAGGCAGATCCCAATCTCTCCCTTTTATATCCCCAAGCCCAGCCTCCACTTATATCCGGGGTTTCTGCTCCATTCCCACCAAAACAGTCCCGGTTTCTTAAACCATCATCTCCTTCGATTTTTCTTCAACGGTCCCTGGGTTTGTTCCAGGTGGTTTTATCTTCCAGGGAGGGGGGATATGTGGTGTTTGAACTTCCTTGTCAGCAGAGGGCAGGAAGAACAGCACTCCTGTGAGAGGAATCTTGCTCGTACTTTCAGTCTTACAGAGTGCTTCTTATAAATCAAACTATAATGTAAAATTGGTAGGCTATCCATCTGAAAGTTGGCACTAGATCTAAGTGGATTAAGTGGAAATGAATCAACATGAAGAAACCTGCCCAGAGAAGATACCATTATTCTGTCTTGCTTTCAGTCTTGGAGTTGTCGACATTTACTGTATATTATTACACTTAAATTGCAGTTATATTCTTATCTGCAGTGCCATTGAACACAGAATGGCTTACTTCTGTGGAAATGTACAGGATTCCAATTTAAGAGTGCAAACCTATACCCCACAAGCAACTCCCGCTGAGTACCGTGTTGCTAAATCACAGGATTACAACCTGAGGTTTTAGAGGATTAAAATCCTCTGTATATTAATTGAAAACAGCACATGTAAAAGTTCATGCATTAGTGGCCATAAGCAAGCAGCCATGAAAATGGCTTTTATGTGTGCTTAGTCATGTCATATTACATTTACACTCTTTCATCCCAAGAACCTGTATAGCCTCTTTTATTTTGTGAAGTGGAAGAATGGGTGCCCCTTGAATGCCGACAATTTTATGTCTAGGCAATTTTATGTCAGAAGGAAGACTGTAGTCCTTCATGACAAGTCGGGAGAAGAAACATGTAGAAAATAATCATGAAAGCAGAAAAAGTGATACCTTTTCCCTCACATCAGAGAGTGTGAGAGTTTAAACTGCGCAAGTTTAAGATGTAGTGCAAACTTATTAACAAAATACAGTGCTCTTACCACCGTCACCTCATCATGCAATACACAGGGCACAACATACAGCACACATACGTTTTGAAAAAGAAATCTGTTTAAGTTGACGTTTATGGAATCTTTCAGATATTCTGGATAACATTGTGAGCTGGTGTCTCTATCTGTTGTTTGCAGAATAATAAACATGAAGGGGGATTACATACTTTGCATGGGGTATTCATAGTCCATATATCCTTGTGGGAGGGCTGTCTGAGCAGCAGGGTTGTTGTTTTTTTGCCCAATATTATGGTTACATAGATAGATTAGATTTTATCCTGCAAAAGTAGCCCCTCCTGCTCTGGGATTAGAATATGGCATGCCTTATTACTGCTGGCAATCAGCTGTAATTTTTTTCTAACCCAACATTTTTTAAAATAAACTAGTATGATTAATTCATTGAATGTTTAGAGGAAATTGTGATCTCATAAATGCCACAGAAGTGCCACAGGACACAAAGTCTGAAATAATTGACCAGAAGCAAATCCTTTCTCATTCCCCGTCTCTCCTTCCACACAAGACAGAGAGAGAGAGGAGTAGGAGAATTGCAAAGTCTAAAAGCAGAACACTTTTGTTTAAATTTGTTTGGCTATCTTAAATTGTCCTATTGCAAGTGTAAAATTTTATCTTCGGAGATTAGACATGTTCCTGCAGCTCTTCCCAAGTACACACGCTACTCTGTTTTCAACTGATTTAGGTTACCATCCCTTTTTCACTATAAAGCAGTGGTCCCCAGCTTTGGGTACACCAGGTGTTCTTGGACTGCAATTCCCAGAAAGCTTCACCACCAGCTGTGCTGGCTGAGGTTTCTGGAAATGGTAGTCCAAGAATATTTGGGTTACCAAGGTTGGGAACCACTGCTATACACGATGTGTCCACATTTGTACTGCAGCCTGCCACTGATTTAGAATGCTCTCAGATGACTGAGGTTTTTTTTTTGTTACCAGCCCTAATAGCTTTCCATCTTTTCTTCTTCACTGGCTTCCCTGCAGCAATAACAAAACATGGGGAAAGCAGTTGACAATCACAAGAGAGTTACAAATGGAAGATGACAATTATTTCTCCTCCCACTTCCAGCTGTATAATTAAATGGTTGAGGCAGGTCAGTTAATTGCACAACAGAAATCTAGTCTAGAAATGCTGTGACTATAACTATTGTAAGAATCATCTCAATACAGCAGGAAGAACTCATATAGGGGTTGATGTGGTTGCGAGCCCTGTATGCTCACCTGCACATTTTGGAGGCTTTGTTCACCTGAATGTGATCAATAACCAAGGAATCTAGATCCAGGCCCTTTGCTTTCAGCATGTGCAAGAGAACACAGCACTCTTTTTTGGCCAACACCTGTGTCCAGCCCCACACCTGCCAACTCCACCAATGTAGCAACAGAATGGCCCATGTTGCTTCTTAAAAATCATATCCTTCAAATATTTGGTTGATTTCCCAGTATGTGTGTGTACTTAATGGCCTGGACAGTCTCTCATGTGCATTCTTGAAGTAGACTTAAAGATTGGATCCCCTTGATTTGCATGGTCGAGTAGCGTCCACTGAGCTCCCTGTCATATTGAGATGATTCTCATAGAGAAGGAATAGATTGTTCCTAAAGGCCAGAAGAAGTTGGGCAAAAGAGAGAGATATCTCAAATATCTGACAACTGCAGAGCTGGAAGGGGCCTTTGGATATAGTTATTGTAGTTGAGAGTAGAACCTGAAGAGTTCAGATCCACACTAGTCTTGAAATAATTTTCTTCTCATGCCAGATTGGAGCTCATTATGGTTACTCTTTGTCTGTGTACTCCCAGTATTGTCAAGACTGACTAGCAGCAGTTCTCTATGGCTTAATAAATAAAATAAATAAATCCTCCCCTAACCCTACTTAGAGAAAGCAAGAGCTTGCCATCTTCTGCAGGGAAAACGACCATGTTATGGTTCCACCATTGAAAATCAACCCAGCACAGTGGTGCCTTGCTAGACAGTTACCTCACATTACAGTTTTTTCGCTAGACATTGGCTTTTTGCGATCGCTGTAGCGATTCGCAAAACAGTGATTCCTATGGGGGAATTTCGCTGGACAATGTTTGGTCCCTGCTTCGCAAACCGATTTCTGGTTTGATGACGATTTTGACAGCTCCCTCCGCGCTCGCAAATAGGTGTTTTCAGGACCTAAGCTTCACAAGACAGCGATTTAAACAGCTGATCGGCGGTTCACAAAGCAGCTTTCCTATGGCCGATCTTCGCTAGACGACAATTCTTCCCCATTGGAATGCATTAAACAGGTTTCAATGCATTCCAATGTGGAAATGCTTTTCGCTAGACAATGGTTTTGCTAAACAGCGATTTCAGTGGAACGGATTATCATCGTCTAGCGAGGAACCACTGTATACTGCCTTCTCCTCCTCCTCTTGTTCCCAGGAGCCTCTTCTTTTTGAGGGATTTTCAACCTCAGACCTCGAAATAATGCTCAGCTAGTGGAACGTGATGGTGTAGGTGCGTATGTGCCAGGGCAGCCCTTTATTCTGCCTGTGGCAATAAGATACGAGGCCCGCCCTGCCTAGTATTACCTTGTGCATCTCAAGGTTCATAGCTGCGAGGACAAGCCCTCGCTCCTCCTCTTTCCTGTCCCTAATTCGGTACTATCATGGAACAGGATAGTACCCCACCTCCCTCCACCGCCGCCAGCATGTCTTTCGGACCTGTGACACAGCGGCCACCTTGAGGAACGCCCAGGTTCCTAAAGGAACGGCACGCCCTACACACTGATAAGGGGAACGGACGCGCTCAACGGAGTTCCCCGAGGGCTTTCGTTTTCCACCGACGAGGAAAAAAAGGGGGTGGGCTGGCCGTGTAAATACTCCGAGGAAGAAGAGGAGGAGGAGAGAAGGGCTGGCTGGGAAGGAAGGGCAGCTGCTGGCGGCTCGCTTCCAGGAAGCTAAGGGAGGCGAAGCGGTGGCTCCAGAAACAAACTAAGCGCCCCCCCTTCCTGGGGAGTAAGTTTCTACAGCAAGAGGGAAGCAGCGCGAAGCCCCATCCGCCATGGCGAGCTCCAAGCGGCAGAGAAGCGCCAAAAATGCCTCAGGTAGGCGCGAGAGAAGGCGGGGAGCGTGACCCCCGCGCTGAAACAAAAAAGAGACATTTTTGCGCCTTGGAGAAGCCGAACGGGGTTGAGGGCGATACGTTTGGAATAGGGAGGGAGGAGCCGGGGGTTGCCCTGTCCGTGACCGCCGCCTCTGTCCGGAGAAGGGCTGCCCCCGCCGCCCCTGCTTTTCTCTCGGGGAGAAATTGAGAAAAGGCGCCCTTTAAGCGCGGCTCGCCTGTTCAGGATAAGGATGGGACGGGTTATGCGAGGTTTTTTGCGGCTTGTCAGGGGAAAGGGAAGCGGGTGGGGGGGGAACGCCTCGTTCTGGGGGCAGGCTTGAGAAGCGTTCCCCTGGGCACGGACATAACGCTTGAGACTCCGTATTGCAGGACCCTGCAGCCCCCCTCCCTTCCCCGCCTTTATCGTGCTGGAGAGGTGTGCACCTACTGCAACACACTCACACCTTGGCAACCGGGCTCCTGCAGGCGAGCGGAATTGCAACGACTGTCGTCCGCAGCCGGTCTGCAGGGGGCCGGATTGGGAAAGTGGTTGAAGTGGGGAAAACAAGGGGGCTTCACGGAAGGGCGAGCGCGCTGCTTTTTTGCCCTTTAGCTAAAGAAGGCAACTCCGGGACAACGCTTCGCCTCGCCGCCGGTCCTTTGTTCGGCTCTGGGCTCCTCCCTTCGGCTAGCCGGCCCTGCCTTTGTCCTTCTTCTCCTTCCTGTGGCCGTTCGGCTCCGCCCCGTCTACTCGCTGCAACCCACGTGGCCGCCGCGTTGCAATGTTGTGCCCTTCCTGATAGCTGCTGGGCCTGTACCTTGTAACTCTTCGAAGGCGAAGAGCCGCGCCTTTTGCTAATGAAAAGCCGTGATTATGTGCCAGCGCTTGCAAAGCGGGCGCTCCGGGCTATAAATCACGTTTGATGGGGGAGGAGAGGGATCCGATCCGAAGAGCGCTTCTCTGCAAAGACTGCTTATTTGGGCGGAAACAAAAGCCAGCTATTAAGGAGCAATCCCTGCACCCAGCCTGTGATCCCTGTGAATAATACCAGAGCGGTAATCTCTGTTACAGCAGCAATTTTTTTTTTTTTTTTTTGCCCAAGGCACACAGGATAGGAGCAGCTGCGAGCAATAAAATTCACACAGCCACTGCAGTGCCGACATTAAAAAAAAAAACCACCTTTTTAAAAAAAGTTGACATGACGTTTGTGCGTGGGCTGTAATGAATAAGTAACCTCAATGTCACAAACTTATAATCGAGGAAGCCACTGTGTGTATGAAGTGCCTTTTTGATACTCACATTTATGCACACTGATACAACAATATCAGTGTGCATAAATGGATACAAACGGATCTAGATGAATTTCCCCAGTCCGTTGGGAATGCAATACCTCCTTAGCAACACAGCAGACATGTTCCATCTCTTTGAAACAACAACAGCCAACTCTGTTCATTTCAGTTGGACCCAGAGAAGGAGCAAGTTAGAAAGAGTGGGTTTTACTTAGGAGGTGTTGGACGTTTTGATCCAGCCCTCTTGATTAGATTGTATCGATTAAGTCCAGTGCATGCTTGTTTTCCACTTGTCCATACCTGTGGCAGTTAAAAGATAAACAATTCATATTCCATTTACACAGTCTGGCTACCAGAGATGAGCAGGAAATGGCAACTTTCATATCAAGATGCATAGTTCTGAAGCTCGGTCACATTGTATTCACCAAGGCTTTCATAGCCGGGATCTAATGGTTGTTGTGGGTTTTTCGGGCTCTTTGGCCGTGTTCTGAAGGTTGTTCTTCCTAACGTTTCGCCAGTCTCTGTGGCCGGCATCTTCAGAGGACAGCACTGTTCAGAGAGCACAGAGTGCTGTCCTCTGAAGATGCCGGCCACAGAGACTGGCGAAACGTTAGGAAGAACAACCTTCAGAACACAGCCAAAGAGCCCGAAAAACCCACAACAACCACTCAGTCACATTATTTGTGTGTAGCCATTAATAGAAATCCCTCCCCCACCAAAAAGGTTTTTAAGTTTAGTGTTTGGTATAGTAAAAGGGGATGATACATGAGAAACTGCCTATCCCTTTATAAAGCCATTTGGTCCTTGCACGTATCCAAAGAAGATACAACCTGCTGGTTTCATATGATCCTGAGGGCTGTTCCACATTCTTTCCAAGAAGAGTATTTAGTGTGATTGTACCCACCATCTGGATTACCCTTCCCTGATATTAGACATGTCCTGACAAGTGTATACATGCCCACTCAACTAGACAAATGAAATTCTGTTGAAAGAGTAAGCATTATATCCAGAGACTCAGAGCCACTACAACTATATTCAGATTTCTAGCAAGAAAATACTTTGATGTAACTGCTGTGTGTGTTTGGCAGTAAAGTATATATTACAAGGAGAGACACTAAATATTATTGTTTTCTAATGCAGGAGAAATTCACGTGGATAGCAAGAATGTGCTGCAGCATTTAAAAGGTAAAGTAACTGGTTGTTGTCCAAAATATAATCCAAGATCAACTTAATTGACAACAGAACAGGCAAACAAGGAGGAAGTGCAGGCTCTTGTAAGGCAGGGTATGGAGAATATGTACACAGAAGCAAACATCAAGGAATAGCTCTGATTTTTAGCTTTGTGGGACAGTTCCTCCCCTACCTCTCGTGACAAAGGATTAAATTGCTTGAACAGCCTCATCAAATGAACTAATTCACGGTAAATTGGTGAAACAGCTCTTGTTCAAATAATGTTTGCCTGTACATGCATTTAAAAAAGGCTGAGATGTCCCATTAGCTCTTATTTTCAGGGCAAGGTCACAAGTAAAGCAGAATGGTGCACGCACATAACTGCATCTAAAGATATGTGGCTGCTCACCTTTGAAACAAAGTTGTCAAAGTGAAAATGGAAACAGGAGATAGTTTACAAAACTGAGTAACTGTATTTCAAGACTTGACTAAGTAGCAGTAGAATTAAGAAAACAAAAACCCTGGAGTGCTGATTTTGTAATATATTAGGAGTTGGTGGGCAAGGGCGTATACTGTAGGAATAATGTTTGGAGCTGCAGTTCAGTATGAGTTCCACTGATGGTGTCTTCAAAACAGGTGTCGCCTTTTAAAAACAAATTGACAGTCATAGATTTTGAGGCAACCATTTCAGAAGCAGATTCCGGACTTTGGACTCAACTGTAAAACTGTTAATGTAAATTTATCTTAGATGAAAATATTTTAATGAAAATGTTGACTGCATGTTTTTTGAAACCTTGTTTGTAAATGAACTGTATGCTGTACTTTAATGCAATTTAAAATGTATGTTTTAAATTATCTTCAAATTATAGATGGGCAGCAAAACATCACAGAAACAGATGCCATGGACGAAAGGTAAAGTTCTTTGTTGTGACACAATAGCTGACAACAGAAGGCAGTGGAAAGAGGGAAATATCTTTGTAATATGTTCTGTGTGGGGCTGCCAATGAAAACTGTCACAAAACTTCAGCGGGTCCAAAATACAGCAGCCAGATGGCTGACTGGGGCTGGTCACAGGAATCACATAAACCCCTGTGTTACAGCAGCTTCACTGACTGCTGACCTGTTTCCAGGCGCAATTCAAAGTGTTGGTTTTAACCTATAAAGCCCTAAATGGCCTGGGTCCAAGCTATCTCAAAGACAGTATCTCCCTTTATGAGCCAGCTCGGGTGTTAAGATCATCAGGAGAGGCCTTTCTCTTGGTCCCACCAAGGTGCATCTGATGGGAACATGGGAGAGGGCATTCTCTGTTGCTGCTCCCAGACTCTGGAACTCCCTGCCACAGGAAGTCAGACTGGCCCCATCTTTGCAGTTCTTCCACAAGTAGACAAACGTTCCTTCAGTAACTAGCAACCTGTTGTGTGAGTTTTAGGTGGATTGTTATGCATTATTACTGCTTTAACTGAATTTTTAGTACTACTTGTGTTTTCCATTTCTCAGAGTGGCATTTTTAAAAATATTTGTATATTTATTGTTCTTAGCTTTAATATTACCTCTTAATGATGTAAGATGCCTCTTTATACTCATCCTTCTTAGCTTTAAATATTGTCTTTTAATGATGTTAACCACTGTTGTATTGTTTTCAACTTTAAATATTTTATTTCAATGTTGTAAGCCGCCTTGGGTCCTTTTCAAGGAAAAAGGCAGGGTAAAAATATTTTAAATAAATAAATGAGAAGAGGCAAATTCCCATATCTCATGCTTATTGCTATAACAGCCACATGCCAGTCTTGTGAGATACAGCTCCAGTTAGAGATGGGGGTATTCGTATACGAATATCCCTGCACAGGTGGCATTAATGAGGGTCCAGCCCCATGGGGGCTGAGAGTCCACTCATTGATCCATTGCAGACGCGGACAGCACGATTCTACAAATGGTGCCACAGCGCGCAATCTGCTCGCCACTCTTCAGCCTTGCAGCAAGGATTGTCCTTCCACCTCCTGCCAGGAGTAGTGAGCGGATTGCACACTGCAGAGCCATTTGTAGAATGGCGCAGTCCACATCTGTGGCGGAGCAGTGAGTGGACCATTGGGCCCCATGGGGCTGGACCCTCGTTAATGCCACCCCCATCTCTGCTCACAATACAAAAGTAAAAGTTGTAAGAGTGATCAGAACTGTGTCTGGTTGCAGAATTACAGTTTTCTATCAGTATAGATTTTCTCCATTGGACTAGTTAATTCAGTCTAATACAGAAATACTATTTGGCTCAAAATTTTCATTTCTTAAAAACATACAACTCCACCCCATACAGCTCCAAATTTAAGACTTTTGTTTTAAGACAAAAGTCTTAAACTGGAACTTATTCTTCTCGTCACATGAGTTAAATAGTACATAGACAGCAATAGTAAATTAATAGCTTGCACAGTCTGCACATTAATAGATTGAAATAATAGAACTTCAAACATTCTTTAAAAATCAACTGAAATTAGCTCCTGCTTCTTAGACTGCTAGTAATAAGCCTTAGGTATATTGGTCAAGATGAAACATATTAGCTGATATCTTGTTGCTTAGCATAGTAAGTTGCACTGACTAGAGTGAGCCATTGAATCAATGGAGATTTGATGAGTCAACTGCTCTGTAAATTTCATTGATTCAAATGGGCCTACTTTAGTTGCAACTTACTATTCATGAAGGAGTTGACTCACCAAATCTGTACTGATTCAGTGTGCCTACTCAAGTGCAGCTTACTGTGCTAAGCAACAGGATTTCAGTCATTGTGTCAAACACAGCAAGGAAACTCTGCATCCGGTAGAATTTCTGGTCTCTTTCTTTGACTTGTAAACACACCAGTTAAATTATAAACTTGTTTTTGAAACTCCACTGTGTTTCAAAAGCAGCTTCATATATAAGTTTGGAAACTGCTGTTTTAGAAACATGGCCATCTAAAGTCTCTTTGGGCATGAACAGCTAGCTTAGTGGTTAAATATTTTGAGTCGTAGCCACCAACTTGTATGAGCACATTCAACAGCTTTATGTGTGAATGAAAGAAAAAGAGAAAGAGACTGTATTAATTTGTATGTTCTGTATTTGTAGAATCAAACAGCTCTTTGACCCAGCATCAGAATACAAAATGAACCATAAGAGAAGAGGACTTGCTCTCATCTTCAATCATGAGCGTTTTTATTGGCATCTAATGTTGCCAGAGAGACGTGGCACCCTTGCTGACAGAGAAAATCTGAAACGCAGGTGAAATGACCTCAGTTTTGTTTGCTAAAATTATTACTTTTTTACTAGTAAGAGAAGGAAATCAGTTCAGTTTCATGTTACTCATAAAACAAGAAAGGCCTGGAGTAAGCTTTGAAAAAACAAAAACAAATTGTGAAGTCCCCATTCAAATGTTATCTCAGTTCTGAACTTGATGATTTGCCTCACATAAGCTTGTTTTCACTGAGGTCTTCTATGATTTGTTCACTGAATAAATCAACCTCTGTACAGGCTACCCAAACAGTCTCATCTCCACAAAACCCATTTCTTGCTTCTTTTCCTGTTATTTCTATTGTGGTTTTCATGTATCTACAAGGGAAGAAACTGGTCAGTTGTTAGTGTCCCACTCATTTCTAAAGCTGAATATTTAGAGAGATTAATCAAAGTGGTAACATTTGTAGGATACCCTAAATAGGATGCTAGAATGAAATACTGTTCTGTTTGTAACAGCTTGTCAGGGCTTGGATTTGAAGTAAAATGCTTTGATGATCTGAAAGCAGAAGATGTGTTGCAGAACATTTACAATGGTAAGTGGCTCTACTGTATATGCTTAAATATTTTCAGCTATAATTGTGCCACAGCTTTGCTACCAAACATTTGGCATTCTTGATAAATTCTTCCAGAATATGGGAGGAGATTCTTTTTTGCCATCAGAAGATTTGCTCGACATCCTTGCTGAAGCTGAACCAGTGTAAAAACAGAATTGACAAGTTTATTGCTGAAAACATTTTCTGTATTTATTAAATGCTACTGTTGATTACTTATTCTCAAGAGCTTTAGTGAATATCATGGAACCTGATCTGAAATGCAGCTCCAGCTAGAATGCTGCTAGTTAGGTTTAGAAAAATTGTGAAGGATAGATGATAGCTCTTGCATTTAAGGTTTACTTGATTCTAGGATTTGATGTCTGTGCAAGCTTATCAGGCAATAAACAAAACAAACCAAAAGCAAAAACTAATAAAGAAAAAAATAAGGAAGATAAAAAACATTGTTGCACCATAAAGACTAACTGCTATCGTTTAATGTGAGCTTTTGTGGACAAGTCCACTTCCTCCAACATAAGAACAAGACTGCATGGCAAATATTTATAGATTTATATATGGCCGAAAAATAAAGAGATGGTGGTTGAATGTATTCGCGAAGGCTTTCACGGCCGGGATCTAATGGTTGTTGTGGGTTTTTCAGGCTTCTTGGCCGTGTTCTGAAGGTGGTTTTTCCTAATGTTTCGCCAGTCTCTGTGGCCAGCATCTTCAGAGGACAGCAAACTGTGCTCTGGTGTAGTTTGGCTAGGGCGTGGAGTATTTATGGCTGTGAGTTGGGATGATTAGTGTGTATTGTTGTGGGTGTATTGTTTTCTGTGGATGGGTGATTAGTGTGTTTTGTTGTGGGTGTATTGTTGTGATAAGGAGATTATCTGTCACTGTGGTTGATGGTGGTGATCCCCTTGACCTTGTTGGTTGGGTATCCATCCAACATTCAGTTTTGGCCTGGAAGGCACCTAGCATCTTGACTGTTTCTGTGGCAAAACCCCAGGTACTTGGGTTGCTGGAAAATACAGTTGTCTTAAGCCATCAAATCCTTAGTACTAATTTTTAGATTATCTGGAAATGAGAGGTCCCTGAGGTCCTGATTTGCAGACAAGGAAAGAACAGTCGTTGTGGTGGCACTGTGGTTGCCAAATAACCAATTCAAAGAAGATCGCTTAATGGCTTCATTGTGATGTGTTCAGCCTATGGTAAATATGGTTTTATAGAGCCTGGTCTCTTAAACAATTTGTGATTTTAAATATGGGTTGGTATTTACTGTCTGTTGTGACAATATATTTGTGCTGAGAAGGACAAGAGTTTAAAATGTTTTTACACTATTGATTTGGTGTAATTTTGTACTTTGTTTTTCTATCTTACTTTCTGGGTGGCTTGCATGGATTACTGGTCAAGCTATAGAATAATTGTGTGCCATGATTTTGACTTACAGTGGCCCTTTACCAGGGTTCTCCTAGGTAGTGAGTACTCAGAAGTGGTTTACCATTCCCTTCTTCTGGGGGCGCCCTGGAATTGTGCAGCTTGCCCTTGACGACACAGGCAGGCTGTTTTCCCAACCTCTAGCCCCACAGCCAGATACCAAAGCCACTAAGCTGTATAGCCAGCTAGGCTATATAAATACAGTTAAATAAACAAACAAGCATCTCAGACGGTAAGGGAGGAGGATAGGCTTTTCTGAAAGGGTCTTGAGCAAGCTGCTCATATTGTCATTAGAGTGGGTAAATAAGAGGAAGAGGGGGCAGCAAGGCAGGGGGTATATGGGTCCCTGCAATGAGGGGTCATGGGAAGGTGTTTGTGATAGTGCATTGGGGTCACAGGGAGCAAAATGGGGTTCAGATCTTTGAACCAAAATTTATTTCAGGATAGGATAAAATAACTTTGGCCAGTCAGCCCAGTCCCAAGGCTAGCCAACATAAGTTAATACATCTTTGCTCTACCTGCCACTGATATCAGAGTGACTTACTAATTTTCATTGAAGTACAATTTTGTTGCCTTGGCAGTGTCCACAGCCCAACATGATGATGCAGATTGCTTTGTATGTGTTTTCCTAAGCCATGGAGAAGATGACCATGTTTATGCCTATGATGCCAAAATTGAGATACAAACATTGACCAACATGTTTCGAGGAGACAAATGCCCAAGTCTTGTAGGGAAGCCAAAAATATTTATAATTCAGGTGAGAAATGGTACTCTTGGATTCCTGTATTTTGACTGAGATGAAAACCAGATTTATTGAGAGAGAGAAAGAGAGAGAATCATTGAGAGCAATAGGTTTAATTGAAAAAATGAGCAAGCAAAACAGAAATCATCATAATTTGTTTTGGTAACATGGAGACTGGCGAGAATTTTATCAGCTATACTGATCAGAGTAATTTAATGCTTGTTCACGTAGGCATTTTTGTCCCATTGTTTAGTGTCTTGCCGGGACAGACTGATTTGCTCTGTTTTTCTGGCCACACAGTGTAATCACTGGAGCAGACCAATTTGCCCTCAGAGCACCCCAATCTGTACCTTTTTGAGCCCCTCTCCAGTGTTTTTACTTTTTTGTGGCGGTTTTGTGCTTTTGTTTTGTGCACATTCCCAGCATGTGTAATCACTGGAAATGGACTAAAACTGAGCCTCCAGCTGTTATATCTGCCAAGGCTCCTTCCAGTTTCAATTTCCAATACTGTATCATGAAGTGGCTTAATAAGTGAGCCACTTCAGGATATTGACAGATTGAACACTTCTCATGCTCCTCTTCAGAGAGGCAAGGGAAATGAAGTTATTATTTAGTTTTTGTTTTGTTTTTACTCCGCAAACCATCATTGTGCTGAGTTGCTTGAATTATTATTATTTTTTAAAGAAATATTTGCTTTTATGTGAAATGCCGATTCAGACTGTGGCTATGGGGAGTTTCTTGATTGGCACTATACACAAAGATTGTATTTAAAGAAAATTTAATCTAAGTGATCCGGTGCATCGGTGATGATCTAGCAGAGGCAAAAATAATTTCACTTCCCCTGCCCCTCCTCTGAGGGTTCATAGTAGAAGTGCAGTTGATAGTAGAAGGAACTGGAGGGTCACCCGAGACCGATATGCCATTCGGACATGAGGATGGCACCAAATGGCATATGGTTCCTTCTCCCTACCTCAAGAAACCCTAATTAGACTGCACTAGCCTGCACCAAAAAAGGGCCAGTGTGGTCCCCATCCAAAATTGGCAAATTAAGTAGCAAATTAAGAAATTAGCTTAACCATTTACTGTTGCTTGCCTAATGTTAAGCTGTAAGTTTGCCTATGACATTTTTGCTGACTGGGTTACAGTGGCACAAGTATGTAATAGGATTCTGGCCAGTGTGTCTTCAAGTTTTATATTTTCTCATATGTCATAGAGCCAACTTGGATTGTGTTTTAAGACTTGCCTTATTCATCAGAGCATCTGCTTGATATGAAATGTAAAAGCTACCCTCTTTTTGGAAATAAACCCAAAGTAAAGAAACTTTCCCATGTTTATTGGCTTTTTGCATTAAGATATGCCACTAAAAAATAAAACAGTAACAAATAAAAGGCAATCCACTCTAGTAAGAGGTACATCAACGAACAGAGAATTTTACCAGATCTGCTTGTTTTAGAGTTGTGTTCAACTCAGTTACTTGATTTCCAACACTTGTTTTTCCTGGTACTAGGCATGCAGAGGAGATAAGCACGATGACCCTGTCCTAGCTCGTGATACTGTGGATAGCAGAGAAGAATCCAGTATCAATGAAACCACAGTAGATGCAGCTGCAGTATATACCTTACCTGCTGGGGCAGACTTCCTCATGTGTTATTCTGTAGCAGAAGGTAAAATGTTTTATATTTTTATTGACCTTTAATGATTAATTGAAAGAAGCATTTACCTTACCCACAACGTGGGAGACTACAGATATGAGCGTGGCATCACAGGTGCTACAGCAGTCCTTTCTTGTGTCCCTGAACCAGCCTGGTCCATTCATTGGGCTCCTCACAGCACACAGGCCCGACTCTGGTGACTTTGTGCCACTCACAGAAGTAGTCCTGCAGATGCTTCCCTGACTCTCCCCGCAGCTGACCGCTCAGCAGCTGAGCGGGAGACTCGTTTTCCCACCTCCTCCCATGTCTAAGAGGCAGTTTAAAGAAATGTGGTTTTTTTGTATTCTTATATTGCTTTGATGTACAGAAATGCATATTATATTTCTTATATCAGTATGCATAAATACAGCTTTTAATTCTTCAGTGGTTTGCAGTGTTAAGACTTGGCAGATTATGTATGAAGACTTACATGGGCCAAAGCTGAAGAAAGTTGGTGCTTTGATTCCTTTACCAGAGATACTGACACCTTCTTTTTGAAATAATCAAGAAATAGCTTGGGGAAAAACAAGGTTTCCAGTTGTTCTCCCCCTATCCAATCCTGTTGGTTTCTAGTGGTCTCCATTTCTTGGTACTGGTCTGCTGCAGTGTGTATTTGTTAAATGTAATAATGTAAGTAGTTATTTTAGTAGTTGTTCTTAGTAATTCATGCTCTGGGGAATAAATCTTTCAGTTGTCCTAAATCAGTAACTTAGACTTGTTATCATCAATGTTGCTTATGGCATGTTAAAAATACTGACTGCAGATTGAACATTAAGGATTACCTTCTACTTCTTTCTCTCCCAACAGGGTACTATTCTCATCGTGAAACTGTGAATGGTTCTTGGTACATTCAAGACCTGTGTGAGATGATAAGGCGATATGGCTCTTCTTTGGAGTTCATAGAGTTACTGACACTTGTTAACAGGAAGGTATCTCACCGCAAAGTGGATGTGTGCAAAGATATTCATGCACTCGGGAAAAAACAGATTCCTTGCTTTGCATCAATGTTAACTAAGAAGTTGCATTTCCGCCCCAAATCTTAAATAGTGTAGGGTGTGGCAATTAAGACATCAATCTTGTTTATTCGTTTTGTCGGTTTTTGCTGTAGGAGACATATTAAGTCAAATATACAACTTGCTTGAATTATGGATTTAGGACTAAATGTAGTGTTAGCTCCAACTACAGTAGTGTGAGTAAAAAAAAAGGGATTTGTCAGCCACAAGTAGCATAAATTTGATGTCATTTTAGGCGGTGACTAACATTGGATTTTGTTCTTAGGCTGCAGTTTTATATGCACTTACTTGGAAGTAAGCCCTATTGAATTTATTTGGGTTTACTTGAGTGGACACGTTGAAGTATGCTAGGAAGTGTTCAGTTAATTGTTTTTAGTTTGCTTGCCTCACCGTAGATTTTTAGTCAACTTAGCTTATTTCTAAAGTACAAATGTTCATGGCAGGCCCATGCAGTATAATTAGAAGTAGCAGAGAGGCTTTTTAAAAATGCTGTCAAGTACTGAAAAGAACTTTTGAAATCTGAAACAATTTTCTCAAAATGCAAATAGAAATCCAAAATAAACTTTTATATTGACAAAACTTCCATGAAATTTAACATTTAAGTACTTGATACACTGCATCTAAAAGGAAATGAACATTAAGATGGACTCAGGGAAGTTTAGAAAATCAAGTCAAATAAAGGAACCATTGACCAATTTTTTTTTACTATATTAAAGGTTCCACTAAGCTACTATTTGTATCCCATTTTGTAATTGAGATTTTGTACTTTTAGGAGTTTTCAGTAGTTTGTCTTTTACATACTAGAACTAAGTGGGTGACTATTTCCTTAATCTGCTGTATGGTACAGACTTCACCCCTTATTTAACCATTGCTAACTGCCTTCTCAGTACAGTCACAGATTCATCACTGACATTCTTATGACTGGATAGAGCAAGCATAATAGCACCAGCCATCATAGGAGCTAACTTGACCTAACTCAGGCAGTATCCAATGGTGTTTTCGTAGATGTCTGAGACATACACTACAGTATTCTGGCTTTCTTTATGCCTCTAGTTTCCCTGGACTTAACTGCTGGCCTAATGCTCAAGAAGATTATTCCATTACATACTTGTTGTCCTGTGGAGTTCACTGTTTTAAATTAAGATACTGCTGGACATTTTGTTTGTGGTATGTTATAAATCATCACTGTCTATGGAAAAGTTTATGTATGCGTAGATAATTGGATTATTATGAGAGACATTTTGCTTAAGACAAAGATGACCCATAGCCAAAACTGTAATACATTTTTTTATTTATCTTATTGTGAAGATACTTTCCAATCAAGGAGATCCCGGAGTAAAACAAAACAAAACAAAAATCAGTTTTTGTCTCCTTCTTGATGAAAAATAGGGTGGAAATCCACAATAAGACACTATTTGTTCTTTCTATTTTGAACAGGTTGCTCTCAAAATATAGACCTTTTTTTTTTGTAAAACAAACACGCAAACGAAAAATCCTAATTATCAGAAAAAGTTTTAAGTCCAATATATATTGCAGGAGTTTTTCCTACTACCAGTTATAAAAAAGACTCTGTCCAAAATATCCAGTTTCTAATTGAGAAAGCTCAAGGGCTAATACAGCTAAAAGTGCATGAAAAATTAATGTTTTTCATTTATTTCTTCCATTGGAAGGCGCAATTTTAAGGGGTTCTTCAGTCGTTTTAAGGATTCTTCCACCTATTGGTGTGAGAAAAGAATAAAAATTGGTAAGCATCTGCTGTTCAAATTCTTGTGCTCTTCCTTTGCCAAGCTTCTGGTGGTGGGCACTCTGAACTTGGAACACACAGCAAGTGTCGAATTCTCACCCTTGTGTTGAGAGTCCTCATGACCCCCTAACACAAGGCAAGACATTTTTAAAGAGAAACTCAGCCTGTGTGAAGGTAATCAGTCCTTGCCCTTCTGGATTATCCCTGCACTTCCATCCAGAAATTATTTCCCCACTCCCCAAGGCCTTTGAAATAACCCTGACACAGTAAAGAACTGACAGGAATAATCTTGAGTGGAGGTAGATTAAAGATGTATTTTCAGATTAGTTTTGAAAAGGTAAGTGGAAACAACAACAGGAAGTAAAAGATCATAAAAACCATGGTTCTCAGCATTTCAAAATTTTCTTCCCATTATTCAATCTTCAAAGAACCTGGGTCCCACTGTGACAAAAAACCAAAAGCCCACTTTTCCTCAAGAAAAATGGTTTCAGGCAGCTAGTTATTATATTATTCATCATAAACTGATAGGCAAAATGAAATGTCTGATTAAGGAGAAAAACCCTGCAGTGTCTATTGTTATTACTAGCTGGCCAAAAGGTGACAGATGGATAATGCATGACCAGTTGAGTTAATAAGAGATGATATGTGGTACCTGCAGGAGGATATGGAGATCAAGGGGAGAGCAGGTTCTTGGTAATTATTATAAAACTCTGTATCCCACCAAGACTATTTCTATGTCTCAGGGGTGTGGTAAATGTAAATGTAGCTATCCTACAGCACAGTGGCACTGAATAATCACTTGTTTTGGAACTGTGTTCAGCTAGCTACAACAGAATTCTGGCATTCACATTGCAAGCAAATGCTCCAATATGGCACACATTCTAGACAACAATGATAGTAGCCACTGGCAAGCAGGACCATCTTTGGGTGCAACTTAGACTGAACCCTTTTTGAGGGTGGTTGACAATTCCTCGCCAATTTGCAGGGATGGTAGTGGTAAAAGCAGGCTGCTCCTTATGATTTGGTCCTTTAATGGTGAATGCAAGCTATAATTGTAGAGTAGTACTCAAGCCAGTAATTCTCAGTAGTCTAGGAAGGTTTGAGTGGGAACTGGAATGGTAGGGCCAACAATATTAATTTTTGTTTAAAATCCTACTAAAGTGGTTGCCATTAGCTTCTGCAGATGGTAAGGCAAATAAGGTTTGTTTATTTTGGAGCTGGAGTGTTTCCCATTTCTCATCCCCTTGACACTAATCACAGCTGCTGTGGCAGATGGAAAGGGAAGATGGGCCCATTATTGCAACATAAGACAATTTATTCTGTTCCCTTCAAGAGTCTGTCATTATGCATTTTGAAATTCAGCTTTTAAAACACAGCCTATATATATTCAGCAGGACATAGCTGTTTTCTATGCATTACATTTTCTTAGGGAAGGGAAGGAATGATGTTGGTAAATCAAAAGCACAAAACGTGTAAGACAACATCTGAAATGGGATGTAAATGAAAGCGTCATCTTCACTAAAATTGTATTACAAAACTACCTGTGCAAGATCTTCTTTTAACTTATTATACTGATCCACGTTGAACTTCTGGCTTTTGGATTTCTGGTGGAAATAGTGGAGGAATTGCCTGTCACGAACTTCTGGATAAACATAATCCTGGGCAGAGATAGAGATGCAGAAAGAAATAATACAAATTACCTTATCATCCACAACATGATTTGTACATATTGCTGTCAGTTGTAGTAGTAAGGAACTATGAAAACTTCATGAATTTACTGTTCTAATGAAGTCATGTTAATGAAACAACATATAATGCACCATGTAAAGTGGAGTATGTAGATACTTGTGACTAACTTCAACAATACACTATGAGGCATCCTCTTGAGAAAGGTGCTGAACAGGTAAAATGCATGTAGGAGCCTTGTGGCGCAGTGGTTAAACTGCTGTACTGCAGCTAAAACTGTGCTCACGACCTGGGGTTCAAATCCCAGGTAGCCGGCTCAAGGTTGACTCAGCCTTCTATCCTTCCGAGGTCGGTAAAATGAGTACCCAGCTCGCGGGGGGGGGGGGGGGCAATGCGTAGCCTGCATAATTAAATTGTAAACTGCCCAGAGAGTGCTTGAAGCCCTATGGGGCGGTATATAAGCAGCACACTTTAATATGCGGCACTTCTGTAAAAATGTGGCACTTCTTGCTTGATTTTGATTTGATAGCCAAGAAACAGCCAAGATAGCTAGAGAGTTTGCAGGCCTAGGAAGCCACACTCAATAGTGCCCCTAATATTACAAGGAGTTTGTGGAACTTAGTAAAAGACTAACTTCCAATCAAGTGCCTAGACATCCCTGTCAGGACACTTTTAAAAAAACCTAACAAATGTACCTCTGCACAACTTTGACATATTATCATAAACATTCCAGCATATATTACTGTTCCAGATATGCTGGCTCAAGTGAGACTCACCTGCTTAGTAAGTACAAAGTAAGCATAGAAAGCCATGGCACTTCCATAGGTGATAAAATATGTGACGGGCTCCATGATATCCCAAGAATACACCCACCAAGTGAGCCAAGCGAGGGCTCCGCCCTGAGTTGACATGAAGGCTAAGCCAATCCACAGAAGACGAGAAGTCTTGGCATCAGCATTTGTATAAATTCTATGTTTCATCTAGGAAAATAAAAAACACATTACATGTCAGAGACCAGGCTGCTGAAACATGATTCTCTTCTATAACTATGTATTCAGATGTGTATTAAGCGACTGCCTTTCCAAGAGAGATTCTGAAGTTCCTCCTCTCATATTCTAATCATGACCTGGTAGAAGATTGGAGAACATCAGATGATGAAGTTAGTACTCTGATATTTGGAGATACTGTTTTCAGGGAGCTATCTCACTGCAGAAACTAGACAGGTTTCAATCTTTTGAACACTGTCCAGAATCCTGTTGGTTAGTTATGCCAGTAAAGTGTGACAGCAATTCAGTTACAATTTATATCATTGCATTTGTGCCAGTGTAACTAACTAACTGAATTCCAGCCACTGTTGCTCAGTCTCCTAACCAATTTTTGAGAAGAATGCTTGGCTTGGTAGACCTTGCTTTCTCTGACCCAGTAAGCCAATTCAAAAATCCTATCCATGTATCTGGTTAAAAACTCAGTAAGCTGAACCCAATTACCACAATATGGAATTATTTAAAATATTTTCCAAACCTGTTCTAGAGGCAGCAGTTCTTCTCTCATAAGTTCTATTTTTTTCATTAATTCTTTCTCCTTCCTTCTCTGATGATCTACTAAATGAAGTGCTGCAAATAATCTATGAACTGTAGACTTGATGTCATCTAACTCAGTAGCATGCTCTGTGCTGAGTTTATCTGATGGAAGAATGAAACGAGTCATTATGCCAAAGCAAGTTCTGCAGTCCTCAGCCACAAGACACCCCTCAAAATTTTTCCATCTGTCGCTATTTAACCCCTAATCCAGGTCAGAAGAGAGCAAACTGAGCAAAGTTATGCAAAAATAAGAACACCTGCATTTCAACTGGTATCTTTAATTTAAGAGTAGAGAAATTAAGTCAGACTTTCTTGGCAAAATGAAGTAACAGCACTAAACATAATAGATAGTACTAAAGCATAGCCCTTCGTTTTAAAACAGCCACCGTTTCAAAGCTTAATTGTTTATAAGATAATAGGCCAAAATCCTATTGTTGATGTAGTGCAAATGGCATTAGCTCCTGACGCTGAGATGCTACAATTACAAAGTCAGTGCAAACAGCTTATTTTTGCACACTGGTTTCAGTGACCTGGTAATATCTATGCTAATTTCATAACTTGTGGCAACTCACCTCCAAACATTATGCCATTTTAGTTATGCTCACAAGTGAAAATAATAGGATTTTGGCTGCTGAAAATGTAAATTAGCTGTAGTATTTAAGATTGTAGTCTTAATACATTCATCTAACAGTAAGCCTCGCTGAACTCAAGTGATTAACATCCAAGTAGACATGCTCAACACTGTGATATAAATTTCCATTTTTGAAAAGACAGACAGTAAACTTTAATTAATAATTCAATAAGCATACATCTTCAAACCTTTTTGAGATGATCATGCAATTCCATACCTTTTTGTGGGGGGTGTACACTATATTCTATACCATTGATTACAAGTTTAAAGTCATTCATCAACAAAACCTCCATCAACGCTGAAGTTGAAATCATGGTGCCGTCTGCAAGAGAAAACAAATACCTCAATAAAATATGATACTGATTTTTTGTAAGTATCACTGGTGTTCTGATCACAGCCAAAGAAATTGAATAAATCCACAGTTTAGTACATCAACATCAACTGGATATATGATTGGCCTGACAGCCCCATGTCTAGTTGCTTCTGAGTCTTCATATGCCCAGTGAAATGTTATGCAAATGTCAGAATCCTATTACTTACATGTACTGGTGTTAAATCAGGTTGTGTAATTGGTACAATGAAGTTCTGCAGAAGTCAAGGCTTGTATTCCTCATCATGGACTAGTTGTGCCACTTGACACATGACAAGAAATGTAAGTGTCAACTTCTTAACCAATTTGCCAAAGTGATTTACACCATTTGACTTGTGCCAGCATATGTAACAGGATTCTTACCAACATCTTTTAGACTGCTACTTAACAGAGCATTTATCTGACTGGATAGATACATGGTCTGATGTAAGGAGCAATGCATAAATCAAGTCATTCCTTAGTTGCTGTGTCTTATAAGAACACCAATTAGGTTGCTGTCATGTTCACACAAAACCTGATGGATTAGGACTCATAAGAACTGGGTTCAAATCTATGCTTGGCCATGAAAATTCACTGGGTGGGAGGCTGGTAAAACCGCTCTCTAAATTTCTTACTTGCACTGAAAACCCTATTAGGGTTGCTATAAGTTGGTTCTGGCTTGATGACACATAACACATAACATGTGTGCACTGTATCTGAGCTAAATTTATGGTCAGGTTGGATCTCGGATCCAAGAAGGAGATTCTACTTCCAGTAGAAGTATTTCCTATCACAGGGCAACCAGATCTTTTTAACTGGGTTGAACCAAGCATTTGTTACATGCAAGGTGTCTTCTCTGTCACTGAATGTTGGCTGTTTGCCCTGAAGAAAACAACAACTTTGCTAATACTGCTTTAGATTAGCTCAACAGAGAATGTACTAAAACACTAAACCACCCTTTTGGAACTTCTGGCTTGTATCTCTGAGTTATCTTTATCCAAACTGGATGTGCTATATACGCAAATCCATACTGGCATTTCCTGATTGGAATTCTGTCAACTGGACTCATGCTGGGCTTCTGATAAGAGAAGCTGGAAAGCAAGTATAACAGCTTTCTTTTCTAACCGTTGTACTAGGAATGTAATCATTTAGAAGGCAAGAAATAATTAAACATTTATATGTATGGAATATTTCCTTTCCTTGTCTGTTTTGTTCAACAGCAAATCCTTCTCAAACAAAAATGCTTTAGCAGAAAAATGCTGACATGTGGAAATGCAACAGAGATGCAATATTCTAATAAAAACATAATCTAGGTCTAGGAAATAAAAGGTCAGAGTAACATATCTGAACAGAAATAATTACTGGAGGCATCATATAGAATCTCTACTGCACCTGTTGCAGTGTTAAATTCATTTGTCCTAAAGCTTAAAAGAGGGTGAAGAGGTAATGATATGTGTAACCATAATTTATCTTCAGCAAGAGAATGTTCTATTTAATGATGCAGGTGCATAACTCCCAACCAGACATATACTGCCAGCTCATTAAAAATGCAGAACAGAAAATAAAAGAAATCTGCAAATATGTCAAGAATGATCGTGTCTGATGATCTCTTAAATCACCATCAAACCCATTTTTAGCCTTTCTTGTAGCAGACTCGTGTGTAGTTCTCAAAGAGATTTTGTGGATCCCACAGGCTCCAGTTAAAATCTTTTCAGAACCACTTTAAATTTTTTGAAGAACTAGGTTTTAAAACATATTGGAAGAAATGTTATAAATAAGGTTTCCATCTGCAGGGAGTTAAAATGTTTTAGGCATTCTGGTGTTGAAAAAAAGAAGAAAGTTGTACTACATAGATTTATCTGATTTTTTAAAGGTAAATGTAAAGGTTCCCCTTGACAATTTTTGTCCAGTCGTGTTCGACTCTAGGGGGCGGTGCTCATCCCCGTTTCCAAGCCATAGAGCCAGTGTTTTGTCCGAAGACAATCTTCTGTGGTCACATGGCCAGTGTGACTTAGACACGGAACGCTGTTACCTTCCCACCGAGGTGGTTCCTATTTATCTACTTGCATTTACATGCTTTTGAACCACTAAGTCAGCAGGAATTGGGACAAGCGACGGGAGCTCACTCCATCATGTGGATTCAGTCTTATGACTGCTGGTCTTCTGACCCTACAGCACAGGCTTCTGCGGTTTAGCCCGCAGCGCCAACACGTCCCATTTTTTAAATTATTATTTTATTTATTATTACAGGCTTAAGGGAGACAGTATTTTAAGCAAGACCCTTGGTGTCCCTCATTCAATACTTCCTTTTTTTCCCTTTCTGCTACTGCTTGGTCCTTCTGGTAGAGAGTTAATCCATGAGTGGCAAGGAAATACCGCTCCAGTTATAACCAAGAGTCATTAGGTGGTGACAGTGACTTTCTGAATCTAGGCCTTGGGAGGTCTCCAATCATCAATGCTAGCCCTGCTTGTTAGCCATGGGGAGAAATCATCCTCACCATCATCAGATAACAAAAGTTCTAAAATAACACTTTACTATGCACATAAGGAGATGGAGTTGAACTACCTTTACTTTCAAGGTGATAGCAGCACTAGTACCTGCTGTGAAGACTTCTACCTTTTCAATGGCATTATCCTCACTCTTTATATCCTGCAAGAAGTCTCCCACTGTCATGAGCATTGGCTTGACCGTAAACTGGCAGCGTTCCTTTCTTGAGGGCAATGTAAGGGTTATCACAGGCAGCCCATGTTTATAATTAACATTTACTTCTGGAAACAAAAAGAAAAGAAATGCATCTGCATTTATTTGTTATCAGATCTATAACTTTATTAATAGCTACTGAAATATGCAAGCTATATGAATTTTAGGAAGGGAAAGTCCACTGATTTTCACCCCTCCTAGAATTGATGCTAGATTTAGTACTTTAGCCTAGAGTGCCAAGGGCCTCTGGGTTTATAACAGTCAGGACATGATAGACCGTTTATGAAGCCTCAAGGCTGCAGAAGTCCTTCTCACACACTGGCAAAGACCTCCAAATGCAGTATGACGGTGCTGTGCCCAGGGAATGCATATAGATTCCAGAGTCTTGTGAACTATGGAAATTGCTGGCTGGCTGTCTCAGTGGTTTAGGCATCTGGCTGTGGAGCCAGTGGTTGGGAATTTGAATCCCCTCTCTGTCTCATGGGAGAAGAGCCAGCCTGGGTGATCTTGGGCAAGCAGCACTGTCCCAAGATGCCACCAGAAGAAGGGAATGAGAAACCACTTCTGTGCTTTCTCTACCCAAAAACCCTGGAAAGTGTCACCATCAGTGGGAATCAACTTGACAGCACACAATTAATATTAATTATGAACTATAGAAAGTGTACAACAGATGTACTATTCAACATCAACAGGAAACACCTGGGAAGCCAAAGTATCGGAAAGCTATAAAAATATATAGATTTCTAATGTTACTGCCTGTCCCTTAGCATGGCAGGACTTTGTTCCTTTCTTTCTGATGGCTTCTGCACAGCCCCAAAATCTGTGCCAGGAAGCTTTCCAGAGTTCCAGAACATGTTGTTAGGATCCATAGTGTGTGCCAGAGAGAGAAAGAATTGCTTCTCTCTTGGTTCCAATGACAGTTATGGTTTTCCATCATCAGAATAACTGCACTACCCTACAGATTCATCTGATACAAAAACTATAACAAGAAAGCTTACCATCAGATGGCACTAAAGTGCTATAAAAAGGTCTTCTGTGATGCCTTCTGTTTCCAGTAAGTCTCAGACACAGTATCTGCAAAGAAGACTGATTTGATGTCAAGAGTTTACAGCTGAGCACATTCAAGATAAGGCCTGCATCTAATCCTTCAGTTTTCTCTCTCAGAGGCCATTCTGTAAGTCAGAAGACAAGGCATCTACTTAAGATCCTTATTGCAAAACTAGTAGTTCTTCCAAAACTCTGGGTTAATGGAATAGGCAAAAGTGTCAATCATGTTACTGGAAGCAGCAATTCAACAAATCTAAGAACAAAAGCTCTTGAGCCACTTTTGCTCATCAGATTTCAAAAATTCTTGAAAGTTAGTCTAAAAATACCGTATTTTTCGCTCACCAATTTTTTAGAAGAAAACAGGAAAATATAATCTGTTTTCTTCACTCCATGAGACGCACAGACTTTCCACCCCCTTGTTTTGTGGGGAAAAAGTGCGTCTTATGGTGCAAAAAATACGGTAAGTGAGGAAGTTGAAAAAGTCCTAATCCATGACATGTAAAACATGAGGTTAGCACCACAGACAAAACTGTTCTCAAAACGTAGCTCTTGAAAATGAATCCAGCAAATTTACATCCAGTAGTAGAGATGGTCAGCAGCAAACCTCAACGATTCAAAAGTAGAATTCTAAGTAAATTCCCCACACAAGTCTACCTCAGATGTGAACACATCCAGTAACACACCGGCTTGGATGATGCTGGCTATAGCTGGACATATCTAGAAGTATGGGGAAATGAATTATGTATATATTTGGTGGAAGGAAAAAAGAAAGCCTAAAGGCAAACAAAGCTTGTGTTTTAAATTTCCAGACGACAATTAAACATCATAATGGTGAGGGTGCTGCTGGACTGAGACTTGAGAGAACCAGTATCCTTTTTCACAATGCTGGCCCATCGTGCCTTGAATCTACATCTGGAGACACAGGTCTCTTTTCAGACCCACCCCTCTCTATTCTCCATCCTGATTCTGTCAAACTGACAAGTGCTTGTCATAAAGAAAGAATTAGTCTGCATACCAGCATATGCAAAACATGCATACACTTGTGAAAAGGAATGAAACAAAGGCTCAGGCTTCAGTACATTTGCCCATTCCCATCCCTTTGGTTGAACTGGTGCTCTAGCAATGGATGAGTGCCCAGTGCTCTTTCCAACTTAGCAACTGTAGGACAGGAATCATCTAGGAAGATCACTAGCTGCACGTCTTAAATAAGCCTGGAACTGTTTGACACCAAACAGACATACATGAATGGCCCTCCTACTTTGCAGCAAGGAAGGCATGTGGAGAATGAAACTGGGGTAAGTTTGGGCATGTTCAGTTCTTAAAAATGGCCTACAGACTTGATTCCAGACTCCACTCAGAAAAGGGTGGCACAGATTGATGAGCAGTGAAGGCATGCCTACTACAAGCTTTGACAAAGCTCAGAAAGTCAGAAATTATAGACCTCTGAAGATGAGTAGTTTTTCCAGCATCTGTGAAACTGAAACGAGTTTCCTATGAGCTATTTAAGTTTGATGGAAAAGCAAAAAAGATGACTGAGATGTTAGCTTGCTGAAATGCCAAGACTCTCCATCTTTCCATAGATCAAAGAAGAAAGCCACGCATAACATTATTCTCATGTGTGTCTATATATCAGACATCAACAATCACTGGAACATAGCATACCAACATATGTTGCAAGTACATTAGGACCTCTGTATTTACGGGATCAGTATCCATGGTTTCATTTATCCATGGCCTGAAAATATATATATATATAAAAGAAAAATCAACTATTTCCCCCATGTATTACCAGAACCAGTCACTAGATGGACCCAGAGACCATGCTATGAATACTTGTGAGTGAATAATAACTAGTGGCCAGTTCTGGTAATGCATATGAAAAAAAGAATTTCTGCTTCTCCCCCCTTTTACCATTATATATACAGTGTCCACTATTATCTGCATTTTCCAGTACCTACAGGGGCTTAGAAGCAATCCCCAGCAGATATGGGGGTCCAAGTGTAATCTAAATCAATGGGGGAAGGATGCCGATAGACCAACTGCTTTTATCATCTGTCTGCAAGTAAGTATTCCTAGGTTTCCTTCTTAATCTTCTGAAGTTACTTTCTATTTGTTGCTTAAAATGAGTCATCTGTACATGGGATGTGCATAATGGCTAACAGGGCAGATTTGTGCTCATGGAATTTATGTTATAGCATTTTCCTTTTGCACTGTCCATTAATGGATTTCCTTGCACACTAAAACATACTTTTTCCCATCTTGCCTTAAGTATCAGTTTTCAGTATAGTTACTTCTCTTCAACAGTCAGAAGCCCAGCATTAGGTTGCTGTAATCTGCCAGTATAAATATTATATAATCCCAACACATATGAGGTGGAGAGCTATATATGCATTTATTTACAGAAGTGTAGATCCACGTACATGTCGAGAAAACGGCAATGAAGCACAGTTGAAATGTAAATCCACCTTCCTTCATGGCTGATTGGTTCTAGAACTTGATGCATGTGCAATTAAATTAAATGTGAATTTCTGGGATGTTCACAGTGCTACCATGGGGCAAAAAACAGTTTGAAATAGGAGATCAAAATGAGGAAAAATGTATCCTTTCACCTATTTAGATAAACAAACTTCTCCAAAAATAATTTAAAGTGGTTAAAAAAACATTACTTCCAATCTGACCCCCTACCCAAAGCAAAGCAAAGCAAAGCAAAAAAGAGCAGAATAAAACTTATTCTTGTTGCAAAATTATCAAATCCAAACAAAGTAAATCAGCTTTATTCCTGCTTAAAATGAATGCTTCCTTTTAGCAGCTGCAGCCCGTCATTTCTGTTTTCAGTCAATATCTAATTATCTGTGGTGCTAGTTTCCACATTCTGCTGTCAAAGAGAATACAGCTTGATCCCATTTGCTACAAATCTTTTATCATAAGCTTCAAGTGGCAATAACCCCTTTTCCAAGTAATTAATTTAATACATGAAACTGTCCAAGCCATCAGTTTCAAAGGTTTACTCCTATTCTTTGCTTGTAAAAGGACTATAATACACTGATATGCATATGGCACATCCGTGTCTCAAATCTGATACACTCCTATACCTAAAGCAACTGTAGCACAGCTAAAAGGCTGGTGGGGTGCTGGAAATAGAATTCAAACAACACCCTGCTGTGCAGCAAGGCAGTGAAAGTATTTATCAAGACAACTCCCTGGTTAATGGAAAATGCTGTTTAATACAGAGGAGCTTGGTAAGCAAAACTGCAGGCGGGATGATCAATGTACAGTGTCGATGAACAGCTTAACACGTCAAGCTAACGAAGACCATTTTGGCTTATATACATACTAACTCTGAATACTTATTATGTAACGTATAACAGATTAAGGAAAGGTAAAGAGAAAACTATTTATCCATTTCTGTTCGAGATCCAGACTGATTCTATCTTACCAGCCACGTTTTCTGTCAGTCATTATTGGTTCTGTATTAATATAACCCCAGGCATCAGCAGCAATTTTGGCGGACCATGGAAACAAGCCCATACCACAGTTTGGAAAAGTCACTTTTTTCATACTTCTTCCAAGAATCCCCAAGCCACCAGGAGAGATTGGGGAGTCTTCCAAGCTCTGCACAATATACCACCCCTCCTCCCCCCAAAAAGAGGGGGAAATCCATCCATGGACTGTTTTAATATCAGCACATGTATGAGAAAAGATATTTCAGAATAACTAGGGACTGGACAAAGAGAATAAACGGACTTTGGTCTCAAGAATAAAAGAGGATTTTGACTCAACCAAATTTCTGTTGAAATGAGGAATATACCTTTAAGCAATTAGTTAAGGAGTGCTATGCTGGATCACACTTAAAAAAAGAGCTGAAAAGTCACAGATCATAGGGTCCAGTACATGTCAAGGAGACATAGTGGGGAACTGAACCCCCAACCTCTGGCTCCGCAGCCAGATACCTAAACCACTTAGCTATCTAGCTACATATTCTACAATTACCCAGCCCAGAATAGTCCCTTCCCAGTCACTCAAAGCACAGACAGCATCCAAGGTTGCAAACAAAACTCCAATAATTTTATGTATGCTGTGTAGATGAAAGGAATCAGCATGTTATTGCTTCATTAAATTTTACTGCTACTGACCTGTTCTGAATATTGCAAATTAAACACTTTTTTTTCATCCAAGTGGCCAATCTTGCAATATAGGATTTCTTTCAGTACTAAAATAAAATTAATAAGCAGCATAAAGAGAGAAAGGAAGTTATCCAGCACAGTGCACAAAGATTCACAAGGAGTTGTGCCAACAGTTGCAATGAAGCAAGCCAGACAAGCACAGGTCCCAAAGCAAGTATGCTCAGAAACTAGTGAAGACTTTTCAGTGTGCCTACTATGCTATAGTTAGGAGGGCGGAAAGTTTGGCTTTGCTAATGTTATTTCCTCCTCCATTTACTGCTCAGCAAATTTCTTCTGAGTGGTTAAGAGCTTGCAGGGCTCAGATTCAAAGAAGGTAGGAGCAGAACCCTCAGTTACCTGCTGTGGTAAGTTTGCTAGGCACTTCAAGGAGAAAGTTACTCATATTCACTTCGAATATGATGCCACAAATGTTACAGTGTCTAGAGATGTATGCAATATAGGTAAAGGTAAAGGTTCCCCTTGACAATTATCCAGTCATGACCATCTCTAGGGTGCGGTGCTCATCCCCATTTCCAAGCCATAGAGCCAGTGTTTGTCCACAGACAGTTTCCGTGGTCACGTGCCCAGCATGACTAGACATGGAAGGCTGTTACCTTCCCACTGTAGTGGTACCTATTTATCTACCTGCATTTCTGCATGCTTTTGAACTGCTAGGTTGGCAGGAGCTGTGAGTTCACTCCATTGCATGGATTTGAACCGCTGGTCTTCCAACCTTGCAGCCCAGAGGCTTTTGCAGTTTAACTCAGTGGTTCTTAACCTTTTTGAAAGAAACGCCCCCTTGAGCCATTGAGGAAGTTATCATAGCCCCCCTCCCCGCAGTGATGATATCTTATTTATTTATTTATTTATTTATTTGTTTGTTTGTTTGTTTGTTTGTTTGTTTGTTTATTACACTTAAATCCAATGACCCCTGAAAATAAAATTCAATTCCAAAAAAAAGAAATGCCCCAAAAGGTAACATTTAATGATTTAGTTGCAAGCGAATTTTAAGACGCAAAAAGAAATATAAAAAGGGCATAAAAACAAACCACATTGCAGGAACTAAAAATTTCAAGACGAAAACTCTGAAACTAAATTAAGATTGGAGGAAAATATATATTCATGCACACCGTAAAAAGGCTGCAGCCATCTTAACAGGTTTGGCTTGCTCCAGCGCCCCCCTACCGCCCCCTTCTGATCCAGCGCCCCCACGCCGCCCCTTTTTGTTCTACCGCCCCCCTGAAAAATGAAATCGCCCCCTGGGGGGCATTATTGCCCACGTTAAGAACCACTGGTTTAACCCACAGCACCACCACGTCCCTCAATATACTATCTAGCAAAAATATTTTGGGGGGGATCAGTTTCAGTCGTTGCAGTCTGATGATGGGAACATGATGCTCATCCCGTCACACGTATACTTGACCATCATGGCTGATAAGAGTGGACTGACTGGGTCGTTCCAGGTGGTAGTAATGCCTCATTACGGTAAGGAATGCTGCCTTCTGCCTTGTAAGAGGCCGTTGTGCACCTTCTCCTAAAGAGGAACTCTGTGGATCCAAAAGTCATGTGACAACTGCTGTCCCACTACAAATATCTCCTTTTTGGGCAAGGTGCCTGTGTGTGTGGTAACTGGGCAGCTTCAGATGTTCTTGGAGGAAACTGATTATCTGGCCCTATTTCAATCTGGTTTCAGGCCAGGGTTTGGTACCAAAATGGCCTTAATTGCCCTGACTGATGATGGGGGAATGAAGTCTTGTGGATTCTCCTGGACCTCTTGGCAGCTTTTGACAGTACTGATCATGGTATCCTCTTGGACAGGTTCTGTGGAATGGGAATGGGAAGCACTGTACTTTGATGGTTTCATGCCTATCTTTTGAACTGGTTCTAAACAGTGGCACTGAGAGACTTTTACTCAGCCCCATGGAAATTAAGCTGTGAGGTGCCGTAAGTTTCCATTCTATCGTCCATGATGTTTACTATCTATATGAATTCGCTGAGAGAAGTTAGGAGTTTGGGGGTTGGATGCCATCAATATGCTGATGATACTCAACTCTACTTCATGGTCATCTGACGTTGTGCAGGTGCTGGGCCAATGTCTGGAGTTGAAATGGTCCTGATGAGGCTCAATTAACTGAATTAAGACAAAATGGATGCTCTGTGGTTTGGTGGTTCCTTGGTCAAGGAATTAGGAAGGAGACCTGTTCTGGACAGACGCACACTCCTCCTGAAGGTGTATATTGTGTAGGCTGTGGGTATTCCTAGATTTACCTTTGCCATTTAAGGCCCACATGAATTCAATGGCTCAGAGTTTCTGGGACCAATTTCAACTGGGCAGCTATGACCATTCCTGGACAGGCATAATATGGCCACAGTAGTCCATGCCCTGTTAACATTTTGGGTAGATTACTGCAATACATTCTACATGGGGCCATACATGAAAATGACATGGATTCTGCAACAAGTACAGTATGCAGCAGCTAAACTGCAAACAGGAACATCCTTCAAAACTCTCATGACACCAATTCTGAAGGATTTGCATTCATTTCCAGTCTGAGTTCAAGATGTTAACAAGTGAACTAAATGGCTTGTGACCTGGATATCTGAAGGAGCACCTTTCCCTATATAAACTAGTCCTGAGGGTATGGGGAGCACGTGACAGAACATGTACGTTATACTTGGGGGGGGGGGTTGTTTGGTTTAATACGTTAGTTGAATTTTCTTTCTGATGTCCTCTTTTTGGTTGCTTTATTATTGTAATATTAATAAAAATAATTTAAAAATTAATTACCACAGACATCAAGGTATGTGACAATGTGCAATTGATAATATCTATGGTGATTTCTTAACTTGGAGAAATTTGCCTCCAGACGTTATGCCATTTATATAGCTAACAAAAGATCATTTTGGCCACTACACAAGACAAAACTCAGTTCAAAACTATTGGCTGTGCACTGCATATGAAGTGCTATAAGCAAATAGAATACTGTCACAATTTAAATATTTCTCATCTTGTTGTCAAAAACTCCAGAAGCATGCAATATGAATTACAAGTTGAAGGTCTCCTCAAATAAATTACTGTGTTGGGGAAGCAGGCTTTCTGTAAGCAGAGGAAATCAGCAAATGCATTTCAAGGAACAAGTGAAGTGATTTAAAAGTGGAAAAATGATTTAAAATGAGCCTCTGGAAGTCTTCAGATTTACGCCTGGGAGAGGAGAAGACAGCCCATCTTCAGCTAATGCATTTTTTTAAAAAGGTGATAAATGCAATGTCTTTCTAGCTTACTCCTCTCTTGATTACAAAAGCATGACCTTAAGTTACCTATCCAAAATATATATTTCCTCAGAAAAGTGTCTACAGTATAGATTTCTTTTGGGGTTTCTGTGTGGGATTGTATCAGATTTGACTTTTCCTCTCTGTGCTTTTGTGTTGTTCCAACCCAAAACAAAGAAATGAACATGTGAGTAGCACAACATTTGCAACTGCAACAATTTTCTGAGAGAAGGGTTGCATTTTCTGACAGAATTGCAAAGGTGCCAATAATTTTTGCCATGACTGTATTTATAGTGTAATCATTTCCGGGACCATGCAATAAAAACAAAGATGATATTTTAATTTTTTGAAAACAGATAGCTAGGGTAGCAATGGAAGAACATGGAACAGCTGGCTAGGGTAGCAATGGAAGAACTTGGTCAAAAGGAAAGGATTTTTAGAAAATAACATGCATTGGAGTTTTTTACTAATACATTTGTTTGCTATGCTGTTTCACTTAACGTATAAGCAGAAGTGCATGAAAGGAGATCCTCCACTCCTGCTCATGAAATATTCAGTGACATTCCAGATATTCCTTGTCTATGTTTTCTAAGCTTTCCAAGTACACACTCTTGCAACTACCAACTAAATCCAATAGCACAAGTTAAATCTAGGCTGTTTTCTTTCCCTCCATTAGGATACTATTTTCTCCATGGTGTATTGAAACCCAGACCTGCAGCATCAAAACTCCAGTAATTTTAAATTAACAGGTGCAAAAAATCCGTCTTGTCCTCAGTCTTTTTGCATTATTGTGGGACCTCTGATGCAGTCTGCGGGAGGGCACACAGCAGGGAATATTATTTTATTTGCCATCTCAAAGGTGCAAGCTCACTCATTCTAAGCTCAGCTGCAGTCCTCAAAATAACTGGAAAGAAATGGATTTTCCCAAGAAGCATATTCTTCCAATTTACCCCTGTTGTAATGCAAAGCAATTGAGGATGCAAAGCATTTGAGGAAGCCTTCGAGAATACATTTGAGGATGAGTTAGTATTGAATGGACAATTAAGAGCCATTAGCTTTACAAAAGACCTGTTCCTCATTTGTTGATGTGGGCCAATCCAGCTGCCTTTCCTTTTGGATTCTCCTTACTGGAGGGACAAATTGTCTGTGGAAACTATCAGGATGATTTCCTGCATTTTCAAATTTATTACAACACCCCTGTTCTTTCCATGAAAATACTGTATAACACTGGGTTTGTTAAACTACAAGAGCCAAGGCTACATTATCAGTGGTTCACTGGTTTAGTTGGTGTAATTCTTCCATGCCCCTATGTGTTTTGAGGTCCATGAAGCATTTATTTTTCTGTCTTGCCCTTTATTTTGTATTTGCATGCTTTGCAAGCAGAAAAAAAAATAGAACCCAGAAGGACAACAGGAAAGATCAGGACTGCCCAGGCAAAGATGCAGGAGGGTGTGTGCACCTGAGGTGGTGAGCAGTGTGAGAGCAGAGCAAGAAAGCAACTGAAAAAGCAAAGGAGGAAAGGTTTAAGTTTTTTCCTCCCCAGATACCTACTCCACTTAATAAAAACAGTCATGACACTGACAGTGGTATGTTTAGTGTTTGATTGCATTCCAGTCAAATCAGATGCTACATGGACTTTGCCAAGCTAGCTGATTTATACAGTAGTATACTGTAGCATCAGAAATGCTGTGGTGCTTGTGTGTGGTGCAGTTAGGCTCTATATTCATTACTGCATGGCTGGGAGAATCCAGGCCAGTGAGAGCAAGTTGGAGACTTCTACGCATGCAGCTAACACTCTGTAAACTCTTTCACTATCTGGTGGAGTGTTCCACATCTCACCAAACACCATGATCGGTTTGCACACAAGGAACCCCCCCCCACTGGAAATTGGTTGGCATGTTTATATTTAAACCATCATAATATCATTTTGCATTTTTAATACACCACCTAGCACAACAGATGCCCAGCATAAACACGGAATTGTACCTGCCAGAATTAATGAAGCAGGAAGAGTTTCGGCTCCATGCTTAATGGTTCCTCTCAAAAAACATGTACGAAGAATTGTTCCAACATTTTCCACTGACTGATGAATATAAAATACTAATTAATTTTCTACCCTCAAAGTTCAAAGAATAAGCAACTCAGGTCATTAGCAGCATTTATTTTCTATTAGTTTTACTATACATTTTGTACATTGCACAGATCACTGCAACCTCCCTGAAGCCTCTTGGCATCATTTATAAATAGACTGCAATATTATAAATGACTCCTGATGTTTTATCATTCCCAGTGCTGGACCTTGTAGAGAATAATTACTCCCTTCACAGCAGTGATTACTGAACATATTTTATGTCTCAGTTCCTGATCTTGCCTTCTCACTCCAGTAAAAAAAATGTCAGTAGTTAAAATCCTGTTAAAAGTAGTTAAAACTCCTATTTAAATGTGAGAAAGATACAAAAAAATGCTGTTTCGTCAGTCTGAAATCTTTCTAGATTACAATTCAATTCTTCAAAAAACCCTGAGGTTTATGAATGTAGAATATTGTGCTTCCTGTATCAACAATTCAAAACACCACAAAATGGGCTGATATTGCTCTATAATATTGTGGTTGTACTGCCAGCAGGAAAAAGGATGCCAAGCTTTACATAGAAAACAACAGCCCGAATACTGACAGCACCAATGGCAGCAGTCCAGATGGTCTACACTACAGGATAGCCTGCAGTACAATATAACTGTATTTTCTAATACAGAAATACTTTGAATATGCCTTACAAAATTATATGCCAGCTCCCTGAAGATACATTAAAAATGTCCATTTCTGGAGGACTGTCATTCCATTGCTTTCTTTAAAGCACAGGCTCCCAATTTAAGGATTTTGAAGTGCTTTCTGTGTGTGTGTGCCACCACAATTATTATTAGTTGCAATTATTTTTATATTTATTAAATTAAATAGGTTATACACAATGCTGATTTAGTTTAATCCTCTCGGCCAACAGATACATAATTTTAATCTGAACCAGAATTGCAGACATTCTTAGTTATTTCTGTACCCCTTGGGAAGTTTTTTTTATGCATGCACATCACTCCTCCCCTCTCCGAAAGAGCTGCTCTTGTTTCTCTCTGCTCATCTGTATCCATCTTTGAAGGACTGATGGCAGCTCTTTGGACTAGAGCACTAGCCCAGTTCAAAGAGGCCTGAATGAGGTGAATGTGTAGTGCATGCTGGGAATCCTGACATCCAAGATGGAAGCAGGCTTGAAAAGTTGTTCATGGCAGTGGTGCCTTTCATTTCAATGGAGTCTCAATTGCACTCTTAGTTTCCATGCCAGATTCAAGGTGCTGGTCCTGACATACAAAGCCCTAAATGGTTTGGGACCTCAATCCCTGTCAGAACATCCTTCTCAAAGAACAGCGACCCATTGCACCTGCTCCTCCCAGGCCTTGCTACCAATTGTAGTTAGAAGTTAGAAGAATATCTACTAGGAAGTGGGTTGTGGCGCCATTCCTGTGGAATTGTCTTTTATTAGAGCTACACCAGCCCCCCATTCCTAACATTTAGAAAACTGGTGAAGGCAGAGCTGTATAGAGAAGTTTTCAAAACACATTCTCCTGAGTTTAATTTTATGACCAGTAATGATGTGTTATCTTACATATTGCCATTTGGTTTGTCTGTTTAGACCTGGTTGTGTTCGATCTTTTTATTTTTGGGTAGTGGTTGGAGGGTTGATGGGGGTTAACATTCTTGTATTTTTATGTTTTTCTTGGAGTAGTGACCTTTCACTAAGTTGGATGGTTTAGAAATCACAATGAATGAATGAATGATTCAATTAATCAATCAGTCAGTCAGTCAATCAAGGTATTTATTTAATCATTCCGTGGCTTTAAAAAAAAGCTATCCATTTCAAAGTGCAATGTAATGAAATCCATTTCATAGCTGTAAAATCTCTACATCAACAATAAATATGCCAAAAATAAAACTTATCTTGGCAAACTAAACTGTTAGCAGCAGTTGTAGAATGGTATTGCGAGCTTTCATTTATTCTGTCAAAGTCAACTTTAAGTCTAATTGGTATAGGCAGTTATCTCTCCTGGTTCTCTTGTTCTTCAAAATCAGTAATCCTTGGTTTGTAGTTTTCAAGTTACATGACCCTGCCAGTGGAAACAAGCGAACAAATTTCATACTTTCTGTCCTCTTTCAGCAAAGAGAACCAACAGTATAAATGAAAGTAAGGCTATCAATGGGTCATCATCATCATGTTACATGTTCTCTCAGAAAACAGATGTTGCTGTCTCCAACATCAACAATATGAATAAAGAGGATATAGTTTTTCTTTGCACACAGAGGAACAAGTCTGAAGAGGAGAAGCCTGCCAGTTGCGTGTAGGCTTTATATGTGAGCAAAAACCTATATTTTTCCACTGTTCTTGCTTCTGCCTACACATAAACAACAATCTTCTACCTTCAGACTTGACACTGAAACTGTGAGCACAGTACAGCAGGGTATAAATTCAATGTCTCCAAATCCCAATCCAGGAAGCCTGTTTTAGAAGACTGATGCTTTCAAAGCTATAAAGAGACCAGAAGAATCAAAAGGGTTGCAATTCTGCTCTCTTCTCCTGCAGTACACCGCATCGATCAAGCTGTTTAAGGCAGTGTCTCCACCGAATCTTGGCCTTACACACTGAAATGGGTCCAGATAATAAATCCTATCCAACCATGTTTGCAGCTCCATAACCCTTATTTGCTTAAGTATCCTGTCCAGCAAGGAGGCGCTAGCATCTCGTCAGTGGGTAATTAAATATTCTGGTTACAGCAAATGTAATCATATACTGCTGCTGAGTTTATGTGGCTAGGACCCCCCACCTCTCTTAGGGAGGTATTTACCAGTTTCTGGTCAAACCCTTCCTGTTTAATATAATGTGGCAAGGGATGAGCATGAATGTGATAAGACTCCACTTGTTCATGTACTTTGTCAACATGCTTTAGTCTTAGTAAAAAAGCATCCACCACTATGGGGCCATACCTCCAAGAATTGTCCTCCAATCACAGCATGCTGCATAGAAGTCATTTTATCCTCAAAGTGCCCTGCAGACATGTTACAACATGCCTTCTAAGACTCCTTCACACAATTCAGATGAATACAATTGAAATAGGCCATAAACGACCTGGAAAAATTTCTATGACATGCCACTGCAAGGATTGGTTAAGGTTCTAGAATATCACAATTACTTATTAAATAGTGTCAAGACTGACATCAGCCAGGTTAGTCTCATCAGGTGTCTCCTGCTCATGTTATTTTTAGCAGGGGAACTATCATCCATTTCTCTAACACAAATTAAAGGACGTAAACGATAACAACAGATTTTAAGCAGAGAGTTTATATGCCAGTTCCTGAAATAAAAGAAGTCTCTAATATTCAGCTGCTTTTATTGATGCCATTACCGCCAAACCATTTTGGACTTCTGACCGAGTATATTAATCTAAAACAGCAACCCCAGTGTGAGAAGGACACACACTATTAAAAGGGATCTATTTATTTATTAGATTTCATTCTTACCTTCTGTTTCCCAAAAGGCTCAAGATGGTTAAGCACAAAACTAAGTAAAACAATTACAGTTATCAAGTAAGAGGGATTAAATCATAAACCAAATTAAAAGCAATTAAAGCATATTAACAAGTGGAATGCCACCTCCACCCAGATAAATGCTTCTTCAGAAGCAACTCAGTGTAACTACCAAAGGACTGCCTGAATATAGAGATTCTTGCCCATCCGCAGAAGGACAGCTAGGGGGGTCAGCCTAGCCTCCCTTTGTAAGTAATTCCACCGTTTGGGAACAACCAACTGAACTTTTCTAGCTTCCCATTTAGAATCCCATCTTGAGTATCAGTAAACCCCAATATAGGAACCCCAAGGTGATCTGACTGCTATTAGGAAAGCTCTCTCTCATACTATGAATAAATCATAATTGGTCAAAAGGCTTACAAGGAGCAAATTAACTTCCTAAACGGGTATCAAGAGCATTAAACAAGAGCTTACATAATTGAAGGTTTCTGCTTTTGCAATCCATATTAAAATTCCCCCAGTGACACTTACTGACAAGATGAGCAAATACTACTTTCAATTTTATTAGAAAAGAATGAGGAGAGGCTTTGCCAATATGCATAAATGAAGGTGTAGATGACAAGCATGACTAAGTAAGTAATGAAGCAAACTGATTTCCCTTTTTTTAAAAAAAAAAAATCTAGAATACAAATGAAGAAGAAATGTTAAGCTGATGTAAAAGTAATGGTACATTGTTCCAATATCTCTACTGTGTCTAACTAAATAAAAATAATAATAAATATTGAAGACATTTTGCAATACAGTGGAGTCTCGACTTATGGTTGTCTCCACTTATGAACTTTTCGAGATCCGTACTTCTCTGGCCGCAAGGTTTTACTTCGACTTGCAGCCGGAGAATCGACCTACGGACCAGAAGAGGGAGGTCAGAGGAAAGCTTTATAGCCTTTCAATTTATGCCTGTTTTTCAGGCAGGTAGAGGAGGCTGGGCAAAAACAGAGCCTTACAATCACTCAAGCATTTAAAACAGAGATGTCTCAGCAGTGCTTTGTGAGCCTCCCTCTCCAAATAGCATCTCTGTCTCTCTTTCACTGAATCTTCACCATCCACAGCTGTTACTATAATTTATAGGGCTACTCCTGAAGTTCTACTCGGCAGTCTTATCAAGAGAGAAAGAGACGAGATGGGTGATTCTTCTCTCCTTTTTCACAGCAGGCTGGCAGGGTTAAGAAAACTGCTGTTTAACAAACAGACAGAATGATAAGATCAACACTGCATCCCAGCCTCCTCCTCCCTCCTGAGACTGAACAACAACGCAGCAACAAAAGACAAAATGTTTAATGAATCTGCATGTCATGCTTGCACAGGGACTGTGCCAACCATCTCTATATCATTCCAGTTTCAGTGCATGTATCAACCTGTAGCTCCCAGAAGCCTTCATAAAGCATGGCCAAAGGTAAGGGACTATGAGCCCTGTAAGCCAAAACATCTGGAGGGCTAAGTGTTTCCCACCCCTGCTTGAGCTATTCCAAGATATCTGACTGCATGGGATAAGCAGCAAATGATTCCTTTACCCCCAAAGTCAAGCTGAACAGTGCTCGAGGATAGGTGTGGCATTTTGAGACCAACACATAACATCTCATATATATTTCCTTTCTTCCCAGGTTGCAAAAGCACAATAACAAAATGAAACGGCAATATACTGCTATCTTCTTATGCCCCAAATCTGTGGCCAGAGGAAACTCCTGCACTCTGTCTAATGGCAGGATGGGTTCCATTCAATGTCTTAAAGATATTTTATGGGGGGGGGGAGGATGTGAGTGCCGGGCTATATAAGCTAACAGATATGAGAATGTTATATAAAACCCTGAAGAACTCAGTTTTAATCAAAAGTCATAAACCTATGCAGCTAGTTGCAGAACAGACAATATATTTGTCCATCGGTTATATTACTCTGTAAATCACAACACACTTTCATGATGTCAATAAACATGTTGAAAATATTATACACAAAATATCCCATCCAGAATAGTGTAATAGGTATCATCTCCTACATACTTTAGCAGAGTTGCATTTTTTAGTCTGCACCTTCTCTAGCCTTTTCAATTCTAACGCTATACAGTGGCGCCTCGCTAGACAGTTACCCCACATGACAGTTTTTTCACTAGACATTGACTTTTTGTGATTGCTATAGCAATTTGCAAAACAGTGATTCCTATGGGGGAATTTTGCTGGACAATGTTTGGTCCCTGCTTCGCAAACCGATTTTCGCTAGACGATTTTGACAGCTCCCTCCGCACTCACAAAACTGGCGTTTTCAGGCTCGAAGCTTCTCAAGACAGCGATTTAAACAGCTGGTCAGTGGTTCGCAAAGCGGCTTTCCTATGGCCGATTTTCGCTAGACAACGACGATTCTTCCCCATTGGAACGCATTAAACAGGTTTCAATGCATTCCAATGGGGAAATGCTTTTTTCTAGACAATGATTTCGCGAAACAGCGATTTCAGTGGAATGGATTATCATCATCTAGCGAGGCACCACTGTTCCTAGGCCAGCAGTATCTATACTTACTGACAGTGTCTCTCCAGAGTTTCATAGACATGTTTTTCCATGCAGAAGTCCCTGGTTCCTTCCTAAAATAGGTCCCTGCAGGACCACACTTACAATCTTTAACACATTCCACTTTGAATGGCTGGACTGTATTCAAAGCAATACATGAAAACAGAGAGGCTGTTTTCAGGGACAAGCAGCCGGAACACCTAAGCTAGAGTGAGAACTGGCATCTCGCAGCTTTTCCTCTTACTGTGGAGAGAAAATGACAGAAGCAGGGCGGGGGACCACTTAAATATTCAGCCTTATCGCAGAGGCAGTCAGACTCTGCCCCCTGTAACTGTCAGTGCTGGCAGGGTTTCTTTCACACCCATCAGGAGCTAAGGATACCAGCTGGACAAAATGTTTTGATTAGACTTCCATAAAAGGGAGAACTGATTAATTTCAATCAGCACTGCTTCTTGCAAACCACCTTTCTGACCCATATACTTGAGGAAATGGAACACAATGTTTCCAAAGTATAAAACAAAATCTAATACAGTACCAATTTGCTTTAATGTCAGATTGAAAATCAACACGAGCAACACAGAGCTATTTAGAATATATAATAATGCTAATACTAATTGTGTACCATGAAGTTGATTCCAACTTACGGTGACTCTTTCCAGCATTTTCAAGGTACCAAGCATGCCATTCCCCTTCAGGACTGTGGACTTTGCCCAAGGGTGTGCAAGTTAGCCATTCTCCTGCGAGGCAATGTGGAGAATTGAAATCTGAATGTCTGGCTCTGCAGCAAGGTACTCCAACTCACTTGAGCAATCCAGCCAACTCTTAGAATATAGGTGTGTTATGCATTGTCAAGTTGGAATCAAGTTATGTTGTTGTTGTTTAATCATGTCTGACTCTTCGTGACCCCATGGACCAGAGCACGCCAGGCCCTTCTGTCTTCCACTGCCTCCCGGAGTTGGGTCAAATTCATATTGGTTGCTTCAATGACACTGTCCAACCATCTCATCCTCTGTCATCCCCTTCTCCTCTTGCCTTCACTCTTTCCCAAATCAGGGTCTTTCCAGGGAGTATTCTTTTCTCATGAGATGGCCAAAGTATTGGAGCCTCAGCTTCAGGATCTGTCCTTCCAGTGAGCAAATTATAGCGACCCTAATAGGGCCTTTAAAGTAAGTGAGATATTTTAAGTAGTAGTTATACCAGTTCCAAACTACCACCAACACGTAAGTTTTCATAGCCAAAAATGTATTTGAACCCAGGTCTCCTAAGTCTTAGTCACCACACTGGGTATCATCAGAATGTATACTCGATTCTTAAAGATTAATTTGAGCTGGCTGAACACACCCAAGCAGACCCACCACTTGATCCTGGTTGCATTACTAATTCCAAGGACCAGAATCTGGTCAATACCAGCACAACAAAGTAACAGTGGTGAAGTAAGACAGGCTCTCAAATGTTCCCTTGTCCAAGTGAAGATTCCTATTACTAAAAGCCAACTTATGCTTGACTAAGGAGATCTTGATATAAAACCCAAACCACTCAAATTATTTTCATTGTGCTTGTGGTCTGACTAAACAGAATCCTGATCTGTTTAGTTTTGCCAACTATACTAGCTCTCTCTTGAGTATACAGTGGTGCCTGGCTTCACGATGTTAATTCATTCCAGCAAAATCGCTGTAGAGCGAAAACATTGTCAAGGGAAATAAAAAACCCATCGAAATGCATTGAAAACCAGTTCAATGCGTTCCAATGGGCTGAATACCTACTCGTCCAGCCAAGATCCTCCATACGGCGGCCATTTCAATGCCTGTATAGTGAGGAATCCGTCCTAGAAAACAGCGGGGGGCCATTTTGAAAGCCGACGGCCATTTTGAAACCCAACGATCAGTTGTTTGCTGATCATCGTAAAGTGAAAAATTGGTTCCCCAAACGGAACCAATCAACGTGAAGCGAAAAAACCCAATTTAAACATAGTTTTTTAAAAAAAACTTCAACGTTAAGCGGATTCGTCGTTAAACAGGGTAATCGTCCAGCGGGGCACGACTGTAAAGATGTTTGGTTTTCTAACAGGGGAAAGCATGCCAGATCTACTCTCTGTAGCAGTACAGAAATGAAGGTTACAGCTGTGTTTTTGATACACAAGGCTATATGACATATGCATTTAATGGCTAATGTCACATTTTATTATGAGATTTAGAGGAAATGTAGAAGGGTGTGGACTATGTTTTATTAATATTTTGGTAGAGCATTAAAGACATGGTCCTTTGCAAAATTAAAACAAGAACAAAAACGAAAATATTTATTCAGTCTCCCAACTGGCTTACAATGAGACAGCACAAATGCATTTAAAGTATAATTATACCTAAAAAAGCATCAGAAACCAATATACTTGGAAAGCACACACACACACAAAAAGAAGAAGAAAACAGCAGTCATCCAATTAAATGTTCCTTCTATAGGAAGCAAGGTCCACCTGAATAAAGGTTAACAGTGGTACAAACAACTCCACAGCATTGTTTTCAAAGCCCCAAAACACACAGATGGAGATCTGAATGTTTAGAGTTGCTGTAATAACCTACAGCTCTTCTGCTAAATGATTTAAATGCAGGGCAGGTGTAACAATCAACTCTGCAAATATTATACTCTCTTTCCATGCATGTCTTGTTATTTCCATTCCTTCACAACCTTCATCAAAGTTCACAGTACAAAAGTACTACTCTCTTTGCTCATTATGTTGCTTTACAGAGACTGGGGGGAAATCGATGCCTGTTGCCAGAATGTTGCAGCTAAAGGCAAATGTAAAGCAAAACACTAACTGCATGGGGTGGCATTCTTACACATGAGACTTAAAACAGTTCTTACTGCAAATCAGCTTTCTAATACAGCTGGAAATTGGATTTTAACCAAAAAACATGTATTGAGTTGCAAATCCTCCTACTTTTGTTAACCAATGCTGTAAGACTACCATAGTCTCAAGGGCAATTTAAACTTGAAGAAAAAAAATAACCTTATTTTAAGATTGCAATAGCCATTTTAAGACAATTTCACACTTTTCACCAGCCTACATTATCAAGAAAAATAAGATGGAATAAAACACTCTGGTTTTGAGCAAATTTAGAAAACTTATTTGGCATACTTTGCCATCTTCTTTCTGGTTCAGAAAGGGAGGGGAAAACTCATTATACTAATGAGTTTGGCAGGATTACTACTCTAAGAACCTTAAAAAAAGAGAGAAAATAGTTGAAATAGTTTAGCTCACTACCCTCTAATAGTGAAGAATGCCCACCTATTGTATCAAAACAAAGCCTCTTCCTCATAATTTTTGAAAAAAGAGTACAGTATTTATTTATTAAATGCAGAGAAGTTGTTTAAAAACTGAAGTTAGAATATTTTAACAGCAATTTGCTATTAAACCAATATAATTTCCCCAACCACTGCTTCTTTTACTTCCTTTTGATTCATTTCATATCTCATGAAATCTGCAATCAAGTGCTTTAACTCATCCATGTTTGAGACAATTCTCCATGTCGGGATTCACACCAGATGCTCCGAAAAGTACTCATCTGACTTGATCCACAAAAGTTCACACTGAAATATAGCAGTTAGTCTTTAAGGTGTCACAACATTTTTGTCTCTTGTTTTTGTGTTTCCTTTTCTTTCTTGGCTAACAGGCTTGCACAGACTAACACAGCTACGACTTTAAAAACATATCTGAAAAAGTGAAGAAGCAAGTCAACAACACCAGACTGTATCTAGAAGTAACATAATTAAAATTCAGGCTCGTGACAAAAAGCAACAGAACACGACACATCATCAGCTACAACTCCCAAGTACAACCACTCCAACTTATCATCAACACTGTACAGGAAACACTGGACAGTGTTTCTTTTGTAGACCTCTGGATGGCAGGCAAGGCTGTCCCTGTTTAGAGATCAGCCCCTAATCTGAAGCAGCACCTCACTAACAACAGTGGGACACTTTATACAAAACCAGATGCCTCAACTGTCTGCCTAATTGCTACCTTCTTGGTTATATGCTGTCAAGTCAGGACTCGCTTATAATAACTAATAGGGCTTTCAAGGTAAGCGAGATATTTATTCTACCAGTTCTAAATCCCCAGTGAGTTTCCATGGCCAAGTGAGGATTTGAACCCAGGGCTCCTGAGTCCTTGTCTGTCACTGTACTACACCTTACTGAGTATCCCAATCATTACCTTACTGTGCATACTACTAAGTGATCATTCAACCGGCTTATCCTTACAGTTTCCTACCAACAATGCTCTTTTGCTGTCCATGTAAGACTAACCGTAATGCAAAGTAAAAGATAGAAACAAATATGTTTTTTTAAAAAAAGCAATAGATGTTCTAAGCCATGAAGCAGGAGCCCCCTCTCTCATCATGCAATGTTCTCTGCCGCAAAAGCTTGCATGGTACCTGTTTTGTCATCTTTTTGATGCAAATACAAGGCTGTTTGAACAGTTTAACAGACCCACTTTGATCATTATTTTTGTTCTTCACTCCTTCCCCCTAAACATGACTACATGAATTTTGGTGGATTATTTTTAAATAAGGTGTTCTATATAGTATTCCGTGGTTTATCCTTTTGTAAATCACTCTGGAATGGCTTTTGGGAATGGGAAACAACATATTTAATAACTAAATTAACATTCCAAATAACATTTTATTTTTCAGTAGTATTTATGGGTTCTCTTTTAAATACAATGCCTTTTTAATGTGATTTACATAAAAGGATAACACACAATTCCTATACAATACAGTCAAATTAAATTAGCAGTTAAATATATTCTAAAAACCGAAGACACAACTGTGAAAAATTAATCTGCTGAAACACATTTTGTTCACTCGCAACATTCTGCTGCTTCTGCTGATCTAAAATTAACCATCGTTCAGCAAAACAGCTTCAAAGGAAGGCTCTAGCATGTTGCTAAAGCTGAATTAGAATTTATCAACAGATCTGGGTATGTGCTTCAGACTTGGGTTGTGGTTGTAGTGAAGAAACAGAATCTACATAACAAAGCTAGAAAGACTGTGTCTTGCTGTTGCAAATGCTAACTTTGCTTATATCCATTTTAGCTTTGCATGGAACTTTGCGTAACTGTTACCATTAACATTTTATCTTCTTTTAGAGCCACACATTTCCCTCTCTGAATATGTTTTGTGTATATCTGCCTTCTTTTATATATGATACAAACACAACACACAAACACTGAGGAAGTATTTAATGCATCACCAAATGTCCATAAATGTTTCTGCCAGAACGAATAACACAAAACAAACATTTTTTTCAACAGCCTATTACTTCAGAAAACACCATGTTTGGGTCCCTCTTTTCTTTCAGAGGAGAAGCTCTAATCATGTGCAGAGTTTCCCTTATCTGAAGATCTACAACGGATGGTGAACCTTTGAGGAGCTAGACATTATTCTGTCCCTCTTAGGAACTTCAGACAGCTGCTCCTTCTGAAGCTTTTAGTATTTTGTAAAAAAATTATTAGAAATAAAATATTGTGGGGACTTCTTCAGGAGTCAAGAGTGGTTTGGGGTCTTCAGAAGGGCCGCGCTGGGGTATCTGCAACTTATATGTTGCTATTTCTCAATTTCCATCCTGTGAGAATTACCGTATTTTTCCGTGTATAAAATGACACTTTTCCTAAAGTAATTAGAGGAAAAAGTGAAGGTCATTTTATACATGGAAGTAAGGAGGGCGAAGGGATCAAAGTGCTTTGATCCCTGCTTTCCCTCTCCACTTTTTGCAAAGGAAGTGGAAGGGGTGCTTTCCCCTCCACTTTCATTGCAAAAAGTGGAGGGGGAAAGCAGCTTTTTGCAAAGAAAGTGGATGGGGAAAGCACTTTCCTCGCAAGAAAGTAGAGGGGGAAGTGCTTTTCCCCTCCACTTTCTTTGCCAAAAGCTGGTTTCTCCTTCCACTTTTTGTGAGGGGGAAAGCAGCTTTTTGCAAAGAAAGAAATTTGGGGTTAGAAAAGTGGAGGGCATCTTATACATGGGGGGTCTTATACACCACAAAATACAGTACTTTGGCTCATATTGCACAGTCTACCATTTACACAAAACACAAATGTAGAAGAATGTGACACAAATGTTTTATTAGACACACACACACCCACACACACTCAAACAACTGATACAAACTTTTGTAAATTAAAAATCCCATCATCAGGCATGCACTAGTATCCAGTGCGGAAAAATTATAAATGAATGTCCCAAAAATTCATGGCAAAAGTTGCCAGGCATCGTCTTTTTAAAGTGCGTTTAAAGCTGGTTACAGGCAGGCTTTGGGGATGTGGTTTAACGCTTCTTCCTGATGCCACGTGATGGAAAATTTCCACTCAGTAGCACTTTTCAAATACTTGAAAGGCTGTCATACAGAGGAGGGATAGGATCTGTTGTTTTTTTTTTTTTTTTAATCATCTCTGTGTGCAGGACATGCAACAATGAGCTCAAGTTACAGCAAGCCAGATTTAGTTTCCTTTTTGGCTAGGGAGGGAGGGGAAGATCACACATGGACATAGCAATCTCCATCAGAATACTGGGATAAATTTTGGTTTAATCACCAGGTAGAACCAAATTGAAATCCAATTACAGTCAATTGAAAATACTACCTTGTAAGTGTGTAAATAGATGTTATTCCTGCATGGCTGATGTAAAGAGTAAGCATATTCACATGGACAGTGTCAGATTCTGTCCACTCAACAACATAGCATCTTCACTTTCACTTGTCCCAGTTCACCACTGGGCAAGTAAAAAATATTCTCCCCTGCTTGGCTGCTGTTCCCTAGATCAGGGGTCCCCAACCCCTGGTCCGTGGCCTTGGCCAGACCGGGCTGCAGAGATAGATTTTCCTCCGCACGCACTCCCCCCATATGCCCACCCGCTCACCCCCATCGTGCATGCACGTGAGTGCAACCGCGTGAGCACCCCTGCCCCTTCACATGTGTGTGTGTGTGCGTGCACTCTGCACAAGTGTCCTGCCTCTTTGTGCATGGGCACAAGTGCACATGTGAGCGAGCCCCATCCCTTCACGCATGCAAGCGCAGGGGTGCCCCCCCACGCACAGATCCCATTCCCCCCAACTGGTCCACGCTGTCAATAAGGTTGGGGACCACTGCTCTAGATAGAAATGGCTAAGAGATCCACTTGGCTCCAGGTTGATCATTCAGTCTTCCCTCTAATCTCTCACTGGCTGCCTCTCTTTGCTTCATATGAGACCCTGAGGAGTCTATCGCAATTTTGAGAAGTAGCTACCACCCCAGCAGAGAGACATAACACACTTAGTTTGGTTATAATCCTTAAATCAGTAGACAGAGAAAGCCATAATTAAACTAAATAATATATGGAAACAACATACCAAACTAAAACATAGTCCTTCTGAGTAGCTGTGCACATTCTAACTGTACAACTTGTTTTTTTAGCTACAGATTAATTAATGAAAGGAGTACTTTCTCAAAAAAGAAGAAAACACGTTTTGCAATGCGCTGGATTTTGCTTTCATCAAAGAGGAAATTAATTCCACTCTCAAGGTTAGATATTCCTTGTTTAGATTAGATGCACATCAGGAACACACAGGTAAGAATGTCCATTTTTTCCTAGAAATCAGCAGCAAAGCCTTTACTAATATTGAATACCCATGGATCTACCACCATTCACTGTAAAGGGAAGTTGAATTAACCAAAGATCTTCTTACATTTAGGGATAGTGCTGTGGGATAATAAGAAATAAGCTAAATTTAAATGGCGAACATTTCCCCATAAAGATGTTTTGTTCGTCAATATCAGACAGGTGGTGGGTGACTAGTTCTTTGAATCTAAGGGGGCTTACAGTCCACAAGAAAGAACAGAAGAAGCAATGGCCTGGATCTTAGCATCTGCATACTTCAGTAAAGAGTTTTTATGACTCTCCATCCTAATCTAAGGAACCCACTGATACATCTGCAAAAGTAAGGCAGAATCAATATTCTAATCTTTTCTTTCACTCTGACCAGCATCAGCATGAAATGGGGACACATCTTAATGTCCCTGAGCTCCCACAACTTTTAAGATGCCACCATTAATATAAACACCTATATTTCATTACTTAATACAAAATATATAAATAAAATGGCATGTGAGAAGATATACTGTACATCTAAAGTTCATCACTGGTGGTAGAAAATATAGCAACAGCTTACATGAGTTTGATATTAAACATGGTGGTGGCAGTGAAATTACCCTGACTGGGTTGTTATGATGAATGTAAGTTAGTAGGAAAAATAGTACAAAAATAGTACCTGTAGCGCAAATTCTATCAAGTTCAAAATCGGTTATCTTACTATTCTACCTGGAAAGTTCTAGCAATTGATAGCTGCACTCTTACTCTACCACAACATGTCCCTAAGAATTGTTCTTTAAACATTTTAAAACTGAAATAATTCTGAAAGCAACGCCCCCCAAAAAAACTCTGCTACCATTCTTACAATTTTACACTTGGAATAATTTAACACAGTGTGTTTGTGGAATACGGGATAGTCAGGAGGAAGCATCTACAGAATGGAAAGAAGCGGAGCCATCAATCATTAAAAGTTTCCAGTTATAACCCAGGGAGAACCTCTTCTTATTTTATTGCTTGGCAGCACTCACTTTAATTCTTCTCCCTGGAGAAGCAGTTCTTCATTGGAATGAAGAATATGAATGGGGGGAAAAAGATTAATGCAAGTAGTGAGAGGCACTTGTAAAAGAAGACATGACCTAGCTTTAACCACCTAGAAACCCAGTTCTTCAAAATGTCTTATAAAGAATCGATGAAATGATTAATTTCTGTATCTATATTTGGCTGGCATGACTTCTAATATGAGGCCAAACCAAAAAATAAAAAAATCGACATCCCTTACAGAGAAGTAGGTCATAAGGAAAGACCACAACAACAGTATCAAAGTAAAAGTTCCTGGTATTTTTGTATGGGTAATAATACACGAATCAGAGACAAGGGTCAACATTCTATTGCACAATTATGCAGAACACAAACTGTTGTAAGTTAAGACGTCTCCATAGACATTATCGGTTACATGCCAAGTCACACAGGATCCAATGATAATCTGCGGATGGAAAAACAGAATCCAGACAACAAGGTGGAAAGTCAACTTCTGAGGGTCCCCAAAAGGATAGCTCTGGAGGACTGGGAAACACTCTAGAATCACTTTTCAGGCAGCAAAGTGATTTGTAGGGGAGAAAGTCTCTGTAAACATAAAGAGAGGCCACGCCCAGGGTGCAGTATCTGATACAGCATTAAAAAACTCCAAAGAGGAACTAAGTTGGTCCAATGAGGACACATTTCAGCATTAAAGAGACTGGTGCCATCACACTGGAGGTCTTCAATACGTGCTCGGGCATCTTCAGTGAGGCTAGATGTTCTTAGCCAGGAGAAACGTTTGAGTGCGACAGAGGTAGCCATGGATTTAGCTATGGTGTCTACCACATGTTTGGCTGAGACCATTTGCTGTTTGGTGACAGAGAAACCTCCTTTGGAAGGTTTGTGTTAATACTTTTTTGTCTTCTGATAAAGAGTCAAGAAAATTGGCCACATTATCCCAAAGGAAGCGTTGATATGCCCCCATAGTTCCTTGGCAGTTAGCTACCCTCATAGTAAAAGCCACTGATGAGTAAAGCCCCCTGCCCATAGAGTTGATTCTTCGACTGTCTTTGTTAGGTGGGATAAGAGACTGTCGGTGTCAAGATCGCGATTGTGAAGCCTCGACAAATATCAAATTTGGGGCCGGCTGTTTCTGGAGAAAGAGTGCTCCAGAATTTATTTTCCCACAGTGTTTTTGGATTATATTAAGGGATGACAGCAAATTATAAAAGCTATTTATTATGAATTTTTAATTCAAGCAACTAGTAATAAAAGGAAATTGAAAAACCACAGGTTCACTAAAACATTTATTAGGACAAGACAAAACGGATGTTCAGAGAGATAATATAATAATAATGTGCTGTCAAGCCAATTCTGACTTATGGTAACCCTGATCAGCATGTTTAAATTGCAGTTTGGCTATATGACGCAAAACAGAACCTTCTAGAGATCTGCATAAACATTAGGCAAGGGATAACATTTACTTGGAAAAGCTGTCATACACTTTCTTTTTTTTTTCTTTTTTTGGACTTGTATACCGCCCCATAGCGCTACAAGCACTCTCCGGGCGGTTTACAATTTTTTAATTAATCAGGCTACACATTGCCCCCCCAGCAAGCTGGGTACTCATTTTACCGACCTCGGAAGGATGGAAGGCTGAGTCAACCTTGAGCCGGCTACCTGGGATTTGAACCCCAGGTAGTGAGCACAGTTTTAGCTGCAATACAGTGTTTTAACCACTGTGTACTGTGTTGTGTAGAAATCCTTCCTAGTACAATTAGTTTTTAAAAGGGTGAACTGCATATTTTTTAAAAATGCATATGTTTAGAATCCTATATTAACTGTAATATCTGCTGGATAATTGAAGACTATGCATAACACATGCAGCTGGTGGGAAAAGAGAACCCCCATGTTGAATAATTATACTCAGAGTTTACATATTCCTTCCAGCAAAATTAGTAGCATTTTTCATTTTCATAGCATGGTCAAACTATTCCACATGTACAGTGAAAGCAGCATTATATTATATACGACTGCAAACTCTCCTCACAAAATTGCAGCTCCATGGCTTTCAACAGCCAATGAAATTCCCATAGCTGTAGTTTTGCAGAATCTATGCCATGATGGCAGTCATAATCTTCAAATAATCAGTTTGGGTTCCCCAGCATTATTCAACAAAACTACATACCCTCTTTCTGTTCATTATGGCATAAAACGACAGTAGGGTACATAGCAAAAGGCTAATGAGAAGCTTCATCTTATGAAGGTAATAAATTATTTCTGATGGCACACAGAAATGACTGAAGAATAATTGCTCCTTGAGAAGCATATGTGATCTAAATCTGTTCTATTGGGAGGTTTCTAATGTTAGACCACTTGTCATACTAGACAAAAACAGAGCTCAATCATACAACAGCATTTTTTCCTCAGTCAGTTTGGGGAATTCAGGGTTTTGCTGTTGTTTTCATTTTGCTACCAATTTGAACTCTTTTGAATGGATCATCACTGTATCTGCATCTAGACAGGTAAGGACAACTGCTGCAGGATGTGTTGGGACACACCAGTAGGACCTGTTGACACATCTTGAATTGCCCCCCAGTATTTTTAGTTTTCAGTCTTTACTGTCCTTCCCTTTTGCCTATCTTTTCTGTCTTAATTCCAACCAGTTCACCCTCCTCTTTTGCCACTATCCATTATATGTCCATTAAATGCTTCCAGAATTGCACCTTCCAATTTTTATCTTTTCCACAATGTTTTTCATCACAATATTCTCTTTTTTATTTTTATATTTTTCCAATTTTATGTAATGGTTGATCAGTGTATAACTTTCTTTGTGAGCAACATCATCACTTTTGCCACCTATTTTCACTAAGTAAGAATCTAGTGCTTCTTCTACATGCATAGCATGATGACACTTCGGGCTTGTCCACCTTCCCTCACTCCCAATGATCAACATGCAACCATGCTAAGACAGTGGTCCCCAACCTTTTCCGCACCGCAGACCGGTTTAGCATGCATGGAGGGTGGTGTGCATGGGCATGGTATGCATGTGGCAGTGCATGCAGGGTTGGGGCGTCAATGCATGCATCCATGGGGGGCTGTGCATGCATCCATGCATGCATGGGCAGGGCGTGCTCATGTCCATGGGTGGGGCGTTTGTGCATCCGTGTATGTGAGGGTGTACGTGTGTACATGGGGAGGCATGCGTGCGGGGGGGCAAGAGATCTGTCTCCGCAGCCCAGTCCTGCCAAGGCCACAGACCGGTATTGGGCTGCAGACCGGGGGTTGGGGACCCCTGCTCTAAGGGACAGATTTATGAATGACACCTAGAATGCAAAATCTGTTTGCTATAGCAACAGTAACTCCATTTTGTTTTACAGTTTCTGTAGATATCCAACTAGAGGTGAAAAGTTATTGGGAGAAGAAAAACTGGTCTGTACAGTAACTCTCAGGTTACACTGCTTCTGATGGTTTGCTTTGTTTATATATTTATATACCAGTGGTTTTTAATCTCTTGGCTTAGGTTGTTCAGTACAGAGAAACTTTTCAAAACACTGATTTCTTATGATTTGCAGCACGTTAAAAAATCCAAAGAGAGAGAGAGAAAAAAAACTGTTAAACAAAACAAAAAAGTAATGGTTGAAGCTATTCCCCAGAAAGCATCAACATTCTTCCTCACTCAAAACATGGCATGTGCGTGCATCCTTTTGTACCTTACTCTTGAGAAGATAAAAGTACTGTTTTCCTAGAACTAAGCTTATTTAAACACACTTGAGACTTAACTTCCTTTAAATGCAAATCAACTGCACAGGAGTTGTAAAAAAGATGTAACTGTGAAGAGGATTGTTTTGCACTCCGTCGCGTAGATTTGATCCTACAGCTGAAGATCTACAGACCTTACAGCACTGAGGCTTCTGCAGTTTAACCCGCAGTGCCACCACATCCCTAAGCAGTGTATAGTGCTATTTATTTTATCAGTTAATATTTTTCATATTTGCCCACAGTCATGGATGGCTATGCTTCACATCTACCCTATTCCTGAATACAGAATGTACGACCATGCTATTCAGAAGAGAACAAAGTACTGCATAAAAGCTATGTTGCTATATTCTACAATAGATCATCATAGTAGCTGGTCCAGCATGGGAAGGTGGCCAAGTGATGAAGCTAGATCAGGTTTTATTTACCATCTGCCTCTGATTTTTTGGCACACAAACACGTAAACAAATAAAAGGAAGTCAAGCTTGATTTTCTCCCCCATGTGCTATATGTATATATATTTATTTATACTTCAAAAAGTAAAATGTTCCTCGGCTTCTAAAAAGAAGCATCTCAGGGTGCTAACCGCAAAACACTTGTGTTGCTACAGCTTTATGTTTGAAATAAACCAATACTGTACATTTATTTCCTACACTGTCCTTCAAACATTCCAGAAAATTCTATTACTAGTCCAAAAACAAGTTATTACCAGTTTTGTACAGCAAAGAGAACAGTTCCCCAAGCCACACTTACAGACCACAAAGGCCCAAAGCAATCAAATTTAAAGATATTGGGAATACCCTTTCAGTATTAGATCAATGGCTAACCTACTCTTGGTTGCAAAAATCTCGAATTCAGTCAATGTGTTTAAATTGTTCACTGTTTTTTTTTTAAGATCTTGATTGAACTGACCTGGGTGCTTATTCAGATTTATATGCTACAAATATGAAGTGTTTGTATTCTTGCCAGAAAACATTCAAGCATTAGGCTGGTGAGATTCCAATAAATGCAGTACTTTTCAGTTCAGAACAAACTGCTGCAAAGTTTTAAGTGAACAAGAAAAAAAGTTGTTTATAGTTGCTCATGCTTATTAGGTAGGCTAAGAACAAACTACAAAATGAGGAAGAGACATTTGAATGGCCCATAGCAACCCTGTGGGCTCACCCGCCAAGCATGGGAACATGGGAAACTGATACTTAAAATATTTTTTTAAAAAAATTTGTCCTGTTTCTACAGTAATCTGTAATTTAAAAAAAAAATCTGGCACAAAACTTTGCATGTTTTATGTGTATAAGTCTTTGAAATAAATTCTGTCTCAAAACATGCATTTCTGAACACCTTTGCATAGAGAAATGTGTCATAATATACAAAAAGTTCCAATCTCACATTAAGCCAGAAGGCACAAATCAGGTTATTCTCATCAGAATTTGCAGAGACCGAGTTCATAAAATATCCCTAGTCAAAGTCACACAAGAGAATTATATTCAAATTATACTGGTTGCAATAAGAAGCAGAGTAGACAAACAGTCTTGGTTGTGTATAAAGTACAGTAAATCATCTTAGTAACAGCCTCTCTACAGAGTTTCTCATTATCCAAAAATAGTCTCAGTAATAAAATAAAATAGAATAAAATAAAATAAGGCTTGATGGGAAACAAAAACTAGTGGATACAGTGAAAGAAAGGACTCTAGAAAACAGGATCTGAATCCCTTTTCAGCCATGAAATCTTACTGGGGGAGAGGAACTGGTAAACCCATTCCTTAAATAGCTCACTTACCTTGAAAACCCTATTAGGGTCCTTAAAACAGCACCAAACACAGACACACAAGCTCCAAAGGAGCTATTAGATAAAACAGGCACATACACATGTTATTCAGTTACTATGGTAAACCTTTTGAATTCTGGCTTGCTGTACTTTGAGGCATGCGGACTAACCATTCCCATTGCAAGAATAATATATTCTACCTTTGCCACATTCATATATAGATGAATGGAGACTCCCCATATATCCAACTATACTTGTCAGCCAGACTGGGCATGCTGTGAAAATGATGCAAAGGAATGTTCACTAAGCTTGTCCAAGTTACATGGCACTTATTCACATGGGTTAGACATCAATTCAATTCATATTTTTTTCACTGCAAAACTCATATCTAAAGAATTTTATTTTCAAAGCACTTAATCAAGTAGCAAATAAAAACCCCAAGACTTTGAGATACCACAGTTACAGTGATTTAAAAGCCATTCCTACTGAATAAAGCTGTACAGTATTGTGCAATTTCATCAGGCTTGTGCCATGCACTGCAACCCACTAAGAACCACATAGCTAGAGAGTAGGGATGGCATTTAGCTATGTTTCTTTCACTGAAGATCCAAACAGATTACCTTTACCGCAACAGAAAGAGGCAGCAGACATTTTGTTCTACTGAATACGCCATGACTCACAATATATTCTACCTTTGCAACAAGGAGCTCAGAGAAACATACATTTCTCCTCCCCCCTCCAATTACTGCCACAACACTCCTACAAGCTAAGTTAGCCCCGCAGAACATTACTGGAGTAAAGTCACCCAAGTGGGAATTTTCAGCCTCCGTTTCTCCAATCAGTCCCTTGCATCAAACTGGCACTGCAGTTAATGCAGCTACATGCTGGGCTAGAAATGGGTAGGCGATGCATTCACTAGTCTTGTTTTGTTTTACAGAACAGAAAGAATAATGTTATTTCAGAGTTATGAAATAGCTACAGCTATAATTTTTACTAAGTTCCTCAGAACTCAAAATGCCAGAATACAGAGATCAAAAAAAAAAAAAAGGGGGGGGGGAGAGATAAAGAAAGTAGAGTGGCATCCATCATGACAATCTATAAACTGGGGGAATATATTAGCGGCCAAAAGGACTAGAACAACAAGCAATGTTTCCTCATTGCTACGCTCTAACACTCCCATTCCCACCCAACAAAACATCTGCCCACGGAGTAACACATTTCTCCCGTCAATGCTTCTGCTTCTACTTGCAACATCATAATCTGAAGTATTAGTAGTTTCCAAACAGTTTTAAAGCTACTCAGCTTTTCCACGAGACCTTCAGATCTGATCTGACAAGGTTCTTTTGAAACTCCCCAGACCCACACTATCCCCTGAACTTTGTAATTACTCTACCCTTAGAAAATTCTTCGCTTCAGGATATTCTTCAATATCTCTCACCTCTCTACTACTCTGAGGTACAATTCTGACAACAATATCTGCCATTTATAACTCTGCAGCGGGCATTGATTAATGCTTCTATTTGATTTACAGCTTTGCCAAGCAATGAATGTTTAATCTTTCCTCACACATTAATTCTACTTGTTGTTATGTGCTGTCAAGTCGCCTCCAACTTATGGCAACCCTACGAATGAACAGTCCCCAAAATCTCTTGCCCTCAACTGCACTGCTCAGCTCTTGTAGACTCAAGCCTGTTGGTTCCTTTAGGAGTTAGTCCACCTCATATTTTCTTGCTGCCTTCCACCTTTCCCAACATTATTGTCTTTTCCAAAGAAGCCTGTTTTCTCATGATGTGCCCAAAGTAGGACAGCCTCAGTTTCAACATTTTTGCTTCCAGAGATAGTTCTCTCCTCCAACACCACGTCAGACAAATCAAAATATTTTTTGGTAACTTTCTTAACTGTCCGGCTTTCACACCCATGCATGGTGAAATACAAGAGTGTGGATTATTTTGGTCTTGGTCTCCAGTGACACATCCTTAGAGCTGATGATCTTTTCTAATTCCTTTACTGATGCCCTTCCTAGTCTCAGCCATCTCCTGTTTCTGGGCTGCAGTCTCCATTTGGATTGAGGACTGAACCAAGTTGCACAAAATCTCTATTTCAATTTCTTTGTTGCCAACTCTAGAGTAGCATAGTTCGTCTGTAGTTATGGTTTTTGTCTTCTTCATGTGCTTTGGCATTTTCTATCATATTCAATAAAAGCCGTTTTGGCTCATTGCCACTTTCTGCTGGTCAACAACTAGATAGCAGTTGGGAGTTTGATTCTTCTATGTATCACAATGATAGGGGCTGGACTCAATAATCCATAGGGTCCCTTCCAGCTTTGCAATTCTAAGATGATGATGATGATGATGATGACTGACTAGTCATAACTATTTTCACTTTTCATTTCAACACTCCAACACTTTCAGTATTTTGCACTTACCAGAACCAAAGGCAGTATTTCAGAATGCAAATCTTGCTAGTAGAGTGATTTTAAAAGCCCAAACCATGAAATCTAAGGATCTCTGGTGCCATGTGAAATAGTCTGTTCACGTCAAAATGTGAATGAGCAGCTTAACTTGCAAGCCAGGAAGCAGGCATTTGGAGTAAAATCATTGCTGCCTCATTGATTCAGTTAGGTGGCATCATACCTACCGCTAACACACTCTAAACCACTGTAGATGTTAAAAGATGGTAAACTCCACCCAACCATGGAAAAGCGGCAATGTTGGACAATAAAAATTGACTTCCTGTCATTACATGTAAATGAAATTATTGCAGTAATACAAATATCAATACTTAAAGAAAAGCAGTAACCAGACATCTTCATATCTTGTATTTCGCTGGGGAGACAATATGTAGCCTGTAATTAAATTGTAAACTACCCAGAGAGTGCGTTAAGTGCTCTCAGGCAGAATATAGGCAGCACACTTTGCTTTGTATTTCAACAAATCCATCATCAAGTAAAATTCAGGTATATCTAAGTGGCCTGTCACTTAGCATGTGCATTCCTTTTAAGAAACTAATTCCTTTTTTTAAAGCCCCTCTCCAAAAGTACTGCCCCCTTCCAACTGGATGGCAAGATATAAACAAGAGTGAATAAAACAATACTGTACACAATAAGAATAAAGAACAGAAAAGTAGTCATTAAAATGTGTTTTCCAGATTCAAAGCAGTAACCCCACTCAGGCAGCCAGTCAGTCACTGAGGGAAAGCTCACATGAAGAGAAAGGTCTTTCTTTGCCTGCTTGCCGAAGGATAGCAAAGACAGGGCCTGTCTAGCCTCTTGTGGGAGGGAGTTCCAAAGTCTGGGAGCAGCAACAGAAAAAGCCCTCTCCTGTGTCCCCATCAAATCCATGTGTTTAAAATCAGACAACACAATAACTATAAACAATACAAGAAATTTAACACTTAGCTAGTTAACCAGTGCATGCTTAATAATTTAAAACAACCATAGAATTTAAAACTTCCTGGGAGAAAAAAATATCTCTCAGCAGAGCACCATGAAAAACTAAGGTATTTCAAAATCTTGACACACAGCATAGAAAAATGGTCAAACCCTACTAGTTGGGGATTCACATTTTGGAACATTCAAAACAACTAACTTTACATAGGCCTGTGTAAGGTTCCGCCCCACCCCCCACCGCCATGAAATGTTATCTCAGCTTTGAAGGAAGCAGATATTAGATGACAGTCAAATTCATATATAGTTCTGCACCTCAAGGAGCTCCATCCAAAGTGAGAGTAGGCTTTAAGAAGCTAAAAGACAGCATTGTGAAGTGCAGCTTAAAAATGACAGCCGATAAAGTTAACACAATAAAGGGGCTGATCAAGCCACCTCATCCCACTCAAATTAAGAAAACAACAACCAATCCTCTGTGATTTCTAATAACATACAATCATTCTGCAAAATCTAATATTTAGGACCCACAGTAGTATAAATAGAATCAGGACCCTTCACATGAAAAGACATTGGACTTTCTGGGCATCAGAAGACCCCACCACCTGAGTCTTCCCTGTTCCCTCTGAACTGAAGTTCAACTAAAATAACACATGGAAGCAATATATTCCTGTTGTAATGCGAAATATTTCAGGGTGGCATGGTCTTGAATAGGCAAATAAGAGTTGTTAGCAGTATAAAAGACCTGCTCTTCATTTCTCTGTTATGGCTCAATCCAGCAACCAGGATTTCTGGATTCTTCTTGATGGGGGAAGGTACTATCTATGGAGACTGCCATTATTTTTTCCGACACACAAGAACTCTTTGGTAGCTCTGGAAGCATTTTAAAAGTTATTTGTAGCTTCTCCTCATTCTTATCTACAGCTCATCTCTGCTATAAGATAGCAGGGGGTGCACAGAGTGTTCTGTTTCCCTACAATTTTCTAAACTCTAGTCCAGGGGTCCCCAATCCCTAGGTCGTGGACCAGTCTGTGTCCTTTGAATGACTGGGCCGCCAAAACAGATCTTTGAGGGCTGAAGGAATGCAGGCGTACGGATGTGCACTCCGCCCCCCGCATGCACACCCTCCTGCACGCACTGATGCCTGCCCACCTTCCCCTGCATGTATGCACTCACATGCACATACACCACTCCCGCATGCACAGATGCGCGCACACACACCCCAGACACACACAGAAACACCTGCCATCCCCCCCCCCCGGTCCTTGGGAGAATGGTCTTCAACAAAACCAGTCCCTGGCATTAAAAAGGTTGGGGACCAGTGCTCCAGCCCAGTGATCCCCCACCTTTTCTGAACGGTGGACAGGGAGCACTCGCAGATGGGCAAGGCGGTCTCACGCGCATGTGCGGAGGGGCGCACTTGATGATGGTATGGGCACCCGTCCGTGCAAGTGGTGGGCCATGCGTGCGTGCGGGTGGGGTGCGTGCGAGGGGGCGGGAGATCTGACTCCGCGGCCCAATCCTGCAATGGCCATGGACTGGCACCAGGCTGCAGACCGGGGGTTGGGGACCCCTGCTCTAGCCTACACAGAAAACTCATCTTTATCAGACCCATCTTATCCATTAGGCTGGATAAAAAGCCTGCGTCAGGTGGTGAATTTGAATATCACCAAATTAAATCACTAAATTTGTTAATAATTAAATTGCTAAATTATTAAATTTGTTTAACTATAAATTAAACAGTTGGCTGTTTAATTTATAGTTCCATTTTTTCCTCTCAAGGACAGGGAGAGAAATTCCTTTTATTTGTTTTTTAACACTTGTATGTTTTAGGGTTTTTTTCTTGTTTTTTATGATTTAACACAATGAAAAATGAATTTAAAAAATGAGGAAAGGTGCTTCAGGCTTATAGGAGTGTCTGCCTTATTTGTCAAAATAATTTGCTTTGCTTTCCCTACTAAACCACCATGACCTGGGTGAGGTCATGCTAGTCTACTTCAGTCAGCAGAGTGCCTTGAGCTCTCCCAGTATATTATATTATACCTGTTTCCTTTCCCACACACAGTTCAACTTTCCCTCTGCAGATTTACTTGATCAGCTTCTCTCTCTCTCTCTTTCTCTCTCTCTCTCATTTCCTCTGTTGTGGTGCTGAATGCTTATAGCTGGATGCTGGAATGCCTTCACTTGCAACATAATTTTTCTCCCTTTTTATTGCCTTAAATGGTAAATGAGGCAGCGCAGAGCAGGTGTGTTTGTTGCAGAGACATAAGAGGAGCACTAATCCACAAACCAAAGCACAAGGATGTGTTCCACTAATAGCTCCTGCTCCAAATGCCTTCTTTCTGCCCTCTCGTTACTCTCAGTTAACCTTTCCTCAAACTAGGACATTGCTAATAGTCACACACACATGCTATACAGCCCTTAGGGAAAATAAGTTTAACCAAATGCAAAGGACAGAAAGAAAGAGGCTTGGAAACCCCTGCATAATCTTTAACAACCTAAAACTGGAACAGCTGTTTGTAGTATATGTCTTTTTCCAAAATTAAGATTGCAGTTTGAAAACAAGTTGTAAAATTTATTACTAGAATTTAAATTCTGGCAACCTATTTTGCATGAGTTGCATACTGTACCTGTCATGCATTTCAATTATGCCTTTATTAACTGCACCTTGCTGAAAAACCAAATAGCACTCATTTCTAAATGTAAATAGCATTTTTATTGGAACGTTGTTGGGAGTAACACATATTTAGAATACATTAGAATATTACCAACCATCACAGAAGCCATGACAAGCTTAATTTTAGAAATCTGTATCCATTAGCAATGTAATTACAGTTATTACCTTCATAAGATGGGTCAGTGATCATCACTTCTAAAGTAAATATGTGTAACAGAAAGAAGAAGTATAATTATATTGCTTTTACCATGAAGGAGAGAATGATTTTCTATGCAAGAGCTTATTTGTGTGGCTGCCATACAAAACAATATTTATGTTCTCCCCAACGTCAGAATTTTGTTTGAGTACAAAATACTGTGCATTCTATTAAACTGTCTTCCTGGTATAATTTTGCCTTGGTTCTTCCAATTTATACGTTTGATCTTTGCTGTGGGAAAAGAAGTGCTACATATTTCCTTTGGCTATACACTGCCCTATATTTCTTGGAAGACAAGTTGGGATTACAGCAGCAGCAGCTTTCATCCAGCAACGAATGTGGAATGGAACTGGAATATATTTATTAGCTAGTAAGGAACAGCTCAGCTGCAAGGATAGCTCAGTGAGTTAGGTTTCTGGCTGCAGAGCTACTGGTTAGGAGTTCAATTCCCCACTGTGCATTTCGGAGGAGCCAGCTTGTGTGGCCTTGGGTAAGTTGCACAGTTCCAGGATATCCCCAGGAGAAGGAAATGGTAAACTACCTCTGAGTATCTCTAACAACAAAACACTTTTGAAAAAAAGGGCTGCTATAAGTCAGAATTTACTCGAGAGCATGGACAAAGGAACAGCTCAGTCTTCAGTTAAGGCAGAGGTCCCCAACCCCCAGTCTGCGGCCCGGTGCCGGTCCATGGCTTGAGCCAGACCAGGCTGCAGAGACAGACCTCCCCCCAACCCCACATGCACTCCCCCCCGCAGAGGCCCTTTGCACCTTCACCCACGCAAACTCTTCCCCACCCCTTCGTGCATGTGCATGACTGCCCCCGAGTGCTACCCCGCCCTTTGCACACGCGCATTTGTGCGCATGCCTGCACAAGCACCGCACCACCCTTCACGCATGTGCACGAGCATGCCCACGAACACTCCTTTGCACACGAGCGCGGGGTGTGTGTGCCCCACCTTCCCCAACTGGTCCACGGGGTTAAAAAGGTTGGGGACTAGCACTTTGAAATAAGTTCAGAAGACTACGAAGTCAGTGGAGCTCGCACAAGATCTGAGTTATGTGCATGCTAGACTAGAATATCACATTTTGGACAGACTGACATACAGGTACTGTAATCTCTAAAGCGATGTTTTCAAACCTGGGGGTTGTGACTCCCAAGCGGGTTGCAAAGTGTTTTCTGGGAGGCTGCAGGCCGCCTTATATGTGCTATAGTCCTATAATTGCTGTTTCCAAAAGAAAGAGGTTTTTAACTACGACATGTCACTTCATGAGAATCTAAAGGGAAGGAAAAGGGGAAAAAAAAGAACTCCCCACATACACACACACACAACAAACCCCCAGTAGGGAGGACACAAAAACAAACAGCCTGCCTATTCTGCAATGGCTGCAAGGAAAGCTTCAAACTGGTTTCAGAGGAGGATCCTCTCTCTTCATGAAGGTTTTGGCCCCTCCCTGGGGACCACGATGTCCTTCTGCCCCCAGCCCATCTTCAAAGTCCTTTGCCCCCTCTTCTCCTTATCTTAAGCACTCCCCAGGCCTGTTTCCCTCCCAGTTTTCAAGTGGTGGCAACAGAGTTGGTGGCAGGAGCAGGAGGAAAGTGAGCAGCACGAACAGTAGCACATGTTGAGGATGATAGCCTATTTATGCAAATATGGCAGGGTTGGAAACCTCTGATCTAAAAAATAGATTACTCACCTGTAACTCTGGTTCTTCGAGGAGTCATCTGTGAATTCACACTAATGAGTTAATCTGCACCTGCGCAGAGCAGCCTCAAAACTTTCTAGCTCAAGCACACGGTGCTGGGACCTCCCACATGCTGGCTATAATTCTGCCCCCGGCCCCGAGTGCCTCAGTTCCTCACAACTGTCCGCTGCGGCACAGCATGCAACAGCACACGTCATGGACAGCAGGGAAGAAGGGTGGGGAGTTGAATTCACAGATGACCACTCGAAGAAACAGAGTTACAGGTCAGGAACCTCTTTTTCTTCTTCATGGTCTCTGTAAATGCACACTAATGGATGACTAGCAAGCTGACTTACCTGGAGGAGAGACATCACGAGAGCAAAGAGGCCAGGACAGCCCGACCCACTGTGGCTTCAGACTTGGCCCAGATATCAAGGTGGTAGTGGCATGCGAAGTTGGGTGGTGTGGCCTATGTGGCAGCCCTACATATATCCGCGATGTCCACCCCTCAAAGAAATGAAGTCGAAGAGGCTACAGCCCTCGTTGAGTCAGCCTTAATTGTGCCTGGGAGAGCAGTCTGAGCTAGCTGGTAGGCAAGGCGTATGGTTATCACAATCCATCTGGAGATGGTCTGAGAGGTGGCCAACATCCCTCTAGAAACCCATGGAAGGCCACAAAGAGTTTTTTTGAAGTGTGGAAGGTGGCAGTTCAATTAACATAATAGGAAAGAGAGTGCTTAACATCCAAGGAGTGCAGTGCTCTCTCCAGTGTTGAGGCAGGTGCTGGAAAAAAAGTGGGCAGCACAATTGGCTGACTCAAATAAAAGATGATACCTTAGGTAGGAAGAGAGAGATACAGGTATAGGGTCACCTTGTCAGGGTGGGACTGGAGGAAAGGAGGGTCTACCCTTAAGGCAGCTATCTCCCCTGCCCTTCTAGCTGAAGTGATTGCAAGAAGGAAAGCAGCCTTCAATGCCAAAAAGGTGGTCTGATGCAGAAGCTAAGGGTTCATAAGCCTGTTAAGGACCAGCTGGAGTGACTACTGTGGCGTAAGAGGCCTGTAGGCCGGACGGATGTTCCTCAGCCCTCGCAAAAAATTGTTTCAGGGTAGGGGTGTCGAAAAAGTGTGACTGCCTCAGAGGAAGGCGGCCGATGGGCCACTATAGGTGCCATATAAACCTTCAGAGTGGACTGGGAGAGACCATGCTGAAATAAGTGAAGCAGAAACTGCAGGACCATATTGAGGGATGTTGGACTGATTGGTAAGTGGCGTGACATCATAAACTTACAGAAAGCTCTCTACTTATAGGCATATGTCAGGGATGTGGAATGTTTTCATGCCAGACTGAGGACCTCGGCTATAGACGGGGAATCCTCCACGCCGTGAGGTGAAGAGACTGCAGGTCTGGCTGGAAGATCTTGCCATGGTCCGGGTCAACAGGAAGAAATGGTAGCCTGAGGAAATCCAATGCTCTGTCCTGGAATGCCGTGAACCACGGGTGGTGGGGCCACCAGGGGGCTATGAGGATGGCATCCACCTTGTCCTGTCAGATCTTTATGATGGTTCAAAGTAGGATAAAGTAAGTAAGAGGTTTGCAAACGCAAAAGTTCCAAAGGAAGCTGATGCAGCAGCAGCAAGAAAGGAACTGAGGCACTCCGTGCCGGGGGCAGAGTTATAGCCAGCATGTGGAAGATCCCAGCACCATGTGCTTTAGCTAGAAAGTTCCAAGGCTGCTCTGCGCAGGCGCAGATTAACTCATTAGTGTGAATTCACAGAGACCACAAAGAAGAACATAACAATTCAAACAAGGCAACTCATCCAAGGCAAACAGATATCAATTTGCACAGCGCCCCTGATCTGAACATATACTGTACCAATTCCCATGAAGAGCACATTCTTCATAAAACTTCCCAGTCATCCTGAAAGATGAGACAGTTTTAGAAATTTTTTAATCTAGGCTAAAAGTTTAAGCTAGTCTCTTGAGCTGCGCTGGAGCGGCACCCTGGAGTGCTATCTGTTCTCAGAAACTTTGCTTTGACTTCTTGTTCAGAATACTTCCTACTTATCCAAACCCTTCCCCTGCCTTAAAAATACTGATTTTTTTTAACTTAAAAGTCAAATAAACATTAATTATAATTTTACTGTAGTTTCAGTTTTGATTTGTATAGCAAGAATGTCAATTCAAAATTTATTACTGGTTTGAAGTGTTATAGGTATATTTATTGCCTTACCTTACTCGTTTACAAATCAATAAAACACGGATATATACTCAAACATTCCTCCCACAAATAATGACTTGGAGAAACATTAATCACATAACAGAGCAGAACTAATCCGCATTGTGTATTAAGTCTTGTTTAAGAATATAAGAATGACTTTGCTGGCTGATGAGAAAAATGAAAACCAAAGAGTTGTGGTACTGCAAAGGCAGACAGATTTATCTCAAGCAAGTTAGGGCAAAAATTACTATCTATCCACCGCAAAGAAAAACTACTACCGTGTTTCTCCGAAAATAAGACAGGATCTTATATTAATTTTTGCTCCAACAAATGCATTAGGGCTTATTTTCAGGAGATGTTTTATTTCTTTCATGCACAACAATCTACATTTATTCAAATACAATCATGTCATCTTCTTCTGGTTGCTGCACAATGGTGGAGGGCGGGGTTTCACTTAACTGGGGCTTATTTTCAAGGTAGGGCTTATATTACGAGCATCCTAAAAAATCATACTAGGATTTATTTTCAGGGAAACAGGGTAGGATATGGGTCATTTCTCTTCCCTACTAACACTTGATTCCTTCTCTTCTCTTCTTTCAGTCTAGCAGGCAGTACCAGGCAAGCTAGATAGAAGCAAAAATAACGCAAGAAAAGAAAGCAAAAAACCTCAAACAAAAACAAAAAAACCCAAAGAGGGGGGAAAATCTCCAAAGAGGGAGATAAAAAATTAATCTCAAGGAAGGATGCTGCCTGGCAACAGCAAAAACAATCTAAAGGAAATATCTCCCAAGCGGCAACAGTCCAAGATAGATGGCACCAGGAGTGCAGCACAAAATAGTCCCTGGAGGAATTACTGAAACAAAGAGCAACTCTTACTGTCTTTTACATATTTACAGAGACTTTTACATATTCAAAATTCCCACCCACCTCTTCCAATTGGCTGCTAACTATCCTCATGAGGCTATTGGTTAAAAAAATTATCAGGAAATTTGACACAGCAAGGATGAAAGGGGACCAAAAGATTACACAAAAGAGGAAACCTGAAAGAAACTTTTGGTTACCTCTCCATTACAAACGACCAAAATCTCCAGCCACAATGGAGAGATGGGAAGCAAGGGCTTCTCTACCATTTGTGTTTAGAGGCTCGCTTTCAGCAATTGACAAAAGAACTACATGAAAGTGCGTCTCTTTCATGTTTTGAATCTTTCGTTCAGACATGAAAGATCCATTCCTAAACTTTCAGCATAAATAATGAGTACATGGAAAATGTTCAACAATACTACTTTACATGTCAAAAGAACTTGAAATATCTATGATAAAATTTTGTCTGGGGTTGTTTTTCTGAGTCAGAGGGATATCATTAACTGTGGATGAATTATGTTGCCCAAGGTAAGTAAAGTATCTGCAAACCCAAGCTAATCTACTCAAGTACTCTACTGTCTGATCGTAATTTATCCAGAGTACAGTCTGTGCTTTAAGACTGAGGGAAAGCACGGTTCGCAATAAAACTTCCCAAATCAGTGATATTTATTGCTGACTAATATACAGAAGTGAACAAGACAAGAAAGTTGGGGCCTACTGTAAATAATTAAATAATGTTGAAGAGATTTAATAAACAGAGAGAGGAGGGGGGAAACTGTACAGAGTCCTCAAAAGAGCAAGTCGTGAGACAGCACGAGTTGTGTCAGAAAGTTTAGACCCAAGAGAGAAGGGTAAGAAAAACATTACAAGCTAATTATGCAGTGAAAGGACAAGATGGCAGACAGACATGAGATGGCAAAAACCATTCAGAGGTAATGGGATCACCACATTTCATTTCCTACTCACCAAGGGATTTTGTGATGTGCCTCATGACCTTTAAAGGAATATTTCTGGGAGCTCAGCACTTTCTGATATAGGACAGTTCAAACCCCTTTTGCACTTTACAGCTGAAGTTTAACAACCAAACAGCAAGCTAACAGAATCATCAGGGCAAGTGTGTACATGTGAGTGCATGTGAGGAGGTGGAATTAAAGAGCCACTCTAAATGAAAATGAACAGCTATATTAAAAAACGGCAGCAGTACCTCATCAAATTCTCAAGCTAGAAGTTCATGACATCTACTTACAATGGAAAAACAAAAAACTGCCTTTGCCGTTTCAGCAGTCTCGTGTATGTTGGGCACATGCGCAACATCAAAGACCTCTTTGAGCAACCATGCAGAAAATGAGCTTTGGAGTTCAATCAGTGTAAAAAATATCAACTCAATAATTGGTATTATTCAGATATAGACATCAGCAATTCCCGTTTGTTAGCCTTAATGTATTTCTTCTTATAGAAGCATCTCTGTTCTGGTTATTTAAAAAAAGAGAAGTGCCTTCCGGCTTTTCTAAATAAAATTCTCTCTTGAGATAGCCATGCCAACCTGCATCAAGAAAAAGAGCTGAATACTCATTACTAACTTAAATTACTCTATCCCCCATTTCACTGGCTGAAATCCCGTTGCTTAGAAAATAGGTTGCAAATAGAGAAGGCCGACTGAATCTGTGGTGATTTGATGAGTCAACCTCTCCATACGTTCTATCGATCAGAAATTGACACAAACCAGGAAAACAGCAGTTTGCGATGGTTCCGTTATTCCCAAACTATGAACTTTCTAACCTTTATCTTGCCACAGATTCCTAAGGTACACATCAAAAGGCTCGTTTACATTACCAAGATACATCGGAGTTCATTGGAATATGTAGCATTTTTATCTAAACTGAAAGTCACATGGCATTTATTTTTTATTCATGTATTCGATTTTTGCCCCGCCCCTCTAGACAACGTCTACTCGTATATGAATCACTCTTGGAATTCCTTTGGTGTAATGTAACCACCTTTTCAACTTCCCATTCGCACAATGGGCATCCCTTTCCCCTTACTGTTCCCAAAAGAGAGGAAAATAAAGCACTTTCCAAAGGATGATCAGAGAGTCTCTTCTCTCTCTGGATCGCAGCCGGAGTGAAGGGTCATGACTCCTATCCAGCTGGGACTGTCATTCCATGAAATCCAAGTCACCTATGACTTGCATGAGGAGAGGGGGCTCTAGATGAGAAAGGGATGGACGGGTAAGCAAGGGGGCAGGTGGATAGGTAAGCAAGCAGGTGGGCAGATACACAGGCAGGCCGGTGCTATTCCTCTCCCCATTGCCTGTTGTGCATAGGGTGAGAGCTCCTGAGTCCCAGAATGGAAAGCCCAGGTGAGTAGGAAAGAGCCCCCACCTGGTCCATGCCCCAACCAGATGAGCCCTCCTTCGATTCTGTTTTTGGCTGACAACTCTCAAAAGGGAAAAAAGAAGCCAGCAGCATGGCAGGAAGTTCCTTTCCCTTAAGTAGGGCAGCTTCAGGTGTGGGAAAGAAGGAAGCTTTAATTAAAGGCAGATGCTTTAATTAAATATGCCCCTTTAATTAAATAGGCTCCTTTCAAATGGAGAATATTTTTTCTCAGTGCATAGAGGTTTGTTCTCACCTCTTGCTGGTAACTCAAAGACTCAATTAACACTGACAGAGGATTTTATATATGCCGATTGAAATAAATCAGTTGTGAGATTTTAAATAAATGACACTAGTGGAAGAGGATTTTCCTTGCATTCCAACCAAAAAACATACTTCCCAGGCAAAAAAGAATGCTTCCGTGTCATGGAGACACCTTATTTTGAACTGATTTTTTAAAAAGCAAAACCTAATTCAACAGTGTTTCTTATTATCAGTGGGTCTGGGCTCAAAATAAATGGAACACGCACGGGTTTCTTGAATGCTAAGCTAAGTCTGAAACATCCAGCTACAAGAGGGAGAAAGGAAACAAGGGCCTCTCAATCTCTGCTGGAAGATCAGCTGCAATCAAAACCTTCAAGGTAAACACTTATTCTATATCCCTAGATATTGTGGCGATATTGGAGAAGTCATCCTTGGTGGCAACTCCCAGGCTCTGGAAACCCTTTTCAAGGAGAACACGGCCAGCCCTTCTCTGCTGTCTGGCCACCAACTGGTAAAGATCTTACCTTGCCAATTCAAATTCCTATTTCAGGCAAGACAAGTATCTCAAGTCTATACAAAGAAAAGGCTGGGCTAATAATGTTTTCACTATACCATGATGAACAAGATTAAATCAAGAATGTGTCTTCACTTTAAAAACAACAACAGTGAATCTATCTCTTACACACTATTTGACTCTATTAGGCCATTTGTAAAAATAAAAAATTAAGTAATATATGACATAAAAGGAGTATGTGTGGTGTGGTAGACAGAGTGACAGACAGACGTCCTGGGTTCCAATCAGCCATGGAAACTCTTTGGGGGTGATGTGGAAGTGGTAAAAGCATTGCTTCCATATCTCACATAGCTTGCAAATCCACTATAAGTCAGACACAACTTGATGACCCATAACAGCAAATGGCATGAAAACAGTCTTATAATAGTCCATCTCCAGTGTGAATATGATTTTACCTCTAAGTATCTTGCTAAAAGAAAAGAGAGAAAGCAAAGCACACAATAACCAAACTTTCACATCTCCATACTATCCAGTGAACACCACAAAGTGTTGCTCATTCTCGGAAACAACAGCCCATATTGATCTGTTTTTACTTATGCACAGGACAGCATTTCATGCTACTGTCAAGTATGATATGCAACACCACAACCAATTCTCCCTAGACTAAAGAAAATGTGTATAGATTGCAAAGGTTAGCAAGTTTTAACTGGCAGGTTGCCAAGTGATATTCAACTGGCCACAACCTTTATTCCTTTCTGTAAACATTTAGTTTTATCTCAAACCCCTCCCACTTGACTAAGGAGGACTTGATGCGCAGGTGGTGTGGTTAATCTTTTCATAGTATTAAAAATCAGGATAAGAAAATACATTTTTAAAACAACTCAATACATCCTAATGAGAGGCAGGCACAGGACTTAAGTAAGCTACAGTAGATTGTAAATGTAACCTCAGTACTAAGAGGAAACTAATGCAACAGAAGGAGGTTATTCCACACCCTAAGAAATTTGGTTTCCATTCAGAATAAGGAGAATCTTTGAGAAAAAGCATATGCCATTTAAAGTAGCACCACAATTTTTAAAAAAACAACTTTTTTTAAGTAAACAAAGTTTATTTAAAAAAAGTTGTTATAAGAAACTTTAAAATAAATAGGGAAATTAGAAACAACACAAAGTGTTTCCAGTGTTGAGATGCAAGGTGCACAGTTTTACCATTCAAAACAGGAAGATTTTCTAAACATTTTCCACATCCAGAAACAAAAACCTTGGGATCTATTCAAACATACTAAATGGTTCAAATACTGGGTGAAATAAAAGAATTCTGCATATGTGATTTCCCAGGAAGAAGAGGTGGGAAAAGAAAGCATTGCATCATAGAAAGGCCTTATAGCTCCTGTTTTCTTTTAAAAAGAAAGAAACTTCATGAGCAACATTCCCTCTAATCTGCATGTGCTGCATCGATCCCACATAGCCAGATCAATATTGCTGGTCATTTACTTCCAGCTGCTGCTGGAGCCTCGCACAGCACTAGCAGAAAATAAAGGGGAAATTCCCAAGGGTTCTAAGGGATGTGCTCCCCAAAAATGTTCAAAGGATTGCAGCCTCAAAGACTGCTCACTCTGAATCATGGAGATCAAAATGTACAGTATCTGTCCAGATTATATTAGACTGCAGCCCAACACTAGCAGCTCTAAAACTTCACCCAATAACAAGGGAAACTATGTAGTAGTTGCAGTCCAGCAGCATCCAGAGGGCTGCGCCGAACTCTCCTAAAGTAACATGAGGCTTCTGAATCAGTCTTAATAGTTGATTTAGTGCATGGATGTCTACTGTCAGTGGCAGCAATTCTCCATGTTCTCAAAGAGAAATCTTTTCTGTGATCTATAATGCAATTCTTTTAGCTGAAGGTCCCATGGTCTGAACCTGGGACTACAACTAAAATACGGCTTTCATTGCCACAAGATGTATTTTAGAAGACCACCCACTTGCATAGCCTAAAAAGAGGATCACTCGGATTCATGATAACTGTATACTATCTGCAACATCAAAGACAGAACAGCACTCTAGAGCTATAGTGCTTCTCTCCTTTAGTGCTTTACCTGCACTTGTCAGTGTCTAGCAAACACCCATTGTTGTTAAGTATAGTTTATGTGTGCTTTCCAGTGCTGTCCTGGCAGTTGCTTCCTTCTGCTCATTCTCCCTGTGTGTGTTTTGTTTGTAGATTAGCACAGAAACTTATCAGAATCAACACAGCATTAAATTCTACCCTTTGAGGAAGAAGGCACAAAGCAGAACAAACAAATAAACAAACAAAAAAGTGAAGAATTTTGGAAAGATGATTAAAGTCCAGGAACATACAGAGACGGATGGTAGATATGACGAACACTGGACATAGGGGGAAAAAAACTGGTAAAGAAGCTAGAAAAAAATCGTATAATTGCTCCATCTGGAAAGAGCCCCACACGGACTTTGTTTAAAACTTCATGCTTTCCCCTCTATACAAAAATTCCAGATAAGCATTTCTATACAGAAAAGCATTTTAAAAATTATGTCTATGCAAGCTTTTCAGGGAATCACACATTGCACCTTTCCCCAAAATGGCTACTTAAATTGATTTCCAGGGGAAGGGTGTGTATAAAAAGCCAGCCTTGTTTCCCCCTCTTTATATCTTCTGATGTACAGTATTTCCCTTTTCAAATACTTTAAATTAAGCAGAACAGTGAGTATAACCCAAGCCAGGGCATTTGACTTCAGAAGCTCATTTTCCTGCAACATTTCCTCCCCTTTGCATTTCTTTTGAAATCTTGTCTTGACTTCCTAATCAAAGGCACACTGCTGGAGACCTAACCCACAGATATCAACTATTTATTAAAAGGTCTATCAATTTTCCCCTGATTTTCAGTTGAATGAATTTGCAAATATGTAACAAAGATTCTTAAAACTTTTCTAGCCTCTCAAAACCCAGTTCTTGCAAATGCCAGACAAAGCGCATTAAATAAACTACCAGGGGACTCACACTTCCAGCTAACGTTTAGGCTGTTTATATCAGATCAATATATGAAATCTAGGCTTTCTCTGGAGAAGTTGCACATCTCTTCTTTATATGCACACTTTCTCCTTCCTCTCTCACTCTTCTCCCCTCGGTCTTCCACTCTAACCTTCTTTTCTCTGGACTATATCCTTCTTTACCCTTCTTTTCCCCTCTTACCAGCAAGCAGGATTTTAATAGTTCAGTCAAAAGCAACCAGCAACCATTCACCTACATTATTTTAGTGCACCTGTTTTTGTTACTGCTTTTTCATTACTACCATCCATATTATAGTGGACTATTCTTCATATAAATCAACAGCAAACTCATACTATTATATTTACTGAAACAGCATGAGGCAAACACATGACAGATGAGGTATTAGAAGGCTTGGGTCCTCTGAGGACAAAACAGACCAAAACAATAACTCTAATGTTAAAAAAAATCTGACAGAAGAAAAAAACCCCAAAACAGCTCAAAGGTTAAACATGCTTGATGGCCAAATACCACTGTGTCTCGTGGAGAGCGGGCACATGAAAAACTGACAGAGAGGGAGTAAAATACAGTATTATAGAAAAGATACACTGAGCTAAATGGAACAGTCCACACTACATTAGTAAAGATTGCTTCTGGACTGAACGATTGCTCAAAAAGCCCAATTTCAGTCACAGTTGAGTTAGTGAAGAGGTATAAAATGCTAGGTTTATTATTCAACCTTCTGAATAAGCAAATATTTTTAATCAGAAAGTAGCAGCCATTTCCCTTCCTGTCAATGAAACTGCTATGGTGGCAGCACGCCTCTCTCAATTCCATTATGTAGGGCTGGCATAAGAACAAAATCGAAGGCAAAGAGAGAAGAGACCTTGTGGTTACAACTGCTGAGGCAGGCAAGTTCCTCATAACAGGAGTGAGAGGATTTGGTTGGCTTTTCTCCAAACTCTCCAATTCAATATCCACAAAAGAGATGACAAATGCAAAACTTTGTAAAACTGCCTCATAGGACAGTCTGTAAATACAGGTGAACAAGTTGAAATCCAGAGCTTATCCACACGGTCTTTGAGACTGAAGACAATGTTTTTGGTCCGTTTTCATGCTGAAGAAAGTAAAGAAATTAAATACGCCAAAATTGCATGTTATATAAGCAAGAGAAGCAGTAATCAAGAACACTCCTGTCACACAGAACATTATTAACTTTATATCTTATCACTTGCATCTTATGAAAGTGTCATTTATCCGTATTACTAATGAAAGAAGAATCTAAAGGGAACTCTTCTTCAGAAGATCTCACATCAATCGCCTATAGTTTTAAAACAATGTTTAATCACAAGAAATTTGTACACCAGTTCAATCAAACTCTGGAGTCAGATAACAGATGCAAGAAGATCCTTCTGGCTTTGTAGAGACCTGTAAGTTAGTCTGGCAATTTCCCACAAGGGAAGAGGTTTTAAAATGGTCACTACCATTTCCACAGATTGAAATAACATGACAGAAACAGTTGAAGAGATTCCAAATCTAGGCTGGAATCTAAGTAAGAGCAGCAAACTACTGGGTAGTCTATGAGGGGGTGCTGATAAGTATTGAGCCTTACCCAGAAAATATTGAGCTAGGACGCTATAAATTGCAGGGTGTATTGGCCAATTTGTCTAAATTCAACGGTGCAAAAATCAACTACCTATGATTTTAACCTTAACTTTCAAAGTGAATATGGCGGCACCTCCAAAAAAGTTCAATGTGGAAGAGCATAGGACCATAATCAAGTTCCTGTTTCTCCAAGGGAAAGGTGCAAAGCAGATCCATGATGAAATGTCACAAACTATGGATGACAGTGGCCCTTCACATGCAACAGTTAAACGTTGGGTTGTCAATTTTAAAAGTGGCCATTTCGGCGTGGAAAGTGGAAGGCCTGGTTCTATCTCTGTGCCTGCAAATGTGAAAGCCATCCATGACATGATCATGGAGGACCATCGAGTATCAGCCAAAAGTATTGCTATATATCTGAGAATATCACGTGAGAGAGTTGGTACACAATGACTTGGAAATGAGAAAGCTGGCAGCAAAGTGGATCCCCAAACTTTTGACAACCAAACAAAAGAGGAAATGTGTGGAGTCATCGGTGGCTATTTTGGAACATTTTGCAAGAAATGAGTCAGATTTCCTGGGCAAACTGGTAACTGGTGAGGAGACATGGATCTACTGTTATGATCCTGAGACAAAGGAACAGTCTAAGGAATGGAGGCACAGTGGTTCCCCCAGGCCAAAGAAGTTCCGAGTGCAAAGGTCGGTGCAGAAGCAAATGGCAAGAGTTTTTTGGGATAAGAAGGGAGTTCTGCTGGTGGACTACCTCCAACACAGTTCAACCATCAATGCAAAACATTACTGTGCTTTATTGACAAAGTTGAGGCAAAACATCAAGGAAAAACGACAAGGAAAGCTCTCCAAAAGTGTCATCCTGTTGCATGACAACGCCTCGTCACACACTGCAGGTGAAACAACGGCAAAACTGACATCCTTAGGCTTTCAAGTGATATTCCATCCACCTTATTCTCCTGACCTGGCTTCTTCTGACTATTATCTGTTCCCCAAACTCAAAAAAAACACCTAAAGGGACAACGATTTGGGAGTGTTCTGGAGGCAACTAATGCTGCAAATGAGTGGTTACACCAGCAGTGGGAAGAATGTTATTTGTAGGGACTGAAGAAACTGCAGGACAGATGTCACAAGTGAACTGACTACCTGGGGGAATATGTAGAATAGTGTGGCAGTTACAGCTTCCTAGCTCAATTTTTTCTGGGAAAGCCTCAATACTTATCAGCACCTCCTCGTACTTAGTAAAATATTGCAGTTACAGATACTTCAAAAGCATGAAAGCAAAGGAATTACCAACAATCATATATCATATATCTGGCAAAGGATAGCCAAGTGAGATTTTTTATGCCATCTACATCTTGTGCCTCTCTCAAAACATGGAGCTCCAGGTGGGTTACAACAAGATATTTAAAAAGACAGAAACCACAGAAGTTATAACGTTAAAACAATGTTTTTTAAAAAAGTATGAACTCCCCAAGACAAGATGCTCTGGTTACAGCCTCTCATAGGGATGTGCTATTCAGATTTCTTTTTTTGACTCAAACTCCCACAAATGTCCCAGGCAGAATTTTTGGACTTCTAGTCCACAGACCAATACCTATAGATATTTTCAGACACACGTATTTCACTCATCTGAGCTAGGGTCTATCTTGGAGGCTCCATTACTATCTCAGACCTACTTCCTGTTGTTAATATACAAAAATGGAAGCCACTACAGTACTTTCTGTGAGTTGCAGTTCTTCAGAACGTACCATCTATTGAGCCAAAAGGGCAGAGAAACTGTAGGAGACAGAAAGCACCATGACAGCTTATTTTTAATACCTTAACAGTAAGATGCAAGCCTGAGATGTGCATGGAGTCTCTGAGACAGATCCAGCTCCAGGTGACCAAAATATAGGTGTTTGAAGGTGTAGTTCTGAGGGCTGGAACCCCCAGAAAACTACAATCAAAGAATTCTGGGATTTCGTCTCCATAACATCCAAACTGTACATCTCTAGTCTTGCATTCCACTACATAACAGTCTGACAGTTGACCTACAAGTTACATTGGCTAAAATCCTGTTGGACTTAAACAAACGGCGTAACTTTTAGAAGTGGGTTGTCAAAAACTGAGAAATCCCTGTAGACATGACCTGCTGCATGTCAAGTCATGTAATTCAGTATGCAACAGATAATGTCTATGGAAACTTCTCAACTTGCAACTAAAAGTTACACTATTTGCATAACTGTGCAACAGGATTTCAGTCACTGAATATGTATCATACAGCCTAGATTTACTGTCTTTTTTACAGGAAGAATGCAGAGCACCAAACTGGAACACACCAAACAAACAAAGGCTGCTGAAAATTTCTCTCATCCTAAGTTTTCTGTCACACACATACACATATTGAGGGTGAGGTTTTAAAAGGTGGCGATTAGAAATCCACCAGCATCAGCAGAGGATTTCCTCCCTTTTTCCTTTTCAGTGGAGAAAGGGCTTAATATGTAAGTAAAAAAAGACAACAACTTTATGCTGTGTGTTACACATCACTACAGCATGTACCTTACTCTCAGTTCTCTTTGCCTACATTGTAAAAGGCAAAATTAGTGGGAAAATCACCCTCATGAGACCAAGGCATTTAAGCAAGATGTCAGCTAAGGGTGGCATATTTGACAATTACGCTCTGAGGCAGAGAGGTCTGAGAAATGATTCGTTACAGCTGTCTGTAATGTCCTGGGGGATACTGCCTTGGCGGAATCTATTCTAAAAATTTACAACCACACTCAGGAAAGACAAAAAGGAAAGCTAGAATTGAAAATGCCCCTCTATATTTTACACCCAAGAAGGATTTCACCTGAGAGAATACACCTAGTTACATTTTCTAAAAATATGCTGCGTAGTGAGGAAAACATCAAGAACATCTGAATACTGTTAGCATCTGCAGACCGAACAATTTCTGCCTAGAAGCAGTGTGTGTCAGGAAGCCCTCATGCTAGAAAACTGTTATTTTCATAACTGATTTTTACCTTGTTTTGTTTTTAATGGAGGCGGTAGGTTAGCAAACCCAAATTTTACACAAACAAGCCAGGGAAATAAAAAAAAATGTTCTATGTTGCCTTTTCTTTCTTTCTTTCTTTCTTTCTTTCTTTCTTTCTTTCTTTCTTTCTTTCTTTCTTTCTTTCTTTCTTTCTTTCTTTCTTTCTTTCTATTTTAACTGCAAAGATCATAACATTTCTTCAAGACTTCGCAGACCCACTGTGAGGACACTGTACCTCGCCAGGGGTCCGAGGACCACAGGTTAAGACTTATGCAGTAGCCTGCTTCCATCCAGAGAGTCTCTCACACTACATGGTAGATTAAGGAAGTATACCACATTTCCTCCAATTTTTCTGTTATTCCCAGTATACGCAATAATATGTTACTCTCTTCCTCAAGATACACCCCGTCTCAAGCCAAGAGCAAAAACAAGAGTTCTCCTGCCTCTGGCTCTATAAATTCACATAAAATATTACCCTAGTGTCTTTTCCCTTTGAGAAATTACTTGCACAGACAGGCCACAAGCAGAGAATGACTGATTTCTAATAAAGAGAACAACATCCTATTTATTACTTCTGTTTCTAAAAAAGCAGAAACCATTATCATAATTTTTGGTAATTGTATGGATTGCACAAATTTGCAACTGTGCCCAAAATGAATTTTACACAATGCAAGATACTCTTTTCACGCTGATAGAACTTGATCAAAAAGTGCCAGAAAATTTATTTCTATCCTTATCTGCAAGAAGAGGAAACACACAATTCCTCATCCTTGTCTGTGAGAATAGGGCAAGTGAGGATTTATATCCATAATATAACGGAAGTCGTAAATTAAAATTATTATACTTTATATTTATTTTTATTTATTTATTCAATGTCTATACTGACCAGCAGTCATTCTGGGAAGTGTAGAGAACTGACAAAGACATATAATACCATAACATATGGCTCTCCCATTTTGAAGATACACTTGTCCAGCAGGCTGAGGCAAAGAGGCAGTCCCGAAACCAGCAAAATCAGGGAACTGGACAGGGGACAGGTTGTATTTGTCTTCAGCGTGGAAGGGACTGTCACTCTCGAATTGGCCTTCTCAGCCACACTAGACACTGTACCAAGACCACTATTCAGAGCACGTTACCATAGTCTCTTGAGACTGAAGGGTGCCTAATCTAATTAATAATTAAATAAAGTTTGAAAATAGCATTACATTTACAATTTCAAAACAGGCGGCAGTTAAAGATGATTTAAACTGTTTATACAAACAAAAGCAGCAGAGTAACTATCCATAAGTGGGAGGAAAACTAACAAGAAAAATCAAAATAAATTACACATTACTAAATACCAGGAATTGGATCCAGTTTTTAATCTGCCAGTGTCCACCACAATAGTCATAGTGTCAACAGAAGGTAGTGATTTTCAACCATTCACCCTCCTTCTGCAGCCCCCCATAATTCCCCCAATAGGTTCTGGAGGGTCCAACAATCCGCTAGAGCAGATCTTCAGGATCAAAAACGGGGAGGGGGGACTGACAAAGACTGTCTCATCCTCTGCCAGTAGGGTCCCCCAATAATTTAGACCTTGCCTACCATACAGTCAAGTCCCCAAATTTAAACAACTATTGACATCCAACAGGCAACACAACAGAGAAGAAGACAAGAATAAGAGCTTGTCCTAAACCTAGAGGCCAGTTGTACCCCAATATCTACACAGCGAGAACCATTAAGGATCCCAACAACATAAACCATAACATCGGAGCTCATTTACTTGTTCACGCCTCATGTGATTTATGCCATCTTCTGCCAGTAAAGCCCCTCTGCTTTCTACACAAGACAAACAAGATAATCCCTGCACAAAAGAATGACATCAGGAATGGCAAGGCAGAGGAAACCAATCTTTGAACACTGACTTCCCAGGACATTCTGTTATGGCTCTGTAACTGGTTACTATAGGGGGAAAAAGGAAATACAGTGGTGCCTCGCATAGCGAGGTTAATCCGTTCCGGATTAACCTTCGCTATGCGAAAACATCGCTAAACGGGACTAAAAAAGCCATAGAAACGCATTGAACTTCGTTCAATGCGTTCCTATGGCTTGAAAACTCACCGTTAAGCGATGTTTCTTCCATAGCGCCGCCATTTTCGCGCCCTCGGTAAGCGAGGGCAGGGCGCGAAAATGCGGCGCGGACCTTCCGGCGGCCATTTTGGAACCGCCGATCAGCTGTTCTCCCCCGCTTCGTTTTGTGAAGATCGCTAAGCGAATCGCTTAGCGATCATCGCAAAGCGAAAAATCGCCATAGGGGCCATCGCTGAGCGAATGCTCCAGCGATGGCCCGGACCCCCTCGCTATGCGAATTCATCGCATAGCGAAGCACTCGCTAAGCGAGGCACCACTGTATAAAGGAAGATTGCAAAGAGAGAGAGAGAGATTAGGAAAGGGCTATGTAAATAAGCTCCAGTGCATCTCTAAGAGTTTGAATAGAGGTCCAGACTTCTTAGCACACTACATACATTAATAACTTTGCTTTCTGTCATAGTTCATGGTTATAAAATAGTTGTCTCCCTTGTGAAACTCTGACCCCTGTTCTATAAACAGATCTTAGCATTCCTATGAAAGCCAACTGTACCTGGCACTCAAATTAACAGTTTGATAGTCCTATTATTGTGTTTGTGAACCATGTTCACTTTGTCTATTGTCTGTATCCTCACCCTGACATGACTGCCACAGCTGTAAGAATACAGGGCACGTGTATTTGCATGTTCTGTGTAAGAAGAAGCAGACTTCCATGAAAGCACACACCAAAATAAATCTGTTAGTCCTTAATGTGCTATAATATGTTGCCTTTCTCTGCTTACTTTTGCCAGCTCATGAAAAATAATATTTTTACCCACAAGAGATTTATGCGTCTAACCAACTGAATATGAAATGGTTCTTTGCTGCTATAAAATATAAAACGGTTCACCATCAGAAATACTGTATAATTACTCAAAACTAGACATGGCTGGGTTTGCTCTCAGAAGCAGAAAACACAGGAGAGATAATTTCAGGCGGATAAACAGTCCCAGCTATAGTAAAGTGATCAAGCAATTCCCAGTTATGAGAAGATTATGAATAAGTAAAAGAATGTCTAAGTGCAAGCGACGGCAGAATATTAGTATCTAGACCGCCATACATAATGTAGCTCTGCTAACCATTGGGATTAGCAAATCAGCAACCCATCTCACAAACCAAAGCTTGTGTCATTCTCAGAACTTCAGAAGCATGACCAGGGACCATACTGGTTGGGAGATTCTGGAAGTCAGTTAAAAAAAAAAGTAACTTTCCAAGCTCTGCTCAAAATTACAGTTTACAACTACAGTAAACACTTACAATCAAGCATTTCATCAGACATTAGCACTATTAACCACAACTAAACCTAACCAAGGTTTCCTGTAAACCAAGAATCTGGCACCGTGGTTGAAAGCAAATTTACAGTTCTAGTTTGAGGAAAACTCTAGTCAGCCTTAAACAAAGAGGGTCAGAGAAAAACTGTTTTTTCTATTATGAGGAGCATTTAAGTTCCTGTGGTTGTCAGTTTTACTAAGGAAGAGCTTGATAAGATATACACCAATCAACAGGGTTGTTGCACATTGTCATATTTATGGTATCTATTATCTTGTGATTGCAATACAGCTGGCAAATCTGTTGGATGTGAGAAACCATGTTCTCTAATTTCTTCCCTAATGGTACCTACCTTGACAGAGCCTCGTGGCGCAGTGGTTAAACCGCTGTACTGCAGCCAAAACTGTGCTCACGACCTGGGGTTCAAATCCCAGGTAGCCGGCTCAAGGTTGACTCAGCCTTCTATCCTTCCGAGGTCGATAAAATAAGTACCCAGATCGCTGGGGGAGGCAATGTGTAGCCTGCATAATTAACTTATAAACCGCCCAGGGAGTGCTTGAAGCACTATGGGGTGGTATATAAGCAGCACACTTTGCTTTTATTTTTAACCTAGAGTTTTGGATGTAGAAACTTTAAAACATGACTTGCATATCATACATACAAAATCTATGTTGGATTATGTAATTCTGAAGTCATTCACTTTAATCACCAAGACCCAGTAACTTAAATGCTTTTAAATGTGCTTAACACACAACTTTTTTCTCACTCAAATGAAGACAGATTGAAGATCACTTAGTCAAGGCTATAATGTCAAAATATTGATTCTGAGCAGTTTTAAAAGACAGATGCAGCTTCTTACTGTACTGCAATTAACAGAACACTTCGTTACCATTCTGTTCAAAATGTTGCATTCTGTACTATATTTAGGCAATACATGTAGGCTATAAAAACACTAAGAGATAAAATAATATTTACACATATTTATGTCCTTCCCAGTTTCTATGTATACTATTAGTGTACTCTCTTTATCTCCTCCTACCTTCTGGGACTGTTGCTTTCACTGTGTTTGTATCATCATCTGTCAGCATTATTTTAAGCTTCTAAATTCATTCACACATTTACAGTTTGGCCTGAGGCCACATCTGCATGACAGATGTCTGGTGGATGCCGCAGCATATAACTAGTCTTATAGGAAGTACATCATCTTTATATAATCAGGTATCAGACAGGCTGAGCTTGGGCCAACGCATTGGAAAAGGAAGCTGCCTCCAGTAGTTGTAGGGAATTCTGTCTGGCAATGGAACTCTTAGAATGGAAATTCTGGGATTCAGAGTCCAAACAAAAGCAAATGCACATGCCTTATATGGATTACTATACCACAAAGAAATTCCCCAATCTGTGTGGTGAACCACTGTACAAAAGCTGCTTCTTTGATGGAGAGGTCCATTTAAACCAATTGAACATTTTCTTACTTCTTTATTAATTACTAATTAGCTCAATATGTGATCTTCCCTCCCATGAACTCAAGTGTGCATGCCTCTCTTCCCTCCTCACAATCACATTCTCACAACACTGTGAGATAGGTCAAGCTTCAAAAGATGTGAATGGCCCAAGCTCACCCAATGTATTTTCATGACTCAATGATGCTCACAATGATTCTGTCAAGTAGAATGCTATAAATTTTCTACACTCTGACCCAAATATTGGTGAACGATGACTCCTAAAATTCTTGACCACGGGGCCATGCCAACTAGGGCTTCTGGGTGTTGTATTCAAGGATGGAAACCACTGATCTTATTACTTTTTAAAAATCCTTGCTTTTTTCTGCCCCAATAGAAATTTCAGTGTTGAAGTGGTCTTCCAACGTGGACAACAGTACCCTTTACAGAGATACAAACAAAATTAATTTGCCTTCATTATTCAGCCTATGTTGTTAATACTACATAATGGCTGAAATCTTGCTCTTTAATGCAGTAAACTGCACTAGAGTCAGCCCACTGAATCCATGGGGAATTGGTGAGTGAGCTCCTCTATCAATTCTACTGGTTCAAATGTACCTATTTTGATACAACTTGCCCACATTAAGCAGTATGATTTTGGCTACTGACTGAAATCCAGTATGTCACAACTAGAGAAGGCTGATTTGAATCAACAGAATTTGTAGAGGAGTTGATTCACCAAATTCCTGCTCATTCAATGTGCCTACCCTAGTTGTGACTTACAACTGGATTTCAGCCACTATCTGAATGACACTTGACTATAAATTCTAGGTATTACATTAACAAAGATACATTTTTTTGCAATAGTTAGATGTACAGTATGTAGATAACATTAGATATCTTAAGAATACCTGGTTTACAATATTGTTCTTACATTTCTCTGCAGATTCTCTGCCTCACTCAACTGAGTCGCCACACAGCTGTGCTAAGTCAACTATTACTTATAAACGTTCATTCATGGATGATTCATTCCCTCTGAACTGGAACTAGGACAAGGCTCAGTGAGGAACAGAAAAGAATGCTTGGAGATGGTGGGGTGTATATCATAGCTTTCAACTCTGGAGACTGAAAACTGGTGCTTTCCTTGCTTCTATTTTTTATTTTCTGTCTGACAGGTCAAAAAATATGTGTTTAGTCTGAACCAAAGAGAAGACTACTCAAAAGCTCAGAGTAAAAAGAATTTTGCTTCCATTTCTCTTTTCTGGACAACGAAGTGCTTTCTACCAAATAAAGTTGTCGAGAGGATGCCTCGAAGCTCACAAGGAGTGATCTTTTACTCGTATATAAAATTTCGGCAAGATGACAGACAGCTATGCCTACAAAGATATGAAGCTGGGGGCTGAAAATCTGTTGATGAGTTTTGAGATCCATGCACCCATCAACACAGCCTGTTTGTCAACAGAAACTGGTATAATGCTAAACATCACATCACTGACACAAACACTTTGATGGCATGAAAAGGGAAAAGCCGCCCCGTTCTAACTTCCATACCGCAAATGCAAGCTTAGTACTGCAGCAGTTTGTCATGCCTTCTCTCTTACCCTTACAAAACAGAGAATCTGTGGTCCTCCAGATGTTGATGCACTCTGATTCTCCCTAGCTCCAAACACAATAGCCAACAGTGAAGGATCATGGATGCAAGAGTTCATCAGCATCCAGAGCAATGCAGGTTCTCCATTCTTGCCTCAGAGCAATGGTTCCTAAAACACAGTCCCCAAATGTTGTTAGATCATAGCTCCTGAGAAGCTCCAGCCAACAGTGTCAGTACTCAGGGGATCTTCAAGGTATAGCCTAACAACATTTGGAGGTGAGAGATTGGGAAGCACAGCACTGGAAACGCACAAAAATGTGCCACAATATGTTTTGTCTTATTTATGTTGTTGTTTTTGTCTCTGTTTGCCTGATATACTATTGATTGGACAACATGTGATTATTATTAAGAAGCTATACACCAGCTCAATGTGAGGGGAACAAGGAGAGATCAAGAAATCAGACCAAGGAAAAGTACCAGCCACTGACCACTCCGTCTCTAAATGAACCCATTGCTCTTTCTTACGGGACCATTCCCACAGGCTCCCTTCAATTCTCCAGCGTTGGAGTGTGATTAATCTTGTGTCTTCTAGAATTATAGCTAGCACTCCTACTTTACACTACTAAATTTCCCCTTAATGTGTCCCTGAAATGCTCACTATCCCTGGAAAGGAAGGCGATCTTCTGAAAAAGGCAGGACTCTTAACCCAATAAGTGGTGTTTATTATTTGTTTATGTTATACTGGAAGCCGCCTAGAGTGGTCGTATAGACCAGATGGGCAGGATATAAATCAAATAAATAAATAAATAAATAAATAAATAAATAAATAAATAAATAAATAAAATTAAGCACTGTTCTAGTGTGGACTGATGAACTATTATGCTCTGGCGTCTTAACCTGGTGTACAAAGGGAAAAGAAAGGCTTGGTCTTCCATGCGCCAGCACCCCTGCTTCTCATCTTCCAAGCCCGCACACACAACACACACACCAAGCCTCCCACAGACGTGCAGCACCCAAGACTCAGGCTGACATCCTAAAGCCTCTTGGGACGAAACAAGCATAGTGGGGTTTATTTCCAGGCACTATAACATATGATCCCTTGGAAAATACGATAGGCTTTTTTTTCCCCCTCAAAAGAGAGAGAGAGAGAGAGAGAGAGAGAGAGAGAGAGCTGGCGAGGAATCCGGGGCCCCGCCGGAGGTTTCACAGGCGGCCGGCTCTCCCTTCTTCCCCCGCGCTCGTTTCACCCACTACTGCTCCCCGTCGGGAAACAGAAAAGCAGGCATTACTGTCACCGCCTAGCACTCCGGGGCGGGAGAAAAAACAAATAAATGGCAAAAGCGGGAGGCTGTGCTCCCTCGTCTTCGCCATTTGAGAGCCAGACTCTCCGCGGGCAGGAGGCGAAGTCCCGACCCTCGAGGAGGCTGGAAAGCGGAGCGAGAACCGCCAGCCCGGCGCTCGTGCCTCGCCCTGCCCGGGCGCCGACGAGGAGGCGGAGGCGGAGGAGACGGAGGGCGGGCGCCACAAAGTTTCTTCCCGAAGGCCCGAGGCCAGAAAGCGAAGCGAAGCTGAGGGGTGCCACGGCGGGGTGGGGGTGAGGAGACACGACGGCCAGCCGGCCACTCACCTGCGAGCGGTCGCTCCGAGCCTGGACGAGACCGACGCCGCCCTCGGCCCGCCACCCGCTGGCCAAAGCGCGGAAGAGGAGCCTCAGGGGCTGCGAGGGCGACCCCAGCGCCGGCCGGCTCCCCCCGCAGCCCCTCAGCCAGCACCTCGCCCGGGGGAGCATCTTCTCCCTCCTCCTCCTGCTGCTGCTGCCGTCGGGAAGGAGCGGGGAGGCGTCGAGGCGCGCGACCTCCGTCCTTCCTCGTCGGCAACAAGCTGCTCCTTCCTTCTTTCCTTCCCGCCCTTCCTTCCTTCTTTGCTCGCTCGCTCGCTGGCCCGCGCAGAGGGCGAGGCTGCCGCTGCACCGCCCCGGGAATCCGTGGCAAGCTCGCCGACCGCAAGGGGGTGCGTGGGGGGGGAGTTTAAAGGGGAAGGCGTTTCTTTTCCTCCTCCCCCCCCCCGGGTGCTCTCCTCCTCGTCGTCGTGTCATTGGCCGACAAAAACAAAACTGAAGGGACTCGCTTTCTGCTTCCTGCGGGCTAACCGCACGTGCGCTGCAAAGAAAGTCGCAGCCCCTGGAACTGGGTGGCGAAGCGTTTGTGGAAGGGGCCTCTCAGAGCCCGAGCGGCCCCTGCCCCGCGGAGATTGCAGTGGAAACTTAGGTGGCCCATGTGTTAGCTGGAGAAACATCCAAGCGAAGAGAGGGAGAGGGCGCGACTCGGCGGAATATTCAGTTGCTTATGTTGTGCATCAGCAGCTGCAGGGAAAGAGGGAGAAAGGGAGTGGGGTTTACTGTGGGGGGGGGAGAGAAAGGGGAATAGCGGTTCTGAATTGCACAAGCCCCGGCGACAGGTTTGGAGGAACACTCGGAAACTCTTAGAAATGCTGAGGTCTTTTCCAAGTGTCCTGCGCCCATGTAAACAGAGCAATCCACTACTTCTTGCGGCTTTTATTTTCCGGAGTCTGCTTAGGAGTGTTTGGTCCCTGAAGCCATGAAGGCTAAAAACAAAGCCCCCTTCCCTTTCACGTAGAGAAGCTGACTAGATGGAAAAGTTTAATCTTGCTTTAAACCTGCTCTAAGGAAAATGACAGCGCCAGCCCATCCATTAGAGTGGGTGATACACGGCCCCTCCTCAAACCCAGGCTCCTCCGAGGCTCCTCACCCGTCAGAAGGCCTCCGTGTGTACACGTGATTGCCTGGCTCCCTACCCGTCTCTGTGTTTACCCAAGGGTGCCTCTGTGCACATGTGTATGGATAGCCCCACCCATCACAATGGGCACCAACCAGCACTGAACAGTGTCCTTGCATCGCTCCTGACAACAGCAGATCCACTCCGCTGGCAAAGGAGGGTGTGCATAGCACTCACAATTTGTCCGGCACCTCATTGATACTCCTTTCACACACAAACGTTCCTCACGAGATGCTTAACTGTAGGGCAGGGTTTTATATATACACAGTACTGTAATTTGTATACTTCACTATGTTGCTGCTTGCATATAGGTTGCATATGCAATAGTTACTATAGGCGGTCAACACAATTAGCCCTACCATCAGAATGAGGTAATTACCTCAGACAGCATATATGGTGTCCAGCATGAAAGGAGAGCAAATTGTTAGCCATCTAAATTATTATTATTACTGGATATTTGATGTAATTGAGAGGCAGATGTACTTGTGGGATTTTCTCCGTCAGAGAAAATGTCTTTATAACATGACTGATCTTCGCTACTATACACCTTGAGTTAAGTGAGGGAGGAGAAGAGTGCCATAGACTGCTGGGTCTGGGGTTAACTAGTATAACCTAGTCTGAGACATGATGCTTACAGATGTGCAGCTATAATGGTTTAGTTGACCTTGTGATTTAATTCACTGCCACGAGAATTAACCTTGCAACCTTGGCCTCAGGACTGAAGCCTGAGCTTACCAATCCACTTCCTTGAGCTATATTTTAAATTAATTCAGAGTAAGTGCTACACCAACTGAATAATATCAACCAGACTCTGTGGAAAAAGTATCAGCATCACCATCAGTCAAGTCTGTGCTCCAACTATTAATGCTGAAGAAGATTAAAGTGAAAGCTTTTAGGCAAGCATCCTGGAAGTGACTGATCACATACCAAAACAAGACATGCTTATAATCATAGATTACTGGAATGCAAAAATAGGAAACAACAGAACCAAATGTTGGACACAAACAAAGCAGGAGAACAACCTAGAGAGTTCTGCAAAGCAAACTCTCTGTTTATTACATGCTTCAACCAACCGATGGCGGTTCACATGGACATCACTGGATGGTTCAGTACAGAAATCGAATGAGGTGGTTGGAAGCAGGCAATGGAGAACCTGCATTCTCTCTGCCAAAACAAGACCTGGAATAGATTGTAATACCGTATTTTTCCGTGTATATGATGCCCCCCACTTTTCTAACCCAAAATTAAGAAATCTAAGTGGGGCTTAGCAAATGTAGGGGGAAAGGGATCAAAACGCTGCAGGATCGCTTTGATCCCTGCTTTCTCCCTTCATGCTAAACCCCATGGGGCTTAGCAAAAGGAGAGGGAAAGGGATCAAAGCAATCCTGCAACTGCATGATCATTCTGATCCCTTTCCCCCTTCTACAGCCACAGGATTGCTTTGATTTCCCCCCCCTCCTTTTGTTAAGCCCCATGGGACTTAGCAAGCAGAGAGAAAAGCAGGGATCAAAGCGATCCTGCAGCACTTTGATCTCTGCTTTCCTTTTGCTAAAGATTAGCAAGTGGAGGGTAAAGCAGAGATCAAAGCCCTGCAGGAACAATTTGATCCTTGCTTTCCCCTCCACTTGTTTTTGTACTCTCCTCATCTTATTTCCGTGTATAAGACAACCCTCAATTTTTAGTCTAAAATTTTTAGACAAAAGTATAGTCTTATACACAGAAAATTATGGTACTGATCATGAACTGTTAATATCCAACATTGGAGTAAAGCTGAAAAATAACACTAAAATAACCATACTGCCAAAATCTACTGTAAACAACAACCCTGCTGAATTTAAACTCCGCATAAGGAACAGACTTATACAGTGGTGCCTCACTTAACGGGCGCTCCCTTTAGTGATGAAACCGCATAGCGACGAACTTTTTGCGATCACAAAAGCGATCATATTGCGATGTTTCCTATGCGGTTTTTTCACTTTGCGATGATCGGTTCCCTGTTTCGCTTACCGATCATCGCAAAGTGATGATTTTCTAACAGCTGATCGGCAGTTCCAAAATGGCCGCCGGGTAAAAAAATGGCCGCCCGCTGTGTTTAGGGATGGATTCCTCGCTTACCGGGCAGTGAAAATGGCCACCGTATGGAGGATCTTCGCTTTAAGGTGAGTTTTAAACCCATAGGAACGCATTAAACTGGTTTTAATGCATTTCTATGGGCTTTTTATAATTGCATAGCGACGAAATCGCTTTGCAGTGATTTTTGCTGCATGGATTAACATCGCTATGCGAGGCACCACTGTATTACATTAACTGGCCATGAACTGACTGATACTCAAAAGGAAGAATGAAGAAATTAGAAAAGATAATAAAGTGTAAGGATGTGTCACTGGAGAGCAAGACCAAGGCCATCCATACACTTGCATTCTGCATCATCATGCACAGGTAAGAAAGCTCACATGAAAAAAATGATTTATTTGAAATATGGTGCTGGAGGAGAGCTTTGTGAGAAAGTGAGATTCTCTGGAAAAGACAGCAATGCTGGGAAAAGTCGAAGACAACAAGAAAAGAGGAAAACCAAATATGAGATGGATTGGCTCCCTAAAGGAAGCCACAGGCTTCAGTTTGCAAGAATCAAGTGGGGCTGTTGTGGACAGGACATGCTGAATATCTCATAGGGTTGCTGTAAGTCAGTGAGAAGTAAAGATAGAGATGAATGAAGGGGAAGTGAGTGAGCCGTCCCCTCACTCTTCTTGGACAGAAGGAAGAGAGGAGGCAATAGCGAGTGACAGAGGAGATGAAAGGTCTGAGTACAAAGGAAAGAGAAGAGAGGGGGTTAGAGAAGGAGAAAAGGGGGCTGGAGTTTTTCTTGACATTGGAGGGAAAAGGCAGGAAAGGAGGGGAGCCAGTAGTAGTTTGGGAGGAAGAAAAGAGAGTTGAAGGAGGATCGCAGGTCTTCCAAGTACTGTACCCTTAAAGGGAAAAACAAATAAAGAAGGCCACAACGAGGCAGGACGAGGAAGGAGTGACTCAAGAATGGAGACAGAACTGGAGTTGCCGGACCCCCTAGAATGGACAATGGTGGTCTTCCCACACGGACAAGGTCCCTGGAAGAAGGTGGTTCATCCAGGACCTATACCCACCAGTTACAAGCTGGAAGGAGACTGGGCCCACCACCCGTGTTGCAGGACAATCTGTGCAGGTTGGAGTGTTCTGTTGAGAAAGCTCACCGACCAGGAATGATTTGTACTAGCCTCCCAGTAACAGAAGAAAAGTTAAACCGCGAGTTGATGTTTTCTTGGACAGAATGCCCATTTAACGTTGACACTGTTGACCCTATTGAGGCAGTTGTGGACTCCCCTGATATTAACGTTAATGAAGTGTTGAATGAAAGAAATGAGACTCTGTTGGTTATTCCCACCCAAAAGGAGGAACTGCTCAACTTTTTCACTGAACCCAATCACAGTCAGACATGACTTGATGGCACATAACAAGAAATACCACACACTAAACACAAGTCTACAAATGCTAACCAGATAACCATAGCATCATATACGGTAATCTGCAAAGAAATGAAATATTGTAAGGAAGACGGCAGCAATTTTTACTACAGTATTTTATAACCATCCTATTGCACATTTATTCAAAATGAAGTTCAGAAAAACATATCTCTATATCTTAGGAAAAATTATTGGACAATGAAATTAACTCATATATAAAGAAAAGTAAGATATAAATTAACCTACTTAAACAGACTTTTAAATTACCCTTGCAACTTTTTGTTTTATACCACCAGAATCATGTATCTACATTCGTTACTCTCTAAATGGCAGTGGTTCTGAGGATGCCAACAGCAGCCTGGGACAGAAAACGGGACTTTCAAAATGTATGTTTTGAAGCAGGTTTACATTTCCTATTTCCAAGCACAAAGTAGTAATGCCACTAAGGGTTGTTATTTATTTATTGACAAATAATATCATAAATTTCAGAATAGGATTATCTGTTTCTAAGACGTATCAGGTGACCTGTAGGCAAACAGCTTTCAGAGCCAGCAACTTTTATATATATATATGTGTGTGTGTATATATATATGTGTACATATATATGTGTGTGTGTGTGTGTGTGTGTGTATATATACCGGTATATGTGTGTGTGTGTGTGTGTGTGTGTGTGTGTGTGTGTGTGTGTGTGTGTGTGTGTGTGTGTGTGTGTGTGTGTGTGTATATATACACACACGAACAAATCATCCTATTCTGAAACTTATATTATTTATCAAACACATATTTCCCTACACATTTTTCCAGTTTGTAACAGTAAAAGTAAATGATGTGCATGCACAAGCTATGCTCATGAGATCAAGTCACATACACAAAAAATCTGCTTTGTAAATACATGCATAGAAATTGTTTATTGTTATTGTTTTGCTTTTACCGAAATATTCACTGACTGCTTGTGAGGCCAAATGTTACAGCAATATCCTTTTCTGTTCGAAATCTTGTTTTTGGAAAATTTGATATGTTTCTGTGTTTGTTTTTTGTGGGGGCTAAATTTGCAGGTAGTTCTTTCCCACAGCAGAACTAGGACTCTCATGAGGTAATACTATATGGCACAGTTCTATGACAAAATGTGTGCCAAACTTGCAACTGAGGAAAAACCCATAAAAAACAGATGGGTTTTCCTTGAGCAGCTTCTCAAAAGCTTGTAGGTGCCAGAATTAAGAAAAACATAAAGGGTCTTTGCTCATTCTTGTCTGTTTTGGGCTATCCATCAGTCCTCCAGTTTTGATGGTGGAAATGGTTGGGAACACAAGAACCCACAGAGAGAAAATTGGATTATATCACATATATATTATTGGAAAAGTAGTCCCTTATGTTCTGGAATTTTTTCTAGTAGTTATAGGGAAAATAGAGATTGAGAGGGAGAGAGGATGCCCTTGCTTAAGCTCAGCAGGTGATGATATGAAACAGTGAACTTTGTTTCTTGTTTGAATTTAATTTATTGGATTTCTACATTGCTTTTCATATAGAAAAATCTGAAGCTGGTTTACAGTTTAGTCATTTAACTTATTTTCTTTTAGCCAATGAAGTATAGCACCCCGAAGTGTATTAAACTAGCATTAGGATTGACCTCAGTGATGTAGTTAGGTATTTTTTGACAATGGATACTAAAAGGGGAACCGGTATGATATAGTGGTAGGAGCAAGACTGCATCATGGAACAAAGGTTTATGTCGTCATTCAGCCATGAAGTGACCCCTCAGTCTTCCCTACTACACTGGGCTTTTGCGTCAATAAAGTATGGAGGAGGTGAGCATGCCCACACTCGCGCTCTCTCACTTTGAGCTCATTGGAAGAAAAGCAGAGTATAAATGTGACTAATTAATAGTATCTAATAAGTGTGGTGTACTGTGTACCGGACTAGGGTTTAGGAGACCAGGATTCAATTCTCCATTTGGCCACAGTGTAATTATTTAACCTTTAAAGCACTATTAAGGTTGCTGCAAGTTGCTTTTAGTAAGTGTGTGTGCTCATTCTATTGAGTAGACCCTTTAGTTTTGCCCCTAGGTCTTACTTTGAATGAACTACTGATTAAGCTTAAGCAGTTGAAATCCCCCCAACATTGGATCAAATGATAAAACTGCAGTCCTTTATTTCCTAAACCTGATTTGGGAGCCTTTGACCACGTGGCTTTGCATGGCCCTTCTGTAATTTTTGTTCCAATGCATGTTTGGCACTACCAGTATCATTAATTTTATTGTCTTAAAATTGTATACATCTCGGGAGCTGTTCTTTTTGATGATCCAGTAACTTCAACAATCAGAGTCTTAGGTGTCAGTGATTTCACTTTTTGGTTCCATAGATTTGCTTTCCAATCAGAAAGAGATAGTTGGTAATTAAAATATTTTATTCTTCTTCCCCGCAGTTCACACCGGTTCCACACAATGGCTGAAATCCTGTTGTGCAGATATGCAAACAATGTAACTTTTGGAAGCAAATTGCCCTAAGTAAAGAAATTTCCAAAGACATTATAAATTGTATACTGAGTTGCGTGACAACTTAGTCACAGGACAGAAAGACAAAGTCTTTAATTATTGAAAATCTCCCCCTGCCCATGATATCACCAGCCTCCTGCAGACATAATCTCTGTAACAGGATTTTGGCTGTGAAATCGGGTCCTTGTGATTTAATATCCTGTTTCTTTGTTTTTGCATGTTTTTTTTATAAAAGTACCATAATAGATAAATTAAGCCTAAATTATAAAAAGGATGGTTGTGGTTAGTTGTTACCCACTACAGTATAATTCACTTTCATAAAATTCAGAAATGTTTTAGGACCAACTCATGGTTTTGGAGGGCATTTTCCAGTAGAGTTGTGCTAAATTTATCTGTATTCTCAGTTCAAACACCTGACGAAGTCTACTTTATAAATTATGCAAAGTGAGCAATGAAAATTACTTAGAAAGTGAATGAAGTGGCTAAAAAGGGGAGCTACAAACAATTATTTGTTAAATACTCTCACCTTAAGGTGGCCTTAAGCAAGCTTTTTTTAGCCTCAGCATCTATCTGATGTATACAATATAAAAATACTGACCTACCTTCTTAGATTGTTGAGTATTAAGTATATATATTTAATGCTGTATTTTATATAAATTTTATTTCTGTGTTGATGCAGTCAGTGAAAAGCTCACAAGTACTGGAAATTTAATCTGCTAGATTTTCAGATTCACCGAGCATTGAAAATTCTTTATTCTGTATCCATAAGGGTTAGAAGTTTCCTTAAAGAACAACCACCATGTTCCAACTCAGTGGATACATGGCATAAAGCTTTCACAGTATCTCAATCAAAATGTATGAGAAACAAAGAGCCTCCTCTGTAGTTACTTTCAAGACTTCTACACTCCTTGCCAAGGGATTCTAGGCTGTCCTTCTGCCTGCAAAGGTCTTTTTATTCAACCAGACCTATTTCAATTGGTGGCCTAATACAATTGAGGGATCTGAGGCTGGATATCTCTATTTTTAATGCAAATGCAGATTTGCCTTTGAACTCAGTTATTTTATAAAAAGTTGTAATTTTAATTGTATTTTGATGTTTGTATTTATTTTGCTTTAGCAATACTGTTTTTTAACTATTCTTTAAGCTGTGTTGGGTCCCAGCCCTGGGGAAAAAGTGTCATATATAGACTTTAAATATATTAAAGAACATTGGACCTTATGGACACATCTGTCAATTTCAGTATCTCCCACAAATGGTTTTTTTTCTTACGTCAAGTATTTTCTATCCTCAGTATCTATAAGTCTGAAAAATATTTTAGTGTAGTGTATGTCTATAGGGTGATCCCTACTGATATGATTGTAATCACATTTGTATACAGGTGTCTAGGTTCCAAAATTTTAGACATTTTGGTATTACTTAACAACTGTACCACTTAAATTTTTTTACAAACACAGCTGCAGTCATTGTATTGCTGTGGGAAGTAGAAAATAAGGTAATTTCAACAGCAGCTATGTTCATACTTGCTGGAGTAATCCCCATGCAAAACAATGGGTAATTGTACTGTTTATTAAACAGTTATAGTTGAGGAATCATGTGCTAATGGGGATGTAGTCACTACAGAATCAGGAGCAGGAAAATCAGAATTCAGCCTTAGATATGTTCACTGTTAAAAGTGGGATGGGCTCTCTCTCTAAGCTTCACCCACCTTGCCATGTTTTTGTGAAAATAAAAGGTGTTTGTGCATACAGAATCACAAGGTCCTTCAGTGAAGTTTGCACTTGATACAACAATGGTGTGTCACTAGTGCAACCTTAAATCAGAAGTTTCATTCTGCTCAGATTTTGAGACAGTACAGAGCATAAATGGCTCAGATCATCTTGGACTATTTATTTACAGATACTATAAACTACCAAAAAGGTAAATGTGTTCTAGAGTAAATCATGCTGGAACCCTCAGGAGAAATGAGTTACTAAATTAAGGCTATTGTACTTTGGATGTACCATAAGAATACAAGACCCACTAATCCCCTGCCCCCAGTAATGCTAGGAAAGTGTAAGGGTATATGAGAAGAGGAAGATCTAACACAATATGGATTGATTTAATAAAGGAAGCTGTGGCTGTTAATATATTTCAAAACCTGAGCAGGGCTGTTAACGATAGACCCTTTTGGAGATCATTAATTCATAGCACCACTGTAACTTGGAAGCAGCTTCACAGTACATAATAATTTTGTTTAATAAAATTATTTTAACATGTTCTCCTTTCCCACATTTACAGCTGATTCACACATGAACCTTATCTAAATTTTGGGCAAGATAGACTAATAATTTATATACGATTAGATATAATTTTCCTTACACTTACACTTATATAATGTGACAGTGACAACTCTGTTATACACAATATGTTGCTGTCAAACCACTACTTTTAGATTCAGGCCAGATTTGTCTTGCTGATTCCAATGAAATTAAACTACCTTGATTCTGAGTACCTTATCTTAATAATACTTGAAAATATGGATGGCTTTCTGTATACAGAGTTGTGAATGAAACTGGGCAAGTAATATTGCCAAACCACAGCATTAATATATCCATAGAATATACCATCTTAATTTTGATCTGTGTGCATACGCCTTTGTTTGGTGGCAATATACAAAATCCATCACAGCAATCAACCAATCCAGATGGAATATCGTTGTCAGTGAAGTGATAACTTGTACAGCTTCTGGAATGAGGCAGGGAAAATGCTCCTCAGTTTCACTAGTGCAATATTTCATATTTGCGCTTTGCAAAGAAGCAATATGACAGGTAATGCCAATATCTACTGTGAAGATTACAAGATTAAGTAGATGAAGTGTTCTGAAAACTCCAAAACCCTTTTGCCTAACACTACAATATTAATCTTAACATATTTTGGTGTTGCAACTCAGCAGTTAAGTGGAGAACCCCCTTTATAAAGAAATGAACCCGAGGATCTGGCTTAGCAAAATTCAGTAGAGTTTTATATAACAACTGACATATTGACAACAAATCACCTGTGATCATCTAGTCCTCTTGGGTCTATCTAACTAACTTCTAGTAGAATTCAGTCGTGTATGTGCTTATGCATCATTGACCGACTTACAACCATTATTTTATACACACATGATGTTTACATGTGAACAAATATGTATCAGACTGCAGAAGGCAAATATGAAGTTAAAATGTTTTTGGAAGCCACTAAATGGTCTTTATAGAAACCCTCATGTTTATTCTTGCTTAACTCTTGGTGAGCTCAGGTGAGTGTATAGCATTTACATTATCTGACCATTCTCTCTTTCTCTTTTGGTTATATGGAATAATGGGGGAGGAATTAGAAAGTGGTAGTCATTTTAAGCCAGGCAAGAAGCACCTTAGTAAAAGTAAATACTTCTCAAATGTATTTTTGAAGACAATTTTTATATACAAAATATAGAAAATAAAACTTCTAAGTTAGGTTTTACAGATCATTTAGTAAACACCATGGCTTTGGATGTTTTTGGATATTTAGCACTAAGCCCCACAAGAATTGTTTTATTCCAAAATAATTGTTAAAATCACACTTGTACATCAGATACATTTATAGTTCCATATAACACACATTTTCAGCCAATTTCTTTTACTCATTTTATCCAGCTAAATTAATGTGAAATAAGGAAAATAATAACTTTAAAATATTAGGTGACAGTTTTTTGTTCGGATGTATAATCTTTATAACTTGCGCCCACCTATAATGTGGCATAAAGAAAAGTTCAACAAGTATGAGGCTTTCTTCTCAGAAAAAACTTTGACATGCTTTGGTAAAATTAAGCAAACTGTAAAATTCTAAAGTTTATCCATACAGTATGCATGTAAAACAGTAATGTTACATAAGGGCATTATAGTTATGTGGCAGTTTACTGGGACAAAGATATATATATATTTAAGAAAGTACATTAGCATTTGACATTGTTAAAAAGAAATTTTTGTTCTATTACCTTAACTGTTAAAAAACAAGCAAAAACTTATAAACAAATTTGTTATTTTCAAGCCCTACCCAAATGATTAGCTATGTGTGCAGAAGTCTTAAATTCAAAATAGAAATGTTAATATAAAGAAAGGCCAGTTTTTAAAATACATGCTGCAGAAACTCCCAGCTTTAAGTGAAATAAAATCTCTTTAATATCTCACTGTGGCAAGAGAAGAGGAGGAATCCAGAACAATTGTTGCATGGTACATAAAATAAACCAGTTAAGAAAAACCATCTACTGCTAGGTACTGTCACAGGCGAGATATATCTTCCACACTAATTCCAATTGAAAGTCGGCAACATTCCCAGTTATCCCTTTTCTGGGTGTTCAATGCTTTAAAGCAGTCAAGCTTTCTGAAGATAGCAAGCCAAATTAGTGTCTAAAATATAGTGATCACATAAATATAAAACACATGATCAAGCAAAATACTTTAATTAGTTAATCATAAATAGATCCACATAAAAGTTGATTAAATGAATTGCAAAGTATGTTCCTATGTGGATTCAGATTTCATTTTTAATATGGATTAGTCAAGTTTATTTTTAACTGAGATAGTGATTTGTTGTCCAATCACCAACACTGGAGCCCATTAAGCAATTCAAACTCTCTAATTACATTTTTTACACTTTCTTTACAAAAGTTAATACTTCTGTACATTATAGATATATATATACATATATTTCTACAATTTACGTATGCTGTACTGAAATTCTTCATGGAGAAAGTGGTGAAGTCTTCAAACGTGAATTATCTCTTTTATAAATTCATATAAACAGTATGGATCACTGCACTTTGGCATCTCTGCTGGAGATCATCTGGAAAGGCTATCATACTAAATGTTAAGAGAAAGGGCTCTCTGATGTTAGATTTCATTACGAAATACTATTCCACATTGCTATGTAAGTTCACCAGCTTAAAATAGACAGAAGCACCATGTTGTTGCACTATTGGAAATGCATATAAAACCAACTTAAAATATACTAATAAATTGCATCAAAGCCATCACTTTTTTTTAAACTGAAGCAGAATTGTAAAATTCATCTGAAAATGTGTGTTCTGTCTTTTCAGCTGAAAAGCAATAGATAAGAATGCTGAAGAACCCATGCCTGGTTTTATCACTTCCAGTGTGCTTATTTCACAGCTGATGTTTGGAAAAGAAGTCCAGAACTGTTTTGCTTGTTCTGTTTCATCCTTCTCACTTACAAACTTGTTGCTGAATATGAAGCAAAAATTCATAGTACGAAAATGCTGCTTCTGTCTTGTCTTCAACTAAGTGCTGAAGAAAATCTGCCTTTGCAGGGCTTTCTTCCCTGAAACAAAACAAAAAAAGCTTGCATTATTTTGCTATTTTCACATAGAACTTATTGGATTTAATACACAATTCTAAGGTTCAACAAGGACACTGGACTGGGCAACAGCAATGCCAGCCCCTGACCTGCCTGGTACAAAGCTTAACATCTGATAATAACAAGCTAGCAAAATCCTCAGAGTTATCCACTCTAGTTTCAATAACAGAACCTAGAACTACAGTCTTAAAATTTTGTCAACCATATTTTATTAGACCAATATGACACTGCAAAACAGACAAAAGAGAAAACAAACAGCTAGTCAACCGTTTTTTCTTAAACTTTCATTTCTACAAGCAAATTGTTCTACTTCTAATACCAAGTCTTTCTCACTGCCATCCCATCAGTACTTCTGCAGGCTGAATATGCTCCTACCCAGTTTTACCATCCTACAGAGTTATTGTAAACATCTTCAAGATTCATGCAAATTGCTTTACAGATATAGAAATACTTATTGCTACTACTAGTGTGAGTCAATGATCAATAAACAAAATACAGCTCTGTTATATATGAATACTCACTTTATTATTTGAAGCACTGGGCTTAGAGGTTTACTGTCCATAAGCCATAATATAAAGGACCGGGCTCGCTCTGAAGAAAGAGTATCTAAATCTGGAAGCTGTGTCTAGAAGAATTAAACATTACTGATAATCTTAAACAGTAAAGAGAGATTATATTAAAACACAGGTAAACATCAATGATGTGTTTCCTATGTCAGAAAGCATATAACAATGCTCATGCACTGCCATTTACTTAAATTATCTATATTTAGTCTACATTTTAATTTTATTTAAATTTACACTGCAAGCGAGTTAATAGAAGAAATATAAATAAACAATACATCACAGAAAGCAATAAAAATAATCAAATGTCAGAAGGACTAAATCGAAGAAACTCTGTCCAAAATCTATTATTTATGCCTGCTGGCATAATTCAATTAACATATATCACTGTGGCGAATTCCAAGAACTTAAGTTAGCATATTTGCTGCTACATGACTTCTTGACCAGCAACAATCTACCAATAAAATCTAAGCTAACTGTGTTATGCCAGTGTAAAAACTCAACAGGATTTTTACTTGTGAATTGTTTCACAACTTGTATTTATAAACCATGGATTTATACTGCTAACAACCAGAAGCCATTTTAATGTGTATGAAAGCCACGGGGCTCTAATACAAACATGAATGTACTTTAGAATCATTTTATGCAACATGAACTCAAGGTGGGAAACACATAGGACATGGTATATCCTTTATATCTGGGACAGAGCTACGTGAATACAAGCAGAATTCCAAATTAGGGAAATCCCCAGAAACAAATCCCCAGAGGGAGATTTGAACTATGGGAGTTCAAAAAGTCCAAGAGGCTACATTCATCTTGAGATATGTGAATGCTCAAATGAAGAGTTACAGAAAAATCTGGAGAACAGGAACAGGAAAGGAGGGTTTATTCCAAGGTTTTTACCCTCAGTTTTTCCAGCTAAGCAACAGGATTCTGGCCACTGAAATTACATCTCAGAAAAGGAAATCTGTCCTCAATTCTATGAAAATATTCTTTACAAGTTTGGTATATATTTAAAATGAAACATTACCAGATTCTGAGGTACAGATGAATAATTAGGGCATCCAAGGACATCTTTTATGAAGTTATTATCACAGCTTCTTCCAATCCAAATGAAAAGTATCTAAAACATTTTAAGAATTGTGTCAATAAAGTAAATATATTGGTTTAGTAACATACAAAGTCAATCAAATTCTTACTTATATTTATTGTTTATTTATATAAATGATTTAAAAATGATTTCAGAGCACATGATTACATAATAATGTTGTTACAGATTAACTTAATAGTTAACTAAAAAAGTTTACAAACCTATCACAATATTGATAATGGAGCATTTCTTAAAGATGCTAACCTTCTTAGGGATTATCTTACATTTACTTCATATACTAGGTGCAATTAGAATATCCAGTGTTATGGACAAGTAATGAAACAGATCCCCAGCTATGTGACTTACCGAGCCACAGTCCATAAGAAAAGCTCCTTCTCTTGTCAACTTCTCTGCAGACAATCGCTGAAGAGGGGGCTGGGGTACTACCCTATCATTCACATGTATTGCACCCTATAACAAGAAAGATGCAATTATGCCTACAGTATGAACTGCATATAAATTTGCCTTCGTTGAGCACACTCTTAAGTAACAGTGTTCAAAAAAGCACAACAAAACACAGAGAAAAAGAAATTATACACTGCATTAAGAACATCAAAATTACTTCCAAATGTATCAGAAGATAGCCATCTAAACACCAGTCCAAGAACAGGATTCAAAGTTTTAAAGTGCAGTAGAGGGTGGAGCGAAAACTGGACTATTAGAAAAGTTTGTAAATAAATCCAACTAACTGTGGGACAATTCCTAATTAATGAGCTTCAAGATCATGACAAAACTGATCAGCATTGTACTGCTGCTGTAATGGAGCCAGAATTCACAAAGTTAGGCATCAGGTTCTCTGATTAGCAAAGACAATTAATTTATCTGTGATCTCCTTAGGCTTATTTTTTCTCTTTGGGTTTTGCTGCAATCGTCATACTAGCTGGAGGGAAAATAGATTTTTCCAGGAACTACTGCAATGAAAAATATGGGATGGGATAGCCCAATCCTGATGAACAATTAGGACTCAATACAATACTTTTATGCACTACCTCCTCTATTTAAACATGAAAACTGGTTGTTAAGCTGATACAGACCAGTACCATTTTTTATATTCCCCCTTGGAGACGGAGCTGTTGAGACTATCAAGATGAGCACCCACATGGCAGAGACTGCCACTTGTCACTACAGTATTGTATTTTATTCTCAAATAACTGGTTGAAGTAATTTTGGGGTCTTTTCGTAGATCTTATGCACTATAATGAAAAAAGGGTTTTATTTCTGAAACATTAATCTCAATATTCTCTTCAAAGCTCACTTCTGTGGCTCACAAATACAATACTTCTGATGAGAAGTATCATTTAATAAAAACAGAACTCAAGTAGTACCATAGTCATATCAAAGTAATAACGACATATAAAATAGAAAGAACAAGCAAAAAAAGTAGCAGCAATTTGAAAATGGCTGAGTAAATACAGAAGTTTTATCTGGAGACTAAACACTGAGAACAGCAAGTCAGGCAGAGTGCCATAGCCAAGAAAAGCCTTCTTTCTCACTGGTCATCAAACAAACCTCTTATCACAACAGAACCCATGGATGATTTCACTAAGATACTGAAAGCTTATATAGGGATGGGCCTTTTGTGATTAAATGAAAGATCCAAAGCATGAATGAGGCTTTCTTGTGTAATTTGTTTTCTTCTGCTGAACTCAAAGACAAGATAAGCATGAAGTGGTACAGGATACAGAACTTTCCCAATATTCTAGCAGTTTTAGCTGGGGGTGGCTTTGACTGTATTTTTGGTCTTATTTGCTTTCTTTGCTTATGGAAAGAGAGGCTTTTTTCCCTTTCCCTTTTGTCTCCCCCCCCCCCCCGGTGTATGGGGCATTCCCTGTTTGATTGATTTCAAAAAACTGTTATTTGGTTAATTTACTGTATGTTTATTCTGTTAAAGGTGTATTTTTGGTGGTAGATTGGAGCGCTGTTTTGTTTGCTTTGGTGGGTGGGCGGGCGTGGCCCAGGGCAGTTAAAATTTTGTCTGTGCCAAAGTACCACTGAGCTGTGTGGTAACCTATGTTAAGTTTGATAATGATTTCTCTTTCTAATGTACCACTGTCTGCTTTTGAAGTAAACTGATTCTCTACTGCTTTGCCTCTGCTTTTGTGGAATAGTTTAAGAGTTCTTCAATTTTTTTTTGAATGCTAGAAAACACAAATAGGCAAAGACATGATGAACGATGCAACAGAAGCTTTTTTGTTTCTTGTAAAACAAAAGGACTGCTACACAAAAAATACAAAGAAAAATGAAAGTGATATCCTGCAAATGAAAGAAATATTAAAATTTTACCTTCCACATCCCTCAAGAATGATCTTTCTGAAACCTGAGTCCTAAACAGTAATAGACTCTGAATGTTTAAAATGAGTAGTTTGAATTGCTAGGAAACGTTGGAAGCCAAGGCACTGGAAGATCTTTCAAGACAGGTAAGATATTTATGACCTTCCCCAGTTAGGAAATCAGCTACTGTATATTGAATCAAAGAAAATTGTTGGACAATCTTAAAAAGCATGCAGCATATGTAATAAAAGAAGTATGTACCTCATCAGTAAGTCTGTCTATCCTGTATAAACTGGGATATATCATCTTTATCAAGTGAACCAGAGGCTGACTTTTGATTTGGCACATAGCATATACACGATCATCCAACCGTGTACTCGTGCCTGTTCGAAATGCTTTCTGTAAAATAAGCAAAATATTGACCCAAACAAAGTTGGTTTTGATTACTGTAATCATTTAATTAGAAGCCCCCTCATTCCCAGTAGGCTTTATGCCCCTCCCACAAATGGCAGACATACACAAACCAATGATCCCTCTGAAACAGCTGATGAATCTCTCTTCAGTTTCAGAAGATCTTTGTTCTGAATCAGCTGTTCTAGAAACAGGCCATCAGCCTTCCCCTGGGTGTACTGGACTAGTTTGTGCAGATATAGGATTCTGGCCAAGAGTTGGTGGTTTTTGTTTAGCTTTGCTTTTTAGAAAAATAACCTATATTTGAGCTAGTAATTAGCTTTCAAAAATAATTAAAAATAGGTATGAATTTGTTCCACTGAATAGAACCCAAGGGCATTACACAAATTAAGCTTTGTGGCCCTGCATATAAATACATGATAGAAAGTATTAAAACTATGCATTTTTCCTATTATTTGTTTGACATTTGCCTTTAAAAATACACAGTTACAGCCCGTATTTAGATGTACAGTACCTGCTTGAAGAGAGCCAAAACATACAGAGGAAACAGCCTGAGAGAATTTGGAGCAATCAAAGCAGATTGTTGAAGGTTTGATGCAGTTGACATATATGCAGACAATGAATCTACTACTGCATTCACTAAGGCATCTCTAGCATCTGATAAACTTGATGAAATGGATCGATCTACAGCTGTGGAAAGTGAAGTAGCAGCAAATCATTATGAAGGAATCTATTAAGGGATAATGAGCAGCATACAATATTTTGCTATTGCACTTAAATAATCTAGACGGGCATTTCACTAAATACCTATGAAGATAATAAACATCTCAATAATCTGGAGTGCTAATGGTTTAAGGCTAAAGTGATTATAGGGTTAAGGGATACAGTGTGCATAGTAGTTATGGTACTGGGCTGGGACTTCAGAAATACAGGTTCTAGTCCCCCGAGGTGACAAAACAGTGGGTGACCTTGGGCCAATCATTTTTAGGAATGGTGTGTTTTTTTTGAATTTGTGAAGTCTGCAAAAATTTCCCCAGCTAGACTTGTGGGAGCTTTAAATCACGAAATGAGTCCTGGCAGGTGTTCTCAGGTTCTTATGGTAATGAACTCAGGCTCTAGCAGTCTTCCCCCGCCCCTTGTGGAGAAGGGGAAACAAGTGGACAGGGCAATTCCTGTGAAACTGTCAAAGGATGATGGGTATAGTAGTCTCTGTGCATTAACCTCTGCACAGAAACCATCTCAAAAAGCCACCGTTTGGCAATTTCTCCTTTCATTAGATGTATTTTATTCATTTAAAATATTATTTAGACTATTTTTACACCACCTTTCTCCTTATATAGGAGCTATATACATATATATGGGACTCAATCATTTAAAGAACAATACATTTTTAAATTACTATGGGGAAAATCTAAATATTTATTTTCTACTCACCCATATTAGCTAAAAGGCATACAACTGCTTGTACATCTGCTCCAGCATAAACATCTGTCAGTGAAGTCACCACAGGCAAACAAAGAGTGTGTACCCTAATCCTCCGTTCACCTGTATTAAAATGAGCAGTACAACAAAGAACTGTGTTTATATTATTTATATTATTTATATTATTTATATATTAGATTTTTACCCCGCCCCTCTAGACAATGTCTACTCAGGGCAGAGTATATTATATTTCCTTCTCTAAATATTTATGTCACAAAGTACATTTCTAGGGCAGCAATAAACGAACTGGCTGAAATTCTGTCATGCCGAAAGGCTAATGACATCATCAGATTTAACAACTTTCTAAATCAAAAAATTCTGGTTCCATCCCTCTCATGAAGGTCCCAAGGCTCCACTGGGATACCTTTCGTTGTGGAGAAGCTGTTGGAGGGAGGTGTCATTAATTTGTGAAAATCACCATCACTGTTAAAACCATCTCTGTAGCAGCAATTTCCAGAAATTATATTCCCACACCCCCAATCCTATGCCACCCACCTTCCAAAAGGCACTCTGGGGATAATATGGATCCCAAGTGAGCCTCAAGACCTTCAGGGAATGGGGGGGGGGGATAGGATTTTTTTTTAATTTTTGCTATCATGAGGGCTGCTGACATCATCAGCCTTACATAGCACAACTTCTGGCAACAAGATTTCAATATAGCTATATACCACACATTTAATTACAAAGCACACATTGTTGCTAGAAGCATCATCTCCATCTCTTGGGCTGTAACTTATTTTTAGAAGGACATCATAAATGATTACTGCATTCCTCTGAAGTTACCTTTACTGGAAGTATACAAAAGCGCTGTCTGAAAACAAACCAACGATGTGTCTGATAGGCTTTCTTCAATGGACATCTGTACTGCAAACCCAGCGTCTGGATTGACATTGGCAAGTGACAGCAAATCAGTTGATCTCACAAAAAAGTTACCATGGAAGGTGTGAATTGAAAGACCTAAAAATAAAAGGCAGTAAAATAAAATAGCATGTGTTGCAAAAACATTGTTCAATTTTAAGTGTGTTACCCTGAAATAAGTATTGTTCTTTCTTTTTTCTAGGGTATATACCTCAGAAAGTACACTTACGTTTTGAGTCCACACTTCCCAAAATGTTTTCAATATAAACCTGTTTGAAAACAGGTCAGAGAGAACATCTGTCCTTATGCCACAATGTGCCTTTCAGCCTCTCATTCCTATCACCCTGGTGGGTCTCTGCTAAATAGCCTAAGTAGGAGCTAGACTGGATAGTTGTAGCCCCATTGTACTGCCCCACATTGTACTATCGCAGCCTGACATAAATAACTAAAGTCATGGGCATGGGGTTGTAGCAGTCATTGTGAACTTCATTTCCCATGAAGCTGGCTGTTTATGTTAGGCACGTGTGTTACAGTGCATTCTAGGTAACAAAATGGTGGCTGCTAACCACCTCACTCAGTACTGTACTTCTCAGCACTAGATCCCAAATGAAAGAATGCTGGCATCTGCCACCATTCTTTCTCTCTCTTGTTGTAGTATTGCTGTTAAGATGCTAGAATATCTCCATGAAGCATCTATTATTGTCGTCTACCAATGAGTGCTCCATTTATTTTTGGGGTTAGGTTGATATGGTTGAAACAGGCAATAGAAATTCGTTGGGACAAAACAGAAAATATTGTTTAAATAAATTTTAAAGTACATCTTACAAGTTCCACTAACATCTGATGCACCTAATACTGAACAAAGTTTACCTTAGAAGTCATGCCATACCTTTTGTACATCTTATTCTCATGACTGCTTCAAATCCAATCTTTCGTGTAAGGTATCTCTTAAGGTCCTTTTGCAGTTTTTCTGCCTGAACTGGGTTGTGAATATGATGGAAAGATGGATAATAATAGATGCATCCAGCAGAGTATTTGGACATACATGCTTTTTAGGAGGAGAATAAAAGAATGGTTAATATGCCTCCATTAGCAGCAGCATTCAGATTTCAATTATTAAAGAAACAAATATTAAAATTTTGGCTCTAGATGGTAACAAAAAGACTTCAATTTAGGTAAACAAACTTTTAAATAATAAAACATGGTGTAAAATACAGAACTGTGTTAAGAATTACTTTTTATGGTACAGAATATGCAAAGTCAGTGGGCAAAATCCTGTTGGCATAACTTTGTGCAGGTGTATCACAGATTGAATGCTGGAAACATATAACTTACATTAATAAAAAGTTTCCTGTCCCTCTACTTTAGGCTTCAAAGCTCTGTACAGCTCCCTTTTGCCCTTGTGAAACAGCGTTTGGGAGCCTCATGAAAGGAGTTGAGAAAAAAGTTCCACCTCCTGTCAAAGGTCTAAATGCTTCCCCAGAGCAAAAGGAAGACCTATGAAGCCTCAAAACCTAAAATGGGAAGATAAAAAGCTTTGTATTACTGCAGATCAAATGTTTCTGGTGCCTGATCCATGTTATACTGGCATAAAGTTACACAATAGGATTTTGCCTATTACCTGACATTCAATAATTTGGGTGGGGTTTTGCAATTGTAATTCCCACATATGTCTTGGACACTTTATTTGGCATTTTTCAGTACAATTCAAACTTTTCAGCAAATCTGAGTAAAAGTACTAAATGGTTAACACTATAACTGCAATATAGTTTTATAAAACAATATATATTTTCTCCCAGCATTCTAACTGTGTAGGATTTCATTTTCTTCTCATTTCTTTTAATTGTGGGCCCAACTGATGCATGATTCCAACGTCATTTGGTGAAATCTTAACATGTAGAGAACAGAGAGAGAAAGAAGAGAGAGTGCATGCTTAGAAACTGTGCATGCTTAGAAACAGTGTGCCTGGCTCCTGCCGCCTCCCCTTACTGCTTAATTGCTTCTGCTATCGCCAAGTCCCTGCCACTCTCACCACTGCACCAAACCGATACCGCCACACACCACTATCCTCAGAAGTAAGCTGTAGGCTGTTTCCTTTCCAAGAGTAAAGCCTGCTGCTTCTGAGCATGCCTAAAAGCAGGAGCAAGTCTGCCATTTCTAGGCATCGTCAGAAGTCTGAGCGTGCCCAGCGGTGGCGGCAGGAGTAGTTAGGTGTGGGGGGACTTGACAAGCAACAAGTGAAAAATGGTTGAGTCACAAATCAAGTGTGAGTCATTGGGGGGAAAAACCCAAGTCAAGTTGCTGGTGTGCCTTAAATGCAACTCGACAGTGAGTCTCAAGTAGCAAGTCCCAATTCCTGGCTGCTGCATTCCACACTGAAATGTCTGGATAATCTTCAAAAGGGAATCTTCTGTACAGTGCACTATAGTAGCCTAGTTTAAAGGTTGCCACAGTTTAAATAATTGTTGTTACTCATAAACACAATGGAAAGCCAGCAAACAATGTTATCAAGAGAATATTACAGTATTTTGATGAAAAACTGTAAAGCCAAAAAATGAATAACAGGACCTCCACCAATTTTTCTCAATTACTTCTCTTCCATATCATATTTAAATATTTTAAATAAATAACAAATAAACAAATAAATATTGAATTTTTAAAAGGTAGTTAGGCAGTATCTCCAAAAGCCCCACCCAATTAGACTAGTATACTTCTTAGAATCAAGACTGTAACTAAGATCTTGGTATGACTATTTCTAATCTACTTTCTCCTGGGTTTTTAAAAAAATCTTCAAAATTCTAGATTAAGATGCTACATGAAAGATGACACAATCCTGTTCACAGCATAAGCTAAAGCACAACTTTCTGTCCGTTCCTCTTTGATAAACAAGTTGCTAGTGCCACAATACTTTGAGGTTCAGATGCATGCTTGTTTGGCGTTTATGGACATTTGCACCTCTTAGAATTGCGGCAATGGCAGTTTGTTTACCAGAGAGGAATGTAACTTATGCTATGGACAGGATTTTATCCAAAGTATCAAAACTGTAACTGAAAACATACAAAATAAAGCAACATGTTAGAGCCTCAGAATTTTACAGTTTCACCCAGAGGTGAGCAATATGAGGTTCATGGGTAATATACAGCTCATCAGTGGGTGGTCCTACTGCTTAGATAGGAAGTCCCTGACTGTAAAGCCAAGCATCAGGATTTTGAATTTCCACTGTGGTTCTTAGGAAAGGCACAAGCTGAAATTATCCAATGCTTGTGCAAATGATGGCATTATGCAACCTGACACTTGAGCAAACTGCACAGTCCCAGAGTATTATCCAAGGAGCCTCCCTTTTGCACTGCTGAAATAGTTCACTCCAAATTTAACAGAATATGACAGAAATAGTCTGTGCAAGCTAATATCTCTTACCAAGAGAAGCTAAATCAGAGTACTGAGAGCTTAAAAGGAACAAATCCACAGCTGTTTGTTGTCCTGAACAATCTAGTGCCAATTTTTTATAAAAATCTGTTGCTGGACCAAGGTGCTGAACAACCTAGGAGACAAATAAAAAAGAAATTGGGGAAAACCTGGTATACAAATATACAGTGAGTCATTCAGTAAGTAGGCATCCTTCAGTCTTGAAAGACTATGGTAACATACTCTGTGAACAGAACTTGGAACAGCATCTAGTGTGGCTGAGAAGGCTAATTTGAAAGTGACAGTCCCTTCCACATTGAAGACAAATTCAATCTGTCCCCGTCCAGCTCCCTGATTTTGCTGGTTTCGGGACTGCCTCTTTGCCTCAGCCTGCTGAACAAGTGTCTCTTCAAATTGGGAGAGGCCGTGCTGTACCGCCTGCCTCCAGGCTTAACACTCAAATACCCTCCAGCTAACACCTGATTTTTCTCTTTGTTTATTTTTATTCTATTTTTCTCCCTTTATTTTTATTCTATTTTTGCATTGTGTATGTTATAATATGATTTATGTAATTCTTTGTATTATTTTATTGTTTATATTCACTGGAAGCCGCCTAGAGTGGTCTTTTAGGCCAGATGGGCGGGGTATAAATCAAATAAATAAATAAATAAATAAGTAAAATAAATAAATACACAAATACATTTTTTTAAATTGCAAATTTCTAAATTATTTGCAAATTAAACAGAAACTGCTTACATTTTAAGTTCATAATATTTTACCTTGCTATTCAAACACTATGTCAATGTTTGGTATTGTTTCCTACTGCCAAAATGTAAACATCCACTCATACCCTATTTGCTAGAAAATGAAGCAGCCTCTTATCTCCAACAGAATATATTAAAAGCATTTGTTCCAGAATATTCATACTAGCATTACTTTGCCTCAACATACATTTATTTATTCAGTTTCTTTTATTTGACTAATATATCATGATCTGTAAAACTCTACCATCATGTTTCAACAGATGATATATTGAGTAGTTACTGACAAAGAACTCATGTGCATTGTTGGCAGTGTCCAATTTTTAATCAGTGGTGTTCAGAACAATGAAATAATAATTTGGACACTGGAATGATGTTTCGGGAGATGATGCACACTTCAGCTGATGATATCTAAGATTATGTTTATTTGTCACTAGGATCAAGGAGAAGCAGTATACAATACACATTTTCATATCCTATCTTCACAAGATGAAGGCTCACCATTTACTTTGTTTAAATTAAGCTACAATTCTTAACATCCTACATTAATCCACAAATGGTTTTCTAGTCACCACAAAGTCCAAAGTACCTTTGTGCTTGATCTTTGATTGGGATCTTCCCTGGACTGCAAACGTCCTGTGCCCAATGATGGCAACTGTGTCTGAAAGACAGATATACGTCCACCTGTTGGAGACATCAATTTAAAGGCAGCTTGAAGGGCTGGGCCTAATGCACTGTGTGTTTCTCTTGTATTGGCGAACATATTTGGTAACGCATTCAGCAAGTCTTTAATGAGCTGGAAAACAAATTAAATAAAATTATGAGGATCTTTTCAGCCACTTTGGTCCAAGATAATTCTAAATTAAAAAGCAAAGGCTCAGGAATCTGACTGGAATGCCAAGGCTATACTCTGTGATACCTCTATTATGAACACTAAGCTTTTATATCAAATCTCCACACTTTCACTGAATATTCCACCTTGACTTTTTTCACAATTGCTCTCTTTTTTATATACTATAACAGCCACTGTTTCATGTCTTTGCATATATGCAAATTTCACTGGTTATCAACAGCTCTTACTGTTCCAAATTATTCTGATCTAACTGGATAGTTTTCTTCCAAATCATTTTAGTTGCCTCTGATTTTATTCTGCAGGAAATCTATGTATAAAGTCCTTCCCTAAAGACAGTAGAGGCTTTACCTCATATCGTCAGCCTCCCCTTTCTCGAAATCACATTATGATAGAAGGCAAAACCAAAATGGAAGTAATTCAAAGCTGGAAGCAATCTAAAATGCTATCATCTTAGATTTGATGCTTTAAAACCAGTTAGAAAATAATTTCATTTTAGCATTTTAGTGTTTGGCAAACTCACATGGAATTTTTATCCATCTTACCTCTTTACTTTCATGCAAATTAACAAGTAAACTATCAGGTGTAGGCAGGAAAACATCTATGGAGAAAAACATGTTTTAGTACTGAATTCCTGCATTAATGTAAAGTATTTTAAAAGTATTAAAATAATACATTACGGCTAGATGCAAGGAGTTCCACAACCGAGTAAAAATCAGTTATACAAAAAATGCATACAGGGACAGTTAAAAATGGGGTTTATCTCTTAATCTTCCTTTCTAGCTGCACTTTAATGCTGCATTTGTATGTTTCTAGGCAGACCAAACCTACTAATTTCATTATTATTAACATAATCTGAATCACTATTATTCACATACTGAACAATGACAGTACTTTGTTTCATTTGATTGTGTCAGACACTAGTCCTTAAAAAATAATGTACTACTGCAAGCACTATACTGCATATTAAAGACAGCTATTATCTTTGAAAACAGAAAAACCATTATTAATTACTTATTGATTTATTATTAATTTATTTATTGTCATTGTCATTATATTCTTATTCAATCTGTTTCTGAGACAATTAGCTTTCTTACCATCAATTTCTGAGACAATTAGCATCTGAGGCTGTGATAATCCTTCCTGCAAGTTATAGAACTGAACAGTACTGTCAAATGTTAGGAAACCTATTCTTGTTCTGGAATCTCCTGGTAACCTTGAGATTAGAAAGAAAAATTATCATGAAACATTGTCTTAGAACAGACACATTTTATTTAATCTAATATTACAAAGAGTTGATCAACAGACTGAATTAACTGCTGCATGACAAGAGTACCAATCAAATGTGTACGCCTTGGTATAGCTCTGTATTTAACCCAAAACCCGTCTGTGAAGCTGACTGATATTTTTCCTCATACTTACCTCAGAATTAAAAATGCTAACAAGCTCTTATTATGGTAAAGTAAGAGGAGATAGAAGGAAGAAGTTCAAGCCTTGCTGTCCTGGGCTTGGACTGATCACAGGACCAAATTATGTAGCTACAGTAGATGTTTATGTTTTTTGAGTTTTCCCATCCAAGAGTACACTGTTCACAGCCGTTTTCCTCAGTGTTTCAAAAGAACAAGCTATATTGCATTGTTTAAAAGGCTGGGAGTGTCTGATTATTCTTCATAAGGAAAAATCAATGCAACCCTTGAAATTCAGTCCCAAATCTGACCTAACAGGCACTGCAGACCCTAGAGGAGTTTCCTTCTACAACAATAGTGGCTGGTCTTTACTGTAATAAAGTTCTTTCTTTCTTTCTTTCTTTCTTTCTTTCTTTCTTTCTTTCTCTCTCTCTCTCTCTCTCTCTCTCTCTCTCTCTCTCTCTCTCTCTATCTATCTATCTATCTATCTATCTACAACATTCACTTTTGAAAAGGAACTATTCACGTTTCAGTCTCTTTCATACTCTTGATTAGAAAGATACCCGTATGTTCACAATCCACATTATCAGCATCAAAATGAACAATGTACAGCTCTGAGGACACACACAGCCTTGGCCTTTAGACAATCCCATCTAAAATACAGACAAAAACAACAAAACAAAAACAAAGAACTCCCAAAAACCAACACACAAAGGAAGGAAAGCAGGAAGCCAACTGTTCCTGAAAGCCTCAAGAAGCTGCAGTTGACTTTCCTGACAGTTTGCAGGGCCCCCTGTGCAACTTAATAAGAACTACATTTTTTTTTTCAAAATAAGAAGGACACTTCTGGCCTCTTCAGGTTTCCTTCTTCAGAAAGGTTCCCCCCTCCACCTACTCTGGTAACAGAAACAGTCTTCCTCCATTATTGCATAATATTATTTGGATTTCCTTATCACTTTCCAATAGCTTTAACCAAAGAATTGAACATCCCATCTGAATGCTCTTCATTTAACTGTTTATCTAGAACAGATGCTATATTTATTTATTTATTAAATTTATGCCCCACCCATCTAGACCAAAGTCTACTTTGTATTCAAATCATAAATACATACAACCAAATGGAAAAAGATTCTTACTTATCTAGGTTTTCCAGCAATGACTGACACACGATTGATAAGTATCCAGCTTCTACTGCATTGTGGGACACATCAAACACAAATAAATAAACTGCTGGTTGAGGAGGACGAAGCTGTAAAAGAAAATTCAATTTTTAAAAATAACTTTATGACAGAAACTTTTTATTTATTTATTTATTTATTTATTTATTTATTTATTTATTTATTTAATTTATTTATTACATTTATACCCCGCCCCTCTAGACCATGTCTACTTGATATCTTTGTTATTTACATGTTGTTCTGAGCAGCCTTTTTATAAATGCAAAGGCTCCAAAATAAGCTATAACCACCCAAAACTATATTCAAAATTGTGCAAATATTTACATCAGACAAATTTTTAAAAATTACCATGTAATCTGAAGAGGCAATGAACTCCACTGTAGAGTTTTGGACCTCAGGTCGCTTGTGAGGCTCTCCATAGGATCGTGTCAGAGGATTATACATGAATTCTTCAGGAACTAAATCAGCATTATAAATTGTTAAATGTATAGATGCATAAGTGTTAACACCATGATATATACAATCATATTTAAAGGACAAATAATCACACACACTCCCTCCCTGATTTTGAGAGCCATGTGGCAGCAGGGACAGCAGATTTCACAAAGCTTCAAACACCACTCACGATCCACACACACTCTTTTACACTGTGGAATCTTCACACTTACCATCATTAACTCTGTAGCATAGATTACATTTCCATCTCCTTTGGTCAATAAAAGAAACAAAAGGGTTGATGTATGTTCTGCACGACCTACATCTCACAATGGTATTCGATGTTATCACAGGCAATTGCTAAATAATACAGAAAAATTATACCATGTAAGTTTGAAGGAAAACTATAATAGTGTTTAATAATATTCTTCTATTCAAAGTATAAGATGCAATTAAATCCAAGTTTTCTATACATTATTCAGAGACAAATATTAGAAAATGAAATTATATATTAAGATAGCTAAAAACAAGAAAACCAGAATAGTTCAACAGTTAATGATGAAGATACAACAAATGTGCAATCATTTATTAAAACAGCTTTATTGAAACCCATGTTACTTCCTTAGAAACAGACATATATAGACATACAGATAAAACAGTAATGATTAGCTACTGAAAAAACTTTTGTAACTTCCAACATTGTGTTCTGGTTTCAAGATAACTGACATGCACAATTATATAGTGGAATTATAACTTTAATTATGCTACTACAAAGTACTACTTCACTATGATGTAGTTTATAACTATAGTTAAACATTTGACAAAGGAATGCAAACTGGGGGGGGGGGGTTTGGTTGTTATTTTACCGTTAGATCTCTGAAGGGATGTAGAAGCAAGCCCAAGGGAAGTTTTGCTTTATTTAACAAAGCCTGGGTTTGTGGAATATTTGTCAAAGTGCATCGAAATGAGCTAAAAGAGAATTTATAAGTGTTAATTTCAATAATTATGTCACATAGTACTATTGTTTCAATAGAAAAAAAGTCCAAGGTGCCCCACAACCCACCATTTTCTCCAAACAACTAGATGCCTAGTCATCACCAGACATCTCTATTATGATGGCAAGTACTCGCATACAAAAAGCAATATTTAAAGTTTTAACACATCAAACGGCCCATATAATACAACCACCTTGCCCTCACTTTCTTTAAAAATCCTCACCCTGCTCGACATGAAACACAGTTGGCGTAATCTAAATTTTTCATTCTTAACAACATGAGTGGACAGGAGTCTTATTTGGGATTCAAGCAACCCTGAAAATTTTCATTTACCTGTACAAAGAACTTCTATGGCCAGAGCTTGCTAGTATGGTATAAAGAATGAAGCAAAATATGAAGATTGTAAAGAAAAGCCTGGAGTCTTTCTTATCCAGTCTTACACATGGTCATGCAATTGTAACCATGTCAACAGTGTGAAATGATGAAGTACTGTATTTATATATGACATGGTAGTGTAAAACAAGCAGCATTCCAAGGAGATGGGGCATATTTTAATAGTATCTATCCAATTTGGGCAATACACCTTAGCTATTCAGTAACATAACTATATTTTGATGCATTTGTTAGTGTACTTTAAAAAAGAAAAAGTTAACAAAATAATCTTGCTAGGGAATTATGTTCGTCGATTTCTCATATCTACACTACTCTGTGCAGATATTCTCGTATCTATACTAACTCTGTAACATGTATTGCTTATCTTGATTGGAAAGCTTAAGAACTTAATAATGCCAGGCCATGGCCATTAGCATTGCATGTGAGTTGCCCATGTATATAATATTGGAACTGATGAGCCATGGACTTATTACTCATCTATTAAGTCAAGGAAGTAACTAAACCTGTGAACCTGATTTCATGTCCAATAGCCAAACCACGGGCTTAGTTCTAATCAAACTGACCTATTCACGGGTAAAATGGAGACACAGCTAAAAATATATATTCTCAATTTCTTTTTAGCCAAGTAGCTGGTAGATCCTCAGATACTGCAAGGATATATTCCAAACAAATGTAACATGGTGGAATTCTTTCTAAGGAATAAGTGTTTAAAATTATCGTAACGGAATGAGGACATTAGTCAGTGACACTGTCTCACATATATACCAATAAAAGCAAGGATATAAAATAAAAATGCCTAAGACTGGAGTTTTTATACCTACTCTGGGCTGCAGTTCAGTCTCCTCAAGTCTGAATTCAAATTAGGCACAGGAGCTGGAACTGGAGCGACCGGCAGAATATTTCTATCTTGAGTAAGGTTGACTGGTCTCAAGCTCTCTGGCTGCTGTATACCTAGTCCTCCAAGACTAGCTGATAGTTGAGTCATTGTTGGGTATTGCTAGAAAAGAGCATTTTAAATAAGCAGTTACTCTATAGGATTAGCCTCCTGAACAGTACCTGTTTAATCTTCCTCCTTCCTAATTGCTTATACACTAATCTCTGTTTCACTGTATCCTCACCACAAAAGAATATGGCAGACGCCAGCCTTCCCTTTTCTCTCCAACAATAATGCCACCAACACATCTTAAACCACCTTGGATGGGCCCCTACTCATAAAGGGCAGTTTTTCGGGAAGCTATGGTGAAGAAGCAGGAAAGCGTCACTGTACAAGATAACTTTCATTAATGCTTCTTTGGACTGAACTCAGTGTTGCAACTGCAGTACTGTATACAAATGAAATCAATGCTTATTTTAAAAACCACTATGTGTGACTTTGAATGAACGAATTTTTTAATGCACAACAGGAATGATATCTATGCACTGAAATTCTGCAATTTGGTTGATTAAGACTACAATCCTGCTTAGACAGAAGTAAGTCCCATTGAACTGATTCGGTTCCTATGTAAATGCAACAGATGGAATAGTGAAGCAGGGCATCCCAGTAGCTCTGCTGAACAACCAATTCTATCCATTTCTGAACTATTTCCAGCTAGCCATTATACAAACTACTATTTAACTTGAATTGGTGTCCCAGTTTTATTTTTATTTTTCTTCTTCTTCCTTTCTTGTTCTTCTTGAGTAACGCCTTTTAAACTGCAGACAAGAAGTAAAGTGATCTTGTAAGCCACTTGAATCTTTCTGGCTGAAGATTGCGGTAATAGAATAAAGCGCCAAGGGATTTACTTCTGAGAAGTCTAAAGCAGAACTGTGGCACACAAACGTATTTTAGAACTGACTATAAACTTATCTGATATGCTGTAATAAATTCATGGCTGTGTAGAACAGCAAGTTGTCTGCCATGGGAGATTTTAAGAAATTTGGACTGCATAAAGAGCTAGTATATTTCAGACTTATTGGACACTGTGATATGCCTTGGCTCTGCCTGTTATTCTTCTATCACCAAAATCACCATCAGTCTTGGCTATGGTATCACTAGAAGAAAAAGACTCTGAAAAAAATCTTTCTGAAGCCCCACTTACTGGAGAAGAAACAGCAGAACAAAACAAAATCACTAACAGTGGTGACATCTGACAGACCTTTTATGAAAAAGAATTTTTTTTACTCTGAAGCCAAAGAATATGAATTTCAACTCTGAATTATGAACAAGTCACTAATACTCTCAGCCACCTAATCTGGCACATATTACACCAGGCACAAAGAAAGGATTTTCTTGTCTCTGACCTGTGGATATTGAGGGAATCCAGAATTATATGAGGAGCTACCAGTCTGTGTAGCAGAAGGTGGAAGAGGTGGTGTTACATTTTGATAACCAGGTTGGAGAGTAGGGTAGCCATAGCCAAATGGCTTAGAGGTTCTGGAAGTCTGGGAAACCGAAGGAACAGGTACTGGACTACTTGTTGTAGAATGTGCCTCTAAACAGGGAAGAAAAAATTGTTTTGAGACATAGCCTTGCTCATTAAAAAAGCAAGAGCTGCAAGCAGCTAAACATGAGCACAAATAATAATATCTGCCAATTAATAAATGCATTAAGCTAGACTACAGTTAAATACTTAACCGTACAGTTTTGTGTGTTTACTTGTTTATGTATCACCTTTCTCTCCACAGGGGTCTCAAGGCACCTCACAATCAGTTAAACCAGTGGTTCTTAACCTTTTGGAAAGAAACGCCCCCTTGAGCCATTGAGGAAGTTATCATTGCCCCCCCTCCCCACGGTGATGATATCGTATCTATCTATCTATCTATCTATCTATCTATCTATCTATCTATCTATCTATCTATCTATCTATCTATCTATCTATCTATTTATATTTATTAAATCCAATGACCCCTGAAAACAAAATTCAATTCCAAGAGAATGAAATGTCCCCCAAAAGTAACATTTAATAATTTAGTTGCAAGTGAATTTTAAGACGCAAAAAGAAATATAAAAAGGCCATAAAAACAAACCGCAATGCAGGAACTAAAAATTTCAAGACAAAAACTCTGAAACTAAATTAAGATTGGACGAAAATATATATTCATGCACACTGTAAAAAGGCTGCAGCCATCTTCACAGTTTTGGCTTGCTCCAGCGTCCCCCTACCGCCCCCTTCTGCTCCAGTGCCCCACGCCGCCCCTTTTCGTTCTACTGCCCCCCTTAAAAATGAAATCGCCCCCTGGGGGGCATTATCGCCCACGTTAAGAACCACTGAGTTAAACTGTTCCCAATGTTTTCAGGGTTTAATGCAAATAAGTGAAAGACTATTAAGCAACATACTGTAAATGGTTTTCGAAATGAGAAGCATACCACTACATTTCAGTTCTTTTAATTTCTAATAATTAAATAAATGTCAGTTTGGTTGTTGTGGGTTTTTCGGGCTCTTTGGCCGTGTTCTAAAGGTTGTTCTTCCTAAAGTTTCATCAGCCTCTGTGGCCGGCATCTTCAGAGGACAGCACTCTGGCCACAGAGACTGGCGAAACGTTAGGAAGACCAACCTTCAGAACACAGCCAAAGAGCCCGAAAAACCCATAACCATTAGATCCCGGCCGTGAAAGCCTTCGCAAATACAAATATCAATTTATTCTTCTAATAAGGCACTGAAAATTTTTAAATGAAAATAAATCACACAAAAACTTTCGTATTGAACCTTTTAACTTTAAATCAAATAGGAAATTATATTGGAAATTAAGTCTGCATTTTACTGTAGCCTTAAAGCACACATAAAGAATACATTCTGTGGCATAAAACTCTACAAAACATAGGCAAATACCAAATGTATACTTATAATAAGTAAGTTATTCATCTCTAACTACTTTCAATATTACAGAGTCCAGTCATACGCACACATAAGGAAGCCGGTCTCAATGAAAGCATATGTACTGAATTCTGAGGAAATAGGTTTAAGATTGTGACTCTTGCTAGAAACTTGGTGAAAAGAAAACAGGCAAAACTTGGTGAAAGGAAAACAGGCAAAACTGATCCAGGCATTCAAGCCTAGGGTAGACAATGTGTAGCCCAATGCTGCATGTGTCATTTCCTAGGCTGTCTTCATGAGGGTGTCTGCCACCTTAAACTGTTGTGGCAGTGGCACAATTACCAGCTTTGTTATATATAAACAAGGCCCAGGGGATGTTCCCTGATTTTGTAGAGACCTGTGCTTCTTAATGGCTTCCAGATTCTACACAGAAGGAAGACATCACATTCCAGCTTTTTTTACATGCATAAAGGCTGTCGTTTTGTTGCCACCATAGCGGGGGCCAATTCAACAGCATCAACAGGCAAGAGCTGTCGTACCTAGGGAATTCAATGAAACACCTCAGCCCCAGAAGCAGCCTATTCTTAGTTTCAACAATTATGCAGCATAATTATGTACAATTTTATTTGAACTTGTGGCAAATCACATGTACTCTCATCTCTCATGCTAATTCATTTTTGTATATTTTGTATAAAGGTTTAACTTTAGTAAGTTCATTCCTTAGAATTAATCTAAACATTAAAATTTTTTAAACAAAACACAATTCACCTGGATGGCCACCACCTTCTAGGGTATCATAATTGCTAAGAACAGGAGACGCACTGCTGGTAGTAGAAGAGCTGTCAATAGCTGAAAGAAGACACAAGAAACCATGCATTTATTCAGCTGATAATATAAGCATGCCGTAAATGTTTATCAATGTTAAAATTCTAAAGGAAATTAAATTCTTTTTTTTTTCTGGCCAATTTCACATGGTGATTCAGATAGTACTTTAAAATATACAAGTTAATTTAAAATGTATGAAAACCTTTAAAAGGGTAAAACTGATACAATGATCTAAAAGACTTTAATGGAACACTATACATTTATGTTAACGTTTCAAGTCATTCTTTTCTTCTCTCTTATTCTCTTTCTAGATGCACATTATCTTATAACTTTACATTCTACTGTTCCAAGGTAGTGGAAAGCATCTGTAAGCATTAGTAAGAGCACAGTGCCATCTGAAGTCTAACGATGATGGAAGTGTCTAGATCTTGTCTGGATGTACGATGATGGAAGAGTCTGGATCTTGTCTGAAAGAGAGTTCCTGGTACTTACTGCCAAGTGTAAGATTCCATTTCCAGGTGTTCAGTCAGAACAACCTCCTTCAGAAATACATGCTTTTCAGGCAAAGATGATATATATAGCCATACATATACATACCACAGAGATAGTTGTGTTGTCAAAGGAAACACACAATAGAGTGAATCCAAAGATTCCTTAATCCAATCAAAGATCAGATTCCATCAAAGAAAGGAATCTATGAACCAATCCAGATTCAGAGGTACAGTACTGTACTGTACATGCCTTACAAACTAACACATTGGCAGGCAGTGAGCATCTTTGTAAACACCGGGAAATGCATAAACTACAATCTGAAAAACTTCTGCACAATGCTCAAGCCTGGACATGACACAGAAGGATCCAAAAAATGTTCATGCATTTTATGGCCTTTTAGCCACTACAATTATCAGGTGTGAAATAAATATACACCCTTATCAACCTTTACCTGGCAACTCAGCTTAATATTTAATGCAAATAATGAATTGGGCTTTGAAATACATATTTTGACCTAAGGGTGCTACAAGCCATATCTACTAGAGCTATAGAATTTCTGGAAATTGACCCCCAACCCCTGCCCAGAGGCTGCGAGTCCCAGCAAGTCTAAACCCTACAAGGCAGTGATCTGTCCATGAAAATGGAACTTCAGAGAGCTCCTCCACATCCTGTTCATCATGATCCTGCCCAGCACAGAAGTCAATACCGAGAGTGCGCCCTGCAACATGAGTGAGGAAAAACACTTGGGCCAAACTTATGGTTGGTCATGGAGGACATGAAATCTTGAGCTACCCCTGATAAGGCAACCTTGGCATAAATGTTGAAGCTCACCACCACCATGACCCAAGGGAACTCTAGCATTAACCCCCCACACACACACACACAAACTCTGGAAGGAGGATTGCTGAGCCCAGGCGTAGATGGTACAAAAAGAGAACCCCTATTCTTGTCTCTGGCATGCACTTTCAAGTATACACACTCAAACCCAGAAAACTGGCCTTGGGTCCTTTTAAGGAGAAAAAAGACACACACAGAGATAAAGAAACAGTGGGAAAAGGCACCTGGTGATAAGAACAGAATCACAAAAGATTACTGCAACTTGACTTATTGGCTCTCAGTTCTGATCTGAGAACCCAGCTGGGCAGAGCTAAGAATCCTGCATGAAGCATGACTAATTCTGGATCCAAACCTAGTCTTTGTATTATGCAAGAAAATCTGGGTCACAACTCACTTTGAGAGTCCCCATAAATAGCAGTCTCTCCTCTTCAGACCTGTTTCTCTCCATACAAAGGGAGTATGACAATGCCAGAAAGAGAGGGAGGAAAGCCTAAAGTACTCTGTTCTATTCATGGTGATTTGTAACAAAGACAAAGTCCCGAACAACATCATATTGAACATTATTTTCATTTTGTAACTAAATTATTCCAGAGTGGATTTAAATTTTTAAAAAATAGATTAAAATTTACATTTTATAAATCTTTTTAAATTTACATTGTAATTTAAATCAATTTGATTTTTAAAAAATCATTGATTTTTATCCACACTAGATTATTGTAACACTATGACCAAAAGCATATAGAATGTGATTTCCTGACAGTCTTGAAGTCTTCTGTCTACTATGCTTAGGAGACCAAATACCTCTAACTAAGCCCTTGGAAACCATAATTAGCATCAAGCTTTTAATCTGCTTTAAATGGATTGTACAGAGTTAGAACAACTGTACAAGCTAAACAAAATAACACATTTTTCATCTCTCTAGAAGAACTTTTCAAAACATATTAACATGCAATGCTAAGAATGCTGTATTATGGTGACACTTCAGGTAACAAGAAAATAGAACGGAGTTAATAACAGGAGAAAACTTCATTTTTACTCTGCTAGAATGAAGAATGTGTTTACATCCATTAATGTAGGAGAAATACAATTTGAAATATTTATATTCAACACTTGTAGTAAAAAAGATGTTAACATATTCTTAAAGACACATTCAAATAATAATTGGCAACCCCACAAATTACCCAGAGGCACACTACACACACAAATACACAGCAGTTTAACAAATTATATTTTATATAATCTCTTTACCCTGTCTTTCTCCTTAAAAGGACTCAAGGCAGCTTAAAAGAGTTAAAAGACAATACAGTGGTGCCTCATTTAACGATTGCCTCGCTTAACGAAGAAATTGCTTGACGATCGCAAAAGCGATCGCAAAACGATGGTTTAAATGGGAAAAATCCGCTTCACGATGATCGGCTCCCTGCCTCGGGAACCGATTTTCGCATTACATCGATCTAAAAACAGCTGATCGTCAGGTTTCAAATTGGCCACCAGGTGTACAAAATGGCTTCCTGCTGTTTTTAGGAGCCATTTTTTGCTATACAGGCACCCGCAAATGGGCGACCCTATGGAGGAGCTTCACTGGACTGTGAGTTTTCAGCTCACTGGAATGCATTGAACGGGTTTCAATGCATTTCAATGGGCTTTTTTATTTCGCTTTACGACGTTTTTGCTCTACAGCAATTTCGCTGGAACGAATTAACATCGTCAAGTGAGGCACCACTGTATTTAAAAGCTAAAAATAGTGAGTATACAAATATTAAAAAATAATTAAACAACTACCCTGTTTCCCCCAAAATAAGATCTAACCTGAAAATAAGGCCTAGTATGATATTTCAGGGTGCTCGAAATATAAGCCCTACACCAAAAATAAGCCCCAGTTAAGTGAAACCCCGCCCTCCAAGATTGTGCAGCAACCAGAAGATGACATGAATGTATTTGAATAAATGTAGATTGTTGTACATGAAAAATAAAACATCCCCTGAAAATAACCTCTAATGCATTTTTGGAGCAAAAATAATATAAAACCCTATCTGATTTTCAGCGAAACATGGTTTTGTATAAAAATTGTCAATAAAATCAATACTAAAAACATATTTGAAAACAACAGAGCACAACAATCCATTTAAAAAAACCTTCTCAGGTTGCCAGTCACTAAGAAAAATCCTGCCTGAAAAGAAAGGCTTTTGCCTGCTTGCAGAAGGACAGGAAAAATGGGGCCAGCTTAGCTTCTGGTAGTTCCAGTGTCTGGGAGCAAAGACAGAGAAGGCCCTCTCCCATGACCCCACCAAGAGAAAGGCCTCATTATCTTAACACTCAGACAGGCTCATAAACAGAGATGAGGTCTTTTAGATAGCTTGGACCCAAGATATCTAGGGCTTTATAGGTTAAAACCAGCACTTTTGAATTGTGCCCGGAAACAGATTGGCAGCCAGTGGAACTGTTGTGACAAGGGAGTTACAGTATATGTTCTCTGTAAGAACCTAGAATTAGCAATGTGGCTGTGGTGTTTTGGATCTGCTGAAGCTTCCAAACACTTTTCAAGGGCCAGCCCCATGAAGAGTGCATTACAGCAATCCAGCTGAGATGTAAATAGGGCATGTGTCACTGTGGCCAGATCAGACCTTTCAAGAAAAGAGTGCAGCTGGTACACTAGTTTTAACTGTGCAAATGCAATCCTGGCCACTGCTGAACCTGGGCATGTAGGTTCAGAGATGAATCCTGGAGCACCCCTAAGATGTGAACCTGTGCTTTCAGAGGAAGTTTAACCGCATCCAGTAGTATTGAAAATTGTCATTCTGATATTCCCAATATTCTGACATTGTTCTAGCAGTTCCAGACAGTTTTCAAAAGAAAAGAAAAATCCTGGTCACCTTAAATTTACAGAAACTGGAATTATCTCTGTCTTGCATATACACTGTGGCAACAGGAAAAGAATCACATAACATTTAATTGCCATTATGTTAACATGAATGTAGTTTTTCACATATCTAAATTTGACTATGCTGTAAGATGAAAGGGGCAAATTTTCACAGTGATTGGCTTCAAAAGGTATTTATTTATTTTGTATTCTCTTATCTACAACATCAATGCCTGAAACATATCAACAGTAAATGGGAAACTGTGCCACTGTTTAGGTTTCTCAAGGACCAAGGATGATCACTAGGATAATTTTTTACCTGTCAACATTACCATGTACTAAAAATCGTGACAATCTTTTCTCTCATAATTTTAACCATAACGTCTGCCTTTGTTTATCCAGACTGTTCCAAGGTCAGGGTAATTCACTATATATAGCATTATTAAAATAATGAAACAGTGATGGAAATCTGACTATGAAAAGTGAGAAATGCTAGTGCAAAGCTAAAGCAGACCTGCTTCCTCATCCTCCTCATCCTCTTCCTCATCATCTGAACTTGATGACAAGGGAGTTCCTGGAGAGCTAGCTTGGTTATTAACATATCCACCATACTGCATGCCTGTGAAGTGGAAAGCACAAACACAAGAATCAGACACACAAGAAAAGTGTGAAACTGAAAGCACAAATCAAAGCATTAAAAGCAACACCAAAACCAAGCATCGCAAAGGATATCCTAACATGAGAGGTCAGACTAGAAAAGTTCTCTTTACAGACATTTAGCAAGCAACTTTAATGCTGTGGCTTGATTAATTATTAATGGTAAAGAAATTTAGTAGGATTAGAACACAGTTTCTCACCCAGAGTTTTTTAAAAGTCCTATAGATTTAATCTTCAGGCTAAGTTGTGAAATAATCACTGTCTGTACTTTGGGATAATTTTATATCCCATAAAGTCAATTTTTACCCTTTGAAGAATAGCCAGCATCCCTCACCCCAGCATCCCTCTCCCTTTGGCACAAAAGCTTAGAGCAAGCATTTCTCTCTTCCTCTCTGAAAAGTTAGTATCCTTGCCCCTGGCTATTGAAGCACACTCAGCTTGAAGTCCACACATTCAAGAATTTGCAGAAAGAGATATAGGGATGAGTAGATTAATTCCTTAGTACAGAAAGATTTTTGTGATGTAGTTTCCTGCTGGCTTTGCTTGTCTACCAGAGGCTAATGAGTTAACTTTATATTTATATATACAAACCAGAAGCAAAGCATTTGTTGTAGTGTAAAGGTGTGACTTCTTTGCAAAAAAAAGCATCATAAAATGAGCTTGAACAGAAGAAACTGTTTTTTGCAAAAACCTGGCCCAAACAGGATATGCAAATTTCTGATAAAACTAAACATATCATTACTGAACATGGCTATACATGTAAGTAACATATGCAAAGGCAATGCAAGTAGACAGGGTTAACATCACAATCCTCTGACAGTTTAATTGTGCTTACTCCGATGTGCCTCATTGAGATCAGATTCCGAATGAACATACAAACAATCAAGCTGATAAAAGGGAGCTAGTTTACCACCCAACACAGTGAGGCTTCTACTAAAATATGACTATGAAAATAAAGAGGAAATGGCAATTAATTTTTTTCAGTTACTACCTCAGTGACATGAAGATCATTAACATCTTCAAGTTTCTCAGATCTGTTTACTAAAGTCACTCAGAACTAACCTACTGGTCCAAAATAAGGCTGGAAAGTATTAAGAGGAGGAAGAGGAAAGATGGATATTCATTAAAGCTAAAAGCATATTGATTTGCCAAGTATTACCGCTCACTACATGGCATACACGGTTGTCATTGTTCGTGATGCACCAATCACGGAAGTAGCCTGGCTGGAGCTTCCCTCCTTGCACAGCCAACCACTCCAGTGAAGGGGTGGGATGAAGAGTCTCCCCACTCAGCTGCTGAGTGGTCTGTTGTGCAAGGAGGTAGGGAAGCACCAGCTGGATTGCAAACAACACCAGCCGCACATGCTGCACAGCAAGCAGTATGTGGACCTACCAGTTCTGGGGGAAAGGCCCAAATAGCCTGGTGCTGAAATTCATATTCGTCCCACCTGGGAGATGAATATGAATATCCCATGACTACTATCAACTGCTGTGGCAGTTGCGGATGGATGGTTCTGTATATTAAGCATATCCCCATCCAATGGGGATGGTTCTAAAACCTAATTTGTGAAACCACTTGTACTGTACAGTGGCGCCTCACATAGCGATCGCTCCGTTGAGCGACGAAATCACTTTGAGATGCTGTTTTTGCGATCTCAAAAGCAATTGCTTTACGATGGTCCCTATGGGGAAATTTCGCTTTGCGATGATCGCAGGGAAGCGATCATCGCAAAGCCCCCATTTTCGGCCAGCTGATCGGCGGTTTCAAAATGGCTGCCAGGTAAACAAAATGGCTGCCTGCTGTTTTCAGACACGGATTCCTCGCTTTAGAGGCACCGAAAATGGCGGCGCTATGGAGGAGCTTCGCTTAAACATGAGTTTTAAGCCCATAGGAATGCATTAATTGCGCTTTAATGCGTTTCTATGGGCTTTTTATTTTCACTTAGCGATGTTACCGCTTAGCAGCGATTTTTTCTGCACAGATTAACATCGCTAAGTGAGGCACCACTGTATTTATACATTTAAACATGGAATCTGGCACTTAAAAGTCAATACTAGAAATGGAATCCTTAGTTCTCTCCTGATTTCTTCACTTCTCAAAACTATTGAGGTTTGAAACCTTGAATAGATTTGGTAAGCTGGAAGATCTAGGGATCTAGCCAGAGGTATTTTATATCTCCTGCTCTGTGCCTCAAACCTGTAGCACCAGATGTATCAGAGGGATCTCACAACCAAGCTACTATAATGAGGCAGGCCCATCTTGGGTATCTTTGGGAAGAGAGCACAAAATATATAAATGTTATAACTGATATCTATGAAGAAAGCCAAGATGAGTACATTATAGAAATACTCCAATAGTGCTGCTTGCTGCATTATGGCTTTACATCTAATTAATGCAGTGTTTTAAAAATAGCTTAATGACTTCACACAATACACTGTATCTACAAGACTATCCCACCCTTCAGCACCATCACAGTCTCCAATATCTATCTTCTTCACTTCATCAGTTATGGACAAAGCTGACTGTAAGGACTTGTCTAGTAAATTCTTGGTAGTTACTCCTTCAAGCCGAAATACCTTTTTCTTAGGCATTTGTCAATGTCAGAACTGGAACATTTCTCAAAAGTAGTCACAACTGGAACATTGATCACAAACCCCCGATTATAGGATGCAGTATAGTATGCAATATGCAACGTGAATCTGGACACTGTACTCTGCCAAAGAAGACCAGTACTTTATGGCTGACCCTTGGAGGTAACCCACTCTCAAACAAAGTTATTGACTGCTGACTGCAGTAGTGCCCCGCATGACGGTGATAATCCGTTCCATAGAAATTGCTGTCTTGTGAAAACATCGTCTTGCGAAAACCCTTTCCCCATTGGAATGCATTGAAACCTGTTCAATGCACTCCAATGGGGAAAAATCATCGTCGTTTTGCAAAGATCGCACATAGGGAAGCCATTTCGTGAAGCCCCGATCAGCTGTTAAAATGGCTGCCCTGCGAAACATCAGTCCCGAAAATACCCATTTTGTGAAGCGCCGATCCGTGCCAAAATCGTTGTCTTGCAAGAAACGGTTTGCGAGGCACAGACCCAAACATCGTCCAGTGAAAATCGCCCACTGGAATCACTGTTTTGCAAATCGCTATAGTGATCGCAAAACCTCATTGTCATGTGGATTTGTCGTTTTACGAGGTCATCGTCTAGCGAGGTACCACTGTATCTTTTATTATAAACCTCTGTAACCCATTGCTGAATTTACACAAGGCTACTTTTGCAGCTTGATTCTGACTCCTACAATCATACTTGGACACAGAGGCTGACATCCTGTTTTTGCAGCTACACCATGTTTGGCAGATGACATCATCAGTGGCAACAATTATTTTAGAACCAAACACTTTGAATTCATCCTAAAAGTCTTGAAATACCCATGGAATCTTTTTTTTCCTTGGGGAAACTGTTGGAGACTCAAGACAGAATGCAGGAGTCTTTCATTTCCAAAATTTGCCACTACCATTAAGGCTACAGTGGCAGCAGTAATTTTTGGAAATTAGAAACACCCTCCCCTGCCCCCACCCGTCTCATGACTCTCAACAGTTTTCCCACAATGAAAGGAACTCTGTAGCAGTCTCAGAACCTTTAGAGGGATCAGATTTTTTTCCCCCTGAAAAATCACATCAGCCATATGCAGTGTAACTTATGGAACAGGATTTCAGCCAGTATGTTCTCCTAGATGTAACTCTATCTAAATAAACAAAGAGAATCAGTGGCCATCTTTAACTGACAACTCAGAAAAGATAACATGATTTCACAAGCATGTTTGCCCATGAACCTATAAAATATGAGTCAACTAAAACACTTCAACCAAGACTTTATAAAATTAAAATGCTAATTATACAAAAGCCATTTCAGAGTCAAAATAAACACCTAGTTATTACTTCTATTGATACAGATGTCTACACAAAACCTGACACAAATAAAACCCTTACAAGTCATTACATTCAAACTCCTATGGTAGTTTCAAAATGCACAGAGTTTTACTTGTCTTCATATTTTAATACCTTCATGTAGCAAGGGATCGGATGGCTGTGTAACAGAAGATGATATGGTGGGCTTTGTGGTTTTCTCTGTGGCAGGTGTCCTAATTGAAGAAGTCACAGCTGAAGAAATTCCCAGGGCAGGTTTCACAGGCAGAACATTCTGGTTTACAGGATGCAGTGACCCTGAAATGCCAAACAAGTGGGCATACACATAATATGGCAATGCTGACACTGATTAATAGTTTTCTCAGCTGTATTGGCATGCCGCAACAACTAAATCCTGTAACACCTTTAAAACCAACAGTTTTAAAGACATAAGGGTTCTTGAACTGAAATCTACATTTCCTACACCAAAGTCTGCAGATGCATGAAGTATAATCCTTAGTTGGCAAAAATAAAGAGAGAAAGAAAAACTCATGAACACTTAGTCAACTTACTATAGGATGGTGTTTTGCATCTATTGAAGGGGTGACAGAAAGACTCTCTGTTTGTGCTTGGCTGATTGATCCATTTAACTACTCAGCTGCCTTGTAAGTCCAGCTGCAGGAGCCAATATGCTCTTCTGGCTGCCTTTTGGGAGGCAGCCTTGGGACAGACCACAGAGATAAGTCACCAACTGACAAAACTGAGAAATCATTGTACAGTGGTGCCTCAACTTACGAACGTCCCGACTTAGGAACCCTTCGAGATGTGATCAGCTCTGGCTGCAAAATTTTGCTCTGACTTCTGGCTGGAGCTTCAAGTTGCGACTGGAAAAAGGCAGGGAAAAGAGGTGGGGAATTCAAATTTGCTAACCGTTGGTAGGCGAAGAGCCTGCTTCTTTGTAGCTCTTTCACCCCAACGGTTAGAGTGAATGTGTTGGAGGAGGCTTCAGACTGCCTGGAGCTGCTTTCTGCTCCTGAGTAAGTACATTTACTTTGTTTTGCAGGATGGGTTTGGGTTTGGGGGGGAGGTTACGGTATGTTTGTAAGCTGCCTAGAGTGGTCACATAAATTTCTGTGTTGTGATTTTTTTGGTATTTTTGTATGTTTTTTTCCCCAGCCCCGTCGTGCATTCAGAGGGGGCTGGCTGTGTAGGGGTGGGTAGGTTATTTTTCCCCCAGCCCCATCGCACGTTCAGATAGGGCTGGCTTTGTGTGTGGGGTTACTTTTTCCCAAACCGATTGTGTGTTCGGATGGGGCTGGCTGTGTGTGTGGGTTTTTTCCTCCATTTTTTCCCCAGCCACCATTGTGTGGTGGGTTATTTTCCCTCCAGCCCCATTGCCTGTTCAGATAGGGCTCGCTGTGTGTGGGTTTTTTACCCCAACCCCATCACACGTTCAGATGGGGCTAGCGCTGTGTGTGGGCGTGGATTATTTTTCAGCTTGTTTGTTTATTTATTTATTTATTTATTTATTTATTTATTTATTTATTTAAATTTATACCCCACCCCCCCCAGACCATGTCTACTGTTGTTATTATTATTATTAGTAGTAGTAGTAGTAGCAGCAGCAGTAGTATTTTAAAAATTCCAGGCACAGTCAACATTATGAAAACATTGACTGACATCATATAACAGATACAAGTTTTAACCAAAAAACTAACTATCTGTTAAATATCAGCGCAGTATGTATGCTGTTCCTAATATTGTCATTTTTTGTAGCTCGGATGTGGTCTGATTCCTGAGATCTGCAAACGTTTATAGTACCGTGTGAAGTTTCTTGATATTGTTCCCAAAGCCCCATTAACTACAGGGACCACTGAAGTGTGTTTCTTCCTGAGGCAAGATGTTTCGATTGCCATGTATCTGAACTTTGTTAATTTTTCCAATTCTTTATTTTCAACTTTGGCATCCCCTGTAACTACAATGTCAATGATCCAGACATTTCTTCATTCTATCACTCCTATGTCTAGTGGGTTATGCTGAAAATGTCTCTCAGTTTGGTTCTGGAAATCCCACAAGATCTTGACTTCCTCATTTTCTGACACCTTCTCAACCTGATGTTTCCATGGGATTTTGGAGGCTGGCAAGTTATATTTTTTGCATAATGACCAGTGTACCAATTTTGCCATTCTAGCATGTCTTTCGTGCGATCTTTGGACATTTACAGATGAGGTGTGACGCAGTTTCATCTTTTTCTTGGCAGAGTTGACATTTACTTTTAGCACTAATTCCTTGAATTTCAGCTTTCATCATATTGGTTTGGAGTGCTTGTTCTCATGCAGCAAAAATCAAGCCTTCGGTTTCTTTTTTAGATTAGATTAGGCATTCTTCAGTCTCGAGACACTATGGTAGCGTGCTCTGTATGGAGGACTTGGAACAGTGTCTAGTGTGGCTGAGAAGGCTAATATGAGAGTGACACTCCCTTCCACACTGAAGACAAATACAATCTGTACCCCACTCAGCTCCTGATTTTGCTGCTTTCTTGACAGTCTCTTTGCCTCAGCCTGCTGGACAAGGGTCTCTTCAAATTGGGAGAGGTCGTGATGCACTGCCTGCCTCCAGGCTGAACGCTCAGATGTCAGAGGTGTCCCATCTGTTGAGGTCCATTCCCAAAGGCTTCAGATCACGCTTGGAGATATCCTTTTATCGCAGCTGTGGTCTCCCTCTGGGGCGATTTCCCTGCACTAATTCTCCATACAGGAGATCTTTTGGAATCCAACCACCAGCCATTCTCACAACATACCCAAGCCAGCATAACATGGCTCAACTGCTAGGCAGAATGTTCCCAAGCGCATAGATTCTGCCTTCTGAAATCCATGGTTCTTCAAGTCCCACTGGTTGCCTAGGTCTTTCTTTCTTTCCCATCTTTTTCTAGGATCTGAACAGCTCAGCCAATGGCAACCAAAATCTGTTCTGCTTCCCAGTGGCATCACAGCAGTTCAGTCATTCAGTACCAAAAATTTCAGCCCCAGCATCTAAACTCTTAGACATCTGTATTAATGTTCCACATTGTTCTGTCAACAGCATAACATTCTCACAACATACCCATTCAGCAAGATGTCGCTGTTTCAGTAATGTATACATGCTAAAAATTCCAGCTCGATCTAGGACTACTCTACATGGAACTTTGTCCTGCCAGGTGATACCAAAAATGCGTCGGAGACAACGCATATGGAATGTGTTCAGCTTCCTCTCCTACCGCGCAGAAAGGGACCAGGACTCAACTGCAGTACAGGAGTGTGCTCAGGACACAATACTCTATAGACCTGGATCTTGGAGTATGCTGTCAGCTTCTTATTGAGCCATACTCTCTTTGTGAGTCTTGAGAACATGGTAGCTGCTTTGCCAATGTGTTTATCCAGCTCAACATCTAGGGAGAGAGTGTCAGAGATCGTTGAGCCAAGGTACACAAATTCATGAACAATCTCCAATTCTTGCGTGGAGATGGTTATAGAGGGAGATGAGTCCATGTCCTGGCTCATGACTTGTGTTTTCTTCAGGCTGACTGTTAGTCCAAAGTCTTGGCAGGCCTTGCTAAAATGATTCATGAGTTGTTGGAGATCTTCAGCAGAGTGGGAAACAATGGCTGCATCATCGGTGAAGAGGAAGTCCCGCATGCATTTCAGCTGGACTTTGGTCTTTGCTCTCAATCTAGAGTGACTGAAGAGCTTTCCATCTGATCTAGTCCAGAGATACCTTCTGTTGTAGTTCCAAAGGCATTTTAGCCATGTCCATGGTGAATTACTATCATGCTTTCCATCAGTATTTCTCAGGTGTTGTTCATATTGTTGTGGCTGATGATGCTGTTGTCATCACCATTATTGTCATCCTCCTCATCTTCTGTGAGCTGTGTCAATAACAGTTGCACCCATTTATAACATACTTAACTTTATACTTTTCCTTTGCTTTCTTTCCACTGTGCACTGATGGCGCAAGCATTGACATACTGTAATTGACTATAGTCTGTGCCAATTCTATTAAAATTTAAATAATATAAGAAAATGGCACTGACCATTCACAACAGTAAATAAAACGATAATGTAGTTTTCCTAACTATTCTGACACCTGCAGCAGAAAAGAAAAACTAAAGTTTTGCTCAAATAACAGAATGAAATTGCCAATAAATTCTATACTCTCCTCCCTGCATGTTCTGCTAAGACATCGGAAGACTTGTTCCAAAGCCCTATGAAGGTCATCAACTGGTATGTACTGGAAACAGGATCTTCTCTGATGGTTCTTACATTGTGGAGTGTCTTTAAAGCAAGATCATTATGGTTTTGACAATAAGTTATTTCAGAAATTTGGTGAGAAGCATACATTTGGAGGATTGTTTCTAGGCATGCTATTTCATATTTTTCAAAATGAGGTTGAATCTTGTGAGACACTGCTTTGTCACCTGATTAATTAAATATTGCTCTAAGTTTATGCTTACACCTCAACAACAGCAACAACTGAAAAGAAAATAAGCTGTGAACCTTGTCTACAATGCAAAAACAGGGCATAATATACAAAGGAATGGCACCTATATGCATTATGCCTCAAATTCACTTGATGAAAAAGGTGGCTTTTTTAAAAAAAAAGTAATTTAGCAATTTAATGTCAGAGCCTTCCTTTGAATTTCCTTTTTTGAACAATGATGATCATTTGACATCACAATGCATAATGTTGCTTGTATCTGCATACACATAAATATATCCATGTGCAAGCTTCTTCATGGATTGCTGCCTTGTCGTGGCGAAGGGGCTTGAGTAACTCAGAGAAACTATGGGCTATGCCGTGCAGGGACACCCAAGACGGACAGGACATAGTGGAGAGTTCCGACTAAACGCAATCCACCTGGAGTAGGAAATGGCAAGCCACTCCAGTATCTTTGCCAAGAACGCCCCATGATCAGAAACAAAAGGCTAAAAGATATGACGCTGGAAGATGGGCCCCTCAGGTCGGAAGGCGTCCAACATGCTACTGAGGAAGAGCGGAGGACAAGTACAAGTAGCTCCAGAGCTAATGAAGTGGTTGGGCCAAAGCCGAAAGGACGCTCAGCTGTGGACGTGCCTGGAAGTGAAAGGAAAATCCAATGCTGCAAAGAAAAATACTGCATAGGAACCTGGAATGTAAGATCTATGAACATTGGGAAGCTGGAGGTGGTCAAACAGGAGATGGCAAGAATAAACATCGACATCCTGGGCATCAGTGAACTAAAATGGACAGGAATGGGCGAATTCAGCTCAGATGATTATCATATCTACTATTGTGGACAAGAATCCCGTAGAAGGAATGGAGTAGCCCTCATAGTCAACAAAAGAGTGGGAAAAGCTGTAATGGGATACAATCTCAAAAATGATAGAATGATGTCAATACGAATCCAAGGCCGACCATTCAACATCACAATAATCCAAGTTTATGCACCAACCAGCATTGCTGAGGAGACTGAAATTGAACAATTCTATGAAGATTTACAACACCTTCTAGAACTGACACCAAAGAAAGATGTTCTTCTCATTCTAGGGGACTGGAATGCTAAAGTAGGGAGCCAAGAGATAAAAGGAACAACAGGGAAGTTTGGCCTTGGAGTTCAGAACGAAGCAGGACAAAGGCTAATAGAGTTTTGTCAAGAGAATAAGCTGGTCATTGTTACATACAGCACTGATGTTACCTGTCTGTCATGGGTTGGAGGGAAAGTTCCATCCTATGGGGAGTGGAAGGCGGGACATCAGGAGGAGGGGCTGTACTGTATATATATGTGGAGTTTGTGTGGAGAAGGAGAAGCTGGAGGAGAGCTGAGAGAAGAAGCTGGTGTGGGAGTCTGTGTGTCAGACAGGGTACTACTGTGTGTCAGTCAGTACCTACCTGATAGGTTCAGGTGTCTGTAGGGGTAGCCAGAACTGATAGGTTCAGGGTCTGTGCTTTATTGAAAGGTGTTCTGTGTGAACCAAACTGGTGTATGTATGATTGAGACTAAGCCACGTTACTGTATCTTATTCACTTGATCAGTTTATTTTTCCCTGTGTGTTATTTAAATAAACCTTATTCCTTTATTTGTTAAAAATCCATTCCTGGTCTGTGTGACTCCTTACAGGGAATGGTTGGTGGCAGCTTAGTGAAACTGTGGCATATCCCAGTAGGTCTGGGGTTGTCACATTGATTGGTGTCCAGCGTGTGGGATACGACTGGTCCAGTTGTCCAGTGGTCCAGCAAAGCCTTGGCAAGTGTGCCCAGAGCAAGGGGGGGTCTAGTCAGGGACAATCTGAGAGCGCGTAGGTAATCTTCTAGGCTTACCTCACGGGGAGGTATGCTAGTGGAAGAACGTGCCACCTCAGATTGGGGACTAGATTAGGGAGCTCTGAGGCAACCTGTTTTGGCGGGAAAAAAGCTGAGGCAAAACTGGGTAAAGTAGCAGTGATCTAGCTTGTCTGCTGAGAGGCCTAGCAGAGGGGGGGTGGACTCTGGCTGGCAACAGTTGCAAGTTAGTGCTGAAGAACAGCAGCAATCTATAGAAGGCTGGTTCTGAGGCAAAAGAGAAAAAAAAAGTGGTCGCTTTATTTTGAGGCTTGACTTTTGAAAGCAGCCTGTTCTGGGGGGGGATTATGCCCTTGACTCGAAGCCAAATGGCAGAAATGGGTGAAGTGAGGGAACCCCAGGTGGACCAAGGTTCTGAGGATGAATTTGGCTCAGTGCAGGATGACAGCACGGCAGAACAGAACCCAGAACTCAGGAAAATGCTCATAGCCCAACAGCATGAACTGAGGGTGAGGGAAATGGAGGAAAGATTAGAGAGAGAAAGAAGGGAGGAAAGGGAAAGGCAAAGACAATTCGAAATAGAGAGAATGGAAAGAGAAGAAAGATTGCAGAGAGAGAAAATGGCGTTTGAGTTAAGAAAATTGGAATTGATGAACCCGAATAATAATAACAATAGGGATTCTGAGGGGGGCCAGTTGTCTAAAACTGACCTGAAGAAATTCCCTGTATACCACAAGGGAGATTGCCCTGAGGTGTTCTTTTCCCTAGTGGAAAGAGCGTTTGTGGACTTCTCAGTGAGGGAAACTGAGAAGATGACCATCATGCGATCTTTAATCAGTGGCAGCCTGGCAGAAGTCTATGCGGAGATGCCAGAGGAATTGCTGAAAGATTTTGCAGAGTTTAAAAAACTGGTGTTTGCCAGACATGGGATAAATGCGGAACAGCTGAGGCAGAGATTCAGGTCACTCACCAAGAAACCAGAGCAGACTTTTACCCAAGTGGGGGCCCAACTGGTGAGGCTGCTAGAGAAATGGCTGTCGCAGGAGGGGACAGAGACCTACCAGCAGCTCAAAGACCTGATAGCGCTGGAACAGTTTTATTCAGTCCTGCATGGGGAACTGAAGTTCCAGGTGAGGGAAAGGAAACCGAAATCTGTGGCAGAGGCGGCCGAGATCGCAGATTTTATTTCCCAAATAAGAAAGCCCTTAGGTGAGGGGAAATCTATAGGTAAACCTAAAGAAACCTACAGCAAGTACTCTCAGGGACCAGGAAAAAACCAGCAAGTGGGAGGGGCCCATGGTGAAGGGAAGCCCTCAGACATGAAACAAAGACCTCAGATTTTGGAGGGAAAACCAAAACAGGATGAGAAAGACTCAAAATACAGCAGAAAATGTTATTTCTGTCAAGGAAAGGGCCATCTAATCTCAGAGTGTGAGAAATTAAAGCAGCTAAAAGGAAATGTGCCTCATGATTTGAGTGGAACCAAGCCAAAAGCTGTGTTCTGTGTCCAGAAAGAGCAAAGCTCCTTGTCACTGAGGGAGCCTGTTGCCATGGCTACTCAATCTGGAACAGTTACATCTGCTGATCAGGCTGGGGAAAATGGTCCTCTTGTGGAGGTCAAGCGCTGCTTGCTAGTGAGAACAGATTCGCAGTTGTTTGAAACAGCAGGGGTGGACGTAGGAATACTTGACCATCAGTATAGGGGGCTGAGGGATACTTGTTCCCAGGTGACCCTGTGCCATCCAGATATTATTCCTAGGGAGTATATAATCCCGAATGAGAGCATGAAGGTGGCAGGGATTGAGGGACAGGTGATCTCGCTGCCAGTAGCGGAGGTACCTGTGAACTTTCAAGGCTGGAGGGGAGTTTGGCGGCTAGCGATTTCATCGACTCTGCCAGCAGCCGTGCTCGTGGGAAATGACCTGGCTGAACATGTGAAACGGGTGCTAGTGATTACACGTTCACAAGCTACCACGGGGACGGTTCAGGGGGGTACTGATGAGCCCGAGACGGAAGCAGAGGGGAGTTCCGAAGCTGTGGTGGAAACCTTAACCACAGACAGCCGATTTGGCCAAGAGCAAAAGGCAGACGCCACTCTCCAAAAGTGTTTTGAACAGGTGACAGACGCCCAGCTAACACCTGAAACCCCAGTGAGATTTCGAGAGAAAAAGGGGATTTTATATAGAGAGACCCTGAGGAATATCTCAAAAGGGGGAGATGGGATCAGAAGTCAGATAGTGGTACCTGAAAAGTATCGCCCCATGATCTTAAAAAGGGGGCACTCTGACATGTTTGCTGCGCACTTAGGGGTGAACAAAACACAACAGAGAATTACACAGAATTTTTACTGGCCTGAAATAGGGAAGCAGATCAAGGAGTTCTGTAAACAATGTGACGTGTGTCAGAGGCAGGGGAATAACCGTGACAGGACCAAAGCAAAGTTGTGCCCTTTGCCTGTGATTGACACTCCGTTCAAATGCATAGGGGTGGATATTGTGGGACCTTTGCCCAAGGCCACAAAGAGGGGGAACAGGTTCATTCTCACCATTGTGGACCATGCCACGAGGTACCCTGAAGCCATTCCCTTGTCTAACATTGAAACTAACACAGTGGCAGATGCCTTGGTGGGGTATATGTCCAGGATGGGATTCGCCTCAGAAATAATCACAGATTTGGGCGCATCGTTTACATCGAAGCTCATGAAACGGTTATGGCAAATCTGTGGAATTAAACACAAGGAAACCACTGCCTATCACCCTGAAAGTAATGGGTTAACGGAGAAGTTCAATGGGACTCTGATGCGCATGATTAGGGCTTACTTGGCAGAGAATCCAAACAATTGGGACCAGAAGCTGCAATCCCTTTTGTTTGCTTATCGATCAGTGCCACAAGCCAGTACCGGGTTCAGTCCGTTTGAACTCTTGTTTGGGAGAAGGGTGAAAGGGCCCCTTGATTTGATCAAACAAAATTGGGAGCAGATCACCCAGGATGACCCACAAGATGTTGTGACCTATAGAGACTCTTTAAGGAATGACCTAAAGAGAAACCTAGAGCTAGCAGCGGAGACCCTGCAAGCTCAAAAGGTCAGAAAGAAAGCTTGGGATGACCAGAAAGCCAGGGAGAGGCACTTTAACCCAGGGGAGGAAGTGCTTTGGCCTAGGCTCTGCAAAGAGAACAAACTGCAGCTGGGTAGCCCAGAAATAAAATACTTGGGTCACATGGTAGGGGGAGGAGTGATAAAACCCCTAGAGGCCAAGATAGAAGCAGTTCGTGATTGGCCTAGACCCAACACCAAGAAAAAGGTCAAATCATTTCTTGGGTTGGTGGGCTACTACAGGAAGTTCATCCCGAGGTTTAGCGAGATAGCGACTCCGCTGACCGATTTGACGAGGAAGAAGACTGATGACCGCATCCCGTGGACCAGCGACTGTGAGGAGGCGTTCCAGAGGTTGAAGGAGGCCCTCATCAACTATCCAGTGCTGCGTGCTCCAGACTTCGACCGGGAGTTCATCATCTACACCGATGCGTCTAACAGCGGGGTAGGAGCAGTTCTTTGCCAGGAGGATGAGAATGGTGACCAGCATCCAGTGTCCTACCTGAGTAGGAAACTCCAGAAAGGTGAGAGACATTTGGCAACCGTGGAAAAGGAGTGCCTGGCCATAGTCTACGCGATCCAGAAGGCCAAGCCTTACATCTGGGGAAGACATTTTGTTCTGTGCACTGACCATTCACCACTGCAATGGTTAAAGACAATGAAATCCCACAATAGTAAACTTATGAGGTGGGCTTTAAACCTGCAAGACTATGACTTTGAAGTGAAGGTGGTCAGAGGGTCAGTGAACTGTGTTGCTGACGCCTTGTCAAGAAGACCTGAAGAATGAAGACGGCGGAAGGAACATGGACTATGTATATATTTTGGTGACCAAAAAGTTAAATGTACTTGTTTATTAAACATGTTTGGTTTGTATGAATAAAGGTAACTTGATGTATTGTAAATGGTAAATGTTTAAATGCCTAATTGATATGTTTATCCTAGAGTAAGTATGGGATTGTATGTTAATGTATAACTGTTTTTGTATGTTTTGGATCCAGGTTGTTTTTTGGAGAAAAGCACTTTAGCTTTCCCCCTACAAAACAACTTATAAAGAGGGGAGGTGTTACATACAGCACTGATGTTACCTGTCTGTCATGGGTTGGAGGGAAAGTTCCATCCTATGGGGAGTGGAAGGCGGGACATCAGGAGGAGGGGCTGTATTGTATATATATGTGGAGTTTGTGTGGAGAAGGAGAAGCTGGAGGAGAGCTGAGAGAAGAAGCTGGTGTGGGAGTCTGTGTGTCAGACAGGGTACTACTGTGTGTCAGTCAGTACCTACCTGATAGGTTCAGGTGTCTGTAGGGGTAGCCAGAACTGATAGGTTCAGGGTCTGTGCTTTATTGAAAGGTGTTCTGTGTGAACCAAACTGGTGTATGTATGATTGAGACTAAGCCACGTTACTGTATCTTATTCACTTGATCAGTTTATTTTTCCCTGTGTGTTATTTAAATAAACCTTATTCCTTTATTTGTTAAAAATCCATTCCTGGTCTGTGTGACTCCTTACAGGGAATGGTTGGTGGCAGCTTAGTGAAACTGTGGCATATCCCAGTAGGTCTGGGGTTGTCACAGTCATCACAAACACTCTTTTCCAACAACACAAGAGGCGACTCTATACATGGAAATCACCAGATGGGCAATATCGAAATCAGATTGATTATATTCTCTGCAGCCAAAGATGGAGAAGCTCTATACAGTCAGCAAAAACAAGACCTGGAGCTGACTGCGGTTCTGATCATCAGCTTCTCATAGCAAAATTCAAGCTTAGACTGAAGAGATTAGGAAAAACCACTGGGCCACTCAGGTATAATCTAAACCAAATCCCTTATGAATACACAGTGGAAGTAAAGAACAGATTTAAGGAACTAGATTTGGTGGACAGAGTGCCTGAAGAACTTTGGATAGAGGCTCGTAACATTGTCCAGGAGGCAGCAACGAAAACCATCCCAAAGAAAAGGAAATGCAAGAAAGCAAAGTGGCTGTCCAACGAGGCCTTAGAAATAGCAGAGAGGAGAAGGGAAGCAAAATGCAAGGGAGATAGGGAAAGTTATAGAAACTTGAATTCAGACTTCCAAAGAATAGCAAGGAGAGACAAGAGGGCCTTCTTAAATGAACAATGCAAAGAAATAGAGGAAGATAACAGAAAAGGAAAGACCAGAGATCTGTTCAGGAAAATTGGACATATTAGAGGAACATTTTGCGCAAAGATGAACATGATAAAAGACAAAAATGGGAGGGACCTAACAGAAGCAGAAGACGTCAAGAAGAGGTGGCAAGAATACACAGAGGAATTATATCAGAAAGATGTGGATATCCCGGACAACCCAGACAATGTAGTTGCTGACCTTGAGCCAGACATCCTGGAGAGCGAAGTCAAGTGGGCCTTAGAAAGCCTGGCTAACAACAAGGCCAGTGGAGGTGATGGCATTCCAGTTGAACTATTTAAAATCTTGAAAGATGATGCTGTTAAGGTGCTACATTCAATATGCCAGCAAGTTTGGAAAACTCAACAGTGGCCAGAGGATTGGAAAAGATCAGTCTACATCCCAATCCCAAAGAAAGGCAGTGCCAAAGAATGCTCCAACTACCGTACAATTGCACTCATTTCACACGCTAGCAAGGTTATGCTCAAAATCCTACAAGGTAGGCTTCAGCAGTATGTGGACCGAGAACTCCCAGAAGTACAAGCTGGATTCCGAAGAGGCAGAGGAACTCGAGACCAAATTGCTAACTTGCGCTGGATTATGGAGAAAGCCAGAGAGTTCCAGAAAAATATCTACTTCTGCTTCATTGACTATGCGAAAGCCTTTGACTGTGTGGACCACAGCAGACTATGGCAAGTTCTTAAAGAAATGGGAGTGCCTGACCACTTTATCTGTCTCCTGAGAAACCTATATGTGGGACAGGAAGCAACAGTTAGAACTGGTCATGGAACAACTGAGTGGTTCAAAATTGGGAAAGGAGTACGGCAAGGCTGTATATTGTCCCCCAGCTTATTTAACTTATATGCAGAATACATCATGCGGAAGGCTGGACTGGAAGAAACCCAAGCCGGAATTAAGATTGCCGGAAGAAATATCAACAACCTCCGATATGCAGATGATACCACTCTGATGGCAGAAAGTGAGGAGGAATTAAAGAACCTTGTAATGAGAGTGAAAGAGGAGAGTGCAAAAAACGGTCTGAAACTCAACATCAAAAAAACTAAGATCATGGCCACTGGTCCCATCACCTCCTGGGAAATAGAAGGGGAAGATATGGAGGCAGTGTCAAATTTTATCTTCCTGGGCTCCATGATCACTGCAGATGGAGACAGCAGCCCTGAAATTAAAAGGCGCCTTCTTCTTGGGAGGAAAGCGATGACAAATCTGGACAGCATCTTGAAAAGCAGAGACATCACCTTGCCAACAAAAGTCCAAATAGTCAAAGCTATGGTTTTTCCTGTCGTGATGTATGGAAGTGAGAGCTGGACCATAAAGAAAGCAGACCGCCGAAGAATTGATGCCTTTGAATTGTGGTGCTGGAGGAGGCTCTTGAGAATCCCCTGGACTGCAAGGAGAACAAACCTATCAGTTCTAAAGGAAATCAACCCTGAGTGCTCACTGGAAGGACAGATCCTGAAGCTGAGGCTCCAGTACTTTGGCCATCTAATGAGAAGAAAAGACTCCCTGGAAAAGACCCTGATGTTGGGAAAGTGTGATGGCAAGAGGAGAAGGGGACGACCGAGGATGAGATGGCTGGACAGTGTTTGCGAAGCAACCAACATGAACCTGACACAACTCCGGGAGGCAGTAGAAGACAGGAGGGCCTGGCGTGCTCTGGTCCATGGGGTCACGAAGAGTCGGACACGACTAAACGACTAAACACACACGCAAACTGAAGATGATACTTGATGGCCAGAATCCTACCAGGATTTTATGCCAGCATAATGCAAATTGTGTAATTACTGGAGGCAAGCTATCTTAAATTAAGACTTGGGCAACTCGGTACAAAGCAGGTAATGTCTACAGTGATTTTTTTAAGTTGAGGAACTCACCTACAAAATTTACAAGATTTACTTTATACTTGGAAGCATAACTACAGTACCAGGATTTTGGCCAATGTATTTCATGATGTGGCCAGTCTACAAAAGCTAATGCCACAATGGAACTTCTGAAGTTGCACTGGACATTTTCACTAATGGAAGATGTCCTGTCAGCTGATGCAGGAAGAGGTGATTTCCTGCTCTGCAACAAGACATTCTCCTTCTCTCCCTAGGCTTCCACACCACACACACATTGCTCTGACATAGATGCTGAGGATGTGCATGGAAACACTGCAACTTTCTGGGTCTGATTTTGGTTAGCAAAATTATCCACCTAGGTTCTGGGCTGTTTTCAATGTGCTGCAATCCTTTTTTGTTACTGATGAATAGTTCTGTATTTCTTCACTTGCATTACCAAACTGGTATTAGATGAACATAAAACCAAATTTTGATTGAAAAAGCAATACTCTTATTATTCTGCTGCTGCAACAAAATAAGAAATAACTTTCAGTAATGCCATCATTTTGTTACAGTTAACGTTTTTGAACTGGCTTCATATTCCTTTATGCAGCACTTCAGAAAACTTAATACATAATACTACACTTGTATTCTAATAAACAACCCATGTTGTTTATTAGAATTGTAAGGATTTCTACTTATGTTCTTTTAAATAAACAGCTGAATTACATGGTGCCAGACAAAGTTGAACCCATTACTGTAATTATATCCTAAACAGCACTCATAGCTGCACAAACCACACATTCCTATACCACTTAATGAATACATATGGCTTATATTTCAGTTGTATAAAGGATATGTATTTTAAAAGAAAAGTAAAAAACCAAGCTAAGGAGAAAAGTGCTTAGAACAGCAGAGCACTGTTAGAAGCAGATTTAACTCTCCTCATCCATAACTATTTGCAGCACTATCCATCACATTTGTTTTGGCTGTCTATATAATACCTGTGCACACTGGGTTGCTTTCTTGAGGCATGGATCCTGCAATGCTTCCACTATGATTCTTTTGAGCTGACTGGAGTTCTGGAGCAGACCATGAAGCAGAGTTGTTACCTGAAGAAACTGTTTGTTGTCCTGTAGGTGGGACTCTGTTTTGACTGAAGTAAGCATTTACTTCCTTTGAATGTCCAAGAGCTGGTACACTGTGGAATGTAGGCACTTGTCCATAAAGACTACCAATGGGCATAGAAGGATATGAAACATTAGGATAAGCAGTACTAGAAACAGGCATGGTATAGTGACCAGATGAAGAACCAAATCCCTGAGATGGAACTGAAGAGTTGGCAGAGTGCAAGGCTGAATTACTGTAGGGACTACCAAATGAAGAATATGATTGAGAAATGCTGGTAGGTAACTGGGATGCAGAAGAAATCAATGGTTGGAGAGGTCCAGATGATTCTGCAATATGAGGTGCTCTACTGTACAAGTGCTGTGCTCCCTGTGTGCTCAACATCTTGGGAGTCACAGAAGATGTGTTAACATTTTGTGCTGGTACCGAGTAGTGAGCAGAAAAATAATCAGCACTATAATGGTTATCCAGCTGTGAGGGGATAGCTTTACTGGGCACTTGGGAGTAGTGTCCTGAGGGAGCACTATAGTTTTCAGGATGTGACCCATATCCAGAGAAGAACTGCATTTGATTTTGTGCTGGTCCTGAAAAGAAAACAAAAAGAGAGGAAAATTTATTAAAGTTGAATTATCTCTTTAAAAGCAAAGCACGAAACCACATTGTCAGAAAGTGTCTTTTCTCTTTAAAAAAATACCATGCCACAACAATCTACTTTATATTTCAGGGTGTTCTTTTTTTATGCTCTGCAGTAGTGATCAACACATGCATTTGTTAGACATTTATCCTAGTATTCAGTAACATGGCTGTGCTAGCACATGACAGGCAAAAAATATATATCCAAAAACAGTTTTACAATAACATATGCTGTTCTAACTAACAGGAGTTGAAACGACTCTAATGAAATCTTACACCACATATGAGTATGTCACTATTTATACAGACAACAGAAATATGTCCACCACAGCTCTTGTAATTAATGTACTGGTAACCCTGAGACTGAATTAGTGCAATGCACTCTATTCACCATTAAGGCTGATTCAAAAGCTACAGCTAGAGCAGCATGAGGTGACCACGCTTCTGACAGCATAGTCTTACCATATTCAAATAATACCTGTCCTCACAGATCTGCACTGACATCCAATTTATATTTATACAGTATTTCAAAAACCACACACACTCTCTATGTATATTTTATTTATATGCATCTAAAATGTTTGTTTAATAAGCCACCTTTCTCCTGATAAGGGACTGAAGGAGACTCACAATATTAAAAATAATAGAATAAAAAACATAAGTTAAACATTTAAAAATGTGAATTAAAATACAACTGAATAGTTAATTTCAACACAGTTCGGTTTTGTTTAGCTAGTAAATCTGGGCCACCTTGCCATGACAGTGACCTCTGGGTACGTACTAGGACCAGGCTGTAAGATTGCTAACATTCCTTTATAAAGCATATTCTCAGAGTGTACATACTAATTATTCCTGCTTAGAACAAAGAACACAGCAAAACTGTGTTAAACTGGGTCAAGGCATTGGTCTGTCTCGATCACTAGTGTGACTACCTCACTGTAGGAAGCTCTTCTTGTGTCAGTATGTCAGGCAAAAACAAAACAAAAATAAATATAAAAAAGATGAGAATAACGTTATGGCACCTTAAAAGACTAAATGCTACATTTTAATGTGAGCTTCCATGGACAAATCCACTTCTGAAGACTTGTCCAAGCCATCTCAAATGATCTAATCCCAGCCCAGCCCATTCCACTTCACATTTAGCCAGAATTGAACAATAACACATCAGCTGAGATAAGGTACTCAGTTCTTTCTCTCACACACTCATTTAGAGCATTTCTCCCAGTTTCTGGTATTTCTGTATCTTCAAAACTTACACTGATTATCTAAATAATAGTATATTGTACAGTTTAAGATGAACTTCATCCTTACAGGCTCATGAGAAGAAATGGAAGGGAAGATCACATCAAGTTGAAAAGGACAAGTATGAGGACATTCACTTTGAGTTCACTGATGAATTTTTCCCTCAATACGGTTTTATATGGCATATGGTATAGTGATTAAAATACAGAACTGGGATTTTAAAGATTCAAGTTCAGTCCCACCAATCTATGACACTCACTGGATAACTGTGTCTCTTAGTCTAGCCTACTTCACGGGGCTGTTGTGGGAACAAAGTATGAGGCCAGAGGAAAGCCATGGACATCACTTTATGCTCACCAGAAAGGCAGGAAACAAACATAACTGTAAAACAAACATCAGAAACAGCTGTTATAGCTTTTAAATGGTAATTTTATCTATAGTAAGGAAGTCTTTGGACTTCAAACTTCATAACTGACAAATAAAGCAAGGCTTGCTAGATGTTTAAAGGATAAGCATACAAGAAAGGGAAATGTATTACATATTTTAACAAATACATGGATAAAGGAACGCCAAGGATGCTTAACTAAGGATGAGTCTTACTCCAGAATCAGAAGAGTATGTGATGGGATTTTCAATAGTCTTCAGATTAATTTAAGCTATAGGCTATTATTTATTTCATTCATTTATATACTACCGTGTTACTGCAAAGCAGCATTCTGGGTGGCTCAGAACATAATAAAATCAAAGGCATTACAATGGCAACAATAAAATCAAAGTATAAACAAACCAACAAAATTAAGTAACATCAAACCATAAACAATGTGAAATAAACATTTGAAAAGTGACAGGGCACAAGGTTGAAGAAAAATTCAGTTGAGGTTACAATCCGAAGAAAAGCATCTTCAGCAAACTCTTAAAAGTGGGGGTCAGGTGCAGTTCAACAAGAAGCTGGTTCCACAGAGCTGGTGCAACTGGTGAGAAAGCCTGTCTTCTTGTTGATGACTTACTGACTTCCTTGGGGTGGCTACCCTGAAGAGCACTGCCTGAAAGGATTTGGTGGCATGGGTAGATGATCTTGGTAAAAGATGCTCTGACAAGTTAACAGGAAGTTAATGGAAGTAATGATCTGCTAGTAAAGTATCAGCAGTATTCGTATCTGAGTATTTAAAAATATTTTTGAGGCATATGAAAAGCCCTAAACTTTTCCCTTTTCCCCCCAACTACTATACTGCTGAACTATAACTGCAACAGCTGCAAATGAGGTATGATTCTATGCCATGATTCCATTGTTTATTACTAACAAATATCCACACCTTGCTGAAGAGTAAAAAAAACTCCAGTACAAGGGGACAAGAGCACAACCTGCTGCCTCAATGTTTCTATCAAAATTATGCAAAAGATCCTTTCAGAAACTCACTTATTTTATATATCTCTAAACTACTCTTTGAGCCTTGCCAGCTGAAGAGCAAAGTACTGTATAAACGAAGTACGGTAGTACACAGAATAAGAGACATAAGCTGATGGGGTTTTATGTATCTGTTACAGCATCACAACTCTATGAATATTTTTGTTTATTAATCCCCTTTATACCACCTTCTTCCAAAAGTAGTCCAAGATGATACTGTACATTACTTGACAAAAATGTATATAAATATATTTAAAACATTATAAAACTAACAATATAAAACTGCACACACAACCTCCATTTTTTTCTCAGTGGCAGATTATACCTCAACAAGGACAGGTGAAAAATATTTTAGGTACTGTGCTGAACTCAACAATACAGGGGCCTTCATTTCCATAATGAAGATATCCTACAATCAGGATGTCACCACTGAAATGGTAGTATATACAGTCACAGCACAACAGGCAATGTATGCTGATGTAAACATAAGCAGGGCCTCAACAGATCTTAAAATGTGGTTTGTTTTACAAGATGCACTGACCATCTTGGAAAAGTGCTTTGGGCATAAGTGTCGTACAATTCAACTATCTGGCAGCTGCATTCTGTATCCACTGCAGATTCTGAAGCACCTGAGAAAATCAAGGAGTATCCTAAAGTTCCTATGACAATAGAATGCCCAGGAGTTATCAATGCCAATTATTCTTCCACTGAACATTCCACAATGAGAACAGACCTTAATCACTACTAACTTACCAGTTAGCAGTACCAATACACAGCTTAAGATGGACAGTCATTTTGTTATATTAGGACCTCTTGGGTGCACCAAGCAGAAAGATAAAACATTATCCAAGGCCATGAAATGTAGCATTTAAGCCTGGATTCCTTTCATTCAAAACTGTAATTTTAATTACTGCATGATAGAATTCCCAATATTCAGATTTTTAAAAGGTGCAACTTTTGTCTCCTCTGAGAGAGCCTCCAGTTTTGAACCACCAACCACAGCAACATGAGAAACCAAAACAGTCTGCTACCATCAAGAATCATGTATGGAAGCCAATAAATACTGTCACACAACACACAGACAAAATGAACTCAAAAAACTGTATTCTGCAACATCTTATTCTCTAAAGTTGAAACTAAGCACTATATGAGAAACTACATGAGAAACAATTTTTTAAAGAGACAAAAAAGTTGATACTTCAAAAAGTAACAGCTATATTTTAATGTGAGTTTTTGTAGACCATATTTCTTCAGACATAAAAATCCTTTGTCATTATCAATTTACTACCACAAACACTGAGCAGAAAAGTCAACTGTAAATTCTGTCATCATCCAGATCTGACCAGCAATCTTTGCACTATAAAAATATACTAAGACCAACGTACTGTACGTATCCTCTAATTTTCAGCCCTGCTGGGCAGTGCTCCACCTCTCTCTTGAGACTCCACCCCACACAACTGCGTTCCATCGTGACTGGAACCTAATGCAAACACTGTGCGGAGGAGGAAGACAACTGTGCACAGGGAAGCAGACACACACACAGCTTAAAGGGAACCTTGAAGACTATATGAAACTCACTCTTAAGTCTTACTTTCCTAAAAAAACTCTCTTCTCACATAAGATGGGGCAGGGAAGCGCAGGTGTTTATAGGGAGAGAGATGATGAGCTGCACCTGGGAGCTCAAAAGGTGGGTGCAGAAAGAGGATTAAAGGAGGATGAAGAAGAAACAGGGGATTTTCTTAGGATTGGGGATGTTCAGCGAGGCATCAGCAGAGGAGGAACAGATCTGGGTTCAGCATCAGAGGAGATGGGAGTCCATCTTGTGTGCTTTGGTAGAACTGATGAAGGCTGATCCCTGTCAGGAGTCCTTGGGTGGTTTCCTAGCATTCAGAGGTAGAGGGTAGAGGCTGGAAATGAAGGACTGCATCTACTCCAGCTCCAGAGCTCATTGTGCCACTATCAAGAGGCAGTGATGGGGAAAGAGGAGTGGTGCCCATACCAACATCAGATCCAAATCCTGTGCCCACAGCTTCCCGGTGCCTAAGATGCCTGATGAGATCTGCAGCACCCACTCCTCTGCAGGTGAGCCACTGGTGGTAGAAATATCAGTGGAAAGGAGGAAGCAGCAATACAAAAAGTGCAAGGACAACCTCCACTTACAACCAATCGCTTCTATTCATTAAAAGGCTCCACATTTGGTCCTGGACTGGACTTGCTTATTACCAGTACTGTACGTACTAAACAAGGGACAATTGCCAGGAATGCAGTCCTCTTGAGGTGCAGGAGAGCAGTGACAGGAACCACTGCTAAAAGCATCTTATGTAATAAAAACCCACTTTAACCAGCAGCCTGGAACCAGTGGCATATTAGGCAGGAAATCCCCCAGGTTGCTGGTTCCCCTAGACTAGAGATAGAGGCAGGAGTACTCACAACTAGTAAGCCAAAGATTTTCATTTCTTCTATTCATGAACTTGTTCCACTACCATATTTGGCCATTACACTGCTTTAATAGGATTGTTTATGAAAACAAAAGAATGTTACTTTTAGAAGCACTCTGCTCTCTCATGATTTCTTACAAACCTGGATTTCTACCCAAGTACTTCTTAGCTAACTTTGCCAAAACTTCATAAATCTTTGGCACTGCTGAGACAGAAAATTTCTGGCTAAATCTTAATGAGCCCCCGAAGTTTAAGCAGTTAGAAACAGTGACAGTAACCATAAAGTAACCATAAAGTATTACTTCCATACCTATGAGATGCACACAATACTAGTATATTTTACACAGCAGAGAAAAAAAAACTTCTGCTGATAATCTTCGAGTAACACAGCTTAGTGTTCGATTTCACAAGACAAAACCTTTCCAACCAAAGGGAGGAGCAAGACAGAGTTGTTTGGAAACTTCAGTGAGTGAAAACTGGAGTTGACAGATTGTTAACTGGAGCTGGTTACAGGGATCATATAACTCCCGTACTACCACAGCTCTGTTGGCTGCTTGTCCATTTCTGGGAACAATTCAAAATGGTGGTTTTAACATATAAAGGACTGAATAACTTTGGGCCCAAGCTACCTGGAAGACCACACCTCCTTTTTCAAGCTTGCCTGGGATTTTAAATCATGAGGGGAGGCCTTTATCTTGATCTCACCACCATCACAGGTGGATTTAGTGAAGACATGAGAGAGGGCCTTCTCTACCCAAGCTGTGGAACTGCCTGGGATGGCCCTCTCTTTGCTGTCCTTCTGCAAGCAAATATCCTTCTCTTAAGGTAGGCTTATTTTAAGGAACTAGCTACCTAAGAAGGGGTTCTGACAAAGGCTGCTTTCCCCCTTAAATATAAGCTTTCAAATTTTATTACAGTTGGCTGCCTGGGGTCTTCCTGAGGAGAATTATGACATATAAACATTTTAAATAAATACTGTTTCCCAAAAAAAAGACCTAATCTGAAAACAAGCCCTAGTATGATTTTTCAGGATACTCGTAATATAAGCCCCAGTTAAGTGAAACCCTGTTCTTCACCACTGTGCAGCAACCAGAAGATGGCAAGACTTTAAAACATCCCCTGAAAATAAGCCCTAATGTGTTTTTTGGAGCAAATTTGGGGAAACATGGTATATTATGCCCACAGAATATCTTATGCAACTTTAATTCCACTACTCAAGCAGATAGCAAGGGATCTTCTGTCTGGAATTTTGTTTCCAGCAGTAGAGATTCACATGTTTCTAGGAAGCATGTAAACAGCAGAAAGTATCAGCTCTTTTTCACTGTTTCAATAACATCTAATGTTTTGCCCCTCCCTGTATATGGAAATTTTGCCTACTACCCCCCACTAATATACCTACCTACCTACCTACCTACCTACCTACCTACCTACCTACCTACCTACCTACCTACCTACCTACCTACCTACCTACCTACCTACCTACCTATTTATTTATTTATTTATTTATTTATTTATTTATTAAATTTATTAAATTTATACCCCGCCCCTCTAGACCATGTCTACTCGGGGCGGCTTACAACATAAAAATCAATATAAAAATATATAATCATTAAAAATACAGTTACTATATTAATTAAAACAATTAATTTAAGAAAAAATTACCAAGATGGGTAAGATAAGAAGAAATAAAAAGGCTTAGCTGACTGGAGGGAAGGCCTGCCTAAATAGCCAAGTTTTTAATTGTCTTTTAAAAACACCCAGCGAGGGTGCCAGCCGAATTTCTGTTGGGAGGGCGTTCCACAGCCGAGGGGCCACCGCCGAGAAGGCCCGGTTTCCAATTTTTTCCCTTCCAAGTCTCTCTCAGCATCAGTCCCCTCAGCCGTCCCTGCTAGCTATGGCGGGTGGTTCGGGTAGATCTGGGTGGGAGAAGACGATCTGCCAAATAAACCTGCTTTAGTGGCAGACACTATTCAGGTGTGTTCAAAGGTGGAAAAAAGCATTCAGAGAAGCTTTTAATTCTCTGTTGCATAGTTCAGCATAACTCAACATCATTTAATGAGAGCTGTGGGATGCTACGCAGACAGAAGAACATATTCATGCGAAACATAATTTATACTGTTTACTATCACAAGAAATACGGACAGCACACACTCTGAAGACTTTTTCATGGGGGAGGGTTTATTAACAATTAACAACTAATGGCTACTAAACATAACCACTATTTATTTATTTATTACTTATTTATTTATTTGATTTAAATCCCGCCCATCTGGTCTGGTCGACCACTCTATCTGCAGCATGCTCATGAATATCAACTGTTGTGGAGTGGGGAAGGTGGTGTGCACGTTGCCAACTCTCAAGCATCTGGCTGAGGTCTAAAGAATGCCAGATCGGGTCTGGAATGATCCAAGCATTATAATGTCCTTGTCGTGCTATGTTTCAGGTATCAAGAGGTGGCACACAACATCTTTCTCTCCGCAACTGCTCTCACTATAGCCCAGTGCAGTGATGGTGAACCTTTTTGAGCCCGAGTGCCCAAACTGAAAACAACAACAACAACCCAGTGGGTGGCGGCGGCAGCAGAAGTGGCCGCAGAAGGGAGAATACCCGGCATGGAGGTGCCTCCAAACCCTACTCCAGATCCACCTCCAGTCGTGGCCAACTCTGCCACTGCCAATAGCTCAGCTGGCCTGCTGTTTCCAGTGCCAGCTGCTGAGGATCCTGGCCTGCCACCTGTTGGGGGCCTAGCACTGCGGCTGCAGCCGCCTCTTCAGGTTTGGCTGCCAGGGGTAGCGATCCAGCGACTTATGGCTCGTGTGCCCGCAGAGAGGGCTCTGCGTGCCAGCTGTGGTATGTATGCCATAGGTTCGCCATCTCTGGCCTAGCCCATCAAATTCAGGGCCTCGTGCTCTCCATTACTACTACTACAACAACTACAGGTCAACCCAATACAGTCTTGCAGCAACCCTTTCTAGCATCTTCTAGACACAAGAGTACTCCGGCGTGGTTTCCTACAGCCTTCTCCACGAGGCACTCTGGGGCTGTGCATGTGGAGCCCAAGGCTCCACAGGCTGGCTCTTCTACCACCCCCCACCCAGGCGTCGCGGGGAATCGAACTCATGACCGCCGGCTCCACCTCACAGAACGAGCCACTTCCGTGCTTCTCGCGACTCTGGAAACAAGCGCCTCACCAGAACTCCGTCGGCAACCCGAAGCCCGCTGCACCGGGTCGGCGCCGCACCCTCACTTCCCATTCCGCCGACCGTTTCGCCGCTTCCACACACACACACACACCCGAGCCCCAAAGCCGCCCTTCCCGCCGCCCTCTCCTCAGCGGCCCAGGAACAACGCTCGGGCCCCTCAGCCCAGCCACCCTTCGCCTTCGCCGCCCCTCCCTGAGGCCCAGCCCGGCTGAATAGTTACCGTTCTGACAGGGTCCGACGCCCCCGGGGGCTCTGAGGCTGGCGGGGGCCGCGACGGACCCAGCGGGGAAGGAGGGCCCGGCGGAGGCAAAGGGCGGCGGGGGAAAGCCTGTCGGGGGCACCGACATGGCACCGTCCTCCTAAGGCTTACGCGGCGGCGGCTGCTAATTCTTTCTCTCTCTCTCTCTCTCTCGCCGCGTCGCCCAAGAAGGCTGTGGGTGAGGGGCGGGAGCGCGCGCGCGCGAGAGAGCGCCTACGTCGTTCGCCAACGGAACCGACTCCGGAAGGAACGTGCCGTGGAGCGGCAACGTCGGTCCTCCGGAGCTGCTGCTCCGGGGCGCGCGAGCGAAAGGACCCCGGGCTCTCTTTTTCCTCGCCGTCTCAGCCCACAGCGACCCCTAGCGACCCCGCCAATCGTTTCCCAGCGTTCTTCCTGCTCTGGATAGATTCTCTGGTCGTAATTCCCCTCTCTCTTTTCACCGAACTTGCTCTGCAGGATCAGATCAGAGAAGAGGATACTTTACTCTTTCTTTTGCCCCGTCGCTCTCTTTCTCTGCTTTTACCCTAACTAACGGGGGCCGGGGGCGTGCAGGGCTGCAGGTGACTGCAGGACTACAACTCCCGTCAAACTTTACCGGATAGGGCTGATGGGAGTTGCAGTCCAATGGCCGGGAAACTCTGGAAAGGCTTTTCTAAGATATATACGTTAACAGTGAATGAAGTCTCCTTCTGATACAGTAACTCATTAGCACGGCCCTAATAACTTCAGTGAAGTTAACTGCTATGGTCTTTTCCAGGGAGTCTTCTCTTCTCATGAGATGGCCAAAGTATCGGAGCCTCAGCTTCAGGATCTGTCCTTCCAGTCAACACTCAGGGTTGATATCCTACAGAACGTATAGGTTTGTTCTCTTTGCAGTCCAGGGAACTCTCAAGAGTCTCCTCCAGCACCACTATTCAAAAGCACCAATTCTTCTGTGGTCAGCTTTCTTTATGGTCCAGCTCTCAATTCCATACATCATTACAGGAAAAACCACAGCTTTGACTATTCAGACCTTTGTCGGCAAGGTGATGTCTCTGCTTTTTAAGATGCTGTTGAGGTTTGTCATCGTTTTCCTCCCAAGAAGCAGACGTCTTTTAATTTTGTGGCTGCTGTCACCATCTGCAGTGATCATGGAGCCCAAGAAAGTAAAAGCTGTCACTGCCTCCATATTATCCCCTTCTATTTGCCAGGAGGTGATGGGAGCAGTGGTCATGATCTTCGTTTTTTTATGTTTAGCTTCGGACCATTTTTTTGCACTCTCCTCTTTCACCTTCATTAAGAGGTTCTTTAATTCCTCCTCACTTTCTGCCATCAGAGTGATATCATCTGCATATCGGAGGTTGTTGATATTTCTTCCGGCAATCTTTGGGATTCCTCCAGTCCAGCCTTCCGCATGATGTACTCTGCATATAAGTTAAATAAGCCGGAAGACAATATACAGCCTTGTTGTACTCCTTTCCCAATTGTGAACCAATCAGTTGTTCCATATCCAGTTCTAACTGTTGCTTCCTGTCCCACATATGGGTTTCTCAGCTTCAGAATCTCTGTGAAAATACAGGAGTATGTGAGACAAAAAACAAGCAGGAGCAGATAATGGCAAGCTGGCTTTCCCCACTGCTGGCTGCTGTGCAACATCTACCCCGCCAAATACAATGGCCACCAGCTATTGCTGCTATATTAATTATAAGCTGACTTTCTTTGCTGTGTTGTGTATAACCCATAATAATAATATTAATGTGCCATCAAGTCAATTCTGACTTATGGCAACCCTTTCCAGGGTTTGCGAGGCAAAGAGTACTCAGACGTGGCTTGCCATTCCCTTCAGGGGGCATCCTGGGACTGTGCAGCCAGCCCAAGGCCACACAGGATGGCTCATCTGTCTAACTCTGTCCAAGCCTTAACATAGCCTACATTCAAACAAACAAACAAAGAAAGAAATAAAAAACTTCAGTTCCTGAAACTTCTGTTCCCAAAACTTACATTTACCAATGGCCACAAGATTAATGTCATCAACACCTTGAATGTTCAACACCTGTTGTCATTTTGGAAGCTCTTCCTGAGGTTTTATGTATGTATGTATGTATGTATGTATGTATGTATGTATGTATGTATGTATGTATGTATGTATGTATGTATGTATGTATGTATTTATTTATTTATTTATTTATTTATTTATTTATTTATTTATTTATTTATTTATTTATTTGATTGATTTCTATCCCGCCCATCTAGACCAAAGGTCTACTCTGGGTGGTTTACAAATGTAAAAACAGTAAAACCAATAAGCATATATTATAAATCCAAGATGGCAAAAGTATAAGAAATTAAGATACAGCAGGGGGGACAGCCTGCCCAAATAGCCAGGTTTTAAGTTTGTTCTTGAAAACACCCAGAGAGGGAGCCAGGCGTATCTCCACGGGCAAGTTGTTCCAAAGGTGATGGGCTACTGCCGAGAAGGCCCAGTTCCTCACTCTTTCCTTCTGGACCTCCCTTGGCATTAGGCCCCTCAGCCACCTGGCCTGGCTGGAACGAGTGACTCTGGCAGAGCTGGGTGGGAGAAGGTGCGCTGCCAGATATTGAGGTCCTAAACTGTTTAGGGCTTTATATGTACGTAATTGTAAGAACTTTGAGATCAACGTGGAAACGAATGGGCAGCCAATGCAAGGCAGACAGGGTGGGGGAAATATGGTGGTACCTTTTCACCTCAGTAAGAAGTCTGGCCGCCGCATTCTGCACCATCTGAAGTTTCTGCATCAGTCTCAAAGGCAGCCCCATATAGAGCGCATTACAATAGTCTAATCTTGAGACTACGAGTGCATGAACCAAAGTGGTGAGTGCCCCCACATCAAGATAGGGATGCAGCTGGGCAATCTGCTGAAGGTGGAAATGTGCGGAACGGACCACCGACGACACCTGGGTCTGCATGCTGAACGCCAGGTCCAGATGTACACCCAAACTGTGAACCTCACTCTTGGTGGTAAGAGCCACTCCCCCCAAAAAAGAGAGGGAGTTTCCCAAACTGACGTCTAGGACGCCCACCCGAAGGAGCTCTGTCTTGCCCAAATTCAGCCACAGCCCATTCTCCTGCATCCATTGCTGAAAAGCCTCTAGGCAGCGCTCAAGGGATGAAACGGCATCCACTGTTGTTGGAAAAAAAGGAGGTGTAGAGCTGAGTATCATCAGCATACTGATGACATGAAGCCTCACATCCCCTGATGACCCCACCCAGCAGCTTCATATAAATATCATTGGAGAGATAATTGAGCCCTGCAACACCCCACAATTGAAGCTCCACGAGGCCGAGAAACTCTCTCTAATCTGAAGTCTCTGGGGACGGTCCTCCAAGCAGAAATGGAGCCAGGCCACCAATTCACAACTCAGCCTCCCCAGGAGGATACTGTGGTCGACAGTATCAAAGGCGGCTGAGATATCGAGGAGGACCGGCAGAGACATTTTGCTCCTGTTGGCCTCCCTCAATAGGTCATCAAACAGGGCAACCAATGCCGTTTCTGTGCAGTGGTGCGGCCTGAAGCCCAACTCGAACGGATCCAGGGCATTGGTTTCATCCAGAAGAGCCTGCAGCCGGTCAGCCACCACCCTCTCAACTACCTTGCTGAGGAAAGAAACATTAGCAAGGGGCCTATAATTATCAATATCAATGTGCTGTTGTTATTCCCTTTGGTCTCATCCCCACCTGGGCCCCACTCTCGCCATCCCCAAATCATGGAAATCTGTGTCCCCTATGCCAGAAGAAGCAGGTTGTAGCCACAAAAGCTCACACTGAAGCAAATCTCTTAAGGCTCAAAGGTGCTCAAATGCTTTTTTTGCCCTTTTTTTGCTGTTGCTGAAACAGATTGACTTTGCTACCTTTCTTAAAACATCAAAACAAAATATTCTGTATTCTGTCTCATTCAAGAGGCTCATATTCCGTCATCTCCAAGGAAGCACTAAAGTGACCACTAGGGGATGCTGCTGCATACCAAAGGAATTAACATTTGTGCTGAGCAGTCCTGTAGATGCATGATAAATGTAAGCAGTGCTTCGTAAAAATGAAAGCAAGAGGGGAAACTTGCAAAGGAACACAATGTATTAATGCAAAAATCTATGTTGTTTACATTGTTCGGATTGTTTTAACTGTTGTTTAGAAAATAAGTGTTGCATTTCATCTTGTTGCTCTTACTGTTTAAAAATCCATTACTGCCAATGGAGATCAGTATTTTTGTACTTATATAAAAAGAGAATAAAATTGTTTTTAAAATCATTGCATGCAAAAACATAGAGCACCCAAACATTGATGGCCACAAAGTGTTCTCTCTCTTTTTTTTTCTAACATTATATGGAAATTATGTAGTCATTTTAACTGAAGTTATTTTAACCACGAAAGAACCATAGGACAGGAATGCAGGTTACATAGTATAGGAATGATGTAGGATGCAAGCACCAAATATAAGTACATTTCCATAATGGACCATTAAAACTCAATATCAAACACAGCCATCCTTATGAATGGGCACTCCACCTTTTGCTCAGTGGTGCAGCTGTCCCAGTCCTCTAGATTTATTCTGCGCTACATAAGCAGAGGATCTGTGGTGGCGCTGTGGGTAAAACCGCAGAAGCCTGTGCTGCAGGGTCAGAAGACCAGCAGTCGTAAGATCAAATCCACGCGACGGAATGAGCTCCTGTCACTTTGTCCCAGCTCCCGCCAACCTAGTGGTTTGAAAGCATGCAAATGCAAGTAGATAAATAGGGACCACCTCGTTGGGAAGGTAACAGCGTTCCGTGTCTAAGTCGCACTGGCCATGTGCCCACGGAAGATTGTCTTCGGACAAAACGCTGGCTCTATGGCTTGGAAACGAGGATGAGCACCGCCCCCTAGAGTCGAACACGACTGGACAAAAATTGTCAAGGGGAACCTTTACCTTTACCTTACATAAGCAGAATCACCACAGTCTAATGGCTTAAACAAACAGCATCCCCTGGGGGACAGGGCTCCACTATCCTTCCTTACAACTCCTGAGTAGCCTTTTCAGATTAGTAGCACCCCATTCCCTATAATGTCAAGACCAGAGCCTGAGATGTGTGTGTGGGGGGGAAGCCCCAGTCATTCATGGTGACAGAGAAGCCAATGTGTGTGCAGCCACCTTCACTCCCCCACTTCTTGCTCCTAGCTTTTTGGTACACCTTCCTGCTGAACCACTGAGATGCAAGCAGGTGGAGACCACTGCACAGGTTTTTAAGCTGCCTCACAAACAAAAACAAAACTTTCTCCTCCTCCTGTCCTGCAGACTCTGAGATCTACATTCCTGCCTTGAGGCCCACAGAAGCATAGCAATTCCACCGAGGTTCTGCTTGGTGCCCCGAGACCTGGTAACTCTGCAGCCCAGAAGGATGCGGAAACCTTGACACTCCAGCTGCATTGGACTTAACGTACCCACCAGCATGACCAATGCGGAAGCTATAGTTCAAAATACCCAGAGGGCTGTGAGTTCCCCACTTCTGCCTTACAAGCAGGTATGTCCCACTCAAAAAGCAAGCTTCCTTGCTTTCACTGGCAGTTCACAAATACTTAGTGTTATGGCCAATGTGTGAACATTTGAATCACATATAATTTGTCCTGTGTAATGAACTGCCTTTTGTAGGGAATCATGTCAAGAAGTCTACTTATATTTCAGAAATAAGTAGGTGGCTGAAAGGAAGTGGTTTCCAATCAACATTTTGCTTTTTGCATATATGTAAGGAAGTCTGCAAAAATGTCTGTTCTCTTGAAGTGAATAGAGAGGCAACCAGGGCTTGGGGGAAAAATAGAAGGAAGGGGAGAGAGACTTTATGAGCAGTAATTTTTTTTTTAAATGACTTTCCTAAATTTAGGAGGAAACTGTATCTGCATGAGCTTTTGTGTGTTTTGTGTTAACAATTATGGTGGCTAACAGATCTCTTGCCGTTGTCTCCTTTAGACTTAAAACAAGTTACTGCAGACGGCTAGTCCATCATGATGTAGGGACAGATGCTGTTCGCCAGGAGATCAACACTGGAAGGCTTTGAAAGGAAATATATTTAAGGAGGGATTAAAAGGAGGAAATGAAGGAAGCATGGCATGTGAGGAGCTCTAATGAAACATTTCAGCGAGATCCATAAATGACTAGAGAGCATTCAGAACAGCTTCATCAAAGGAGTTATAAGACACTTGATCCGCAAGTGTCAGACTTGGAAAGTCCCATTGCTGGTTGTGTCGTAGATTCTCTAGGTCACTAATGCTGGATAGAGAGACACCTGTGGATCCTTACTTTTCCAGGGAGTACAAAGATTGAGTTAATAGCATTCTCTCCCCAAGCAAACACATGAGTAACTCTTTTCATGTTCAAAGAACTCCAAGATATATTAATTGTGGCATCGGATAGGAAACCATTCAATATCCAATTGCATCTAAAGAGGTGGCTTGCAGTCTATGAAAGCTTGTGCCAAATAAAAACTTAGTCTTTAAAGTGCCACAAGACTTTTTGTTGTTTGTGCACCCGTGTTAAGGTTGTCATGTGTTCCTAACTTTCAGACACCCCGACTCACTCCCTGACAAATTTGACAGAGAAAAGTAAAAGAAATTAAGGAGAAAACTCATGCTTTATCAATAGGTAGTGCATTATCAAGAGCCAATAGGTTGAACTGGGATGCTAATTGACAGCGACAGAAGTGCTCAAGCAAAGGATGAATGTGGCCATGTGGCTCTTTTGGTAGTCCCTGTGACCCTGCTGCCAAAATAAAATTTCAAATGCTTGCAAATACAGCCAAAAAAGAAGAGCTTTTACTCTGGCAAGGTGTGCTGCCCTCCCCTCTGCTATGCTTGAAGGGAAGTACGAGAATGTCCCACTTGCTGAGAGGCTGTGTTCCTGCTCCCTTGGCAAAGTCGAGTCCATGGAGCACATGTTTTCCCACTGCCCACATTATGCAGTATCACAGAATCAGATTATTACCCCATTGACTGAAAACATCCCTGGCCGATCAGAAAAAAAACTAGACTTGAGTATCTCCTTTCAGACAGGGATAGTAAGATATCATACAAGGTAGCTGGGTTCTGTCTGCTGATTCTCAAGTTTCAGAAATTTCCCCATACTTGACTTTGGCATTGGTATGGAGGGCTTCGAATCACTTGTATACTTGTTTGTTTTATACTTGCTTTATACTTGTTTGCTTGTTTTATGTCTGTGTTTTATGTTTTTACGTATTGCAGAGCCTGTGTGGATCTAGGTTGTCCACTTCTCTGTAAGATCGGTCTAAGGACTGTAAATAAAGAATTTATTGAATTTATTGATTGACATCCAAAAAAATAGCCCACATCTTTCAGTTAAAACAAGGCATGCCTTAGAGGAGATTCATGTTCCTGTAAGCCTCTGGAAATCATGGTTCTCCTTTAAAACAAGGTGCACATCCATCACATGCCGTGTTTTAGCACTGAAAGGGATTCTCCACTAACTAAAACGTTTTCATCTAATTTCTTGCTGCTGTTTTCAGGAGATGCTGTTTGTGGTGGATTTGTTGGGTTGAAGTTCGCTCTAGACCCACCAAAGTTCGTTCCAGCCGTGATGTAAACTATTTATGCTCTGTTCTTTAGCTAGAAACAGACTAAAACAAGGCAGTCCCTGCTCTTAGGCTCACAGGCTAAGGCCTACATTGAACATTTAGAACAAACTAGTGATTGAATAGAAGAGGCTTTGATAAGTCAACACTTATCAAAGTCCTACTGACCCAATGGGTTATTCTAGTCTAGGCAAACAATTGGATTTAGCTCCAAAGAGAAATGACATAGAGGGAAGAAAGGACTGGGTGAGAAAAGGAAAACAGGCCATCAATTCTTAATATTTTGTGGTCCTTAGAATGATCAAAGGCTGCTCACACTTCAAAAATAGCCCTTATCAAGCTTCTGAGAAATACCTCAGTGACTCAGTCTGGTTTAAATGGCTGTTGTATTGCAGCCAGATGTTGGTCTTAAGAAGAGGGCCCTGGGAGATTTGGGGTATTGGCCATATCTGTCAGTTGTTACTCCCACCAATGTGGGTAAAGCATAGGAAGATTCCCTCCACACACCGAAGAGTAGATAATCCTTCTCTTCTTCCTCATAGGACAGTTGGTTTAGTTTATTTCTGTGAGGATGGGGGAGAGGCCTAGACCAGCTGGTAGAAGCAGCAGTGAGTGGAGAGAGCAGTTCTATTAGATATTTGTCTTCTCCCTCTGGTCACAGTTTCAGTAGCAGTTACTCCCCTCATGCCCCATGCCCCCTTACAAGAGCCCATCGCACAAAACCATGGGTGTAACTGTTCAGCATGTTTTATCGGATCAAGAAAAATACTGCCGTATATCTCCAGTCAATTAATGAGGGTATCTGCAGTCTTTGCTCTCAATCAATCTGATACCTCTTTTACATGCCACCCTATAGAATACTAAGGAATTCTACAGGATAGGGAGCTGGGAAATCAAATCAGACATTAGCTTTTCATCCAAGCGGTCCTTTCCCTATGCTGTGTCTGAGCAATCAGAATGAGAGCTGTCTTTTAACTCCTAATGACTGAAAACAAAGCCAGCTAATTTGTAAGTTACAGGAGATCAAAAAAGTCCATGGGCTTACGATCAGACAGCTTTTTGCAGTTTCTTAGAATATTTACTCATATCAGAGTGTTGCACAATATAAAATTATGGATATATATGAAATATAGATAAAATTCAAACAAATTTATTGATTGGAGACTTAACAGCTAGCTGTCCAAGCCCAACATTCTGCCCCTACCCTACCTTTCCATAGTGCCTAACAGGAACCTCTAGAAGGATTTTTATGAGGAGACCTACATAGTGATATGTCATGAGAAGTCACATGCACAGGACATATCCATGCAGCACCGTGTGCCTCTCTGTGTTAAAATACGAATTACATGTAGGATTCAGAGTAGATGAGAGTTCCTCCCGACCCCACCCCCAAGAGGCACCATTAGTTCTTTCTCCGAACTGTCTTTCTCGCCTTGTCCAGAGCAAGAAATGCCCCTTGGGGTAGGGAGCTGATGATCCCTTCCCTCCTCTTCGTCTATAAAACTGGGAATCAGACTGTCCGAGTGTCCACTCTTATTCCTTTCAAGTCTGCTAATAACGATTGATTGATTGATTGATTGATTGATTGATTGATTGATTGATTGATTGATTGATTGATTGATTGATTGATTGATTGATTGATTGGATTTCTATCCCACCCATCTAGACCAAAGGTCTACTCTGGGCAGTTTACAAATTTTAAAACAATAAAACCAACAAGCATATATCATAAATCCAAGGTGGCAAAAGTATAATAAATTAAGATATGGCAGGAGGGAAAGCCTGCCCAAATAGCCAGGTTTTAAGATTATTCCTGAAAACAACCAAAGAGTGAGTCAACACTTCTCTAGTTAGAATGTGGAGAAGTTAGTTTTTTGGACTACAACTCCCCAAATCCGCCGGCCAGCAAGAGGATTGCACCAGTCATTGTCCCCCAAAGTCACTCTCATGCTCTCAGAGTTAGTGCTGCACAGAAGTTTTCCCCCAGTCCTCTTTCAAACACTCATCACTTCCTCCATACAGGTTTCTAATTCTTCTGTGTAAGGGACCTAAGACATTTTATTCATTCCTCCCAAGGCTCAGCGTAATCACTTCTCATTCTCCTTTTACATGCAGTGTATACTTCACAGCTACCAACTGCTCAGATGGAATGAGGATGAGGTTTTGTCAGGAGTCTCTCCTCGATTACCACAAACAGCTCTCTGGTCTTCCGCCAGCGTCTTTAAGGCTACCCCACTGCACACGCCACTTGTGCTTCAGATCCTTAGGTCTCTCTTCGGCTATCCAATTGCATGCACTTGCTTCTTGGCAAAACCTCTGAACAACATGATAGCACAAAGCAGAGCCCCCGGGACTTGAAATAGTTAAAAACAGGTCGTCTTATCTTAGCATGAAAACATTTAAGGAGTGAGGATATTGGCAGTAGCTTCTAGCCTGGTGATTTCATTTGCAGATACCAGGAAAGAAGTGTGAGTTTGACAGCTTGTGGCTTAGAGTTTAACATTTTAAAAGAGCCCATCATCTACTGCAGGGTTTGAAACATCATAAACAAAACAGCAAGGGCTGATAGGTTCTTCTGTCAGGACTTTTCACAGGAATGAGCAAGCAGGGCATAAGGTTTCAGAAGCCAAATATACTTAGGCTGCATTCCAGGAAGCCAGTTACTCAAGAGTAGTCCAAATGGCATCAATGAGACTACTTCAGCAGAAGTGGTTTATGGCTTTCCAGGACTGGTCATCCTATGCACACCTTTTGAGAGTCATGTTTGAAAATAAACTTAAAAATAATGCAATAGCTATTTAAGAGATGCATCACTGAAACCACTCTGCACACAAAAAGAAGCAGCAATATTTTGGCTTGGTAGCTTCAGTTTAATTTCTTGTAATAGGCATAATCCAGAAATGCTCCTTAGAATTCAGGAGCAAAACCATTTATGCACAGGCTCTTGAAAATATACACACTAAGTATATTATGTTACAATGAGTTGCTGGTTTTAAAGGATGTCTCATCAGTCTGTATCTGGGGAACCAGATGCATCAGATTGAAAGAATGAAAGGGTTCCTTGGCTCAGGGAAAAATGAATCTGGATCTCCCAAACCCTAGTCCCACATTCTGAGAGCTACACCACACTGTTCCTCCTGGTCCCTGGAAATCATTTACAGTATGTGCCACTGTATTTGTAGCACTAAGTTCATCAGTACTATGTAAATAACTGAGATGTGTGATTACTTAATGTGCATTCATTTTCAACCTTAAAACTTTGCACTTTCCTGCCGAACAAGAGTAGTGGAATTTCTTTGACCACCTGCACAGCTCTTCCACCACAATCATTGACAAAGTACACTAGAATGGACATTCATGATCAGAATTACCATACAAGTACACATGATTCTCTGGGCATAAAGGCAGACAGGTGTACCCATTATCATATGAAGATGTGTCCCCAAGTTGAGGCTAAAATACTCCTAGTACGAGCATGCTCCTTGTAGCATGTCATCAATGTCTGGGGTCAGAGCTACATCTTCCATTTAGGAAGGTCGGACAATGAAATGTTCTCTGAGACAAATGAAAAGGTGATGTCTCCTCCCTCATATTCATACAGAAGCTACCTATGCTGTTAGGTAGCTTCGGTATGGCGCTTCTAGTAGCTTTGACACTCAAAGTGGAACCAAATTCTCTACCACATTTAAGTTAGCAGGCTGATTTGTGCAGCATCCACCGCTCTCCTCTCCAACATGAAAGAATGGCCAGGGAGCTCACAAAAAATAGATGAGTAGCTTCTACCAATGCCTCCAACATCTGTCACCCAAAAGGGTAGTTTCCCTTGGAGTAACACTAGAGACAGCCCTGCCAATGAATGAAGGATTCTAACCACAATTACTCAAAAGCAGTCCTAGAGATCTCAGTGGAATTGAAGTCAAGTAGCTTATCTCCAAAGTGGGGTAATCATACTGGACTTCCCTTCAAGGCTTTCATGAAGATTATCAAAATTATGTAAGGGAAGCATTTGAATGCCTAGAATGTACTATGTAAATGTGATTGGGTTCTTTTCCTGAAGAGGGCGGGCCAAGGGATTCGGCGGGAATAATGGCAGGAGTCGACGTAACAGTCAAAAACGGATTGGTTTTATTAACTTTAACATCAGATAACTCTGGACCGAATGGGTCCGGCAACTCTTCGTCAGTTAACAAGTTATATTTCTTGGGCTTTGTCCCAGGCACAACATCTTTGTTTTTCATTGTTTCTTCACCCCAAAACGAGCAATTGCGTTCGGGCTCGCGACCGACGCAGTCAGAACTGAGCAGGTAGTCCTGCAACAGGGATGGACCACGGTCGACCCCTCCAATCTGGGTAGGAAAGGGCTGACACCACCAGGGGTTGCCTTGTCCATCGTAGGGCGAAAAGCCATACCCCCTCCCGGTTTCCATCCCTCTTTGGACTCACGAACTCCCGCCTGGCTCAGCTCTTTAGGCAGAGGTAGCAAGCCGTCTTCTCTCATCAGGTTTGGGAAGTTCTTAACCAGAGTCGCAATTCTTTCTCTCTCTACTCCTGTCTCTCTCGTTTGAGTGCCTTTCTCCTCCCTTTCTCCGTCTAACCCCTTTTCCCCTCTCTCCTCCTTTATAACTTCATCCCATCTCCAATCTCCCGACTCCTCCCCCCAGTCTCTCGTCCTCTCCGCTAGGAACACCTCTATAGCCTTATTAGTGCCCCCTTCTTCCTCGTCTAGTTTTATCAATTCTCCCACAGCGCATTCTCCGCCTCCTTCTTCTTTTGACGCCTGTGAGGACGGCTCACTTTCCTTCCTCCGCTCACACGCCCCCCCTGAGGAGTGGGCCGTCCTCTCTTCGGTTTGCGGTAGCATCTCTCCCTGTCGGGAAAAGTAATCCGCATTAGCATGGGCACTTCCCTTACGATATTTCACTGTGAAGGTAAATGGCTGCAAACTTAGGTACCACCTGGTCAACCTGGGATTCACATCCTTCATCCGGTTCAGCCATTGTAGCGGGGCATGATCTGTGACGAGAGTAAAGGGTGCCCCTAACAGGTAATACCTTAAAGCCTGTATAGCCCATTTAACAGCAAAAGCCTCTTTTTCTATAGTCGAATACTTCTGCTCCCTAGGGGTTAGTTTCTTGCTTAAATACATTACGGGAAATTCTACATCATCCTTCTCTTGTGATAACACTGCCCCCACTCCCCGATCTGAGGCATCAGTCTGAACTATGAAAGGCCTGGAAAAATCTGGAGCATATCTACTGGGTAATTCAGATAGTATCTGTTTCAACTCCTCGAAAGCTTTGGTCTCTTTTTCCCCCCAATAAACCAATTTTGCTTTCTTCTTTCTAGTCAAATCGCTTAGGGGAGCTGCAATGTGGGCAAAGTTGGGAACGAATTGCCTGTAATAACCTGCTAACCCTAAAAATCTCTGTACTTCCTTTTTCGTCCGGGGTACGGGCCAGGCCGTCACTTGGTCGATCTTGTCTGATACAGGCTGTATTCTACCTTGTTTCACTTGAAACCCCAAGAATTTCACCCCCTTACGCGCCACTTTGCACTTGGTTGGATTAACTTTCAGTTGAGCTTCTTGCAACACCTGTAGCACCTTCTCTAGGTGCACCAAATGCTCCTCCCAACTTTTACTATATATAAGTATGTCATCAATATAAGCTCCGGCAAAATCTTTAACAGGGGTTAACACTTTATCCATTAGTCGTTGGAACGTCGCCGCTGCCCCATGCAACCCAAAGGGCATACGCGAGAATTGGTAAAGGCCCTTAGGGGTCACAAATGCTGTCTTTTCTTTATCTTCCAACCTCAAGGGTATTTGCCAATATCCCTTGGTCAGGTCTAATGATGTGAGGTACTCCGCCCCTCCCAATCGTTCTAGCAGGTCATCAATTCTTGGCATCGGATAAGCATCGAACTTGGACACCTCATTTAATCTGCGATAATCGATGCACAGCCTAACACTCCCATCTGGTTTTGGTACCACTACTGGGTAACTCCTCCAGGGGCTATAAGATGGCTCAATTACGCCCAATTGAAGCATCTCTTCTATCTCTTTATTAATAGTCTCCCTCAGGTGCCTAGGCCAACTCCTACTTCCAGATCTGACTATGACTTGCGGTTGTGTGTTAATTGCATGTTCGACTAACGTGGTGTTACCAGGTTTTCCTGAGAAAACCTCCTTGTATCGGTGTTCTATCTCTCTCATCTGCTTCTCTTGCTCTGCGGTTAACTCCTCTCCCAAATCTAATTCTACCCCTTGGCGTAAAAAGTCCTTTGTTTCCGGGCCAAATTCTTCGTCTTTTACTTCGCCCCATAATGCTTCTCTCTCCTTCCACTCCTTTAACAAATTTACATGAAAGATGCCTTTCTTTTTAACTTTGTCGGGCATCCAGATCTCATAATCTACCTCTCCTACCTTTCTCAACACCTTATAGGGACCTTGCCAAGTGGCGAACAATTTTGATGAAGCCGCTGGCATTAATAACAAAACTTTCTGCCCAGGTTCGAATTGCCTTGTCTTAACTTTGGCGTCGTACCTCCGTTTCTGTCCTTCTTGGGTTTTCGCTAAATTCTCCCTCGCCAAAGAGGCCACTAACTTCAAATGTTCTCTCATTTCTATGACATGTTTAACATTCGTTTGCACCTCATCTCTCCCACTCTCCCACTTCTCTTTGACCAAATCGAGTATACCTCTGGGGTTCCAGCCATACATCATCTCAAAAGGTGTAAATCCTGTGGAAGCCTGTGGAACCTCCCTCACCGCAAACATTAATGGCGCCACTAGCAGGTGCCACCTTTTCGGTTTTTCCATCACTAGTTTCCTTAGCATCCCTTTAAGTGTTTTATTAAATCTCTCCACTAATCCGTTAGTCTGAGGATGATAGACTGCTGTATGGAGGGGTTTTACCCCCAATAACCCCCACATTTCCTTCAATGTTTGTCCCATGAAATTGGTGCCCTGATCTGTCAAGATTTCTTTCGGAAAGCCCAGCCGGGTAAATACTTGTAACAACTCCCGAGCCAACACTTTAGATGTCGTGGACCGCAAGGGTACTGCTTCTGGGTACCTGGTAGCATAATCTATAATAACCAAAATGTGGGTGTGACCCCCCGCCGATTTAAGAAGGGGCCCCACAATGTCCACCCCTATTCTTTGGAAGGGCTGATCCACTAGGGGCATGGGTATTAAGGGAGCTCCTGGTCTAGGTTTGGCCTGAGTTTTCTGGCACTCTGGGCATGTCTGGCAATAGCTTTCTATTTCTCTCTCCATTCCTGGCCACCAAAACCGTTGTTCAATCCTGGGTTTCATCTTATCATATGCTAAATGTCCCGCCATAGGGATATCATGGGCCAGATGTAAAATCACCATACGCCATTTCTGTGGAACAACCAACCGCCTTTCCCCCTTCTCTGTTACATTATACAGCAGCCCATTGTCCAAGATCATCCCCTTTTCTCCCCCTACTGCTTCGCCCACCTCGCGCGCGGCTCGCAGGTGTTCTTGCAGCGTGGCGTCATCTTGTTGTAACATACGCATGTGGTCGCGTGTTGTCTCCTGTAAGAAATCATCTCCCACTTCAATTTTAACGCAGTCTCCTTGCATCGCTTCTTTACATTCTGCTAATGTTCTATCCCCCACCCAGTCTCTTCCCAATAACATTTCTCTCGAAAGTCCTGGAACAATCCCCACTTTCATTTTCCGTTTCTCATCTCCAACTTTAACTTCGGCCCACGTCGTCTTATAGGTCTTAGAGTCTCCGTGTATGCACTTCACTGTAAACCCTTCTTCCACCCCTTCTAATTTTATGTCCCGCACTAAAGTTCTGCCGCATCCTGTATCAATTAATGCCTGTTTCTTCTCCCCATTCACCCATGCAACCACCTCCCAACCTGCTTGTTTCCCAGGTTTCTCTTGGGCATTATTCGATCCTCCTACCCAAGAGCAGTCTGTCCCAGGGCAATCCCGACGCACGTGGCCTGGGGTCCCGCAGCCGAAACACACAAGCCCCCCAAACACGCGGTCATCCACTGTAACCGGGCGCACTGGCTTCGGCCCCATAGGTTCGAAGGGACGTCCGCGAGGGCGAGCTCCTCCTGGCACGTCCATCCCTCTCTTCACTCCGCCGCCTTGTGTCTGCGTCCCCGCCTTCTCACGAGGTCTCCCACGTTCCCCTGAAAAGGCGGGACCTTCTTTGATTGCTTCTTCGGAGGCGCAATAGTCTTCGATCAGCTTGATGGCTTCTTCCAACTGCTTTGGGTTATTCTTCTGCACCCACCCTTTCAGATTCCCACTCAAAGTCGTCACCAAATGTTCTAACACAAACGCTTCCATGACTTGCTCTTTAGATTTGTCTTCTGGTTTAATCCACCTAGTCATGTTAGCTTTCATTCTCTGCACCAAGGTTCGTGGATGTACCCCGGGTTTCCACTTAAGTTCCCTGAATCTTTTCCTATACGCTTCCTCCGTCAAATTAAGAGTCCTCAGAATCGCTGTTTTTACGGATTCGTATTGTGCGGCTTCTTGGGGGCTCAGGGTGTCTACCACCTCTTGTAATAGTCCTGCCAAGCAAGGCACCAATATTAAAGTCCATTGTTCTTTGGGCCACCCTGCAGCCACCGCCACTCGCTCAAATGTATGTAGATACGCCTCCGGGTCATCGCTAGCGCTCATCTTTTGTATTCTGATGGGGGCGGGGCCGGCCACTAGACCATTCTTTATAAGCACATTATTCTTTGGGGTTCTTTCATCGTCCATCCCCAGCCTCATCATGTGTCTGGTAACCAACATTTGCTGTTCCGTCAAACTTTCAATCATCTTCTCCTGCCTCTCTATGGTCTTCAACATCCTCGTCATCTCTTCCCTGCCTCCCCATTGGTCCGCCCCACGTTGGGCGCCACTGTGATTGGGTTCTTTTCCTGAAGAGGGCGGGCCAAGGGATTCGGCGGGAATAATGGCAGGAGTCGACGTAACAGTCAAAAACGGATTGGTTTTATTAACTTTAACATCAGATAACTCTGGACCGAATGGGTCCGGCAACTCTTCGTCAGTTAACAAGTTATATTTCTTGGGCTTTGTCCCAGGCACAACATCTTTGTTTTTCATTGTTTCTTCACCCCAAAACGAGCAATTGCGTTCGGGCTCGCGACCGACGCAGTCAGAACTGAGCAGGTAGTCCTGCAACAGGGATGGACCACGGTCGACCCCTCCAATCTGGGTAGGAAAGGGCTGACACCACCAGGGGTTGCCTTGTCCATCGTAGGGCGAAAAGCCATACCCCCTCCCGGTTTCCATCCCTCTTTGGACTCACGAACTCCCGCCTGGCTCAGCTCTTTAGGCAGAGGTAGCAAGCCGTCTTCTCTCATCAGGTTTGGGAAGTTCTTAACCAGAGTCGCAATTCTTTCTCTCTCTACTCCTGTCTCTCTCGTTTGAGTGCCTTTCTCCTCCCTTTCTCCGTCTAACCCCTTTTCCCCTCTCTCCTCCTTTATAACTTCATCCCATCTCCAATCTCCCGACTCCTCCCCCCAGTCTCTCGTCCTCTCCGCTAGGAACACCTCTATAGCCTTATTAGCGCCCCCTTCTTCCTCGTCTAGTTTTATCAATTCTCCCACAGCGCATTCTCCGCCTCCTTCTTCTTTTGACGCCTGTGAGGACGGCTCACTTTCCTTCCTCCGCTCACAGTAAACAATGGAGAAATGTGTTTACTCAAGGAACATTTATTTCTACACTTTAAAACTCTGCTTTCTAGATAATAGCATGAAAACCTCATGCAGTAGAATCCTATGCACATATATTCAGAGGCTAGCACTACTAAATTCAACAGGATTCTGATGTATTCCCAGATAAATGTATATATGATTCACCCTTAATTCAATGATTAAGTACATTATCCTAAGAATATCTAAATTCAGATTTATGGATTGCAGATAAACAATGTACTATTAGCATTGCAAATGACATACTTTGATAGCAAATGTGTCACTGCCTGAGTCTACTATGTCAAGCTGAAGGAATTAGTGGTTTTGTACTGTTTTGTGCCAGAACTCAAAAGAAATCAACAGTCGGGCTTGGATTTAAAAGATAAGAACCATCAGCATGCTGAATATTATGATGGTTCTATTGTGACATGAAATTATAGAAGAATATTTTATACACATTTCCAAGTAGCTAGCAAATGGAAGAGCTAGGCTTCTGTTGAATACATGTAATGAGGCAGATCTCAGGATGTTTTAATTACTCTTACAGTATTCATAAATATGGGCAGATGTTTCCCATCAGAATTGAGAAGAAGTGTCTGAGAGAAAAGACACATTTGCTTATAAACCCCAGAATGAACGGGAATATGTTTGTATGAATGGCATCTAACATGTTGTGTCCATTTGTGTGTGTGTGACTGAGTGAGAGAGAGCGCACATGTTTTCAGTATCACATGCAGACTAGGATGCTACAATATTTCTCCAACTTTCTTCCTGGATTTAGAAATTTCAGTTTTCTTTGTCACAGAATAAAACCTATGAGTTGGATGAATTCCACCTTGCATCTCTGGATTCTGAAGTGCATGTGTGAAATTGACTACTACTACATTTCACTTATTTGTTAGTTATATTTATACCCTATCTTTTTCCTAACAAGCTCAAGGCAGCACGCAAGGCTGTCCTCACTTTATACTTCATAAGAACAGTATAAAATAGGTTAGGCAAAGAGAGAAGGTCTCTGGCCCAACAGCAGCTAGTACGATTTCTGACTCCATGGGGATTTGAACCTAGATCTCCCAAATGCCTGCCCAACCCACTAACAACTCTGCCATACTTGATGTTTCATGTAAATATTGCACAAGGCAGTGGTTTAGTCTTTGGCTAGGCAGCCAGAGGTTGGGAGTTCAATTCCCTGATGATCCATAGGGGCCCTTCCAGCTCTTTCAATCTAAGATGTTTGTTTGTTTCTATAGTGTGCCGTCTAGTGGCAAGCCACTACTCTAGGTGGTTTTCAACAATGAAAATAAACATAAAATACCACTATTCCCCACCCAACCCACAAAGCACAATAATACAAAATATAAAAGGAAGTCAACGTTCCTAAGAACCCAGGATGGCAGTGATGGACAAAATACAAAATATATTAACCATAAATAAGATTAAATCACAAATTATAAAGGGAGGCACACCTCTAGAACATTCCGCAAAGAGGTGGCCACCACGGAAAAGGCCCAGCTCCTAGTCATGGACTTCCTGGGCTCCCTTCAGAGATTTGAGTAGCGTGAGTAGTTGGTCTTAGGAAGAGGTGCTCCACTAGATAGCAAGGTCCCGAACCATTCAAGGCTTCCAATTCAGTACCTTGAATTTGGCATGGAAGGAAATTATGTGAACTACCTATAACACACATAAAATAATAGGTATATATGTCTGATGGAGAGTGGTCAGTTTTGTTAGTGTTGAGCTCTTCTCTTTAGCTTACAATTTTATTGTAATGCTTATTTCATTTTCCAGTTACATGTTGGCTCTCAGCTCTGGGAACTTGGTTACACCAATGGGTACACCTGAAAAAGTTACCTTTTTTTTTTTTACAGAAACTCCTTGATTTCTCCTGTCAATGGTTAGCTGTTCTAACTAGAGGATTCTGGGAGTTGAAGTGTAAAAAAAGACGACTCTGTCTACATTTGTGCTTTAGGCAGTGTGTTTGTTTTTAAAACTTTTTTTGCTTCGGTTTTCTGGGAAACAGAGAAGATGGTGATTGGCTTCAGATGATTGCTGGCCTCTGTGGAACATGACAAATGAGCAGAAACCTTTCTATCAGTTTCTTTTGTGTCATTCACACCGATGTTGATGTGCATGCATGTCCCCTTGATGAAAATGTATCCCTCATGGAACTGGCCACATTGATTAGCACATTGAGGTCTTCTTTACTTCTCTGTGAAGATAAGAATCAACTGGACGTTGTACTCCATAGTCATTTTTTACCTACTTAGCTGCAAGCGGTCTGTAATGTCAAGAAAATCACTCTGAAATAACGATTCCAGAATGAAATGACTGTGCCAAAATGTAACAATAATGACAAATCATTATAATAATTCAGATCCACGTTCATTGCTTTGTTTTGGGAGCGACTTTGTTTTCTTGCTTCTTGCACAAATGTTACTTTTGTTTCTTGCTTTGCAGCTTGCCAAAGAGAAGAAACTTCATTTGTATATTTCCCCCACTGATTTAAATGGGAAAATGGATGAAATTTGCAGAGATGAGAGATGACTGTCAGCTTTGGAACAAAGGGGTCCAAGAGACAATTAGGCACCCCAGCCATTATTCTATGGACATATGAACTTGTCAATTATAGCACTGGCTTGCTCAGAGTAGTGGATTCATTAAACACGTAATTAGAAGGAAAGGGCACTTGATACAGGGATAGGGAAACTCCACCCATACTTCTGCAACCACCATCCTCAGTTTGTTTCTTGAGAAACAATATTTTTTTAAATGGGGGGGGGAACCTTTCCTGCCTTCTAGTGGCAAAAAGAAGGTATGGTCACACAGTGTTGGGGATATTGGGCAAAGCATAACAGACTTGCTTAATATCCCTTTAGTCTAGAGGGCACAAGAACCATTTTAAAATATTAAATGGGGGTGTTGTGGGGTTGCCAGAGGCCCAAGGTGAGGGAAGGGGTACAAAATCTGGGCTCAATATTGCCTCACCTGATTTAAGAGGGAAAGAGTGTCTATTCTAACATTGGCTTGCCTCCATCCATATTTGAAAAAGCACAGCATTTGTTTTGTTCTGCAGGGAGATATGACAACTTTCTTTGCAGACCTGATAGTTCTGTCCTGTTGCTCTGAAAAATGTGCATGCCTAGAGGCATAACTCTGTTAAAGGAGGGAATAGCTTTTGCCCTGCAGTGTGATTTAAATATGGCTCTTTTCTTTGTATTTCCCATATAAGAGAAAGCTACAACCTTGTCGAAAACTGTTACACAGTTAGGCACAGACCAAACAAACAGCAGCTTTTGTCAAGCCTCAAAGCTCTGTTTTCCAGGTACTTGGAAAAGCAGGGAACTAATGTGAATGAAGAACTTCCCAGTAGAATGGAGTGGATAGAGTGATGGACTAGAACTCTAGAGATCAAGGTTAAAATCCTCACTTGGCCATAGAAACTGACTGTGGGAGTGGAATTGGAAAAACAGCTCCTTAAATTACTTTGAAAGCCTTATTAGGGTTGCTATAAGTCAGTTTCGACTTGATGACACACAACACACAACATGAATGAATGAAAGGAATGGAAAGTGGAGGCAATAGTAAACTGCACGTGGGACAAACCAGTGCTTGAAAAAAAAATCAAATTGTGTAGAAGAAGGAACACTGATGATTCTTGTTCTTTTAATCCACCTGTAACACATTCTCTCTCTCTCTCTCTCTCTCTCTCTCTCTCTCTCTCTCTCTCTCTCTCTCTCTCACACACACACACACACACACACACACACAGAGTGAGAGTGAGTGAGTGAGTGAGAGAGAAGTATTGCACCATAATTAATGTTCTAGCTTTGATCTCTAACTATGTTGTAATATATGAATGGCATTTTTCAAAACAGCTCATACTACAGCTCGATTTCCCAGTCCCTGCTGAATGTCTCAGTGCTATTCTATCCCCCAATTATCATCAATAACTTCAATAGTTTAATAGCCGTGTTTTAATGTGTAGCTGAGATCTCTGTACTCCACCATCAATCCAACTGTCAAGATAGGGGTAGGGGCACATTTATCTTGTGTTTCCCTCTCAAATTATGCACCAGGGTGCTTGTGTCATGCCACGTACTTCCAGCGATTTTGTAGCAGACAGAAGATGACTGGGGATATGGACAGCCCCAAAACACATCATTACTTTGAAGATTTTTCTTTTAACAGAAACACAGTACGAAAAAGGACTTTGTCACTGATGTCTATCAATTAATTCTGTTAACACTCTTCGAAATTCCCCCCAAAAGTAACACAAACCACTGGCATCTCTAAATCCTTTCTAACAACTTTAGCCTATCTAAAACAGAGAACATAGAAGCCACAGCTGAAATTACAGCACACCTGGGAGCGAAAGCATGTGATTATAGTTACCATTTCCTTTTCTTCCCCTTTTTTCTTTGTGAGCAGGTAAAGCCTACACATTACATGGCTTTCCCTAATTCACAATTTATGCTATGCTTGCTTCTGTGATGTGAGTGAATAGCAAGAGCAGGCACTGTTTTCCCACTTCACCCTGTTGTTCTCTTATCACCGAATGGAGAGTCTAGTATTGAAGCTCACGTCATGTCTAGGCCAGTCTACCCAAAGCAAACACACCACCATTTATTAATATAGGCCATCACAGGGAAACATGAACAATGACTTATTGTGTAAGAAACTGTTGATGCTTCAGTTCAAGCCCCCAGAATTCCTCTCCCTGGCCCCACAACTGACCCATAGGATCCCTTTAATTCCCTCAAGAGTTCTTTGTTGTGTGTTTCTATTAATAAGTGCAATGGTGCAGACATTTGCATCCAAATAGTATGCCCAGAATCTACTTACCCACTGATAGAAAATCCACAGCAAGTTGTAGCTCATACTAGACGTACGGTTTGGAAGGCTTCACTTTTCCTTCTTCAAAAATATACTTGGCCAACAGAGTAATGAGGAGCACTTCCAGCCCATCATTTATTTAATACCCCATAGTTACATCTTTAGAGTGTGCAGAGTGATTAATGTAAGTGTGAAATCCTTTTTAATATCCTTTCTTGAAAACCTTAGTAGGTGTAGGGTTTCAGCACTGCACTCTGTTCGGTAATTTAAACTGACTACTAACTTGTTGCAGCAAATCTGTAATAAATAAAGGATTTTACTGGGACTGAAATCCTGAGCAAGACAGACCTGTAGTATCATAAAAAGCTTTATTACATGAACACGTTGTATTTATTTCATTGTTGAACAGCTTTGCAAATGCGTATTTTGGCTTTTTACCTGGAACTTTGGATGGCACTCTTGTAGTAAAAAATAGTTTTCCTCTGCATGGAGAGTGGAATTAGAAATAAGTTCAGTTAGAAGCAGTACTATGAATCTGGACATAGAGTGAAAAAAAAAGGAGGGGTTTTGACAGGGCGACTAAATTATGGAATTGCATGGTTGTCTCTACATTTAGGCCCTTTGCCATTTCTGTACCCAAGTGGATACATTAGCTGGGTCATGTATAAACCCACAAACCATCTCTCTCTGTGAAGAAGAAAAGATTTACTATGCCTTTAACTTTTAATTTCCTTGCTCAGATTACCCAAATAATGCTTTAGCATGTATTATTTCCAAACAGCCCTGTTGCCAATATTTTGAACAGAAGACTTAGATTTGTTTTGGAATAAACATGAGAAACCAGATTAACTTTTCTCGACACAGCTCATTGGATTTGTTGTTCCGGAGGTGTGTGCTGCTATCTTTCCTTTATAAGTTTTACATTTGGACTGGGAACAAATTCTGGCAAAACAGCACCTATGTAAAAACACTCACAGATCCACGGATCTCTTTCAGCTATCATCATGTGTTTAAAAGGATCTGCACAATCATGAAGAGCAGTTGGAAGGTCACCATCAAGAGACTATAGGGCTTGAGGATACACAGAGTTTTTGCTGCATTTATTCAGGTTCATTTGAAGTTTTGAAACCACAGCTCCTTGCAGTATCTGCTGCTGATACCATTGTAATAGTCCACACAGGAAATGACCAATTATACCATTGCAAGAGTCAACAATGCATTTTTTTTTCCATTCTGATCAGCACAGATACCAACCTCCCTCCCCTCCATCTGGCCCCTTCAGGAGGACCTTCCCTACCTAAACTTAGGTAAACCTTGAAGACCTCTTGCTTCTTGCCAGCATCACAAATGCACAAGGGTCGTATTCTCTCACTGGCTCTTTTGCCACTTTCCTTCTCCCTTTTTCAATCACAGAAAGAAAGGTGTATAGATGGGAAAAAGTACTTGCAAATAGAAAATTAGAAATGGGGCATGGAAGCGGGGGAGTCGCAGAAAAGGGGACATGTTTCATTTCCTGCAGTTTCTCATCCCCCCCTTCCTCCTTTCCCCTCCAAAGACATAACTCTTCCTCCTCTCTTTCCCCATCTACTAGCCATTTGCATCAGCCAACACACCTGACTCAGAAGGATTGATGTGTTCAGAAGTATGACTTGATTCACTCCAGCCTAGTGCTGTAAACACTGTAGGTCTTCTTCTTTGTGGGGTGATCAGTAGTCTGTGGTGCTCTTCTCTGGACATACAGTAGTCAGGTGCAGAATATTTGAGTTTATCACTTGAATCTTACTTAATGCTTTCCCTTAAAATGTAACTGGGCTTAGCCTAGAACATTTCATTGCTTATGACTCAATAGCAAATGTGTCCCGCCTCCCATGCCCAAGACTGACACATATACAAATGCTTCATAGAATCACAGAATAAATGAGTTGGAAGGGGCCTATAAGGCCATAGAGTCCAACCTCCTGCTCAGTTCAGGGATCCACATCAAAGCGGATCTGACAGATGGTTGTCCAATTTTCTCTTGAATGCCTCCAGTGTTGGAGCACTCACCACCTTCTAAAGCAATTGGTTCCATTGTTGTACTGCTCTAACAGTTAAGAAGTTTTTCCCAATATTAAGCCTAGATCTGGCTTTCTGTACCTTGAGCCCATTACTACATGTTCCGCTCTTTGGGATGATTTCCTTGCTGAAATATGAAATCTAGTGCCAGCTGAAAATGGTTGGAGATGTGCATTGAGTATTTGAAACTACTTCACACACAATGATCAGATTTTCTCCACCTCCAGTGTTGCTCACATTGAGCTTTGTGTCTCCATTTGAAGGCCCAGGGACAGACAACAGTCCCTTCATACTCCAGACAGCACCTTGAAACTTAGCAATCCTATATAGAATGCCTTGGACAACTAGCTGTGGATAAGCTTCTGCAATAGCTTTTGCTATTCACTGTAAAAATGGCTTGCATGTTCTATAAATAAATAGTTAAAAAAAGCATGTGTAAAGTTAGGCATGAAAGGTGGTCCAAAAAACAAATACCCCATGTGTACCTGGATCAGGCATACATGAACAGAAGCAGTATTTAACTTATTTCTGTGAACAGTGTGTCTAGATGATATGTGATCTACAGGGAGATAGGAAATTTTTAAAACTTCTTATGAATGGGATTATCATTTATCTCTATACTGTGACAGGCAAGTGCTGGTGCAGATTGGAGCCACAAAGGAAACCTCAGTGTTCTACTGAATCAAATAATATGGAGAAATTCACTTCTGCCCATCAGTATTTCTTGAGAGAAATTCACTTATGAACATTTCTTGTTTGTGTTAGATCAGAGGTCATCAACCCCCGGTCCGTGGCCTCGTGCTGGTCCATGTCCTGAGCCAGACTGGGCCGCAGATACAGACCTCCCATACCCTCCACACACACTCCCCTCCCCACAGCTGCTTTACGCACACACATGTGTGCCAGCACCGCCATGAGTGCTCCCCCACCCCTTCATGCATGCGCCTGGGCGCCCAAGCGCCTGCGCGAAGGGGTGGGTGGTCAGGCAGGCGTGCAGGCACCCCTGTGCATGTGTGAAGGGGTGGGGAGTGTTCATGTTGGCGCTGGCGTGCATGCACGCTCCACCACTGCTTTGTGCATGAGCCTGAGAGAGAGCATGTACCAGCGTGAGCGCAGAGGGGTGCCCTGGCTTCGTCACAGGCTCAGCCGATCCACAGTTCCAAAAGAGTTGGGGACTGCTGTGTTAGATGGTTTATGGGTGATCATGCTCACCCGTGTGTTTTCTCTTTGATTCCAGAGAACAGAAGAGTTTGGTTAATCTACAGTTCGTTGAAACAGAAAAGAAAAATCCATCTAATGTTTTGTCTGACAGTCTTCAGACAGAATGAACAGGGGCCACCAATGGCATTGAACAGCTGTTGTCCTGTTTACAAATTGTAATTCAGGAGGACATTCCCATTGTGGAACATATGGAGCACGTATGTGACATTTAGTGCTCAGAAAAGTCTTGTTAAACCTCAATTTAATGGCCTTCGTGGTTTCTTTTCTTTTAAAAGTCCCTGTAAGGCTCTTCTAAAAGAGGCTGACAAGAGAGACAGGTGTGTCACAGATTCAGCAGGGTGACAAGTTTTCAAATTCAACCACATTCTTAGCAATGCAAAGTAAAGGAGCAGCTGGTAGCTCGAGAGCCTCTCTGATTCTAATGGAATTTTCGTGGCAGAAAGAATGAACTATTTTGTAGTCTGTTAGCAACACCAGACACATTTCTCTGGAGACTGGACTAATGTTTGATCTTGTCAGGTGGGCACTTTGTAAACTAGGGTTCTTGCAGTTATCTGCTTGACTCAGAATTTAGTTCCATGTCGGGAGTTGGGGGGGAGGTGAATCTTCTCAGCTCTTATTAAGATCAAAATTCTTCAAAAGTGCTGAGGGCATTAGAAGATACTGACTTCATTAGTAACCCCAGAGGGAAGCATGACATGATTGAACAGCAGATCACACGCGTGCAATGCCACACATATAAGATCGTTTATGACAGTAGTTTTAACACAGTTGTTCTTCATCTATAATTAATATTGTCAGCCAAACTGCGAGGCAAGAAGCATCTGGGCATTCAGTTGGAGCCCATGTAGAGGAAAGTACAAAATATCACATGATGTGGTCAAATACAGTCTGGGGGTTAGGTTCTCCAGGAGCAGGCAGTCTGGGACCCCAAGGGCCAGAGATCAATGAGTTGATCCAAAATGGGTGAGAGTATGCTCAGCCAATCTCAGTTTTCAGTGTTTGAACAGTGTCCGTCAAGGGCCGTAGAACTCAGGAGGGCGCACTGCCACCCTAAAATAGATACACCCAACAAGTGGTTCCTTTCTGAATGAGGCTGTTGCAGCACGTTAGAGCAATTGTTGGCACTCGTAGAGGTATAGGTACTTTCAAACCATATTTATTTATTTATTTAACTTATATGCCGCCCACACTACCCAAAGGTCTCTGGGTGGTTTACCACAATTTAAATACAATAAAAAGATAAAACAATTAAAATGCAATAAAAATACAGTACTCTAAAGTTGCTATTGGGACTCACAGTCAATATTATTTCAATTAAAAAATACTGCTGCGATTGGAATCTTAACCCTAGTCAGCATGAATATATCCTATATTCTCTTACCCAAAGACTCATACCCAAAGGTTGAAGAGACAAATATTCACCACCCATCATTAAATGGTGGGAAGATCTTGCAGCTTTAACTGTGCACCAGCAGATATTTTGTGGACACCAACCCCAAGCTGATGTATGTATGGTCTGCTTATATTAATGCATCTGCCTACTTCCTGATTTTATTCTCTGTCACTCTCCTCCATAAATGTTCCTCCTCCTCCTCCTCCTCCTCCTCCTTCTCCTCCTCCTTCTTCTTTTTCATCATTTCCTTTTTTTATACAATATTTTGGTAGATGCTTCTGCAACATTTATGGCAATCAGGGTGGCAGACACATTATTACTTTATTTATTTAAAATAACTTTACCCCACTTTTCTTTTTAAAAAAAGGACCCAAGGCAGCTTACTTAATTAAAAGACAGTATTTAAAGCTAACAACAGTGAGTATACAAATATTAATAAGGATCAAACGGATACCAAGCTAAAAACATAAGCAACACCAAAACACATTCAAAGAAGTAAGGTGCAACAATCCATATAAAAAGCCCATTCAGGTAGCCAGTCACTCATAGCTCAGATTATTATTTATAGGGCCTAAACCAAGAGGATTCTGCATGAAGTTACCTACAGCAGTTGAGACAACAAACTGAATTTAGGCCAATGTATTCTTATAAGCCCATTGCTGCTATTTGCACCACTGGGAATGATAAAAGCCTGTTTTGTGATTGTCTGTCTGAGCAACAGAAACGACAACTTAGCCCCTTGGTTATGTTTACTGAAGTCTAACATAATGCCTGAAGAATATGGCATAATCAGTGCTCATAACTGTTTGGGTGAATAAATACCACAAAAGCAAAACAGATGAATGCAAACCTGTCTTATTTGAAAGCTGTGTGATGAAGCAGATTACCTCATTATGTTCCTCTGCTTTGTATTGCTTTTGCCAAACCTTCTGATGCTGCATTTCCATGTAAACATATCAAGAAATGACATTTTCAAGGAATCCTAGGGTGATGATCATGAAATATTTTGAGAGGCAGGCCAAGAGATTCCAAGTGAAATTACTGTATTCGGCTATGGTAAGTAATGATAAAGCGAACACTTCATTTGAAAATATTCTCATTAGATCTAGGCTGATAGATAGGTTTGAAAAATTGCAAGTTGCGGTTTCAAATACAGCAATTCAGTAGGGCAAGTAAAGTCATATATACAACAGTGACAACATTTAAAATCATTGTGCCATTTTTCTTGTTCTGGTTTCTCTCCTGCAGGAAGCTAGCCTTCATAATGGCTCTCTAAACAAGGATGTTAAGTTCCAATCCGAACTCAGGTTCTTCAGCCACTAACGTCTTCTTCTAAATGTAATAAACAAGCAAATATAGACCCACTCCTTTAATTGATATATAGTCCCAGTCATTATGTAATTTCATGCTTTAATTTAAGTATTCAGATCAGTTTGTTGACATGATCATGCTTGATAATAGTGATATTTGGTGATGAGAAAACAATGAGGAATTATTATTGCTATGGGTGCAAGTAGCTAAATACTACACCAGGGATTACAGTTCATCTTACTAAAGTGGGAAGGATTGTGACCTGATTGTGAGGGTTCATTTGGTAGGGCTGTTTGTTCCCCAATAAATGGACTCCCAATAAGTGGAGGTAAATCAAAGGGTTCAGTATTTATTCCTGCATTAACATCAACCGGATTTCCCCCTACAAAGGGGTTCAGGGAGTCTTGCAAAACATGGCTTGGTTTCAACGGGGTCCATAAACTATTTATGTTTGCAAAACATGGCTTGGTTTCAACGGGGTCTATAAACTATTTACAAATGGGTTCGTCGTCTCTGGGTTCCAGGGACCTGTTGTAGTCGGCACAGATCCCAGTCCAGAGTCCAAAGCTTCTTCCAAAGAGATTAGCGGTAATGTCTCTTCATCTCCGCTCCAGCCATCCCAGGATGACCCATCTCCTCCATCCGCACCCCAGGGGCCGGGTAACCCCCCAGCTTCCTCAGCTCGGCGATATGCCATTGCTTCTTTCTCTCTAACTCCCTTGCAACGGCTTCTCTCTCTTCACGAAGCTTTCTCCTCCACTCCTTGGCCTCCGTTTCCCCCCAATAAGAAGGGCGGGGTTTTAGTCCCAACTGCCGACGCTTCTCGGCTTCTTCATGAGGAACCCGGACCTGTTCCCACTTATGGGTCCAGGGGTCCTCCATCCATACCCATTCCCAACCGCCCGGTATATCCCTCGGCTTTTCCCTTATATCTCCTACCCCCACCTCTGTCTCCTCCCCTCGGTTTCCCGCCCGCACTCGTCCCGGTTCCCGGGTGATTTTTAACTCTTTCATGACCTCCTCCAAATCGTGGGTGTCTACCCCCTTGTTCAGGGTAAGGGATCCGACGCTTTCATTCCCCCAATCAGGGGTCTCCACACTTTTCTCTTCCCGGCGCGGTGGGGATGGTGGGGGAGATGTCTGGGTGTGATGGGTACTCTTCGGGAGCGACGGCACTCCTATCATTGCCTCCATCTTGGGAGCCTCACACTGATCTCATTCATTATGTTTATTTTTAAGTCACTGGACTCATGGCCTTTTAAATGGAGGCCACATTGAAAAGGAGGTTTAAATTCTCACAGGTCTTCAATTGGACATGTGGTATCTGTAAGAATGTTTTACTCTAGAAACAACAAACTCAAAAGAAATTGGCTGAAATCCTCTTACCATAACTAAGCCTGTGGAATCTCCCTCCACTGGATAATAATTCCCCTTCTCTCCCATGGCTTTTTGGATTTGCAAATAGCCTGTTTCACCACATGGAAGCCATGGGATGAAAGGAGGCAATCTTTTATTATAAAAAAATCTTCCCCTGCAATAATATCATCCAGTGGTGGCAATTTTCAGTAATGAAAAATCTCTTCCTTTTTTCCCACAGCTTCTATGCAATGGAACATTATTTGCAAGTTGGAAAAACCACAGAAAAGAAAGAGGGAGAAAGAATCTCCCTGCGCTATTGATACCATCTTCTTTCCACTGGCATAGTTATGCCAATAGAATTTCAGCCATTACGTGCTGTAATGGGCATATAGCACAAGAAGTTAGGGTCTAGAAATAAAAAGTCTGGATAAATAATATCAATCAGATAATATGAGAGACATATCAACATAACATTCAGTCAGGTCTATGCTTGAACTAATAGATGCCAAACAAGAATAAATTAAAGTTTTGTGCAAGTGTCAAGGAAATCAATCATGCTTAAACAGGACGTGCTGATAACCATGGGTGACCAGCACTCAGAAGTAGGCAGTAAACCATAACCAAACATCACCAGAGAATTTGGCCAAGGCGTCAGAAATGAAGCAAGGGAGTACCACATAAGATTCTGTGAAGCCAAAAATTTGTTAGCTGCAAACACAAGCTTCAGACAATGCAAGAGATGATTGTGGACATCAAATAAACTATATGTTTGGAAGTGAGGATGGAAAAGCTCTATTTTCTCTGAAAAAACCAAGACCAGGAGAAAACTGTGGTACAAACAGTTAATAGCAAATAATAAAAGTAAAACCAAAGAAAGAAGATGATGAAAGAATTACAGATTCTTTCAAAGAAAATCCTTTCACGAAGGAGCTGCCATTGAAAACAGTGAAATGAAAGCTATCCTCAAAGCACCTAGAAGAAGAAGAAGAAGAAAACCTGGAATAGATGGGATACGAATAGAGCTATTTCAGGTTGCAGAGACTGAACCCATCAAAATCCTAACGAGAATATACTGACAAATATGGAAAGTCAACAGCCCACAGATTAATTTCAAAGAAAGTTGACACCAATTATTTCAGTAATCATAGGATCATTGAATTAATTTCTTATGCAAGGAAACTGGTGCTCAAGATTCTGTAACAGAGATTTTTATCTTATTTGGAGGAAGAAATGTCAGATGTTTAAAGTAGATTAAAAATGGGAAGAGGTTTTAGGGATGATGTTGCAAATATTTGCCACTGAAATATACCAAAGGATTTTAGAAGATAATCAATTTGCTTTATAGATTACAGCAAGGCCATTAACTGTATGGACCTGAAAAAATGGTCAGTAATTCTGAAAGAAATTGGTGTGCAACAACTTTAGATTCCCCTGACATGTAAGTTATACAGTACTCTGGACAAGAGGCTAATGCAATTATATGGCAAAAGCAACGACTTGAAATTATAGAAGAAGATTGAAGAAGTGAAAAAACAGAATTACAGTTGAACATCAGAACAGAAACAATGGCTAGAGAAGGATTCTATTAATTTTAATGTCAACAATAAAAAATAGAGTAATTAAAATCTTTCTATATGTTGATTTGGTGATAAATCCAAGTGGAGAGGCTGCAGCTGAGAATTCAGATGGAGATTGAGACTTGGATGGGCAAGTAAAAAGAGAGTGGAAACGATCCTTAACTGCAAGGAAATAGAAAAGGTCCACATGTATAATATCTTTGGTGTCACTAGAGACCAAGGCAAGATCATTCCTTCCCTCCATGGCACTTCTGAATACAATGTACAAATTAAACACTAGACAGCGAACAAATGTGAAAGGAAAAAGTTGATTCATTTGATTCATTTGTGGTGCTGGAGGATAGTTTTACAGATACTGTACCATGGTCTGCCAGAAAGGCAAATAAATGGGTTGTACATCTGTTCTCACTAGATGCTAAAATGACTCAGTTGAGGCTGTTGTACTTTGGACATATTGTGAGACATCTCATTGGTAACAATACTAATGTTACGGAAAGTGGCAGGCAGAAGGAAAAGAGGAAGACCAGACACAAGATAGGTTGGCTCAATAAAGAGATCCATGATCTTTAGTGTATAAGACCTTTGTAGAGCTATTAACAATAGGAGCTTTTGGAAGAAATTAATTCACAAGGTTGCCTTTAAGAATTATTAATAATACTGTACTTATGTAAATCCCATTGTTTCAATTGGTCTATTCTTGTTTGGACAACCAATTGGATTCAGGCCTCAAGCTGAAGTCCTATAGCTTCACATTTACTTAGGATGAATGAGACCCCCACTAAACCAGAGTTTGGGAAAGTTGGTGGATGAAATCCTGTTGCACTGTTACATAAGAAGCATAACATTTGGAGGCAAGCTGCCACAACTTAAATAAGTCCCCATAGGCATTACGGACTTGTGCAATTCAGTGTGGAGCTCCATAATGCCTATGGAGATTTTTTAATTTTTGGCAATTTGCCTACAAAAGGCACTCCTTTTGCATAACTGTGCAACAGGATTCCATCCATTGTTGTAGATTAAAAGGCCTCCTGTATGGAGGAGCCAGAGCTTTGGAAATAACACATTAGAATTGCCATGTTAACACCAAACGCATTAGCTTTCAGAGCTCCAGGAAAAGACTCTTGAAATCCAAACTTTTAAAAAAATTCTACTGGAGTTTTACTGGAGAAGGCATTAGTTTTGACACACTGGCTAAGGCATTAGTTCTGCAGGGGCCAGCTGTCAGTCCACATTGACTTTCCCCAAAGGCTCTTTTTTCCTATTGAAGAAGCTGTGCAGGCCTGTGTTTGATCTATCAAACATGGACAGCAAAGCTGCCATTTTGAATCCAGTTCCCTTTTACTTTCCTGGGGTGGCAACAAATGTTCCTGTTTGAATGAAATAAACAGTGAAATGAACATGTAAAACTTTATAGACCTCTTCCACCTCAATTATTCTATGATTCTTTAAGAAATACCTTATACGGAGCATGATGAGACAGAAGTAAGCCTATTGCAATCACCACAACCCCTGCCCTAGCTGGAGTCTGTGGGCAAACCCCTCTCTATGCTCATGTCCGTTAACTCCACATGGTCAAACTTGAATCCAACAGGGTTTATTACACAACAAAGGGTGAGGAAAGAACATCTGTGGGAGTTTGCATCGCTCCTGCCACTTGTCCCAGGGGCAAAATGCAATGCCACTTGCTTCTGCACAGCCCCAACTTGTTCTGGGCTATTGGTTAGCTTCACTGGGGCCTGTGAGTCTTTAATGGCAACCTCTGCAGGAACCAAAGGAGGACACCCTGAGGAAGTATGTCTTGAAAACCTGCAATGAGGGCAAGGAGCTGGGTCCAGAGGTATTGGCTACAACAGCAACTGTTGCTGGAGGTGCTGCTGGGGTTCTTTCTGCACCGGCATCACTGCTGTGTCATTGCGGGAGCCCCTTTCCAGGGCTCTGGTTAGTGGCAACAGTCTCCATGTCACTGCCAGTAGAGACCGTTCAAGTTGATGGCCTCTGGTGTGCTACTTTGCCCTCAGGATACACAGAGTTCTATAATGACCCCCCCATCCAGGGATCATTGTGATACATCCAGGTCTGGGGTCTCCTCTCCACTGTATGCCTTTTCTATTTCCTCCTGAGCATCACCCCAGCCTCCTCTCTTCTCCTCAGGACCTGATAGCTCCTCCTTTTCTCTTAGCACACACTTCTCTTTCTCCTCTTCTGCATTTTCCAAGGCCTTTCTTTTATTCTCCAGCTGTAGGGATGCTCCCCTTATCATTGCCTCTCCTCAGATGTTTCTCTTCGGTGGCATTCTCTTCCCTCACCTGGATCAGGTGTTCCCTTCTCTCACCCATCTCAAATCCAGCTGTTGTTGGTTCTGAGTTACTGGTTCTGAAGCATTTTTAAAGAACAACACATCTGCTGTTCCAAGTACATAGAAGGGCTGCCTGGAGCAGTAGGAACTTAAAGGGTGAGATTTGCCAACCATCACAGTCCATCACCCAGGTTAGACACCTTATTGTGCCTAATGGGAAGACCAATATTGTATTCGCGAAGGCACAAAAGACCAGCTAATGACACCCATCAATTACAGTGACAGATAATCTCTTCTCCTTAGCACAACAATACACCCACAGCAAGACACACTAATCACCCATCTACAGAAAAAGACAAAAGCCTATCTCACAGCCATAAATACTGCACTCCCAAGCCAACTACACCAGAGCACAGAGTGCTGTCCTCTGAAGATGCCGGCCACAGAGACTGGCGAAATGTTAGGAAGAATAATCTTCAGAACACGGCCAAAGAGCCCGAAAAATTCACAACCATAGGACCAATATTGTTCATAGATTATGTTTTTCAATATTTGCCATAATTTAATCTTCCAAAAAAGTACTTGAAGCAAAATGCATCTGTTAGCTGGGGTCACGATTCTTCTTACACACTAGAAGACCTGTGGAGATTACAGTATTTCCCTATAGACCAAGTCTCCTTTTGGAGGTAGCCCTAAATGGCCCTTCTTGTTGTGCAGTCATTCACAGTTCACAATTGACGTAGGGAATGCTGATGCTTTGCTTTTTCTAACATGAAGTTTTTAGCATCATGCTAGACAATAAGCAATTGCATACACAGGATCAGGACCTTTCTAAGCAGGAGAATGAAGCTGAAGGGAGGAAGAATAAGGTTTTAGTTACAAACCCTAGAGGAATGACAAAGTCCAAGAAGAAAAATTCCTGCATTGAATTAACACATTTTACAGTTACATTGCAGCACAACAAGACAAATCAGGAGACTGAAGGGAGACACTTGAAATCTAAACCATACTACAGTAGTGCATAATTTCTTTGTCAGCCTGATGCAAGCTGAATTGTAACATAATAATATAAAATTGGGGGCAGGTTTTTTGATGCTGTGCCTGCATTTTGGGTTGTGTATTAAAAAGCGATTGACTCTGTATTTCTTCCTCTGTCTCTGCTGAAGACAAGACCATAGGCAATGTTTTCTCAGAAGGAACTGCTATGAAATGACTCTTTTGTGACTGTGTTTAAGCTGTTATTTGCAACAATTAGAGTTTGCAGTAAAGGGGGGAGTTTGGAGAGTGGATAGGCCTCTCTTTCTTTTCTTTTCTTTTCTTCTTTTCCTTTTCAGTGATTCCAAAATCCTTGAATTCTTCTGCCACTTCCAAAAACTAATTGTATATTTTGGTTGCTACAAGAGGAAAATATTCTGATTTTTATGGATCGGTTCGAATGTATGCAAGAGCTTTCCCCAATCCTCATTCCCCCCCCCTTCCAAAAAGCAGCAGCTGTGTGACTGATGCCGATGCTGTCGCCCAGTGGATGAAAGGACAATAAAAGTCTCAAGCCACATCGTTGCTTGGTAACCACCTGCTAGGGCGCACAAAAGTGGAACATGTATAGAGAGCCCCAGAGGCAAAAGGGGCATCACATCTCATAGACAAATGGGTGCCTTGCAGTTGGTCTGAGGATCAAAAGTGCTGAACACAGAGATCTTCATGCTACATACGCTGAATGTAACAGCACTTCAGTGACATTTTAAACACACAACAAGAGTTATTCCATTAACTGTGCCATTCATTCATTTGTACTTTTTGCCAGTCATTCTGACACACAGAGTTTATCTAGATGACACAGAAAGTAATAACATTTTTAAAAAAATCGTATCTATAAAAATTCATAGGTACAATAAAACAATCAAGAAACAGCAAATAAGATAACTGTAAGATCAATAGAATCTTCAAGCATAGCAGGAATTTACTTACTAAATGATGGCAATATGGGAGTCCTGTTGCCTCTGTCTCCTGGTTGTGGGGAAATAACTTGGAAAAGTTACTCTCCTGGACTACCTGCTGGCATAGCCAGTGGCCATGTTGGCTAACAAATTTTGAGAGTAGTAGTCCCGGAAACTACAGTGGTGCCTCACATAACGATGTTAATTGGTTCCATTAAAACATCGTTATGTGAAAACATCGTTAAGCGAAACACCATTTCCCATAGGAATGCATTGAAAACCAGTAAATCCGTTCCAATAGGAGCCTATTCAATACATTTCAATGGTGAAAAAAAAATCACCAAAAATTCAAAAAGACTCAGAACGAAGCCAAATTACTTTAACGAAGGTTTTATTAGGTGCACTAACGATTCCAAGCATTTTAAACATTTTTTTAACATTTTAGAATATTTTTAAAATAGCAAAAACAGGGCCGTCAAAAAAAATGTTAAGCGAAACAGGGGACCTAAAACTGTCATCGTTAAGTGAAGCAAGTTCCCAAACATTGTTATGCGAAAATCCCCCATAGGAAACATTGTTAGGTGAGGCGGCAAAATTTCCAGCAAAGGCCATCGTTATGCGAATTCATCGTTGAACAAGGCACTCGTTAAGCGAGGCACCACTGTACTGTCTTAGGGCCATCTGTTGGGCTGTTGTGGGGAAAAGGATGGTGGACTCGATGGGTGCTTAGAACTGATCCTGCAAGGATCTTGTGATTTTCTTAGGAGGACAAAGGCCCTCACTTAGCCTTAAGCAGCACCATATGTTCTGGTTTGACAAGTGGGGCACAGGAATACAGAAAGCTGCCCTGCGTTGAATCAGTGGAGTTGTGCATTGCAGTCAACTTTGACTGACAGCATCTTTCCAAGGTTGCAGGCAAGATTATTTCTTAGCTCTACCAGATGAGGTCCGGCATTCCCCAGTCTCTCCTTCAGGTGTCAACTGCTCTGCCCTCTCTGGACTCTGAAAACAAATGGTATCTGGTGTGTTCAGGGTGGTGTGATGTCAGCAGAAGCTTTCACCACTGCTGATGTAAAAGCCACCACCAGGTCTACTTCCTGCCAATGGTCTTGGATAACTTTACCATATAAGTGGCATAGAAAACAAACACTCATATGTAAAAACACCCATATGTAGAATTGGAGAGCAGATGATAGAATGAAAATGTAGAATTAGAAAGCAGATGACAAAATGAAAATGGACACATTATTTCTCCAAGTATTTCTATTTAGATACATCTATCATAGCTCATCTTGTTTAAATTTAAAACTTAGAAAATGCTGCATTCTTTGCTACGGTTCAAGGCTGCAGGATTTGGATTTGCCTCAGAATCCAGATTAGGTTAGTTATGGTTTATGCTCAGTGTGAAAACAAATAAATACTCAGAATTATGTTGGAATAATGCACCACTATGATTCAGCAAGCTGCTTCCATAGAGGTTTGGTTGCAGATGAATTACTTGGTTGAGGGATTTGGGTCATGGTAGCCTGCAGAAGTAGTTTCTCAAAGTTCTGTTGTGTATTTCAGGGTTACAACATTTTGGCTTGTAGCCTTACTGGGGTGGGTGGGCAAAATGTGACTCTGGGACCATGCACAGAATCCTACAAGGCTATTTTTGTGCCCCCTGGCCCCACCAGGTTCCCTTGCTCCCACCTCCAGAGGAAATGATTTACCCGATGAAAAAAAAATTAACTGCTTTTAGTGGAAGGATCCAGAAACAATAATGTACCAATGCAATAGATCATAGGTGTCCCCTGCAGCATTTACCATCACCAAGTACCTGTTTTTGTTCAACTACAGGTCGATTTCAAGCCATTTCCAGTTTATTCCCCTCCAACCCCCCCCCCCCCTTTTTGGTGGTCTGTATGATACTTTCAGAAATGTAGGCAAAGTTGCTCACCCATATCTTGCCAGATATTATTTTCATGTGTATTTTATTGGCCCCTTCAAACTCTGAAGCAAATCTGGAATCAGAACTGTGCTCTGACGTAATTCTCTCACATACATTTATCTGATGAAAGATTAATGGAGCCTATGTGGAATAGATTTCTATTACCACATTACGGCATGGAAAAGTTTTCACTTCTGTGTTTATTTTAATATGGGGCTTGTTCTTTGAACATCTAGTTGAGTCTTCTTATGCTTTGCAATACCATCTCCTTCATTAATGATAATAACAGATTAGGTGGGGACACACTAGGTTTTTTCCCTCTATTTTTCTATGCATCTTTGTAGAAGGCTAAAATTATCCACCAGATGAGGCAGACCATTAAGGACTGGCATAGCTTCCTCATTCTATAATTCCTTCCTTCCTTCCTTCCTCAAAAAGGGTAACACAACTAAGTGGGGAGATGAACATGGGAAACTAAATCCAGTGTCCCCTGTTCTGCACTATTCAAACATGCTGGATTAGAATTCCCATCAGTCTACAGTAGGGCCACAGTATCTGCAAGGGATCAGTTCCAACACACACCTCGCAGATGCAGAAAAACGTGGAAGTAGCAAGCACTACACATAGCATTCTCTCTGTTCGCTCTGGTGGCTAGTTCTGGTAAATACACTATCAAAATATGTATAAATATATATTTCTGTGTTTTTTAATTTAACATTTTCAGGCAGTGGATAAGTGAATCTGTGGATGCTGATCCAGTGTATAGGAGGGTCCTATTCTATTCTGAAGATGCCAGACAGTGGAAGGCTTCTGTTACCACATTGCTACCACTGTCTCTCTCCAGAACGTATGAAGCAGCTATGCTTAAAGTGAGACTATACTCAGTTCAGGCATTCAACAAAAGAGGTTACAATAATCCCAGCACCAAAATGCTGAAGAGAAGAGTGGTCAGTATCCATGGAGCATATCCACATGATGGAAACAGGAACTCTTGGTTTTTCAGGATTTTGGATCACTTGGAGTACTCCACAGATAAAGATATCTCTTTAGATTTAGCTGTGCAAAACCACAGCATTAGGGTTGGAAATGGTTCCTGTAGCCTATTTTTGCCATATCTTAAAAGAGCAATCAAGAAACTGCCTGCAGTCAAAGTGACCACCATGGATTTGACTCTGGGCATTTTTTTTTTGGATTGGCTCTTTAACACAAGGCAAAGAAAAGATTGTGGGTTTTTTTTTAAAAAACAACCAATGCTTTAAAAGGCTTTAAAAGAATTTCACTTCCCCTGTGCCAAATAGCATAGGGAGTGATTAATTTGCCAATATTTGCATTATGCCACTTCATAAATTATTGGCCAAATCAAACTGGAAGGCTTGCTTTGGTTCATTTCCAGTGTAGGAACTGATCCAAACCAGAGCAATCCTCTCTGCACAAACAAAGTAGAAGCCCCTGACAGGGGTCAGAAAGCTACAGATAGGACCCCTTTGGGAGGGCAGGCTGGTTCACTTCAACAAAGACACTGTCTTCTTGCCGTCTTTGAGAGTGAACCAGCCTGATCCTGCACCAGGCTATACACATGTGTAGCTAACCTCAGTGTCTAGTACTTTGGATTATACCTGTATAATTCAGATAAAAATCCAGAGTGAAATTGGAGTCAGTGTCCAGTGTCCTCTCATTTTGTGCACATGCCCAGAGCTATACACATTTCTGGAATACAACCTCACAGACATTTGGAGTTCAGCCTCCAGACATCCCACTCCTGCGCTCCTGCCTATGATCCTGTGCCTGGATGTTGCACCAGCAGCTTCACACATCGTTTCCAACATCAATTTACACAACTGAGGAAGTGTTATGGATTGCATGGTCCGGATGGGAGTTTGAAAAGAATTACACATGCAACATGATGATATCTAGACATATATAGCACAATTCCTTGAGGAAACAGGCATACATACACACATATGGAAACAACCCCAGGTCCTTCAAGCTTTGCCCACAAGAGTTGTTTTTCAAAACTGTCATAACTTGATCCAGTTTGTCCATATTTTTCTTAAAGTGTAGTATTCAGACCTAGATGGGGTATATCAGATGTAGTATTTGTTAGAAACAATGCCCTATTTCCAAGATCATACTGTCCTTACACCTTTGGAAGTCAATATTAAATTACATTTTTGCCCTGTCTTTTTCCTTACACTAACAATAAAAGGGAAATTTTAAACCTTGGCTATATGATACAATTGTGATGACTTTATTGCAGCATTGAAGTGAACACTGCATTTCTATATGTGGATAATTAGTGTTCATTGATACCATGACCTCTGTTTAGTTCTTAGACTGCAACAGCACCTTTAATTGATTATACTGTACTCTAGACCAGAATATACTTCACATATCTCACAACTTCAAGATACAACCCACCCCCACACTTCCTCTTGCTCTTCATCTTCTCTCTCCTCCTCCTCTGAGTAATCCATGGAAAGAAGGATCCAATAACCAATTGTAATTTCTTACCATAAGAAAAATAATCATGGATAAGAATTGCTGGAAGAAACTATGGAAAAATAATTCCAAGAATTAAAAGCATAATGCATAAACGATTCATGGCTGACTTGACATGCCATATAAGGAACAGTAAATTCTGAGTCTGTCTTGCAATGATCTTCAAGAGAAAACTTGAATATTACAAAAACGTTTTTAAAAACTTAAATTAAACACTGCATTCTGTTTCAGACAGTCTGTGAAAATATATCTGAAGTGCCTCAAGATCAATAGCTTAATCTTACATGTGGCAATGAATCCATTTCTGTCCTTCTTTTCTATAGGTTTTAAACTGTTCAACTGACACTTAATTTGGTGCATATTTTTACCATGTTAATTGTTTAGGAGGAAGATAACATTACTAACTACATTTTGTCCTTTTGAGTATTATGATTCGAAGGCAGGGTAGGTCTGACAGAACAAGAGTGACAGAGAGGAATAAATTTTAATAAGAATACATCAATCGAAAAAACGACAACACCTGCATCTTCAGCCAGAGTGACTCCAGCAATTTTGCTGTCTGAGGCAGACAAGACAATAGCCTGTACTGTCTCTTTTATCCAACATACAGAATATCAGTGAAATGATAGTTGAATAACAAACTGTGGTGGTCAGCCAGCATCCACACTGCGCCTGAGGGCAGCCAGCTAGATTTAGAAATTATAGGACAGGCCATGTGGAACTCCCAATTTTGTCATCTTAGGCTGCTGTCTCCCTCAGTCTAATGGTAGGGCTGGGGTAGGAAGTTTAGCCAATCAAATATTATGAGATTTACTCATTGTATATAACTATGAACAATGGGGTGAACTATTGTATCCCTTAAGTTCCTATAAGCTCTCACCATTGCTGACTAGTGCCAATGGGAGTTTAGGCCAAAAACAGATGAAGGCTACTTTTGCCCATCCTGATGTATAAGAATTGCAGTTTTCATTCTAATTCCCAACCTTAACTAAACTTAAATGTGGTTAAAGCATTTGTTCACTTCTACTCTTTGTTGCCTACATTTTTTCTCTCTCTCTCAACACCCTTTCTAGTTCTCTTCTTCACTGTTGATTTCAAACCATAAGCACCTTGTGGGCAGCAATCTGATTTTATTTTATTTTATTTTATTTTTTTTTTGCTAATACAATTCTGAAAAGCACCGCTGATGTCATTTTGTACATAAAGAAATACATGACACATCAAGCAGTCTGAAAGGAAGGTTTTGGAACAAAATAAATGTTGTAACAGTGGCTGAAATTCCATTTCTCCATTAAGCAAATGGCCCAGCTTTTAACCACAAATTACTGTATGTTAAGAAATCTCCGTAGACTTTATTTGTTGCATGGCAAGTTGTGCAACTCAGTATGCAACAGATAATGTCTACAAAGATTTCTTAATTTACTGCAGTTTGCTTGCAAAAGTTATGCTGTTTGCGTAATCAAACTACAGGATTTCAGCCAGTATTTAGAGAACTTCTCCTGTTCCTGCTTGGATACCTGCTAAATTAAAAAAAATGTTCATGTTATTTGTTCTTAACCTCTAGCAGATAACACAGCTACGCATATGTTTTTATGAGCTATCTCCCACAAGTAGATTAAAAACTGATAAGCATTTAACTGCCTTGTTAATTTCAGGTGTCTGAATATATTTTCCCACAAGGGACATTAAAAAAAGGATTGTGTAACTCATTCTTACTTGGCAGTCACTTCATACTGTAAAAATCTTGTGCTTTGAAGGAAATAATAAGACATTTAACTAGAATATAGATTCAAGACATAAGATGGTGATAAGAAACAAAGGCCAAACCAGTTAGGGCATTTATCCTGTATTTAGTATAGCATAACAGATTTTTGATAAACTAATTACCTATGCAGGATGTATATTCAGAACATGGTGATAGTGATGGAGACTTTTTGCCCATTCTGCTGTCCTGATAAAATTTACCTCTTTAATAATGGGAGGAAAGTATAAATAGGGGTTTCAATTGGACCTTTCATCCCATTTCAAAGAAACAATGCAGAGAGTCTTAAAAGCAAAGTATGCTGCTTATATACCACCCCATAGCACTTAAAGCACTCTCTGGGTAGTTTATATGTTAATTATGAATCCTGGGTCGTGAGCACAGTTTTGGCTACAATGCAGCACTGTGCCACGAGACTCCTTAACAATTTAGCCATGTGGCCTTCCAGTTCAGGAATTCTTGATCATCCATGACAACCATAAGGTTGCCTCATGGCCAGATCAAGTTATTGGCTGCCCACAGTGACCAAGATCGCACCAACTCCCATTCCATAAACAAGAGACAACTTTAGTGGGTGTTTAATATTTCTTCAACCTGCATGGTGGATAGCATCTTCAACTGAACTGCTGGATAGCTCAGTGGTTCAAGTACAGTATCTGGCTGCAGAGTCAGAGGTTGAGAGTAGAGATGGGGGTATGCATATTTATATATGAATATCCCTGCACAGGTGGAAATAACAAGGGTCTGACCCATTGGGGCTGCACTGTCCACTCACAATTTCGCCACTGCCACCGGCTCCGCGGAGGCTTCCTATTGCGCTGTTCTCCACAATGGATTAGCCACTCTCCAACCTAGCAGAGAGGCTTGTCATCCTGCCTCCTGCCAGGACTGGGTAATCGATTGCGGACAACGGCGTGATAGGAAAGTCCGACAAGCTCACATCAGCAGCGAAATTGTGAGTGGACAATCCGGCCCCATGGGGCTGGACCCTCGTTATTTCCACCTGTGTGGGGATATTCGTATTCTCTAGTTAAGAGTTCAGTCCCACACTGTGCCTCCTTGACAGGAACTGGGTGCTCCATAGGGTGCTTTCCAGTTTTGCAGTTCTAAGATGATGCTGATCATATCACATTATATTATACTAGAATATTATTACTACTACAATGCAGCAGCGAAGACTAGAGATTTGCTGGGCTCTTCTAATACGTTGCTACTGCCTCCCAAAATCTGCCATTTGTGGCAAATCAGGAAGCCAACTAGGCTTAGTATTGTGGGAAGACATATGAACCAGATTTAGAACGTGGGGATAGTGAATAACCCATTCACTCAATGACATCATTCTACAGTTGAATGAGAACTTCAGGATGAGTGCCACCCATTTCAGCTCATGGAGGATACTGAAATAATCCATAGCTCAGTGACTGAGTACATAGTTTATAAGCTTCTAGATTCAATCGCTTGCATCTTCAGGTAGGGCTAAAGAAGAATTCTGCCTAACCTTGGAATGCCAACCAGAGTTCTTGGGTAACAGCAAGTGGTGCATACTTCATATTGAATTGAATCAAAGATGGGCATAGCGGTGGAGGGAATTCTGAGAGCTATGGTCCAACAAATAACTTTTCCCCAGCTCTGAGCAACAATATATTAATGCAGGCACCTTCTGTCTCTCTGTATCTCTGTGTGTAAATATATCTATGTGGGTCGATTTTTTGATTTTCGGACAGTTCCTTGTAGATATGGCTACTGGGAATTGTCACTATGAATGTCAGCACTTCAAAATTTATCACTACATTGCTATCTGTGAGGGAAGCAGTCCTTATTGCTATATACCAGATGATTTAAGTCACCGGGTTACCTTATTCTGGCCTTTTCTTCACACTCCAGTAACAACCATCTGCCCACAGCCAGACTCCCCGTTCCTAGTGTTTATTAAGGTCACTCTGTACAAAGTCAGCCTTGGGTGCATCTAGATTGATGCTTGATGTTTCTGAAAATGACTCATCAAGCCAGAAAGCTTTACTGCCCTTGGCTGCTAGGTCTTGACCTTCCCTCCCAATTGGCTTATCATTGTCCTCTCCACAGCAATTGTCTGGGGAGACACACAAACTTCTTCCTCCAGTGTGGATAATCATTGATTAAAGAAACCTCCAGTCAGGGTCTTCAGCTGATCTCTGCTAATTCGCATCAGCTGTGGATCAGATCTCTTTCTCTTTCTTTTGTGTTAAGGAAAGAATTATATTGGGCAGGAACCGCAAGGTCAGCTACCACAGCTATCTGCAAGGATGCCAGAAAACAGTTATGTGCTGCCAAAAATGTTTTTTCCCCCAGCACATTATATGCTATAAATCTGACATGAAAAAGTTGGAAGCACCTTTTTTTTTTTTTTTTGCAGGCAAGGGATAGCCATTTATTTTGGCATTTAGAAAGCTCTGTTGGAGTCAGAATCAAATAACAAGGCTACATGGCCTGAAAGACATGCCTTGGAGTTAAATGAGCTCTGTCAGTTTATGACACCAGAGGATCTGCCTCTCAATAAACTGACCTATTTTTGGCCTGTCACTTAAGAGTGGGCAAGAGAATCTGGAACTGGGATGAAGGAAAGCTCGCTGCTTGTCTCCCTTTTTTCTTTCTTTCTTTCTTTGGTAAAGACCCATCTTCCCAGGAATCTACTGAGTATCATTATTACTTGGAAGATTGGAGTCTTGCAGAAAGAAGAGTGGAAAGAGATTCCCTTTAGAATTATTTTTTAAAAAGAACTTTGGTCACGTGATACATTAAAAAGGTGTGCTGAATTTTATTTACACAAGTTCTTGAACTAAATTCAGTTAAAGTTCAGACGGGACAGGAATTCACGCCACGCTAAGCAAGCCATGTAAATAATCTTATCACTTTGAAATAGGGGCAAGGGAGGGACTAACTACATTGCTCAGAATCAGTACTGCTGCAGGACTACAGTGGTGCCTCGCTAGACGATGATAATCCATTCCACTGAAATCGCTGTCTAGCGAAATCATTGTCTAGCGAAAAGCAAATCGTCGTCTAGCGAAAATCGGTTTGCGAAGCAGGGAACAAACATTGTCCAGCGAAATTCCCCCATAGGAATCACTGTTTTGCGAATCACTATAGCAATCGCAAAAATTCAATGTCTAGCGAAAAAACTGACATGCGGGGTAACTGTCTAGTGAGGGACCACTGTATTTTAGATCCTATTTGCCCTTAATACAAATGGGAAACTCTCTCAGAAATAACATGAACATCACAAAGCCTGAAAACTTACTTTTAAGAAGTAACTAATTAAGTAGTTAAAGTTACTGTAGTTAAGAACACAAAGTTACAGCTGCACCACAAAAGGAGTGAAGTTTTCCCTCATCAAGCTATGATGATATTTAACTTAGTTATATCTTATTTATTGAGGGGAAAGGAATTAATTATAAGGAACTAGTACTTTGTAAAAAGTTACTTCCAAGTTCCAGATCATATAGGAACTACTGTATAATTTTTCCAGATTCCACAGCTGATTCAGATGCATAAAAGAACAAGGCTTTTTTGGGTTGCGACACCCTTCTTATGGACTCCCCTTCCAAACAAGATAAGCAAAACATGGCGATTTAGTAAAGCTTGCCACTGAATGTGCCACGTATAACTATCTTAAGAATGTTCTCTTTTGACTGTGGTTTCTTTCTTATTTTCTTAGCTTTATTATTTGCTGTTTTTTTCTTTAAACATTTGTTTTGTAGTGCTTTTATGATGTTGGTATCATATGATACTTGTTTAATGTATTTACAAGTTTAATTTTATTGCATAAACATTTTACTGTTGTCGTCACCATAAAATTTCTTCTTCTCGCTTTTCTTGTCTGTTTTGAGTCAGGGAAGTAAAACATCCAGTTTTCCAAAATAATAATGCCAGCTTTGCATCCATACCGAAGAAAGAGAGAGCGTCAGGAAATAGCCTCATCCTCAGTCCATCCACTGTCCATCCCTTCCAGTATCAACACTGGCTGGCTCTTGTTCCCAAGATCTTTCAAAACCTTTTTTCCGACCAACCATGCAGGACCATCTACATAAAAGGCATGTGATCTAGCACCCGCCTACTATGAATTACTCCTTCACACTTGAAGAAAACCAATGTGTTTCTCGCTTCACATAAATCAGGAGCCATCGTGCATTCTGCTGCACCCTTTTGGCTGTACCTGAAAAGAGGCCCATGAAATCATCATCATGTTAGAACTGTAGAGCTGGAAGGGACCTGATGGATCATCAAGTCCAATCTCTGTCAAGGAGGCACAGTAGGGAATCAAATTCTCAACCTCGAGGCCAAAATCACTGAGCTATCCAGCAGTTCATAAGAACAGAATGGACTCATTTGTTTTTAGTTGTTGTTCTACTTTGCAGAAGGGGTGAATTTTTGCCTAAAGGAATAGGTTTCTGGGACAAGGTGAAAGGCATTTCTCAGTTTTCTGAGGATTTAAACAACAAGCGAGGGACTTAACCAAAAAGAAAAGAAAAGCAGTGTGTGTAGCAACCAGTGCCATCATCCTTCTGTGGTTCCCTGGAATTAGAAACTAAACAGAAAGGGGCCAGCTCTACTACAGATGTCTATGTGGTGGCCTGATAATTTGCTGGTGATGAGAACTTTTATGGATTAAGGTACCATTATCATTAACAGCAACATTAATATGTTAATTGAGTACCCAGTGCTAATATGTAAGTGTGAACAAGATGTCAGGAACAAGGAAAATAAATTCAGATATGTAGTAAAAAATGTAGCAAAGACTTTCATTTCTTGCATTTGGGGACCAGTTCATTTGGGTATCTTAAAGTTTGGCAGGTATGGCAATCTGAGAGGTAAGATGGATGCATTTCAAGTAAGGCATTTAATCCTTTGAGATAAAAGGTAGGCACACCAATAAATCCCACTGCTTTCACAGCACAGTACTTTACTTGAAGTTGCAGTTTAGCATGTAGCACCAGATCAGCATTTTTTTTGCCTTTGTAACCTTCCACCAAGGTGCTCATTAGTAGAACAGTAATACATTATTCTTTCAAATATCCTTGTCATCTTGCAACAACAGTAAAACTCACCATATTGAAGCAATTCTTATATTTCCTAATTCATAAGCCATAGCAAACATGCAGTAAAACACCCTTTTTCTACTGGAAGCTTAATAGCAATCCACAGTACATTTCCAGGAACAGAAGTACAGTGCCAGGGACCCAATTTTCAGGAAAATTTGGTTTTATTTAAGATTAGAAGTGTTGCTGGGATATTTATACGAAATATCTAGGCATAGCAATTGTACTTCTTTTAACAATGATCAAGCCATTTTGAGTCACACGAACTCATCATCATCATAGGCATCCTTCAGTCTCAAGAGACTATGGTAACATGCTCTGAATCGAGAAGTGTCCTCTCCAGAGCATGAAGCCTGGGTAAAGTAATATGGAGGATAGGCTGTTACTCAAGCAGCAGATCTCCCCTCTCCATGTTGCTGAAATGGTCCAATGGAAAGGCAAGAGCCAATACAACTGGTTCCAGCAACATTGCAGGAATTGGCAGAACGACTCGAACTGCCTTCGGGACTCCAGCTCAGGATTTTGCCTTGAGGTTAACTCCTGAAGCCTTTTCCATGAGTGGATATAGCCACAAGGCAGTGGAGGTTTGAAATTGGAGTTTTCCTTCTCCTAGATGGGCTGCCTTCCATGGCTGACGAGCCCCACCTACCCGGCCTGCTCTTTAATAGTGCAGAAGTATGATCCAACCCTTAGAGCTTTCCTGCCTCCCAGGTGTATGCAAATCTAATTGGCTTTCCTATTTACAATATTAGGGCCAGAGATAGGATCAGAGAATTTGAGAACTTTGCGTGCTGTTAGGCGCGCAGTCCTGGGACACACTCATTTAAAACAGAATGCCCCACCCCTAGGCCCCACCCCCAGGCCATGTGGTGGGGGAGACAAAAAGAAAGCCCAGGAAAAAAAATACTCAGCAAAATGTCCGTGCAAACATACCTGGCCCTCAGCCTCAGCCCAGTTTCCTAGGGAAAAAACTAGTTATACTAAATTTGTAAATTTCCATTCCGGAAAAAACGTCGCTAAGTGATTTCATCGCTAAGCGATTTTGAAAAGCCCATAGAAACGCATTAAAACGCGTTTAATGTGTTCCTATGGGCTTCAAAACGAACCTTAAGCGAAGATCCTCCATGGGGCGGCCATTTTCGGTGCCTCTTAAGCGAGGCAAAACAGCGGGCGGCCATTTTGAAACCGCCAATCAGCTGTTTAAAAAGGGTCGCGGGGAACTTCATTTGAACTGTTTGCATTGCAAAAGCGGGAAGGAGCAATGTTCCCATCTGCTCTCCTTGTCGAGGGAACCATTTCTCCTTCTCTCTCATTTTTCTCTCCCGCCCACCTGCCTGAGCCCGCCACTGCTTTCCTTGACCGAGTGTGTGGTGTGTGTGTTTGCGCACGTCTCTGTGTGTGGGTGCACGTTCCCCTTCCCCTCGCCCCAATGGAGCCCAAGGCCGGACGGCCGGGATTGGCCGTCGAGGGGCCCGAGCTCCGCCCACTTGAGCCTGGCTTGGAAGAGAGCGAGAAAGAGCGAGAAGTAAGGGAAGGGGAAAAAAAGAGAAGGCAGGGGAGGGGAGAAGAGCGGGGCCACGCTCCCTGCGTTGCCTAGTCTGGAGCGGGAGCCTGGCAGCGGCGGAGCAGGAGCAGCAGCCGCCACCGCCACCAGAGCCTGCTGGTCTGAGGAGGAGTCAGCCCCATAGCCCTCTCTGCTCCTTGGGCGCAAGGCAAGGCAGGCGGGGGACTCGCCTCCACCAGTCCATGACCATGGGCGACAAGAAGAGCCCGATCAGGTCAAAAAGGCAGGCAAAGCCTGCAGCTGATGAAGCCAGCCAGTGAGGGAGTGTGTGTGTGTGCTGGGGGCGGTGCTTCTTTCCCCGCTGCGGAGCAAAGCTGCCATTTGGAGAGTGGGGGAGGGAGGCGGCTGTACGCGGGGGGGTTTTGGGGTGGACAGGCTTCAACCCCCCCCTGGCTCGGAGGGGCAGGAGGTGGACCTGTGGGTGTCCTGATGGCCCAAGTGGCCGCAGAGGTGCCCCTCGTGAGGAGGGGGGAGGACCGACTCCAGGCTAGAAGGTGAAAGGGTGAAGCCAGGGGAGGAGAGAGCGGCTGCTGGTGGTGGTGGTGTCTCCCGGTGGAGGCTGGGCTTCCACGGGATCCCTTGGCCGGGATGAGAGGCTCCCCCTTAGCCCCCCACTGCTCTGCTCTCCTCTGGGTGGATCCTCCCACCTCCTCCCAGATGTGCAAGGGTCGCTTTGCCATGATCGCAAAGCAATTTTTCCCCATAGGGGCCATTGCTAAGTGATCGCTCTGGCGATGGCCAAAACCCCATCGCTAAGCGATTTCATCGCTAAATGGAGTGATTGCTAAGTGAGGCACCACTGGAATTGAATTATCACTATCACCATGACCACTACTGTGACCTTTACCATCTCTGTGTTGTTCTTGTTAATTATATACTGCACTTTTCTTCTGGTGGAACTCATCTGAACTTACTTACTTTAATGTCTGCTGGAAAAGCATTAAACATGTTCCTGTGGAACTATGCAATGGATGGAGTGAGAACTTCTACCAAATCTTTCTAAACAGACAGGAAGCTAGTCGGCATGGAGAAATCCCTATCTAACGAATTTCCCCTTGCTCCTAAGCAGCTTTTACAAAAGCCACAGAGGAATGCAAAGTTTTTTCTCGCCTATAAGCTGCCTCTAACATCGACTAAGACAAAAGGTTTAAGCATATGGCTGGCTTTGGGGGGTGGGGTTAACTTCCTGAAAATTACTTCCAGAAGAGACACTCAGACAACATCAGAGTGCAGATGGTGAAACCTCGGCAGAAAGACCTTTTAAGTGCCGCTGGAGAGGAGTTTCCTCCATGTAGGCAAATCCACTCCCCCGCTAGTGATTGATGCTATGCTGTCTTCTTAATCACTTTTTCAGTGTTTGCTACATTCCAAAGAGCCTAACACTGTACTCTTCGCAACAGCAGAATCTTCTGTTTTCATCCAAGAGCAGGGCTGTAGCCATACTGTGGCCATAAGAGAAATGCTAAAATCTGTCTTGTGGTGATACCTTAATTAGGCCAACTCAAAAAAGTGCAAACATCAGCTTTCAAGATGGCCACATCTCATTCTGTGATGCTGTTACATGAAGCAAGCAGTGAGTGGAGAGTGGGAGACTTCATGTTAAAGCCGCATAGTCTGCGGAAGTTTTCAGATGTAGTGTCTTGGAAGGGTCTGTTTTCTCAGATGCATGTCTTCAGGTCAGTGGGTAGCTGCTTGGCATTCTTGTGCATGTCAGCTCCCAGCGTGTTATGTTCACTGCCTCCCAGGACTGAGCCTTCATGTATATAACCATAAATGTCATTTCTCTGAAGATTTGCAGATGCATGCAAAAACTTCATTTTGCATGTGGCATCAGTCGCTCAGAACTGAATAGCCTTGGGCTGCAAGTCAACATGCAGAAGAACTCCAAATAGTTACCATGTGCCCAAAAGATATGTAAGAAAACTTTAAGCTTGAATCAGATTTGGCTTAAAATAGCAGCTAGCTAGATGCTACATTGGCAGCCCAATGTGGTGCAGTTACATAAAGAGTTGTACTAAAGTACTGCCAAGCTGTTTGAATATCTCAGTGCGTTAGAACACCAAAGTTTGGGAGTTCAATTCCACATTGTGTCTTCTGGAAGAAAACTCAGCCTCTGTGGCCTTGGGCAAACTACATTCATTCATTCATTCATTCATTCATTCATTCATTCATTCATTCATTCATTCATTCAGTCATTCAGTCATTCATTCAGTCTCTATACCACCCATCTGGCTACTAAACCACTCTGGGCGGTTTACTTATTAAACAAATAAAACATACACAATTCCAAACAATGAACATAATAATATAAAACCAAAATAAAGATAAAACCACCAACAATTTAAATAATAATAGTTAAAATAATATAAAATAATATAGAGCAAGACACCAGGACTGACAGAATAAATGTTGAGACCACTCACTGTAATTAGGTGTTGTGATTAAGGTGTTGTAAGGTCCAGGAATAGTAGGGACGTGGTGGCGCTTTGGGCTAAACCACAGAAGCCTGTGCTGCAGGGTCAGAAGACCAAGCAATTGTAAGATCGAATCCACGTGATGGAGTGAGCGCCCATCATTTGTCCCAGCTCCTGCCAACATAGCAGTTCGAAAGCATGCAAATGCGAGTAGATTAATAGGGACCAACTTGGTGGGAAGGTAACAGCGTTCTGTGTCTAAGTCGCATTGGCCATGTGACCACGGAAGATTGTCTTCGGACAAAACGCTGGCTCTGTGGCTTGGAAACTGGGATGAGCACCGCCCCCTAGAGTCGAACACGACTGGACAAAAAAAATTTGTCAAGGGGAACCTTTACCTTTACCTTTAATGTCCAGGAATGCTTGTCGAAAAGTCATGCTTTTAACAGTCGCTTAAAAATTCCCAGTGAAGGGACCAGGCGGATTTGTGGTGGAAAGTTGTACATGGTCCCTGTATGTCCCCAGAAAACTAGTTCTGTGTACTGTCTACCTAGAAACCCCTGTAAAGGTGTGATCGGGTTCATCATATATCTGGAGCAGTTCCTCTCTTTTGGTGGGAAATAACGAGAGAGTCTCTTTTTGAACATTAACAGATTTATTGATCTTAACATTTGGAGAATCGACAATCACTTCAACTGGTTCAAATAAACTAATATCTAGCAACTGCCCACACTGAGGGGACAACATTTCTGTCTTTGAACTGACAGGATTTAAGAAGGGGCTGGTCCAAACTGTTCGCGATCAGTGGGCTTCCTCATGGATGTACTCCTCACCGCTCAGATGGTTCCACAACAGGGGTGTCTGGCCCAGTCGACCTCTTGAGGTCAGTTGTTGAACAAGTAGTCCGGCTGGACCACCTTCTTCCAGCGACCTTGCCCTTGCGGATACACCACTACCATCAATTCCAGAGAGTCCACTTGTGTCTCCTTTCCTTTGGAGATGTCCAGATTTGGTAACAACCCTCCGATCTTCAGATTGGGCAAATCTTCCAATAGTCCTCTCATTCTCTCATATTCAGCTTCTTTCTCCTTCTCTTACTCCCCCCCTCCTCTCTGATGTTCCCAGACCCTCGTTATCTGCATCTGTGGGGGGGGGATATTTGTATTTATATACAAATACCCCCATCTCTAATTCTGACCCAAGGAATTTAAAGTCTTATATGGGATGTTGCCAAGTACCATGTTTCTTTAAGTATTTTTTGCTTTATCCATCTGGTCATCATGTTTGCCAATGGTTGCTATGACTAAAAAAGCTTTCTGCAATCTGGTCCCTTCCAGCGCCATCACCCCCACACCAGTATGGCCCTTGAACTTGGTGACTGAGGATGATGGGAACTGTAGGTTTAGACTTGGATAACACAGGATCAACAGCATTCTTCTATTGAATGTCATTTTTTTCCTTGGAAGCAAATTACTAATATACATTTGTATAAGCCCTTCTACTGGATGTTAGACTGACAGAGTCAGTTCTGGCAACATAATTCTGAGCAGAAACCCTCGTATTTCGCTAAACGCTACACACAAGGGGCTACTGTGAGATGTGAAGTATTGTTCAGATGTATGTGGAAGCACTGGCACATTCCCAAACTCTTATGTGATGCTGGTCTTACATGACAATAGAGACAGCTGTAAAACCAATGCCCAAGCATTTTTCTTGTTTAAGAAAAGTGCACAATATAGGAAAGATTGTGTAATTACAGGATAGTTAGCACCAAGTAATGCTCATATTCTCTGAAAGATGTGGCCTCACAGTTAATCCTTCCTCAGATAACTTTTCAGGGGTTAGCTGTGCCTTGAAGCAAAACGACAACAACAACAAAAATATTACAACTAACATGCTTCATTTTTGTGGAGTGTCTAATGAAGTGGGAGTCCACAAAAAGTCATGTCAAATAAAGTGTGTAAGTCTTTAAGGTGCAAACCGACACCTGGTGAGTTTTCCTTTACTGGATGTGACAGCTTCTGTTTTCTGCTGTGCTCTTCTCTTTCCTATTGAGTCAAGCTAAGGTCCTACCCACTGAAAGACATGCACTGCACTCCGGATGCCCAAAGGCTGCAAGTCAGCATTTATCTTCTTTTTGTAATCCACACACTCCATGCAACACATTCCACAAACCTCATCTTGCAAGCAACTTCCACAAGAGCACATTTCTGGTAAAGAAAGAGAGGGGGGGGGGAAGAGTGTAAAATTGTATGGCTGACATCGAGTCCCAGGAATCTGGTAGCTTACACACAATACTCCTCTCCATCCACACCACCTGAGCAAATATAAGCCACCCTGGCCAAATCAAAGTAGCTGGCCTGCAGAAGAAATTCTCCCCTCATATTGTATATAAATTGCGAAGAGGGCATTGGCCTTGGACTATGTTTCCACAGGGCAATCGAAGATCAATCGTTTTTACATCTGAGCACACTTTTAAAAAACAAAAAGAGCTGCTAAAGTTTTCACAAACAAGTCCTTAGCCAATAATTCTATTGTAAGAAGGGCCAACATGCAGCCTAGCAGGAGGAGCAACCAGGTGGAATAATAATATATAATAATAATCTTAGAACAGAAGAGCTGGAAGGGACCCTACGGGTCATCAAGTCCAGCCCTTGTCAAGGAATCAGTTGGGAACTGGTGGGTGCTCCAACACTAGAGGCATTCAAGAAAAAATTAGACAACCACCTGGCAGATATCCTTTGATTTGCATTCTTGCATTGAGTTGGACTCGATGACCTTATAATCCCTTCCCAACTTCATTATTTTATGATTCTATGAACTGAGCTCCCAGCCTCTGGCTCTGCAGCCAGATGCCTAAATCACTGAGCTATGGAGCAATTCTGATCTCAGAGCTGTAGCTGAGGTGGAGGGTGACTGACGCCTTGGCTCAGTGTGCTCACAACAACAACATGCTATCAAGTTAATCCTGGTCTATGGCAACCCCTTTCAGGGTTTTCTAGGTTGACAGTACTCAGAGGTGGTTCACCATTCCCTTAATCCGGGGGGGGGACCTTGTTGACCAAGGCCACACAGACTGGCTCTCCTCCTGGAGGCATGCATAGTGGGGAATTAAACTCTTTGGGGTTTAATTGTGGAGCCAAACTCAAGCCTTTGGCTCCACAACCAGATACCTAAACCACTCCAACCAGCTGAAAATTAGAGGAAGCAAAACTGGCTGTTGTTGCAGCCAACTAATTTAAACATCACAGTAGGTAGGATGAAGGCGGCTGGTATAAAGCTGGCATAAAACTTACTGGTATAAAACTTAACTCACCCCCCCCCCCACTTCTGAAACCCCATCCAGTTTCCAGAGAAGCCAAGATTCCTTGAACCTCTGTTATCTGTTATTTGATTTGGAACGAATCAAACAATTTTCTGATATTATACATATAAAAATTGGTTAGTCAAATCCTGTTCAAAATGGAGTCAGTAAACTCTAGTCCAGTACTCCCCAATCTTGGGCCTCCGGATGTTCTTGGACTTCAATTCCCAGAAATCCTGGCCAGCAGAAGTGGTGGTGAAGGCTTCTGGGAGTTGTAGTTCAATAACATCTGGAGGCCCAAGGCTGAGGACCACTGCTCTAGTCAACTCTAGTTGACAGGCAGGAGGTACTTATTTTTATTGCCATTCTTTCATAACAGTAAACAGGAGAAAATTTGACTTCTGGGACTTTCCTCAGAGCTTGGGAAATTCAGTTTTTTGGACAACCACTCCCAGAATCCCCCAGCCAGTGTGGGATTATGGGAGATGTAGTTAAAAAGAAAAAAAGACCACACACATTTCCAAATTATGTCCTAACAAAAATAATAATGCTATGTAATTTTTCTCTCTGTTTTTCTATTTGTACAATACATTATTGATTTCCCCCCCAAGAATTTGCTTGGTCTCGCTAGTTATGAGCTGGTTGCTAAGGCAGCCATCACACAGGCAGGCAGGCATCTGTGTTTCATATTGATGTTTCACTACTGAATCTACTCCAAACACAGTTAAGTGAATACAACAGCATCACCATGAAACTATCAACTGTGAACTATTTCTTTTGTATATTAGTATATGGAAGACTCAAGTCAAAGGAATGTACAGCATCTGAAAACATAAAACAAATTAATCAAGTACAGACTATAGACATTAGACAGATAAAGTAGAAACCCTTTATCAATTATATGATTACTCTGGGATTTATACTATCTTTATTAGAACTTCACTCCCTGTTACCTGGGTATATCTGGGGAAGCAGCATGCTTCATGTCAAGATTAGAGAAGTGTCTCAATAAGAGAGAAAGCTGCTGTATAGTATTCATACTGTCAAAGCAGTTTTGGAAGACAGGAGACATACAGAGGATTATAGTTTAAAGTGTCCAAAATAAGGGAGATTAAACTTTATATATGCTTCCTGTTGGTTATGACCAAAACCAGCTGAATGTAAAAGTCTCTCTATGGTTGGGAGAAATGTTCTGATCAGATCTAGCCCTAATATTAGGCAGCGTATGAATATGGATTGCATGAAAGCCCTTTTGTCTTTTGCCTCAGGCAGTAAGACATCTTTTGGCAGCTCTGTTATTACTATTGATTAATGTTATGAACTTTTAGATGTTGTATTTAAACCACAGCTGGCTGGATAGCTCATTGAGTTATATATCTAGCTGTGGAGACAGAGGTTGGGAATTTGATTCCCACTGCACATCTCAGAAGAGCCAGTCTGTGTGGCCTTGGGCAAACTGCACAGTCCCAGGGCGCCCCCAGAAGAAGGGAATGGTAAACCACTTCTGCTTATTCTCTACCTAGAAAACTCTGAAAAGGATCACTATAAGTTAGAATTGACTTGACAGCACACCATCATCATCTTCATTATTATTAGTATTCAAAAACACCAGGCACAGTCAATCAAAATTATAAAAACATTGATTTGTATCATATAACAGATACAAGTTTTAACCAACAACCTAAGTATCTTTTAAATATCAGCACAGTGTGTATACTGTTCCTAATATTGTTTTATGTAGCTCTGATGGTGTTATTTCTGATGTCTGCAACTGCTTAATATTGTTTGAAATTTACTGATATTGTTCTCAAAGCTCCAATGACTACAGGGACCACTGAAGTGTGTTTCATCCAGAAGTGAGACGTTTCGATTGCCAGGTCTCTATATTTTGTTAGTTTCTCCAATTCTTTATTTTAAGTTCTGGCATCCCCTGGAATTACAATGTCAATGATCCAGACATCTCTTTGTTCTATCATTACTATATCTGGTGTGTTATGTTCAAGATGTCTGTCCGTTTGGATCCGGAAATCCCATAAGATCTTGACTTACTCATTTTCTGACAGCTTCTCTACCAGATGTTCCCACAAGTTTTTGGAGGGTAGCAAATTATATTTTTTTCATAATGACCAGTGCACTAACTTTGCCACTCTATCATGTCTAACTTTGCAATCTTTGGACATTCACAGATGAGGTGTGACACAGTTCCATCTTTCTCTTTGCAGAGTCGACATTTGCTGTTAGCACTAATTCCTTGGATCTTAGCTTTCATCATGTTAGTTTGGAGTGCTTGTTCCTGTGTAGCAAAAATCAAGCCTTCGGTTTCTTTCTTAAGAGTCCCCAGTTTTAGACATGTCCATGTTGAATTATGATAATGCTTTCCATTGATATTTCTCAGGTGTTGTTCATGTAGTGGTTTATTTTTCCAGCTGTTTAATTTCTTTCCATGTTGTTGTTTCTTATATTGAGCCTTTGTTTCTGTTGTTTTCAAAATATTCTCCATTTTCAATGCTTTCAGTATTTTTTCTCTGCTTGTACTGATATAGTCATTTAGGTTTCTTTTTTCTTCCTCTTCTACCTCCTGTATTTACAGTAATCCTTGGCCTCCAATTTTTTGTGGTATTGTTGTTGTTGTTGTTGTTGTTGTTGTTGTTGTTGTTGTTGTTGTTGTTATTATTATTATTATTATTATTATTATTATTAAAAAAGAGCTTGGAATGAGACTTGTACCCCAAAGTAATTTGTTTTGCTAATCATTAGAGAGATTGGAATCCCAATTGGTTTGCATTAATGCTAGTGGAAGAATTGTCTATTTGTTATATTCATTGCTGTGTTCACTGTTATGTTTATCATTGATTTTCAAAGATACCCTAGCCTAGGCATTCTTTTATTAATATATTAATTCATATAATCTCATTATTAATGTGCCATTTCCATTCTCTAGTTTAAACAGCAGTAACTATAGTGATGATTATTATAATGATGATGACGCCTTCATCTAGTAGTAATGCTTCTTAGTTCCAGTGCAATGATATTTTCTTGCTTGCTGTAATATTTAGTGTTATCTGAAAGTGAGCTGTTCCATTTTCCCAGCTATTGAACACAAGAGTACATCCTCAGAAATGATCCATTAAACAAGAAGAGCTCTATGTCTGTATAAATATTCAAAAGATGGATATACATGCACATCATTTGGTGCAACTAATATTTCTGTATGTGCACATATAGGCTGAAACTCAATAGTAAGTTGAAGCAAGAATAGGTCCATTGAATCATTGCGGACTTGGTGAGTCAATACCTAAGTACGTCCCATTGATTCAATGGGCCTACTCTAGTTCTGACTTACTACTGGATTCGAGCCATAATGCCAGTATATAACTTTGTAAAAGGTAAAGGTTCCCCTTGACAATTTTTGTCCAGTCGTGTTCAACTCTAGGGGGCGGTGCTCATCCCCGTTTCCTAGCCATAGAGCCAGCGTTTTGTCCGAAGACAATCTTCCGTGGTCAGGTAACCAAAACATTTCACTCCTATAAAATGCAATTGAATAAAACGCAAAATACAATTTATTATTTTCTAGAAATTTCTCAAGGCCTTCTTCACTATCTTACCCCACCATAATAATTTTCATTATACAATTGTTTTCATTATTAAGAACAATTTATTTATTTTTCTTAACTGACAACACTGCCAGTATTATAAAAATGAGTTGTAATACTTTCTAGTCAATTCTATTCTGTTTACAAGAGATTAGATTAATGGTAAACAATACATATATTGAGTGCATCTATTTTTAATCTTATGGCAATAGTCACAAAAACAGTAAAAAAGAGAACAGAGTACTCATTCTGAAGTATAGCACATACTCATAGGCATCCTTCAGTCTCGAGAGACTATGGTAACATGCTCTGAATCGAGGAGTGTCCTCTCCAGAGCATGAAGCCCGGGTAAGGTAATGTGGAGGATAGGCTGTTACCCAAGCAGCAGATCCCCCCTCTCCACATTGCTGAAATGGTCCAATGGAAAGGCAAGAGCCAATACGACTGGTTCCAGCAACGTCACAGGAGTTGGCAGAACGACACGAGCTGCCTTCAGGACTCCAGCTCCGGATTTTGCCTCGAGGTTAACTCCTGAAGCCTTTTCCATTGGTGGATATAGCCACAAGGCAGTGGAGGTTTGAAATCAGAGTTTTCCTTCTCCTAGATGGGCTGCCTTCCATGGCTGACGAGCCCCACCTACCCGGCCTGCTCTTTAATAGTGCAAAAGTATGATCTGATCCTTAAAACTTTCCTAACTCCCCGGCTTATGCAAATCTAATTGGCTTTTCTATTTACCATATTAAGGCCAGATACAAAATTTGACATGCTCTTTTACAGCAGGAAGTCCCACCCCTAGGCCCCACCCTGAGGCCATGTGCTCAGGAGACAAAAGGAAAGCGGAGAAAAAAAAACTCAGCATGGCATCCATGCAAACAGACCTGGCCTTCGCCCTCAGCCCAGCTTCCTAGGGAAAAGAGTCCAGGGTCCTGGGACATGCTCTTTTACAGCAGGAAGTCCCACCCCTAGGCCCCACCCTGAGGCCATGTGCTCAGGAGACAAAAGGAAAGCCCAGGAAAAAAAAACTCAGCATGGCATCCATGCAAACAGACCTGGCCTTCGCCTTCAGCCCAGCTTCCTAGGGAAAAGAGTCCAGGGTCCTGGGACATGCTCTTTTACAGCAGGAAGTCCCACCCCTAGGCCCCACCCTGAGGCCATGTGCTCAGGAGACAAAAGGAAAGCCCAGGAAAAAAACAACTCAGCATGGCATCCATGCAAACAGACCTGGCCTTCGCCCTCAGCCCAGCTTCCTAGGGAAAAGAGTCCAGGGTCCTGGGACATGCTCTTTTACAGCAGGAAGTCCCACCCCTAGGCCCCACCCTGAGGCCATGTGCTCAGGAGACAAAAGGAAAGCCCAGGAAAAAAAAACTCAGCATGGCATCCATGCAAACAGACCTGGCCTTCGCCCTCAGCCCAGCTTCCTAGGGAAAAGAGTCCAGGGTCCTGGGACATGCTCTTTTACAGCAGGAAGTCCCACCCCTAGGCCCCACCCTGAGGCCATGTGCTCAGGAGACAAAAGGAAAGCCCAGGAAAAAAAAACTCAGCATGGCATCCATGCAAACAGACCTGGCCTTCGCCCTCAGCCCAGCTTCCTAGGGAAAAGAGTCCAGGGTCCTGGGAAATGCTCTTTTACAGCAGGAAGTCCCACCCCTAGGCCCCACCCTGAGGCCATGTGCTCAGGAGACAAAAGGAAAGCCCAGGAAAAAAAACTCAGCATGGCATCCATGCAAACAGACCTTGCCTTCGCCTTCAGCCCAGCTTCCTAGGGAAAAGAGTCCAGGGTCCTGGGACATGCTCTTTTACAGCAGGAAGTCCCACCCCTAGGCCCACCCTGAGGCCATGTGCTCAGGAGACAAAAGGAAAGCCCAGGAAAAAAAACTCAGCATGGCATCCATGCAAACAGACCTGGCCTTCGCCTTCAGCCCAGCTTCCTAGGGAAAAGAGTCCAGGGTCCTGGGACGTGCTCTTTTACAGCAGGAAGTCCCACCCCTAGGCCCCACCCTGAGGCCATGTGCTCAGGAGACAAAAGGAAAGCCCAGGAAAAAAAACTCAGCATGGCATCCATGCAAACAGACCTGGCCTTCGCCCTCAGCCCAGCTTCCTAGGGAAAAGAGTCCAGGGTCCTGGGACATGCTCTTTTACAGCAGGAAGTCCCACCCCTAGGCCCCACCCTGAGGCCATGTGCTCAGGAGACAAAAGGAAAGCCCAGGAAAAAAAAACTCAGCATGGCATCCATGCAAACAGACCTGGCCTTCGCCCTCAGCCCAGCTTCCTAGGGAAAAGAGTCCAGGGTCCTGGGACATGCTCTTTTACAGCAGGAAGTCCCACCCCTAGGCCCCACCCTGAGGCCATGTGCTCAGGAGACAAAAGGAAAGCCCAGGAAAAAAAAACTCAGCATGGCATCCATGCAAACAGACCTGGCCTTCGCCCTCAGCCCAGCTTCCTAGGGAAAAGAGTCCAGGGTCCTGGGACATGCTCTTTTACAGCAGGAAGTCCCACCCCTAGGCCCCACCCTGAGGCCATGTGCTCAGGAGACAAAAGGAAAGCCCAGGAAAAAAAAACTCAGCATGGCATCCATGCAAACAGACCTGGCCTTCGCCCTCAGCCCAGCTTCCTAGGGAAAAGAGTCCAGGGTCCTGGGAAATGCTCTTTTACAGCAGGAAGTCCCACCCCTAGGCCCCACCCTGAGGCCATGTGCTCAGGAGACAAAAGGAAAGCCCAGGAAAAAAAAACTCAGCATGGCATCCATGCAAACAGACCTTGCCTTCGCCTTCAGCCCAGCTTCCTAGGGAAAAGAGTCCAGGGTCCTGGGACATGCTCTTTTACAGCAGGAAGTCCCACCCCTAGGCCCCACCCTGAGGCCATGTGCTCAGGAGACAAAAGGAAAGCCCAGGAAAAAAAACTCAGCATGGCATCCATGCAAACAGACCTGGCCTTCGCCTTCAGCCCAGCTTCCTAGGGAAAAGAGTCCAGGGTCCTGGGACGTGCTCTTTTACAGCAGGAAGTCCCACCCCTAGGCCCCACCCTGAGGCCATGTGCTCAGGAGACAAAAGGAAAGCCCAGGAAAAAAAACTCAGCATGGCATCCATGCAAACAGACCTGGCCTTCGCCCTCAGCCCAGCTTCCTAGGGAAAAGAGTCCAGGGTCCTGGGACATGCTCTTTTACAGCAGGAAGTCCCACCCCTAGGCCCCACCCTGAGGCCATGTGCTCAGGAGACAAAAGGAAAGCCCAGGAAAAAAAAACTCAGCATGGCATCCATGCAAACAGACCTGGCCTTCGCCCTCAGCCCAGCTTCCTAGGGAAAAGAGTCCAGGGTCCTGGGACATGCTCTTTTACAGCAGGAAGTCCCACCCCTAGGCCCCACCCTGAGGCCATGTGCTCAGGAGACAAAAGGAAAGCCCAGGAAAAAAAAACTCAGCATGGCATCCATGCAAACAGACCTGGCCTTCGCCCTCAGCCCAGCTTCCTAGGGAAAAGAGTCCAGGGTCCTGGGACATGCTCTTTTACAGCAGGAAGTCCCACCCCTAGGCCCCACCCTGAGGCCATGTGCTCAGGAGACAAAAGGAAAGCCCAGGAAAAAAAAACTCAGCATGGCATCCATGCAAACAGACCTGGCCTTCGCCCTCAGCCCAGCTTCCTAGGAAAAAGAGTCCAGGGTCCTGGGACATGCTCTTTTACAGCAGGAAGTCCCACCCCTAGGCCCCACCCTGAGGCCATGTGCTCAGGAGACAAAAGGAAAGCCCAGGAAAAAAAAACTCAGCATGGCATCCATGCAAACAGACCTGGCCTTCGCCCTCAGCCCAGCTTCCTAGGGAAAAGAGTCCAGGGTCCTGGGAAATGCTCTTTTACAGCAGGAAGTCCCACCCCTAGGCCCCACCCTGAGGCCATGTGCTCAGGAGACAAAAGGAAAGCCCAGGAAAAAAAAACTCAGCATGGCATCCATGCAAACAGACCTTGCCTTCGCCTTCAGCCCAGCTTCCTAGGGAAAAGAGTCCAGGGTCCTGGGACATGCTCTTTTACAGCAGGAAGTCCCACCCCTAGGCCCCACCCTGAGGCCATGTGCTCAGGAGACAAAAGGAAAGCCCAGGAAAAAAAACTCAGCATGGCATCCATGCAAACAGACCTGGCCTTCGCCTTCAGCCCAGCTTCCTAGGGAAAAGAGTCCAGGGTCCTGGGACGTGCTCTTTTACAGCAGGAAGTCCCACCCCTAGGCCCCACCCTGAGGCCATGTGCTCAGGAGACAAAAGGAAAGCCCAGGAAAAAAAACTCAGCATGGCATCCATGCAAACAGACCTGGCCTTCGCCCTCAGCCCAGCTTCCTAGGGAAAAGAGTCCAGGGTCCTGGGACATGCTCTTTTACAGCAGGAAGTCCCACCCCTAGGCCCCACCCTGAGGCCATGTGCTCAGGAGACAAAAGGAAAGCCCAGGAAAAAAAAACTCAGCATGGCATCCATGCAAACAGACCTGGCCTTCGCCCTCAGCCCAGCTTCCTAGGGAAAAGAGTCCAGGGTCCTGGGACATGCTCTTTTACAGCAGGAAGTCCCACCCCTAGGCCCCACCCTGAGGCCATGTGCTCAGGAGACAAAAGGAAAGCCCAGGAAAAAAAAACTCAGCATGGCATCCATGCAAACAGACCTGGCCTTCGCCCTCAGCCCAGCTTCCTAGGGAAAAGAGTCCAGGGTCCTGGGACATGCTCTTTTACAGCAGGAAGTCCCACCCCTAGGCCCCACCCTGAGGCCATGTGCTCAGGAGACAAAAGGAAAGCCCAGGAAAAAAAACTCAGCATGGCATCCATGCAAACAGACCTGGCCTTCGCCCTCAGCCCAGCTTCCTAGGAAAAAGAGTCCAGGGTCCTGGGACATGCTCTTTTACAGCAGGAAGTCCCACCCCTAGGCCCCACCCTGAGGCCATGTGCTCAGGAGACAAAAGGAAAGCCCAGGAAAAAAAAACTCAGCATGGCATCCATGCAAACAGACCTGGCCTTCGCCCTCAGCCCAGCTTCCTAGGGAAAAGAGTCCAGGGTCCTGGGAAATGCTCTTTTACAGCAGGAAGTCCCACCCCTAGGCCCCACCCTGAGGCCATGTGCTCAGGAGACAAAAGGAAAGCCCAGGAAAAAAAAACTCAGCATGGCATCCATGCAAACAGACCTTGCCTTCGCCTTCAGCCCAGCTTCCTAGGGAAAAGAGTCCAGGGTCCTGGGACATGCTCTTTTACAGCAGGAAGTCCCACCCCTAGGCCCCACCCTGAGGCCATGTGCTCAGGAGACAAAAGGAAAGCCCAGGAAAAAAAACTCAGCATGGCATCCATGCAAACAGACCTGGCCTTCGCCTTCAGCCCAGCTTCCTAGGGAAAAGAGTCCAGGGTCCTGGGACGTGCTCTTTTACAGCAGGAAGTCCCACCCCTAGGCCCCACCCTGAGGCCATGTGCTCAGGAGACAAAAGGAAAGCCCAGGAAAAAAAACTCAGCATGGCATCCATGCAAACAGACCTGGCCTTCGCCCTCAGCCCAGCTTCCTAGGAAAAAGAGTGTGAGGGTCCTGGGACATGCTCTTTTACAGCAGGAAGTCCCACCCCTAGGCCCCACCCTGAGGCCATGTGCTCAGGAGACAAAAGGAAAGCCCAGGAAAAAAAAACTCAGCATGGCATCCATGCAAACAGACCTGGCCTTCGCCTTCAGCCCAGCTTCCTAGGGAAAAGAGTCCAGGGTCCTGGGACATGCTCTTTTACAGCAGGAAGTCCCACCCCTAGGCCCCACCCTGAGGCCATGTGCTCAGGAGACAAAAGGAAAGCCCAGGAAAAAAAAAAACTCAGCATGGCATCCATGCAAACAGACCTGGCCTTCGCCTTCAGCCCAGCTTCCTAGGGAAAAGAGTCCAGGGTCCTGGGACATGCTCTTTTACAGCAGGAAGTCCCACCCCTAGGCCGCACCCTCAGGCCATGTGCTCAGGAGACAAAAGGAAAGCCCAGGAAAAAAACTCAGCATGGCATCCATGCAAACAGACCTGGCCTTCGCCTTCAGCCCAGCTTCCTAGTATAGCACAATGCTGACTCTAAATATACCTTGTGCCTATTTCTCATTACTATCATCTGCAGTGCTTCTAACACAGCAATGCATAGATAAATGTTTCGCATATTAACATTTTCTATACATTTTTAAATTAAAAGAATCCATGCAAGGTTATTATATAGCTTTGTCTATCTTTTCTTCAAAAGCACAGAATTTTCAAATTCATTATGTGTGTTCTCACAAAAACATAACTGAGCTACCTATATAGATGTACAGCCAGATATAAGCAATTTAAAGATTTTCTTCCTGTACATTCACACCAACAATGAATTGAAGTGTGGCTTGCATTCTTCCTGAAGGAAGAAATGCATAGATAAATTTAGGTTGGTCACTATCTCTCAGCCTGGGATAGTTGTGAGGGCAGCAATGGGGAAGAGGACCAGATGTGTCTCCTTAAGATGAGTAGATGAAAGACAGAATATAAACATAACAAACACAAGTCCTATTCATTGAAGATGTGGAACCCACACTCATAGAACACATAGCAACCACACTCCCCCCCCTCCTCTCTAATAATGAAAACATTTCTATCTGAAGTGGGGAATGTGTCTGTAAGCAGGTAGCTTCTCCACACAAGCCAAAACCCAAAGAATATCATGGCTTTGGCTCACACACGGAAGCTGCCAAGGTAGAACAGCTTTTCCTTTTCAGTCACATTTTTGTGATAAAAGAGATTATGGATTCAACTTGTGATGGATGTGGTTACATTAACCCTGAAAAACATGGTTTGCAGATGATAAATGCTCCTGCCTTTATCTCTGAGCCTAGATGCCCAGGTCTCAGCACCATCCAAGAATGTGTTTGCATTGTTAAAACTAAAAGGCTAGCTGCACCCATTTCCGGCCACAGGGCCATGCTATATCCAGCTTGGCTTACTGTTATGTTCTCCAAGAGGAGTTGCTTTTGGAAACTGTTTGGAAGCTTCAACAGCCCAGGACACGACATCCATCCTATTAAAGAGCACTAGTTACAGGAAAGACCAAACTGTATCGTTATGGCAGGTTCCCTTGCTACTGTTCTATTACTGGTCACAGTTCAGAGCCCTGTTTTTGACATGTAAAGTGCAAAATGGTTTTGGTCTGGGCTTTCTGAAGGGCTGTATCTCCCCTCATAACCCTCTCTGGGTTTTAAGATCTTTGAGGGAGGCCTTTATCTTGGACCCAGCACCCTCACAGGTGTGTCTGGTGAGGAAATGAAGGGGACTCTTTCTGATGTCTGCTCACAGGCTGTGAAACTCCCTCTGAAGGGAAGACAGACTAGTTCTTTCCTTGCTGTCCAGACAAACTTTCCTGGCCAAAAACAGCATTTACAAGCAGCAATACTTGCCTAAATTCAACAATGCTGGACTGCCAGTGTGACACCACTTTATTTTCTTCCCAATCGTAACACTCTGTGCCATCCAAAAAGTACACTCCAGAAGGTCTCCCAGCCCTCCGAGTGAGTCCTGAGACTGCACGGATACCTGCAAGGGTAGGATGATTGCTTCTTCCACTCATGGAAGCCGTCCTGTCAGTAGAGACTTCCTAGAGAGGAGCTACATACTCGTGATGTAAGTACAGTAGGACCATAATATCCATGGGGGATTGTTTCCAAGCCACTCTGCAGATGCCGAAAAACAAACAAATGCAGAAGTATTGAACTCTATACATTGCAGGGTCTCTGGATCCTTCTAATGTCTAGTTCTGGCAAACACTCCACAGAAATACGTATTTATACTATCTGAGGTTTTCTTATTTAGTCTTTTCAGGCAGCAGATAAATGAAGCGGTTGATACGGATCCCATAGATTGGGGGGAGGGGTGCTGTACTTAACTAACTGCTAAGGAAAGTGTTTTAATTGGGAGAACAGAAGCTCCGACATGTTATAAATCTGTCTTTATTATCCTTTATTAACTTCATTTTATCAATATTAAATGTAAGTATCAGCATATCTGACATCTTATGTGCTCACAACTCTATTCTGTATCTATCTGGAGATCATGGCTATGTTGATGTTTGTAAATTCCATATTTATAAGGTGTGCTGGGAATACTGCATTGACATCAAATGAGTTCATGAACTGGTTGAAGACAGATAGATTAGCTTGAACAGTGAAGCCAACACAGCTGCCATAGTTTATCGTAACTGATCAGTATTTAACCCTTGACATTTCTCTTTTCTTTTGGCACTGTGATTTTATGAGACTAAGTTGTGAGTAACATAATTTGTACTCTTTGCTCCTTTTTCTTGCATTACAAGTCACAGCAGGAATGGCCAAAAATATTGGCACCCTTGCAATTCTGTCAAAAATGCAACCCTTCTCTCAGAAAACTGTTGCAGTTGCACATGTTTTGGTATTCACATGTTCATTTCTTTGGTTTGCGTTGGAACAACACACACACACACAAAACAGAGAAGAAAAATCAAATCCTACACAGAAACCCAAAAATGCACTGGCCAAAATTACTGGCACCCTGTCTAAATTGTAAGAAATAATTTCTTGTCAAGCATGTGATGCTCCTTTAATTTGTATTTAGACGCACCTGCCACAAGTAAGAGGTGTGGGCAATACAGTAATCACTCCTGCAACCAGTTAAGATGGAGAAAAGTTGACACAACCTTTGTGTTGTGTGTGACACTGAGAATGGAGAAAAGAATGAAGTGTAAAGAGTTGTCTGTGGATTTGAGACAAAAAATTGTGGAAAAGCACTGACAATCTCAAGGTTACAAGTCCATCTCCAGAGATCTTCATGTTCCTGTGTCCACTGTGCACAATATCATCAAGAGGTTTACCGCCCATGGCACTGTAGCTAACCTCCCTGGACATGGACGGAAGAGCAAAATCCCTGAAAATTTAGAACAAAGGGTTGTTCGAATGGTGGATACAGAACCCATATTAACTTCCCAACAAATTCAAGCTGATCTGCAGACACAGGGTACAATGGTGTCAGCTCGCATTTGAATGAAAAGGGACGCTATGGAAGGAGACCCAGGAGGACACCACTGCTGACACAAAGGCATAAAAAAGCAAAACTGGAGTATGCCAAAACTTATGTGACAAAACCACAATTCTTCTGGGAGAACGTACTGTGGAAAGATGAGACAAAAGTAGAGGTTTTTGGTAAAGGACATCATGGCACTGTTTTTTTTTTTTTTTGACAGAACTGCAATGGTGCCAATATTTTTGGCCATTACTGTAATTCAGTACAGTTGATACAAACATTTATTTTTATTGAACTTACTGCAAAGGTTCCTTTGGTACCCTGAAGACTAGCAAATTTATTATAGCACAAGCTTTTCTGGACTAAAGCCAATTAGTCCCTGAAAGCTTAAGAAACGTGTTATTTATTTATTACATTTACAACCTGCTTTTTCTCCTGTGTAGATGGATCTCCTCCCCACTTTTATTCCTACAACAACCAGGGGTTCAGGGTAGGAGAGAGTGACCAGCCCAAGATCACCTAGTGCATTTAATGACTACGAACCTGTCCAGACTGACTCTTTTGAGTGTGGGGTGGATTGAACTACAAAAGGTCTGTTGAGGAGCCAGGGAGGAGTGATGTCCTATTTGGCACACTCCTCCTGTCCTAACAGCAAACAACCCCTTTGTTGTCCAATCCGCTATCAGTTATTTTTTATGTCACTCTTCTCTCCCTGCCATTCTGTTTTTTCTCTCCCCCCCCCCTGCATCCCTTCTCTTCTTCTCCCCATACTTTTGCTCAGTTTGTGCAGCCATGATACTTAGGCTGCTGGAGGGTGCTATCTCATGGCTACACAGAGCATGCCAAAAAGAATACATCCCCTACCACTAGGACAGAAAGGTGCAAGACAGCAATTAAAGGTGAAGGATGACTTAATCTAAGTAGAAACGCAAGCGGACATGTTCTTTCCTGAGCTAATATATCTATATGCCAGTGTGGGCAGGCTCTAAGTGAAAACTGAAACAGAATTCTGCAAAGAGTCAGTTTAACACTCTAACTGCGGTATTATGCAGTCTTTCCTCTTTAGGGAGCCATAGAGCTCTCTCAGTTTTTGCTTCAACAAACTAACATAGCTTTAGCTTCAGAAATTATATCACGGCATTTCTACCAGCCAGTTGTGGCTGGTTATAATTTGGATGATAAAATAAACCTCTCTTTAACAACTGGCTTAGGAAAAGAAATGCAAAACTTCCCTCTACGGTTTCTCCTCTATAAAAGTTCTAATGTTGTGATTAAGATTTTTCCATATTTGGAATTTTTCTGTTTGCTCTTACCCATTGCCTCTTCATTTCAGCTATTAAAAAACTTGTTCTGTTTCAAATAAAAATATGAAGAAAGAACACTGAAGCATTGGGATGCAAACGAGGACAGATAAAAAAATCAATCTCATTTTTCTGAAATAACTTTGGACTACTTTTCACTTGTCATGGAAGTGTTTAGTGAGGGGCTGAAGAAATCTGGAGTTCAAATCAGCTGTGAAACTTATTTCAAGATCTGAAGCCCGTCACCATATGTCTGCCTAACCAATCTCACATGGCTGAGAAAAGAGAGTGGAGGGGCAGCAGAAGACCCAGACCTACAATTGGCTTTTTGGAAGAAGGTGGAGCGAATAAAGTTGGAATGTGGCCTTATTTAGCATACACATGCCTAGGATGAAAAAAGGAAAAAGCACACTGCTAACCTGCATCCAAACATTTTGACCTGGGTTGGCCTGAGTATAGCAATGGTGTCCAACATAGTTAAATGAAAAGCAAGTTGCTGTACTTGTCAATATGTTATTAAAGAGGCTTCATATCCTTAATACGTACCCAGTCAAGCAAGCATAGCCCAGTGAGATCAGGGGCACATCAGCTAAGAAGAAGCCACTTGTCAATGAATCAGATCACTGGTCCGTCAAGACCAGTACCATTTACTTCAATGATTCCCAAATATGGGTCCCCTAAAATTCTTGAACTAAAACTCCCAGAAGCCTTCGCTATGAACTGGGCCGGCAAGGATTTCTGGAAGTTGTAGTCCAAGAACATCAGGGGGGCCCATGGTTGGGAAGCACTGTTCTACTTCAATTGGCAAGGATTCTCCCATATTTCAGGCAGGATTTTTCCATGACCCTATCTGAAGATTCCTTAGCATTTCTTGGTAGTCTCCCAGGAGAACCAGTGGGGTGTTTTGGACAAGACTGATGGAGTAGTAGGCAGAGGATTTGGGCTGCAATCCCAGCTGGGCCACCAAAACTCAATGGGATTGTGTGGCACTAGTAAAACCACTCCTTAAACATTTCACAGTACAGTACTTGGAAACCCTAAGGGTGCCCATAGCTCAGATGCAACTTTGTAACAAACGTCTCCCATCCAAATACAGTACCCGCCACACCCAACTCTACTTAGCTTCTAAAATAAGGCGTATTGAGCAAAATCCAAAGAAACAAAACAAAACATCAAATACTGTAAATAAGATAAAATAAGATCTATAGAGCGTTGGGGGGGGGGAGTTTAATGAAATCTCTTTCCAAATAGCAGTGCAATCTTACGAATACCTACTTAAAAGTAATTTCAACGAGACGCAAACTGCAAAGCATTTAGCAAGCAGGGAGTAAACGAAGAGCACGCTTATTTCTGTGAAAGCAAGAAGAGGATCAGACTATTTCACCTATATCCCCCCCCCCCAGTCCTGCCTTGTAACCAGTGAAGGACCGGATAGTCTCTCCCTTCTATTAGTTACTCTCTCTCTCTCTCGGCTGTCGCGCCTCCTCCTTCCACACGCACCCGCTAGAAGAAATAAGGGGCCCGATCCCGCGGAGTCCAGGCAAGAGCAGAAACTATTACGCAGCCGCGGGCGGGTCGAGGCGAGACGACGGCCCGAGGCTTTGCATATATTATTCAAATGAACGAATCCCCAGACTTCCCGGGCTCCGAGCGCGCTGGGTGCCCGCCCCCCCGTCTAGGTGAATAAATTATGCAAATGAGCTTCCCGAGGTTCTGGCAAGCGCTGGAAGGCGGCGTGCGCTGTGTACAGTCCTGAGCGGGAGTCTGAGGAGTCGCCGCGGCTACTGTTCCTGACAGCCGCTACCGAAGGCGCCTACGCAGGCAGGGGCTGGCGAGCCCACTCCGGGGAAGGTGGAGAGGAGCTGCCGCCGCCACCGCCGCTGCCGGAATCCCTCACACGCTTGGCTCCTCAAGTGACCCCCCGCCGCCCGGGGCTGCCTTCAAGCGCGCCGAGGAAGAGAGCGAGAGAAGCAACAAGTCCGTCTCCGGCGCCGTCGTCGTCGAGGGAAGAGCCCGGACGGAGCACCTGGGAAGGGTGGCAGGCGCCGCCGCCGCCAAGCTCTCCGACACCAGAGCCGGCGTGGGGAGCTGCTTGCCCTCGTCCTCGTCCCTCTCCTTTGCTGCTGCTGCTTCGAGGGGGGGGGGGTTCCCTTCCGCGCTTGGCTGGGATGGCCGCTGCGGGGGTCGTCCAGGAAAAAAACCTCGCCATGAAGCCTGTGGCGCGCGGCACCTTTTCGCCTTGAAAGTTGCACGCGCGCGTGCCTGCCTCTGTGCAAAGTGCCTACTTTGGATTTTTATTATTGTAAAAAAAAATATTTTTTTTGGAAAAACAAAAAAGTGGGGGAGCGGGGAAATATTCCTTTTATTATTGAGCCGACTTCTGTCCGCGTAGGGGTTCCCTGTGCAAACCCGTCCTCTACAGGAAGAGGTGGTGGTGGAGGAGGAGAAATTCGTTGCTGCCTCCCTCCCTCCCCAGCCCGGCAGCATGGCAGGGCAAAGCCAGGACGCCCAGGGTCAGGATGCCAAAAGGGAGGCCAGCTGCTGCCCCGTCAGGACTGCGCCCTCCCAGGCTCTGCTGGCCGCTTTCCTCCTCTCGGTGCTGTCCGTGGCTTCCTGTATGTATCTGGGGATGAAGATCAGCGACCTTCAGACCAGGGTCTTCCTCATCGAGGCCGCCCAAGGAGACCTGTCTTCTTCTGCCGCCGCCGCCTACCAGCCGCTGCCCGGCTCATCTTTGGATCAGCTGAATTCCCTGGTGCAGGAAAAAGTGGAGCGACTTCTGGCTCAGGTGTGGTCGCCCTTGGAAACTCGGGGTAGAAACGAGGGCATCCCAGGAAGGAATGCCCTTAGCAGGCTTGCTGGCTCGAGACCGTGTGTGTTTGTGGAGAGTTGATTGCCCAGGGGTGCGTTTGTGTCTCCTAGATGTAAGCCAGAGACAACAAACAAAAAGTATAGGTTGTTTTATGTGCCTGTGGCAGAAAGAGGGAGAGCCAAGGAGAGGGAGAAAGGAACTGGGTAAATATTCGGGAGAGAGGGGGGGAGGGAGAGTGAAACAGTGAAATGTTTGTGTTTGGATGTACTGGAATGAAGAAGTGAGAGGACTAAACGCTAAATCTGGAGTTTGTCATGTTTGGAGTAGAAGCCTTGAGATGACTGGGACTTCAGTCACAACTGACTTCAAGTACCATTTTGTTCCAGTGTGTCTTCTCTAGAGAGCAGTAATGGTGGATTTGGCACCAACTAAGTTAGAACTAATTTTATCTGATGGGGAGGTGATTTGGGGGCAAGGCTCCCATGGTTTAACCTTTCAGTCTCTGCCAGATGCAGCCTCTCCATTATTCAGTTACTTTACAGAGTAGCAGTGACAATAAAGAGTGCATCTGAGCATGCATGGTGTGTCTTTCTTAATGTATATGATTAATTTTTGCTGATAGGGGCATAATTTGGGACCAGCTCACCACAGCTTGGCCCTTTAATCTCTTTTTAATACCCAAGAGGCAATTTCTTCATGATTCTGCTGTTTTATGGTCCTAAAATAGCAATGAAGAGTGCCTCTGAACATGTACAATGTGCTCTCTTCACATTAATGCCCACAGTATATGCATAGACTAGAAGGGAAGAAAGTAACAAGCCAAACAGTGTGCTATCTGGGCGAGCTTGAACCAGAAGGATTTTGGAGTGCTATGAATTAAAGGCAGAAAGGAGTTTCTGTGTTATTCCAAGGGCAGGAATACAGGAACAGCTTTATAAAATCAGAGATGACTTGGGGAGAGAAAAGACACAGGCAACAAAATTAGCACTGCTTCATGTATATTTCAAAATGAGGCTGTTCCCACTGAGTCATAAGAACCCCCCCCCCCCCCTTATTTCATGGTTAGCACTGGGACTCTTAAATGTTTTAAGTGAGATCCTTTGGAAGATAAAAATGTTCCATGCTTGAGGCTCTCAACAAGAAGCCCATGCAGACATGTGGCTGTAAAGTGTAGATCCAAGTTTCAATGGGTTGCCAGGATTGGTCCCCAGGGACCACTTGGCAGGCAGCCTGTAAAATTCAATTGGCAGCAGTTTGGCCTCTAATGTGGTAGCATTTGACCTTCATATATAAAATATTCATTGTTCTCCCATCTCTAATTTGCTGATATTCATCCTTCTCAAAACCAAGTTTGCTGCATTTATTTTGGGCTTTACAAATGCTGTGGGAAAAATATGGGTGACAACATTTTCACATAACAAGACAACACATTGGTGCGAGGGTGATGCAAATGGAAGACTCTGTGCGCATGTGTGTGCAGGCGCACACGTGCATTTGAGAAAGAGAATTTTTAAGCCAAGGTTTCTTGTTGAAGGGAGCAAATGATCTGAGTTGACTGAACATCAAGTGTGGGAAGCCATTGTCGGCTTAGTTGGCTATGAAATAGCTGTAAATCATGACTACATATGCAAATAGATTTTACATCAGCTCTCTTATTCATAGTTTGCTGCTAGGACTAACACATGGTCTACCACATTTTCAACCATTTTCTGTTCTTCCTTACAGAAGTCTTATGAGCATATGGCAAAAGTCAGGATTGCGAGAGAAGCTCCTCCAGAATGCAAGTGCCCACCAGGTAAATGGGAAGAGGTTGGAAACACTTGCATGCATTCAGACAGCGCAGTTTTTTACCTAGTGACTTTCAACCTGTGTTCAACAGAGTCCAGTGTAGGAAATATTATTTTCTTTTGGACTACAGCTCCCAGAATTCCAAGCAGTAGCCATGCTCATTGTGGAATTCAGCGAGTTGTAGAGGCAGTAATAACTACTCTAATCTTGCAAATAATGGCACATAGTAAACTTAACATTGAAATGCCTTTTTTGATAATTTGATCACGACAAAGAAGGCTGTGAAAATAAATGTTTGAAAGTTACCTTCTGTCTTTTGGATGTAGGGATTGACTGCAGGGAAGTTACTGATTACAGTGCAGTACTGGTAGTTTACTTGGAAGTATACTTCCTTGAAATCCGTTGGACTTCCTCAGAGTAGAATTTTATAGAAACACCTTATTAATATTGAATAGCAGCTTAGCTTTACTATAAGAAAGACAATTTCACTTAAATCAGTGGGACCTGTTAAGGTCTTGGCCTTAATTTTTTTTTCAATCTGAGCAATATGATCCTAAACATTCTGATAAAAATTTAAATACAAGGAATTCAATAAGATTCGGTTTCAGATTGCACGGTGAGAATGGAACCCTGTACCCACTTACCTATGCTTGTGGACCTTTTAATTCACTGGGGTTTTCTTCTGTGTAGACATGTGTAGGTTTGCAATCAAAAAACCTATCTATACTGTAGTTGTTTGGTAGTAAATGGTATTGGGGTGTACATCTAGTAAAAACACATTATCTACACTTACCTACAGGAAAAGCCCATTGAATTCAACAGGATTTACTTCCAAGTAAACATAACACTGCCGATCCACATCTTTTAAAAGTAGGGGGCATCCTGATAGATAAAGTATACATCTAAGTAAATGTAATTATGACTGAAGTACTGGATAAATAAAAAAACCCTAATAATACAAGCATTTCAGAGATGTTTGCATTTACCCAGAAGAGCACATATTCTAACATTATGTAAGATTTCATTTGTTCTCAGCAGCTGTTTGGTGCCTCTAAAAAGAGCAATATGTTAAGTACATCAGACAGCTAAAAAACCAGATCCAAAAACAATTTTAGTACTTGGTTTCATTTTGTGTCGAAGAATACATAAACGTTTGGGTTACTGTTTCCTCCATCATTATAAAGGGATATTTTACCAAGTGACTGCATGTCTCATGTTGTATATTATTACTCAGAATATGAGAACAGTACTGAAATCCATTAACTTCACTGGAAATTCTTTGCAAGCTACTCTTTAAATGTTGGATTCTGGTATCAATGATTTGTGAAAGGTTATGATTTCCCTCTTGTATATCTTTTTGTGGAGGGTCTTGTGCAGTTTTGGCATGTGTTTCTTATCCCTGCAACATTTATTTGGGTGTGTTTAGAAGTTAATGGTCAATCTTTTCCTCCAGGCTACTTGAAATCAGAGCACCCACAGAATATGGTGTACCACTTAACCAAAATTATATAAATTTAAAGGGTATGGAATAATGATGAGTATTTAACCTTTTAAAGTTCAGAGAAATTGTTTGTTTATTTGCTAGTTACATGAAACAAGGACTTTGACCCTGGCAACTTGTACATTAAAGTGCTTGACACTTTAATCCGCCATTCATATATTGTTTACATCAGTGGTTCCCAATCTTGGGTAACCCAGGTGTTCTTGGACTGCAGTTCTCAGAAGCCTTCACTACCACCTGTGCTGGCTTGGGTTTTTGGGAACTGCAGTCCGAGAACACCTAGGCTGCACAGAGCCTCGTGGCGCAGTGGTTAAACTGCTGTACTGCAGCCAAAACTGTGCTCACGACCTGGGGTTCAATTCCCAGGTAGCCGGCTCAAGGTTGACTCAGCCTTCTATCCTTCCGAGGTTGGTGAAATGAGTACCCAGCTTGCTGGAGGATGGGGCAATGTGTAGCCTGCATAATTAACTTGTAAACTGCCCAGAGAGTGCTTGAAGCACTATGGGGTGGTATATAAGCAGCACGCTTTGCTTTGCTTTTTGCTGCCCAAAGTTAGGAACTACTGGTCTGTGTGATTCCTGTAGAATAGGAAGACATTTCTGAAACAGGTGTTGAATACATTTGTCATGCAGAGATCCACGTGTGAGTGACTGTTTGTGCCTTGATGTCTTCATTATGGCCTTGATAATACCCTGTTTTCCTGAAAATACGACCTAACCTGAAAATAAGCCCTAGTATGATTTTTCAGGATGCTCATAATATAAGCCCTACCCCCAAAATAAGCCCTAGTTAAGTGAAACCCTCGCCCTCTACCATTGTGCAGCAATCAGAAGATGACAGGACTGTATTTGAATAAATGTAGACTGTTGTATATGAAAAAAAAGAAGAAGAAAAGAAAACATCCCCTGAAAATAAGCCCTAATGCATTCTTGGAGAAAAATAAATATAAGACCCTGTCTTATTTTCAGGGAAACACGGTATAAGACTGTCAGGCAGTGAGAACATGCCATGAACCTAAAGTTGTAATGTGGAGTACAGCCCCACACCCCAGCAATCATGTGATGGCTTATTTATATGAGTAACATGAACACATGTGAAGTGGATGACTGAACCTTAGAACTGTCCACAATTTCATGCATTATCCAAAGAAAAATCATATTGGCATCCAAGTGTACTATCAACAGAAATCCACAATTGAGTTGTGATTACCTGCTGAATACAGTGTTGAACATATTTACAACCATGTGTTTCTCCAATTTATTCTTTAAATCCTCAGATCAAGTATCTTTGGCTGTATTGAAAATATGTCTGAATTAGCCTTTACCACAATGATCCATATCAAAATTTAAGCTCTTCATCATCATGTTTACCATTTTTGATATTCAGAGATGGACCAAGATGCAAGAGACTTGGGTTCAAATGCCTGCTTGGCCATGGAAACTCAGGGGAGGATAGTAATGGTAACATGCTATCAAGTTGATTCTGATCTATGGAGACCTTTTCTGGCATTTCCTAGGTATACAGTATTCAGAAGTGGTTTTTCTTGGCGAGTTCTGAGACCATGTAGCTATCTCAAGGCCACATATTCTGGTTGTTCTTCCAAGAGACAGAATGGGGAATCACACTCCTTATCAAGATGATGAACTCACTGAGCTTTCCAGCCAATTATAGTAATAGTAAAACTACTTCTTAGTTTTGAACCTGTCAGAGTCAGCATGAGTCAGATGTGACTTGATGGTACATAACATACAAGCTAAAGAGAGATATTTTAGTATCCAAGTTAGTCTTTTAGAACAATAAAAGAAAAGAAAATAAACAGCAAGTGAATTGATCTTTTCTGTGTGTCCAGTTGACCTTAGACATGCTGTTTAGACATGCTGATCTTAGACATAAACTTATAACTTGTATAAAACTTTTATTTGTCTAAAACAAAGGTCCATGACAGTGCCTATCTTATGCTTCAAATAAGCAACGTTTAACTAAGGCACACTCATATATGTACATGAAGGCAGAGTAGATTGTCCAAAGCAATAATAGTATCTGAAGAAGCACCATATTATCTGGATAAAAATGTTGCTTTTCTTAGCCAGAGCACACAAACATTTTATCAGGTTTCGGCCAAAATGTATATGGAGCAAATACTTCAGATAAAACTGAGGCATCAGTGGGCATGCCTGTTTTTCTTCTTCTTTCCTGTAGTGGTGCATTTTCAGAATTTATAGAACCACTATGTTCACTTTGAGTTTGAATATAATGCAGAATCAGGCTTATTAAATCCATTGAATAGACTAAGGCATGTATAACTGTTTTCATTTCAAGCCTTAACATTTAGTATTGGAACAAACATATATTATTAACTCTAGTTGATAAACAAAGCTCTCCCGGTCTACTCTCAGCCTTGATAGTTTCTGTGTACAATCTGCATTTGTTCCACATCTTGCTTTTCTTCTTTGTCACCGCTAGAGCTCCACATTATACCAACTATTACCTGAGCCCTCTCTGTCTGTTTGGGCTTTTTGTTCCTGTTTTAACTATTGTGTTCCATGAGACTAAATCCACTGGATTTATAAGCAGTGAAAAAACATATGTCCAAATAATGTCAAAAGATGCATGTTAAGAAACACCATGTGTCAGGAATAAGAACTTAAAAGTTTAGGTTATATTAAGGTGAATGTAACATTAATAATATTTTATGAGGAGAGCTTAAATTGTCATGGGATGAGAACTGAAGGAAGGTGTTTCTATCTTTTGATCAATAGTTATTCTTAAAACAGGCTGATCTTTTCAGAAATCTTAATGTTATCAGGTGCATGACTACTGTATCAGAACATGTAATTAAAATTGGCATAAGGTGTGCCATGCACCATAGCATATGCATCTGGTGAAGCAAGCAACAGTCTATGAATAGTCATTAATATACCACATGACTCTTTGTTGTTTTTATTGCAGCAGGATTAAGAAAGCTGTCCCTCCAAGGAATTGAGTTCAACTTTCAGACTGAGACTGAACGAATACTAAAAACTTTCCCTTCCACAACTAATAATTTATAGTCATGATGAACATTCAAGACATATTTGAATAAAATAATTACAAGTGCTGTCACTTCCCAGTGAAATAAAGAGGTAGCTTGAACCTGGCAGATCCAATGGCCACTCTAGCGACTGTTTCCTGTATAACTTTCTGTCTTATGTTAGTCGCTGATAGAACTTGGGGGGAAAATTGGATGATGAATTCCAGAATCCCCAAGGCAGCATGATGGATTTTAGTAATATTAAGACTCTTATGATGATGCAGTTTTGGAAATGTCTGAAACAATGGTGGAAATCCTGTTGCTATCACCTAGAGTAGGCCCATTGAATCCAAAGGGGATTGGTGAGTCACTTCCTCTGTAAGTGCCATTGATTTAAATTGGTCTACTCTAGTTGTGACTTATATTAAAGTTGCAACTACAGTAGGCTCATTTGAACCAATGAAACTTATGGAGGAGTTGATTCACTAAATCCCCACTGATTCAGTAGGCCTGCTGTTATGCAACTTAGGTTGTGGCCATACAGACATATAGCATAAGCACTTGGGACTGCTTATAGCATGGTCCGGTGTAAGCTGTTTCCTGGCGATCACACAGTGCAGAGGGAATAATGGTCCAGCTCTTTCCTGAACTGTGCTCAAGCTGGACCTTTTTGGTCCAGCAATAGTGCTATTATTGTTTGGAGCCAGGCTGAAGTGATTTCCCTGAAACACAGAAGGTTTGCTTTAAGGGAGATCGTTCCTGGCAAAATGACATTTTCCTTTGATGCAATCAGATGCACAACTTTCTTGCCATCTGATGGTACCCTTATTATGCTAAACAATGAATTTCAGCCACTGACAACAAAAGGAAAAGAGTAACAATATGTACTTAAGTTTCTGGCCTATAATGCAGGAGAAACAAATACTTGTACTGCTTAAACCAATCAAAGTATAACTATCAAAGAAGTTAAAGGATGCCCACACACAAGGAACAGAAAATCCATTGCAGTCTCATATCTGTTCAAAATAATCCTCATTTGAGATCAAGGAAGCTTATTCTTATGTATATTGTAGAGGATAGTAGCCTAACACTTAATGTGTAAACATGTTTGCTTAGAAAGAGGTTTCGTTGAATCAAATGAGATTAATAGCTGGCGAGAATCAGAGGCTATGCAAGAAATCAAGTGAACCGGGAAGAATGGTTAATAATTAAAGATGGAATAAGATCTGGCAGTCTGTAAAACAAAATCAGTAATGGAGAAAGGAGTTCACTTATTTTGCAGAAGAGAGGGCCTTGAAATCAATGCCTTTATATATATATCAATTCCATATAAACATATATATTCCATTCCTGGTCCAATTGTCCATGATAGAAAATGGGAAACTCGCTGTGATGAATATATATTATGCTGAGGGCTTCTGATCACACAATTTTAACATGGGTTGAGACAGTCTGTGCAAGACACTGAAGCTTAATATATGACCACTTAATTTTGCAAATAGCTGTTGTATAACTTGTTGAGTCCATGCAATTGTTCAGTGTTTCTTAACTTTTAAAAGTCTTCATTTTATATAGATTAATGGCACACTGATCTTTGTGGGGTTTTGCTCTTCCTTCCATTACCCTAAGCTATATAAATACTGTAACACTGGCATTTTAAAAACATTGCTTCCTCTCCTTAGCTTAACCCCCCCCCCCAACACTTGTAGTTTACGGTACTTTCCACTCTATGGGCACTACTGTTATTCTGAATTGTTTCTTTCTTTCACCACCTGCGCCTGTTTTGTGCTGCTTCTCCAAGATTCCCATAGTTTTTCAACTGAAATGTTCTCAAGCTTACTGTGCAATTAGCCATGATAAGGCTATCAAGTGTTCTTCACTCTGTGGTGGTGTATGGAACTGTGAGAAACAAATACACATTATAGGCGAAGCATATTTATAGTTTAGATTTAGGTGGAAACAAAATTCTATGCTGAAGAAAGATGTGAACTGATTAGTTGTAGCATAAATGGGCAGAACGTCTCATTGTTTATCATTAATGCTGTACCGTCTATGTATGTCTTCCAGATGGAATTCTGTAAAAGTCTGTTGGAACAAAACCAGCCTAATATTTTGCAGCAACTCAAAGAATGAGGTATTGCCCTCTTCAATCAGGAAATAAAGAGTGACACAAATATTGCGGCATAAGCCTTCATGGACGACAGTCCATTTCATCAGGTGCCTAAAGTGTCCCCCTGAACTGAGTATTCTACATATTTATAACTCAGGATAACAACAGCTTCAAGCACTCTCTGGGCGGTTTACAATTTTTAATTATAAGGGCTACACATTGCCCCCCCAGCAAGCTGGGTACTCATTTTACCGACCTCGGAAGGATAGAAGGCTGAGTCAGCCTTGAGCTGGCTACCTGGAATTGAACCCCAGGCCGTGAGCACAGTTTTGGCTGCAGTACAGTGGTTTAACCACTGCGCCACGAAGCTCTTAAGAAAGAAAGCTGAAGTGGATTCCACAGATCATACAGGCTAAAATAAGGAAGGGAGATATATGTTGAGTCATGGATTTCCATTCATAGGGAACAACGGGGAAAATGGGCGTGGTTGTGATAGAGTGAAAATTGTGAGTGGCTAAAGATGGTAACTGGAGGCCCAGAAGTCACACATAGGGATATAATGGAACTTGTTTGGAAAACAAAATGGTATGAGAAACAAGGAAAAATATTTGAAGAGATGAAGTGCACATCCCAAATAGTAGAAAAGGTGAATAATTGTGGACCAGAGAGGTGAATGAGATGTGGAAGAGGAAGACCCAATAGAAGAAGGTTGTACTTGCAAAGGTGAGAGAGTGCCAAAATATAAACCAGAATTTTAGCGAGGAGAGATTAGAAATATTTCTGTGGCATATGTACTACTACCATATGAACACCAAACCATCCTGAACACACTCCCAGTTTTTCTGATTGTGGAAGTCTGGTAGGGTCAGGCTGAATAGCATTTGAATAGGAAACCACCAGGGAATAGTAGGAATTTCTTGGTAGGGTTAGAAGAGAATTCTGCCCAAAATCCTGGAAAGAGATTTCTGCTAGTCATAGATCACAGTACTGTACTAGACAGAACAACGAATGTCTGACTTTGTATATAAGGCAGTTTCGTAGGTTCCTGTGGAACTGATGTAGATCAAGTTAGTATAGTAGTGTAACTGAGCAAGAAAAACAATAGAAAAGAATGAAGAGAGCAAGAATTTAAGAGGAACAAATTCTGCAAAGCTTTTTGATTTGCTTCAAAGGCATTATTTCTTAAGGAGCACAACTGTGACTTTAATTTTGTTAAGAGATTAGAAACTGGATTAAGGGGCGGTATTTAACTGGAACGTACACAGGGATATGACGTTGACAATGCAATACTATAGCAACACATTCTAATTTTCAGTGTTCCATTAAAGATTTGCTTCCTGAGGCATTACAGTTGTAAGGAGACTCATACAAGGGAGGATAAATCAATTGTAGGGATTAAAACAATCCAGAAATTGATAGCAGCAGGGTATTTGCTACTTTAGTATGACCAAAGCTGGACAGAGTACAGAAGGTGTAGAAAAGAGGAGATACAGTAGTTGCAGCTATGAGAAAGCTGGAAAGAAAATGTGTGGCTCTTAAAAATTAAAAACAGCAACAACAACAAAAACAATATCCAGCTTCTTTATTGACAGTCTTGTTTCTGTGTTGTTGTTTTTTGTATCCCTTGTTAAACTGCTATACTGCAGCCAAAACTGTGCTCATGACCCGGGGTTCAATCCCAGGTAGCCGGCTCAAGGTTGACTCAGCCTTCTATCCTTCTGAGGTCAATAAAATGAGTACCCAGCCTGCATAATTAACTTGTAAACTGCCCAGAGACTGCTTGAAGCACTATGGGGTGGTATATAAGCAGCACACTTTGCTTTGTTCCTACAGATAATTTACTTTTATGGAGTTTCGCCGTTAGTATTTTTATGCTTCATACTGATGTGCAGTAGCGTAAAGGCTTTTTCTTAATCTATTTACATGTACTGATTTTTTCCCTTCCTCAGTAGAAATAGACTTTATTGGCTAAGATAAAATCTTTTAATTCTGCTCAGCATGGGGCAGAAGTAATATTGAACAGAATACAGAGATGAACTGAGGTTACAAAATTTAGCTGAAGTATGGCACTTGTGAAAAATTACACATAGTTTTGGAAAAGATATTACACATTTCTTTAAATTTATTTAAAAATTTGTTGTATTTTCTCTGTTTTGGTTGACAGATTTGGAAAAGAATCAAATTTCCTTTTTCAGCAAACAGCAAAAAGCTTTGAATTTCATTTTTGTTACAGATATATGCATGTGAAAAAAAAAGAATTCAGATCTTCTGCCTACAATGACATATTTGGTGGGTTGTAGGATTCTTGTTTTAGTAGTTCTTAAAAAATATCTCTCAGATAGAAGTTGGGTTTGTTTTCAAATCTCTCTTGTGCTCTTGCACTCTTTCTAATTCTCTTGCTTGTGGTTATTTGCAAAAGAATGTTGCTGAAATAGCAATATAAAATAACAACAGCAACATAATATGGTACAAGATAGCAAAGTAAACTAAGCAGTGACTTCCTGGTCTTGTTGGAGAAAAGGGCTTTTTGGACAGTGCTGTGTATTACTTCATTTCAAAATGTAGTATTGTACATGCTATCTTTGGGTGCCATCATCCTCATTCAGGTTAGTGAGGCCTTGAAGATTTGCCCTCAAAGCCTGTTCTGTGGGGCTACTGTCCGATTTAAGTCTCCATCAGCTGTGATAAAGCTCACTGGGTATGTTCAGGCTGATCATGATCTTTCATCTTAAAACTGTAATTTTATCAGTAATCTTAAAACCATCCTGTCATTTGTAATCCTTGAATTCCATGTAAAATGCCACTTGAGATGAGTAGATGGTAGCTTACCTAAGACCATGAAGGGCATAAGATTTCAACTAGAATACCTCTGTTCAGAGATCATAATATCTATAGATAATAATATCTATTATTTAAATAACAACAAAAAGAGGTCTGAGTGACTTTAGCTAAATAAACTTGTGGAATGTGCAGGGAGGGAAGTGTCTGGATTGGCAACTACAGCTGAAAAGCAATTGGCAAGAAACATAAAGCACCTATTTTCTCTGCTCCTTCTTTACCCATTCCTGAAGGTAATTTCTGGAAAAAGTAGCTGTTGAGATAGCAATATATATATTTGCATCTGTCACATAGCTTGGCCTGTAGCAGCTACACAACAATTGAGGGTCTAGTCATAATAAGTGAGTATGCAGTCCTGTGCACATGAAGTTAGAAGCTTTATTCTGGTAGGCAATGTGGGAAAACTTCTGTTTCTGTGTGAGTATACCTAGTTACAGTTCTGGATGACAGCTCACTATGTTGGCTGGGGCTGAGGCCATTTTCAGAGTTGCCATTTCCCCCAAAACCTTTCCCAGCTTTATCAGAGAGTGGGAATGGAACAATGGGGTGTATCATGTCTGTTGGCTTCATTTTGAGTTTGCTCCATGTATTTGAGCTCAGGTTTAGGACCACTGTGGGGCAATGGCTTGGGTGTCAGACTAGGCTTCGGTGGGATATAACTTATTATATAGAAGTAGAATTTAGCTACTATCCCCTTTACTAGATGAAAGAATCAGAGTAAAATTTACCTAGAATCTTGAATGAAACAGGTAGGCACAATTGGCCTGCCTTCAGTCTCTTTGTTTATATATTTAAAAACAAACTCTCATGCCTATTGGAAAATAGTAGAATTCTCATGATGTCTTGCATTGATGTTTGTTTCTAGTTCATAATTATATATTTGGGGAGTGGAGATGGTGAGAATCCCCTCCAGAGAGGCATTCATTAAATTAGACTATAAGATAATTCAGTTATTAGAAAGTAAAATCACACCTGAGGTTTGAAAGGGAAGGGGTAGGAGCAAAGTCCAGAGTGGAACAATAGTGTGTTATCACGCTTGTCTTTGGATTTTTCGCTCATTTTGAGTGCTTAAGTGAATTTTGCTCTTTTGTTCTGCCCCTTTTTTCATTTTGGCTTGTAGTTTGAAGGAAATACTTCCTTGTTTATGAATTCTATAATCTATTGAACTTTAAAGGTCAGCCTACACTGTTCAGAGAGTGTAAAGCTTAGCTTTTCTCAATTAATATTTAATGGACTACATTCAAGGTTTTGTGCCATGTAAATATAGCATTTTGGGGGGTTTCAACACTAATTAAATATTTGGGGTAGTAGAATCATGAGTTCACACTAAAGAAAATGACCTTCTTTTATAAACTGGATCACTTTATCCCCCTCTGACCCAAAGTATGAAAAGGTTTAATTGTTGATACGTTATGCACAATTTAGCAGAAGATAGTTGTGATTGAAGCTTTGGTCTCAACATATGCTTACATGGGTAGAGCCCATCCTTTTAAGAACCCAGAATGCGGAAGTGTGCAATTTACTTTTTAAAAAAGTACATCTAGAATTTCCCAGAGAGCCAAAACAGAAGTCTGTGCACTACTCTTGAAATGTTAGTTTAAAAAGTAACCAGTTATAAACAGTTCCTGTAATAAAAATAACTTTGGTATAAAAATTGCATGGAATAAGTTTATTTGGAAGAGAAAGAAGCTACATTGTAGACTGCCTGCCATTGGTCATGCCTGGAGCTAAACTGGGTTGGTTATTCTGTTTAGCCTAATAAAGTACTATTAATAGGTCTTGGATGGAGACTAATGGGCCGTGATTGTTCAGACTCTTTGGGAAAATTCATGTTGGTATTAAAGAGCATTTGTGTCGAACTGAAGCCAGATTGCCTTTCTCCATCTCCTAAATAATTTTCTTTCTTTCTTTCTTTTGGGTGTCTGAGTATCCCCCTCTGACTGCATTCAGAGTTTTTTTTTTGCACTGTGATGCATGTGCAACATTACAAAGAGGGTTACTCACATCCTTTTGTGCCTAGACACACTAACCTTTTTGTTAGGCCATGACTGGTCACTTCAGTTTAAACCTTATGAAACTTCTCTGAGTATGGAGGGAGCCTCGAGAGGAACTTTGTTTGACACACAGTCTCCAGTTCAAAGTCTAGCAGGATAGTTTGGCATTCCATGGGAAGGGGCTTGAGGAGGGGAAGGTTTTCATAGCGAATGGATAGATTTTTTTTTGCCACTTGAAACCATACAGAAGATTCAATGGTGCTGCTACTTACATATAATGTGCATTTGTATGGCTACTACATGTGGAAATATATTATTGGATGATAAGAATAGTGGAACATATACTTCAGGCTGTTGGTCTTTTCTTTTCCTTTATTTATTATTTATTTATTTATTTATTGAGCTTATAAGCTGCCCATTTAGACATAGTCTACTCTGGGCGGCTCACAAACACGTAATAAAAACAATTAATATGGTGAGGCTTAAGCTGTCCTTTCTGTGTAAAGAAAACAGTTTGAATGGGAACATCACTTCCATAAAGAGAGTTATTATGTGTGCACATAGTTTCTGTGGTGAACATTAATTCTATATTTGAAATACAGTCAAAGGCTACAATAAGAACCACCTGAATGCCCATTGCTTGTGTCTTCCAAGTGATGTAATTAATTATTTCAATTACAGTGGTACCTCGACTTATGATCATCTCCACTTGTAAACGATTCAAGTTACGAACAGCTCTGGTCGCAAAAGTTGCTTCAACTTGTGAACGGAGTGGAACCTCAATTTATGAATGAAAAAGAAAAGAAAAAAAACTTTCCTGCCCTTTTTTTGACTTAAGTTCACCTTAGATCAAAAGAAGAAAAAAATAAAAAAATCACTCCCTAGTGGTAGAGTACGGATTAACCTGCCTTGCATTAGTTCCTATGGGAACTAATGCCTCTACCTACGAATAGCACCTCAAAATACAAACGAAAAACAGCTTGAACGGATTAAATGGCTTTCAATGCATTCCTATGGAAAAGTTTGCCTCGACTTACCAACTTTTTGACGTACGAACGCTGTTCCAATATGGATTAAGTTCATAAGTCGAGGTACCACTATAATACATAAGAGGCAGGATAAATTATTTTATTTTTATTTATTGTATTTATTAAATTTATACCCCACTCATCTAGACTAAAGTCTACTATATTTTTATATATACAGTGGTGCCTCGCATTATGACGTTAATTCGTTCCAGCAAAATCGCGCAAAGCGAAAAAAGCCTATTCAGACCATCGTTTTGCAATCGCGATTGCAAAAACGTCATTGTAATGCAGTTTTGTCATAATGCAGGACAATCGTAAAGTGTATGTGTGTGTATATATATATATATATGTGTGTAATTACAGACTTTCTCCTCCTGTGCAGTGACTCCCATGACTTTTACACGATTAAAGGGATTACAGGTGCAGGAACTGTGGCACAGAATTTGGAAGTCTTTAATTTCTGAAAATCACCTCTTCCTAATGACATCATCAGTCCATTTTAGGCATAGTTCTGCCAACAGGAGGGGAGGGAGTCTATCTGTAATTTTCTCTTTTCAAACTCTGCTGTGGGGTACTTACTCCTACAAAGCATGTATAAGCGTTGTGCCAGGATAAATGCATGGAAGGGTTTCTAGGTACAAGACTTCATTTGAGCATAATTACTCTAAAATGAGAATATCCTGCAGGAGATGAGTTGTGACAAAGAAATCTTGACAGGAATGAACTAATGTGTCATGGAAATGGGAAAAGGACTTTGGAGGATGCTTAATTTTGCTTTGTCTTGGGAAAGATAAATGACAACAAAATACACACTTTTAAAACTATATCCAGTTGTTACTCCCTTCTACAGTCAGGCCCAGTGAATTACTGGGATTTACATAAGGGTTTAGATACAAAAGCCCCATTAATTCACTGAGTGTAGTTAGGGCTGAGTCTTGGATTTAGCCCTTAAATTGAGACTCTCAAGGTATAGTTTTTGTCAGGGGCTGTGCGAGATGGGAAGTGAATGACTGTACCACATATTGTACAGGATCCAGTTTCCACATCATAGCCAGAGAGCCCCACCTGTCTTGCTTACCTGCCAACATCTCTGACCCTCCTGCCAGAACAGATAGCTGCCACCACAGCACCTCCCCAAAGAAAATCAAGGGGAAGATCAAGGGAGAAATAATGTTGCTGGTGGTGTTTGTGTTGGCTGCATCCCTGTAAGCCATTGGAGGAGGCTGACACAGGGGTGCTTTCTGAAGTGCAGCAGGACATTCAGGGAAAAAAGCCAGCTGTTTGTACAGATGACCTAGAGAAGCCTGAGCCTCCTCCAGTGGCATACAGGGGTGCTATCATACTACCTGTTCTTGTCATTACCGGAGTCAACATAATAGTTCATGTCAATTTCTTTCATTCTCCACTTTATTCTGTTGGTGGAAGCAGGGAGACGTTCCTGCTTCTTTGTATAGATGGCCTTAGGAAGCACTGTTGCCACTGTGTTCCGCAGCACAGCGGAAATATTAAGCAAAATGAAGAAATATTAAGCAGTGACTGAGGGCAGAATTTGTTAAAATGTTGTCCTGCTTTACAGGAAGGGTGTGAGACAGTCAGAAGACAGTTGTCTGGGACTTTCTACTGATTGCAAATGGATTTTTTTTGCCACCTTTTAGACATAAGACATAAGAAATTTATTTGTCATTGCGCTCACAAGTGGGTGCAACGAAATGAGGTGCTCTTCCCCAAGGTAAAACTGGACAACACTACAAAAAAAAGTTAAAATATACACAACTTTCACCATCCAAATATAGATACCCCGTTTTCTCTCAGCAATTAAAATTCCACCAAAAACACCCTTGTAAACATGCAACACTTTTTCACCTCTCTTTTCCATTATTCCCCTAGTTTTGCCCAGTTTGTCCTTATGGTGGCAATGGTCTTTCGGTGCAAAAGAGGATATATATATATATATCCTGGGCCAGCGTCTTTGGCCTCCGCTAGTGCAAGGGAAGTGAGGAGTAATTCTATTCCTGGTCAGTGGAGATAATTCACTGGTAGGGCTGAACTAGAAGTCATATCTAAAAACATTTTTTTAAAAAAAAATTGGCAATCATTTATAATGGGAATAGGTGGCTATCTTTCTATTTTGTAGTATTATTGAACCGTGTATGCCTTTGTAGCACTCATGCTGGCATCTTAGAAACTGATTTCCTACTTTATTGTCTTACTATTTTAAAAGCCTTTCAGTTGTTTCCCCAGGCATCTATCTTCAGTTTCTGATTAGCTTGAAAGCAATTCTTTTTCAGAAGTTTCCTTTATGGAATATGGCGAGTCTGGATCACATCTTGTTTATTGCTGATGTCTGCCAAGATTCCCCCCCCCCACAAGCAAATCTTAAGTTTTATGGGTCAAATTTACATGACCCTCCCATCTCCCACTAGTCATCTTAATATCTCACAAACAGCTATGTATGTAATATTATATTGAATGAAATATTATAAATAGGCTTTTGTCTAGAAATAGGGGTGGTTCCCATGAACAGTTGTTGAATAATGAATAATATATATTCAGATTTTGTATCCTTTTATGTTAAAAGGTTAGGAACATTAAAAAAATCAAAGTATTCAACAGGACAGAGTGGTTTTAGTGTTTTATGCTTAAATTTTTGATTCTGAGTAATGATTATCTTTCTTATTCCTTGTATATGACAAGAATAACAAGCAAAAATGTTTCATGTTGCGCAGAGAACTTTTAACCATACACCACATTTTAGCATGTGTTCTGCGTTACACTTGGATAATAATCTGGTTGTTCAGGAATACGTTTTTTTCTTCCTGCTTATTTTTGGTGGCAACATTTTCTGAAGGTACAACTACTCTGAATATACTATGGATACATATCTTTGTTTGGGTTTTCTATTATGTGTATACTGACAGATTCCAAGTTGTTCTTTAAAACAAAATTACAATATAAACATAAATGAAATGCAACAAAGTCCTGTGATGACTTCAAGACTCAGAGTTTTGTTGACAGAAAAGTAAATGAACTGCATTTGAGTTTTTTTAATACAATGGGCCAAAATTCCTCAAAGCTTATGTTAAATAAAACTTGTTAGCCTTCAAGGTGCTACATAACTCTTGGTGGTTTTGGTTGCAGTAGACTGTAATGATCACTTCCTTTTAGAAGATTGTACATGGAATAGAAGCAAGTACACATTTACTAACTCTTTTATAAACATGAGAGTATAATACACGGACAATTAACAAGATGGTTTTCATGTTGAGATTTGTTTTAGATGGGCCTAATTCAAGTCATTTTGGTATATGATGGAAAGGACAATATGTCCTGATGTCCAGATTCCACAAATGAAAACTGACAAAACTAGACATTCAATGCTGCTTCAACACTATTTGAGCAACAATGTCCTCTGCTGCAGAGGTCATCAGCCTGCGGTCCGTGGCCTGGTGCTGGTCCGTAGCCTGAGCTGGGCCGGGCTGCAGAGCCAGACCTCCTGTCCCCCCCACACACATTCCCCTCCACACAGCTGCTTAGCGCACATGCGTGCATGCTAGCGCTGGTGTGAGCGCTCCCCCACCCCTTCATGCATGCGCCGAGCATCCATGCAAAGGGGTGGGGTGGGCGTGTAGCTGGGCGTGCAGGTGCTCCTGCGCATGTGTAAAGGAGTGGGGGAGCACACACCTTGGTGCTGGCAGGCGTGAGCTCCCCCACTGCTTCGCGCATGCACCCGAGAGCGCCCGCACGAGCGCAGGGGGGTGCCCTGCCTTCCTCAGAGGCTCAGCCGGTCCGTGGTGCCAAAAAGGTTGGGGACTACTGCTCTACTGCACCTTAGCGCAGGTGGCTAGCTTTGGAGATGCAGTGAGATACAGTGACACACATAGTTTTGTCATTCAACATCTTGCTGTTGCTTCCTGCTCTTCTGGTGTATTCTGCCTCACACTGCCTAATGGTAGCGTTACCTCTGATTTCTCATTGAACTTCATGAGAAATTGCATTAAAATCTGTGGGATTCTCTAGAAAATTATATGAACTGCTGAGAACCTCAGTTGTCATTGTAGATAGATGTAATGGCTACCCAGTCAAGGCCCACTACAGCCACACTACCCTTCCTGTCCTGAGGCAGGTGAGCCCAGGGAAGAGCTAGATGGAGGGGAGACTATAGAACCTGATTGAGACCATATCACTTCCAGATACTACTATCCACTCTAACTTGGCACTTTTTCCCGGGAATTCAAACACAATCTACAAAGCTAGGCACTTCAAAGCAAGAAGCCTCCCTTGCAAGGCTAGAACTACTAGACATCCACACAAACACCAAAAATTCTGGCACCTTGGTCAAGGCAAGAGCTAGTTTTAGCACCACAATGCCTTTACATAAAAAATTCAGAGAGCTACTTGAAAGGCTATTTGTATTTTATTAAAAGGGAGGTTGGGGGAGAGAACAAAAAGGACAAAAGGGAAATGTTCCCAAAAATCATTAAAAGATTTCCCAAGCTACTGGAGTGAAATACAGAGGCAGTCTTAAAGCCATTTAGGAGAAACATACCAGTAATCAACAAAAGCTAAGGTGGACTACCTAATACATATACCTCAGCAGAATTGTAGTGTAGGTCTGGGACATGCACAGAACACATCCTTTCCTAGCAAGATAAATGGATATCAGGTGAGCCAATGCACTTTCTCCTTAAGGAGAGGCTAGGTGATCTAACCAGTTTTCCTATTACAGTACCTTTTATATATTAAACCAGCTATTCCATACCTGTGTAATCATCTTAATCCCTTTTCATGTTCATTCAAAACACAAGCACATCCCCACCATTCCTTTCCCATACCTGCAATTTGCATGACTTCTGGGAAGGAACTGGACTGGCATTTGAAGTCAAGAGTTAAAGTGGAAGTGTTAGATCTTTTTAGTGATGCTAGGAAGTGTCATTTGAAGTCTTCTTTAACAGAAAATCAGTTGAAGGTGTGAATTGTCCTTTTGTTCATGGCTGATACTGACCTCTGCCTTCTTGGTCAGCTTCCCAGTCATTCACAAAGAGGCCTCAAAACTCCTAGCAGATAAATTCTATGGTCTATGTTCCCTAGTTCCTCTGTTTCTTCATAATAGCTCTAAAAGGAAATGAATCAAACGTATGGAAGATACTGTAATTCTGTCTGCAGCTGTTAGTCATAATGGTTGCATGCTGTCTTCAGATTAATTGCAGGGCTATGCTTATTGTAGTTGGATATTGTTTTTGATGTTCCAAGAGGATCATTCTCAGTTCATTTTGAATGAAAGTGTATATATAACGAATTAGTTGATGAGAGAAGCCTGACCTGGAAGCACAAAGCTATGCTACAATTGCTATTAATGATGACCACTACCTCTAAGAAAATATTGGAGAATGTCTCTTTCCCTTGGAGAAATTTGGACAAATAGTTCCTCCAGATTCAGTGCTCACGCACAGAGTGGAGAATTTAGAAAGGAAGCATTTGCAGAACTATAATTCTGCTTTAAAGTAACTATGCAGATTAATTTCTGTCCATATTTGAAAACCCCAGAGTTAATTTTTAAAGGTTTGAGTGGCCTTTCTTTTGGACTCATAGGGAATGTGATGTAGGACTATCCAAGATGGCCTTGTTCTGATTTCCACCTTTATCAAAGTTTAGACTATTGGCCCTTTTCTTTGTAGTGGAATGAAACATTGGTTGAAATTCAGTAGCAAGTTACAAGGTCCATTGAATAAATGAGGATTTGTTGAGTTAACATCTGTGTAAAGTCCAATAATTAATGGGTCTACTCCAGTTGTGACTTACAGCTGGATTTTAGCCTTTGTATAACTCCCTCCTAAGGGACATTCATTAAGCTACCGAGCTTCCACAAAAATAAGGCATGGTCTTATATTAATTTTTTTCTCCTAAAAACGTGTTAGGGGTTATTTTCAGGGGACGTTTTATTTTACAGTCATGTCATCTTCTTCTGGTTGCTGCACAATGGTGGAGGGCGGAGTTTCACTTAACTGGGGCTAATTTTTTGGCGTAGGGCTTATATTACAAGCATACTGAAAAATCCTACTAGGACTTATTATCAGGTTAGGTCTTATTTTCGGGGAAACAGGGTAGTAATGTTTTCATTTTAAAGAAAATTAGTGGAAATGGCCTAACTTGTTAGACTACTTAAGAAAAAAAAAAAGGTCCCAAGTCAGAGACAGGTGACTTATGGTGCTCCAGTTGCTGTTCTACTGCACGTCTCATTTGCCCGGATTATCATAGGGACATGCACTTCAGAAATGTATGGAGGGTCACAATTTATCCAACTCTGGCCAAAGTGTGGGCTTGTCCTTCCAAACAGCATCCCCCCACCAAATAAAAAAATAAATAAAATAAAATATTCTCATGCATTATTATATTTTAAATTCTTGATATTGTTTAGTATAGATGTTACTGTGTTCTTATATATATATTCTTGCCACTTGGGAAACTCTTGAAGTGATGTCTGGCAGAGTATAAATCTCTGAATTAGGTAAATAAATTGTTTAGAAAAAAGTATCATGGACTCATGGTTTTATTCCATAGTAAATCCCATGGATGCATTCCTATTTCCAGATGGAATTGTAGCCACCTTGAGTCCCATACATGGCAGAAGGGTGAAATATAAATAAATACGTTAGTCATAATTTCTATTTTTGCTATTGAATGAAGATGACTATGTCTTAAGTATGTCAATGTACCAGTGTGGTTTATCTCATTCTTGATTTGTTTGTTGGCTACTGAGGATGCAGTAGACAGTACTGTGGTTTTCAGAGTTGAATTATTCATGACACCAAGCCCTATAGAATTTCAGCCGGGATGTTATAATTATAGGAAATAGGTTGTAGGATATACAAATGACACTTTAAAACTGAATTTGTACGTAGAATGATTTAAAATCCATTTGAAGAAGTGTATTTATAGGACTGCAGTTGTGTTCTTTTAGACCTTTATAGCTTGGCTTAAACACTGTCTTGCAAGAAGATTATTGCTTTTTGAAACGTTTATGTTGAATCCAAAATAGTATGTCATTCTTTGATGGGACTGTTATGTTGCAGTGGGGATATATAACGATAATATGGACAGACTTCTGCTGGTAAGACATTTCTATGTGAATGAGAAGCAGTAGAAGCTATCCTGCAGTTGGATTATGGGTAGTTTTATATATGGCTATATGAAACCACCTGTAATCCAATTGCAAGATAGCTTCTACTACTCCTCATTCACAAAGAAATATATATATCGCCTTCAAATGATGGCCAATAACAACAATGAGGGTTTTAGTCATATGACGAGCAGATACATTTTATCTTAATGGTTATTCACCTGACTGCATATGTAGGATATTATACTCTAACCACATGTTATTCACGTATCATAGTTCCTCAGGTGTTTTTTCATTAGCCTACCTGACTACAGGATGGTATAGCATTAGGAAGGCATTAATTTTCAGTATTATTTCTGTTGAAACACTGGAACTGGGGAAATAGTTCACTGACTTAGATTGTACCTACATGGAATCACATTAAGACTCTATTCCTAAATGCCCTAACTTGAGAGTAATGCTAGAATGTGGTTTAGAATTCAGTAGAGTCTCTCTCTGTCTCTGTAAGCTCAGATAAGCTTTGAGATAGGACTTGCTTTGCAGGACATAGAATGGCTTTATAGTCAGAAATAAAGGCAGATAGATGAAGACGGTTGGATATTCCTAAATGTCAACCAGTTTCCTCAGCAACAAGTCCTCTCTCCCTGCGTTAGTTATGCATTTTTGTGTCGACGCCTGCTAAAAAATGTCTTTCTGTTCTATTTGTTTGCTTTTTACTGGATTTTCAGTAGTTAGAATAAAGGTAGTTGCAGCTGCGGAAAAACAAGGACTGGTTAGAATTTACTGTAATTATATTGTGTAGCCCTTCCATGATTCCAAAGGAGGTATGTAAGTGAGTTAAGCAGGGCCATTGCATATTCAGTGCCTTATTTGGAAGCATCCGTTTTGCTCCTATTCACTGCTGGGGTCTCACTGCTGCAATCTCTCTCTCTGTCTGTCTGTCTGTCTGTCTGTCTGTCTGTCTGTCTGTCTGTCTACAGTATCCATCCATCCATCCTACCTTTCTCCCTGAAAGGACCCAATGGTACTTCACTTCAAATAGTGAAGTACTATTTATTTTAACTTACATTAAAATATAGCAGTTAGTCTTTAAGGTGCCACAACGTTTTTGTCTTCTTCTTCTTTTTTTTTTGCCTGACCAAAAAAAAACACAAAAATCAAAACCTGTTGAAGGACGTGAAGGCCTAGAGTATCTTGGGGTTTCAGAACAAAGTGGCTTATAAATGTTTAATTTAATGTGAGCAATTATGGCACTTATGAATATAATTTCATTTCAATTAAATTGGATCAATGATTCATTTAAGCATACGTTGGTGGGTTTGTTCTCTCTGAAGAACAAAGCCACGACAGTGGGTGGGAGTCTCATGACCCTGTTGTTAGTCCTGTGGATATCATATGCTTCCTGCCCCCCAAAGATGGAACTGAATGTGTTAACCTGATTAACTTATTTGAATATGAAGAAAAGCATTATCTCATTTGCTCCCTCCATTTAAGCCCGGGACAGCATTTTATGCAGAGAAAATGGCGTAAACATTTCCCATATAGGTCAGCTTTTAAAAAGAATGCCTTTCCCTTTTTTCTTTCCCAGTTCCTTAAGACCAACATTTTCCCCAGGAGTAAGCAAGTTTGTCTTTGGCCTCATTAAATCTACCTTTTGGCCCTTTTCTCCCCTGTGGAGATGAGAAGCTGATCTGTAGTGCTTGAAAGTTTTTGATGGTGATTTGTGTGAAAGAGAACAATTTAATTTTTATCTACATTTCTTATAAGTAACAGCCTGGCTCTATTGGTGCTTACATGAAAATTAGAGAATTGTTAAGGGACATAATTCTTATTAACAAAAATGTTTATCTTCCAGGTAAAAAAGAAATCCTGAAACAGTAAAGCTCATAATTTGGCAAATAAGCTGCCACATGGTTTTATTAGGAAGGGGATTTTTTTTAAAAAAATCATCAGCAGATACTTTAACCATATTACAATAATTCTGAAATTGTGAATAAGTACATTCTAAATTTATTCTAGATCAGTTTTTCAGAATGGGAAAAATGGCATTTGGGATTGAGTTCTCTAAATCTGGGCAGTCTGTTCTACTTACGCAAACTCTTTGCTGATAATGCAAATCAGGTATGTTTATTGTTGTACTTACTAAAAGGTGCCTATGAGGTGCTAGTAATAACAACTATGTGTCATCAAATCATTTTTTTACTTCCAGGGGTTTCAAAGTATAAAATATTCCGGTGTGGTTTGCTATTACCTTTTTCTGGGGGTACTCTAGGACTGTGTAGTTTGCCCAAGGTTACATAGGTTGGCTTTTCTGCCTGGAAGAACTCCCAACTGCTCGTGTTGCAGCCAGTTATCTAACACACTGAGTAACCCACTTAGCGCGCATAGCTGCCTCAGAAAGTTGATGGTGGATGAAAAGAAGTATCTTTTCCTCTGATTGTTTGCTCAACCCAGGATTTGTTTATTCTCATCATATGAGGTGGGGCAGGTGGCTTCAAGAAAAGGGGACTACTCAGTGGAGGTGTCACATACAGCACTGATGGTACCTGTCTGTCATGGGTTTGGAGGGAAAGTTCCATCCTATGGGGAGTGGAAGGCGGGACATCAGGGGGAGGAGCTGTACTGTATATATGTTTGGAGCTTGTGTGGGAAGAGGAGTTGGAGTCTGTGTGTCAGACTGAGTACAACTGTGTGTCAGTTTGTACATACCTGATAGGTTCAGGTTTCTATATAGGTAGCCAGAACTGATAGGTTCAGGGTCTGTGCTTTACTTTAAAGTGTTCTGTGGGAACCAAACTGTTATATGTATATGTTTGGGACTTTGCCACGTTACAGTATCTTATTTACTTGATCTTTTTATTTACCCTGTCTGTTATTTAAATAAACCTTGTTCTTTTGTTTGTTAAAAATCCATTCCTGGTCTGTGTGACTTCTTACAGGGAATGGTTGGTGGCAGCTTAGTTAAAGGGTGGTATACTCCAGTAGGTCTGGGGTTGTCACACCATGTTTGCTGTGTGCTCAAGAGGCATCGAACAGGTACTGGAGGGGGGGAGGGAGGGGGGAGGGGGGGAGGGGAGAGGAGAGGAGAGGAGAGGAGAGGAGAGGAGAAAACACCTCTTCCATCTCTTCTACTTTCTATGCTCTAAAATCTCGTTCTTCATAATTGCCACAGTATAAGGTCAATAGAATTCAACATTCCTGCTGTGACTTGTGTGCTTGAAGAAAAGAAAAAGAGTGGGTGAAACATCACACATGTTTATATATAACATGTCCTCTGCTTCTCAGTGTCCTAATTTTGGTCCATTCCTATTGACAGTTGCATGAAATGCTGTCCTGAAAAGGGATGGGGAAAGCAGTATGCCTCAATGAGTTGTACTTGAAAGAGCTCGTTTTATTGATTAATACTGGATATATGTTGCTGTGAGATAGTGCAGGGTCCCCAATTCCCAGGCCACAGACCGGTAGCCTTGACAGGACTGACCTGCAGAGAGATCTCTGCCCACCCACACAGTTGCATAGTCCCCCATGCACATCCCCACGGACACATGGATGCATGCATACCCCCCATGCACAGACACACACACACACACACACACACACACACACCCCACACATGCACACACGGTCATGCACGCCTTCCCCACTTACACATGGAGACACACATGCCAGCTGCATGCACAAACAAACACCCCCCATGGACGTACTCCCACACGCATACATGCACACACAGACGCACCCCCATGTACACATGCTAAACCAGTCAGTAGTGTCAAAAAGGTTAGGGATCACTGAGCTTCAGTATGCAGAAAGGGTTTGTCTCTACATGTCATTGGCCCTCCATGAGTCCTCACCAAGGATGCCTGGTGGGTGCAGTGTGGGTCTCTTCTCATGGAATGTGAACTCTCAGAGCCAAGCGACCGGATGGATGAAAAGAGGCTGGAAAATGAGGCAGGAAGTAAAAACTCCACTAAGGAGCTTTCCCACTTTGAGGAGGATGAAAAGCAATCAGAGGATGAACTCGGGGAAGTTGGCATAGAAGGGCAGAAGATAATGAAGCAGCAGATTGGCCAGCTCTCCAAAACGGAGCATGGAGGAGTCTGATCCCACAGTGTATGCGGGCTGTGTGGCACCAGAAGGAAGTCCAGCTTTGGACTCTTTCCTCCTCTGTTTGTTGCTGGAATGACTGACAAGAGAGGACCCTAAAGAAACTGGTGAAGCTGTGGCCAAACCAAGGGTCACAACTGAGAGCAAGAGAAAGGAACCAGTGGCGGTGGAAGAACCGTGACCCAACTGCCATTTGTGTCAGGAGAGACCATTTATGCGCCCACAACAGCTGGCTGAGGAGATCTGACAGGAGCAGCTTGTGGTTTATAAACCTTGCCTGTTTGCTGGACTTTATGAGTGTGGGTTCTGAGGAAAGTAACCATACCTCATCCCTCTAGAATCTAGATGGAGCTCAGTGAAATAGAGCTAATTCCCTACTGAGGATAGTGTGACATGAACAGTGTTGTGTAAATTGTTCACAGTAAACCTTTGCTGCTGAAGTTGTCTTTTGCTTCTGAGTCTCCTTTGTGATGATAAATGACACCAGGGTGTCTTTTGTGGTCTCCTGCCTTCAAATGAAGCACTTCTCCTCAAAAATTGCTAATTGATTATATTGTAAAAAGTGAAGGAATACTGGTTGAGTTTTTTGTACCAACACTATCATGTAATCAACAGTTTAAAACACAGGTAATTGGTGTGAACATGCGTCTTTCACTCTTATTATGTCTGTTTCAAAATCCAACAATGATATAAGCCCCCAGACCAAGAATATTAGCATAAATGCTGAGCATCTTGGACTGATTCATTCTTAGAACATTAGTATGGTCAGTGGCCAATTTAAAATACAAAAATCCCTTAACTTCTGATTTTTCCAATTAAAATGGGAATGCTATTGGACTTTACAGAGATTACAAAATCATAGGCTTTTCCATCTTAGTGACATGGTAAAAATTGGAAATGTCAAAAACGTCACCATCTGAGCATGATACATGGACATGTGCTTTAAATTTTATTACTCTCTTAAAAATGGGTTCACAAACAACCAGATTATCTTTAAATTATAGTGATCTTGCTGCTCATGTATGCATTTTGTCATGAATCATGTTGTTCGCAGTAGTTGTTTGCATTTCTCACACAGCAGAGACCATGAGTGATGTCCAAATATTGATTGCTTTTCACCAGAAAACACTTCAGAGATCAAAATGGAGATCAAAATGGCTGATAAACAAAATCCATTTCTGCACATTGAAGCTTCAATTTTGTATTGCCAAGGAGGTACAGACTGTGGGGTTACATGTGACCTTTGGTGCAGGCCCTGAGCCAACAGACCTCCTAAGTGCCTTAATCTGAGACTGGCAAATTATCTAGGTCAACCTTGGGTTACTCAGGTGTTTTTGGACTGCAACTCCCAGAAGCCTTCACCACCAGCTGTGCTGGCTGGGGTTTCTGGGAGTTGCAGTTCAAAAACACCTGAGTAACCCAAGGTTAAGAACCACTGATCTAGGTGAAGGGAAAATCATGCCATTCCCTCATTTCCATGTTTGTTTTTTCTCCATTGCTATTAATAATAAGGAAACAGAATTCTCATTGGCATTTGCTGGGGGACAAAAGAGGCCTTCACCTGTATCCCCTTTACAGCTGATTATCAGAACAATACAGTACTGAAAATTCTGACTAGGAATTCAAACTCATTAATACTACTGCAGTTTTTAAAATAATATTTGTGCATTACCATTATGATAGTAGTAAAATTTATTCTGAATGTTGTATTTTCAAAAGTATAAAATTCTTAGTTACTGATGGAAAAATACAACAACAACAACAACAACAACAACAACAACAACAACAACAACAACAGACACAGTCAATCAAAATTATAAAAACCATTGACTGGTATTATATAACAGATATAGGTTTTAACCCAAAACTTAACTATCTGTTAAATATCGGTGCAGTATGTACTGTATGCTGTTCCTAATACTGGCACATTTCGTAGCTCTGATGGTGTTATTTCTGATGTCTGCAACTGCTTAATATTTTGAAATTTCTTGATATTGTCCCCAAAGCCCCAATGACTATGAGGACCACTGAAGTGAGTTTCATCCACAAGTGTGATGTTTCGATTGCCAAGTCTCTGTATTCTGTTAGTTTTTTTTAATTCTTTATCTTCAGCTCTGGCATCCCCAGGAATTGCAATCTCAATGATCCAGACATTTCTTTATTCTATTACTGCTATGTCTGGTGGTGTTATGTTCAAGGTGTCTCTCAGTTTAGATCTGGAAATCCCACAGGATCTTGACTTTGGAGGCTCACAAGTTATATTTTTTGCATAATGACAGTGTACTAATTTTGCCACTCTGTCATGCCTGATTTTGTAATCTGTGCAGTCTTTGGAGATCTGCAACTGGTTATAATACTGTATGAAATTTCTTGATATAGTTCCAAAAGCCTCAATGACTATGGGGAGCATGAAATGTGACAAAGTTTCATCTTTTTCTTGGCAGAGTAGACATTTACTGTTAGCACTAATTCTTTGGATCTTAGCTTTTATCACATTGGTTTGAAGCACTTGTTGTTATGCAGCTAAAATCAAGCCTTTGTTTTTCTTTCTCGATGGTCCGTCGTTTTAGCTACGTTCATGTTGAATTAGTATCATGCTTCTTTAACGTGGTTCTCTATGAATCCACACAGATGGGTTAAACAGCGCCTGCGCTGGTTCCTCTCGGAATTTTCCAGAGCTATGAGGGAAAAGATACAATGTTTGAGTTGCCCTGCACTGCGCAAGTGCAGCCCGCCAAAAATCCCCAGTTCCATTTATCCGCCCGCGGAGTTGGAACCTCTCGGTTAGAGCTCTTGAGATTTTACTCTCCTTTCGCTATTTTCGGATTTTTTGGACTTGACCTGGCTTGTCTTTCGTCTATCCGCATCTCCGTTGCCCTGAATTCGGACCGGCTGACCTTCCCTTGCCTCTGGCGTGCTCATTGCAAGTACTTTCGCTTCCTGCTTGATCCTGATTGAGGCCTATTACCTCCTGCTGAGGCGCCACGCGCCAGCAGGATTCCTTCAATTACTGACTTTCTCTACCGTTTGTTCACCGCTTGGCTTATGTCAGCGAAAAAGGGACCTTTCCGCCGCTGTTCTGCTTGCTCCGGGAAGCTCCCCTTCCAGGACCATCATTCACTCTGCCTTTTCTGTCTGGGCGAGACCCATTCGCCCACCACTTGCAAGCATTGCAAGGAATTCACCAAGGCGACCCTAAAATCTCGTCAGCAACGCCTCAAGTATTTTCTGTGGAATCGCACTCTGTCAGCTTCACAGCCGTCAGACATGGAATCCGTCCAGTCGGTCTCCACTGTTCGTTCGGAGGTGACCTTGGTCTCCTCTTCCCCTCCATCGACATCTAAGGAGGTCTCCAAGAAGTCTTCCAAAGGAAAATCTAAGAAAGTGCCTGCCGGCAAAAAGTCTTCGTCCGAGGTACCCTCTTCTTCATCCTCGGCACCGACGAAGAAGGGATCATCCAAGCCTGCGCCGAAGGTTAAGGCAAAGACCAAGGAGATTACCCTGGTCGTACCACCTGTTTCGGCGTCGGTGCCTTCTCCATTCCTCGAGGAGTCTTCTCGGGACCGGGATTCGGTCTCCGACTTGGGCGCCCCCATTCCACCTCGCCAACCGCCACCGGTGGATTTGGGCAAGTCGCCTACGGTTAGCCATCTCGACAAGCTCGTTGCCGGCGCCGAGAGCGTACCGCTCAGCCCGATACTTACCGGGCGAACCACCCGATCTCCTTCACTCCTCTCAGAGTCGGGGCGTTCGATATCTCCTCCCCCTCCACGGGGTCGACCTACCCAACCGATCGAAGAACCAGTCCCTCGGCGCCCAGCTTCTCATTCCGCCGACGACGAACCGCTGCCGAAGAAGCCCCGCCGTCGACACAAGCACCGTCGAGGCCACCGACGCCGAAGGGACTCCTCACCGTCCGACTCAGATTACAGTCGGGGTCGGAAGAGGTCCCACCGGAGACGGCGAAGAAGAGATTCGTCCACCGAGTCCTCTTCGACCTCGAGAGAAAGGAGACATAGGAGAAAGAGAACCAAATACTCCTATTCCTCATCCTCTCGCTCCCGGTCTCCACGTCGAAGCCCTCTCCCGAAGAGACCTGTGGATAAGGGCTCCACGAAACCATCGGCGCCGAAAGACGCTCCCGTCGTCCCTCCTGATGCACCACTGCAACCTCAGGATGGGATTCCTCCATGCCCGAAAACGGCACCCTCGGGCTCGGGAATACTTCCCCCTCCTTCTTCCTATCCTTCCGAGGAAGACCATGCCAAGGAAGATTCCTCCGATGTCGAAGACGACAACGAGTCTGAGGTCTCCCTAGAAGTTCCTATTCCGGGGGAGCCTTTACCTCCAGAGGCGGCTAACCTTAAACCATCTTCTCCGTCGGAAGATTTTTCCTCCTACACTCAGATGGTTGCTCGTATGGCCCAAGCTCTCAAGCTAGCGGTCGAACAGTCTCCAAGAAGGGAAGAAAATTTAATCTTTGGAGACATTGAAGCGGAGAGGACACATCCAGTTAGTCTGTCCTTCATCCCAGAATTGATGGATCTCATTAAGGAATTCTGGGAGCATCCTGCCAATGCTACCACTATCTCCAAAAGGACTGAAAATCTGTACAGAATACACGGAGAAAATACATCTTTTCTTCTCATGCATCCTGCTCCTAATTCCTTGATAGTGGAGTCTAGCTCTACTAAGACTCCAGCAAAAGGCCACCCTACACCAACCAACAAAGAGGGAAGGAAGCTTGAGATCCTGGCACGTCGCATGTATTCTATGACAACCTTCACCTTACGTGCTGTCAATTATCTGGTTGCTATGGGGGCCTACCAAAAACAACTGTGGTCTAGGGTTCTCCCGGCCCTTCAAACTGCACCAGAAGATATCAGGCAACTCTGTTTGGATACACACGCTGAGGCCCTTACAGTATCCAAATATCAACGACTTGCCGCCCGCCATGTCGCGGAAGCCATTTCTAAGAACTTTGCCTCCCTCATCACCTTGAGGAGACATGCTTGGCTGCGTTCAGCTAACATCGTGGAGGACATTAAAACCAGGGTGGAAAACCTCCCCTTCGATGCTTCCGGTCTTTTCAGCCAAAACACCGATGAAAACCTGGAAAGTCTGCACAAGAGTAAGAAGACAGCCAAGTCCTACTCAGTGCAACCTCAAACTAAACAGTTCAAACCACAGTGGCGCCCTAAGTATACTTCCCCTTCCTATCAACAGCCATCCACCAGCACTTACCGTTCTTATGGAGGCACCTCTTCTCAGCGTCCTCCTCAGGCCTCATCCTCTTCCTCTGTAGCTTTCAGACCACAGCCACCTCGTAGAAAGCAGTCCTTCAAGACGTCTGCAAGGAAACAAAAACAGTACCTTTGACTCCCCGACTGTTCTACTGCCGTCCCCCCACACCACCCGCCTTTCTCCTTACCTTCACAACTGGACCCTCATTACCAACGACATCTGGGTCCTCAACATTATCACCTCCGGTTACCGCCTGGAGTTTATCAGGTTGCCTCCTCTCGGACAGGTCAACCCTACATCATTCGATCCGATCCTAGAGGAGGAAATCCTGACTCTTCTTCAGAAAGGAGCTATCCAGAAGGTGCCGTCAGAGGATGTCCTCGACGGTTTTTACTCCCGATACTTTCTTGTTCCAAAGAAGGACGGGGGTCTTCGCCCCATCCTCGACTTGAGAAGCCTCAACAAGTTTCTCAAGGTACGCAAGTTCAAGATGGTGACCTTAGAGTCCATCATTCATCTTCTGAGGCAGGGAGACTGGTTTGTGGTCCTGGATCTGAAAGACGCATATTTCCATGTCACCATACACAAAAACCACAGGAAATATCTGCGTCTCCTCTTCAACAACATCATTTATCAGTTTGTGGCCTTGCCCTTCGGCCTTTCCACAGCGCCCAGGACTTTCACCAAGTGCATGGCTCCGGTGGCAGCATACCTGCGCCTTCAGGGGATCCAGGTGTTTCCCTACATCGACGACTGGCTGATTGTCTCGACATCCAGACACCAGGCCTTAAAGGACACTCAGTATGTTCTCCAGACATTACAATCACTGGGCCTTTCTGTCAGTCACGAAAAGTCCAAGCTGAATCCCTGTCAGGTAGTGGACTACATCGGAGCGAGGCTGGACTCAGTACACGCCCGGATGTTCATGCCCCCAGAACGCATCCAAAAGCTGGGAAGAGCCATAAAAAAGTTCAAGCCACGGGCAAGGGTAAAAGCAAGCCTTGCACAACATCTGCTAGGCCTCATGGCCTCTACAACAGCGACCTTGTCCCATGCTCGCCTCAAGATGCGTTCGCTTCAAATTTGGCTGCTGTCCCTCTTCAATCCACTCCTCGACAGTCAAAACAAGCTCCTTACTGTCACCCCGGAGTTGGCACAGCAGCTGCAATGGTGGACTTTCCGTCCTCACCTGTTGGTCGGCCGTCCTTTCCACCCTGTTCATCTGTCAACTCAAGTCACTACGGACGCGAGTCCACAAGGCTGGGGCGCCCACTGCGAGGGTCATCAGATCAACGCTCTGTGGTCCCCTCGGGAGACAAAATTGCACATAAACCACCTGGAGCTGTTAGCCATCATAAAGGCTCTGAAGTCCTTCCTACCTCTTGTGAGAGGCAGGGCGATTCAGCTCGTCACAGACAACACCACAGCGATGTTCTACGTGAACAAGCAGGGGGGAACAAGGTCAAAGTCCCTCCTGTTCCTGTCAATACATCTCTGGGAGTGGTGCTACCAGGAGCACATCTACCCGGTAGCCATCCACATAGCCACCACGGACAACATCGTTGCAGACGAGCTCAGTCGCCGCTCCACTCAAAATCACGAATGGGAGCTGGACTCACATGTATTTCAGGAACTCTGCCACAGGTGGGGAACTCCAACAGTCGACATGTTCGCCAAGGACTCCAACAAGAAGTGTCCCCGCTACGCGTCCAGGGCAGGACGCGGCCCGGGATCGTTGGGGGATGCTTTCATGATCCCCTGGCACAAAGGCCTTCTTTATATGTTTCCTCCCATACCATTGGTTCAGAGGTCAGTAGTCAGAGCCCTCCAGCTGCAAGCAGAAGCAATCTTGATTGCACCTTGGTGGCCCAGACAACCTTGGTTCTCTCTACTTCTGCAGACAGCAATCGACAAGGTGAAGCTTCCCCTCGTCCCGCACCTAATCACTCAGGACTCGGGGTCGATCTTCCACCCCGACCTGGACTCCCTCCAATTGACAGCGTGGAGGATATCCCATCCATAATGGAAGTTCTAGACAAGGCAAGAAAGCCTTCTACCATCCGCCTCTATCAACACAAGTGGCAAGGCTTTCTCAAATTTACTACAGAGCGGGGTTTACAAGCATCTCCTGTCTCCTTATCTACATTGCTACTGTATCTCAGACACCTGTTTGATCTTGGTTTAACCAAGTCTACCTTAAAGGTATACACCTCAGCCATTGTTACTTTCCAACCCAAGGGATCTCAATCCTCCAGATGGTTCTCCCATCCAACGGTGAAAGCTTTCTTCAGAGGTCTGACCAACATGAGACCCCCTGTGCGACGACCATTACCTCAGTGGTCTTTACAAACAGTACTGCACTCACTGGTTCGTCCCCCCTTCGAGCCTATGGCAACCTGTGACTTAAAGTTTTTATCCCTGAAAACTTTGTTCCTTGTAGCAATCACTTCTGCCCGTAGGGCTAGTGAATTGGCGGCTCTTCGGGCTGATGCTCCCTACCTCCAATTTTTCAAGGACAAGGTGGTGTTATACCCGGATGTTTCTTTCCTCCCCAAGGTGGTGTCGGACTTTCATGTCAACCAACCTCTGTTGCTACCTACTCTTTTCTCTGAACCCTCTTCAGATGTTGAACGAACGCTCCACTGTCTGGACGTTCGTCGTGCATTATCCTTTTACATCTCAAGGACCAAGGACTTCAGGAAAGTCCAGAGACTGTTCTTGTGTTATTATGGCCAACGTAAAGGGACCGCTGCTTCGACGTCGACCCTGTCCAGATGGTTGGTTTCCACCATTTCGTTGGCCTATGAGTTGCAGCACAAACCTCTCCCTGAAAACCTGCGTGCTCATTCTACACGAGCTGTTGCCACATCCACGGCCCTGCTGCGTGGGGTAGACATCCCCGATATATGTAGAGCAGCTACCTGGTCCAGTGTATCAACATTCATTAAACACTACAGGCTGGACCTCAGGGCCAAGAATGAGACCAGATTCGGGAGGGCTATCCTTACATCACTGCTGCAGTGACGGCCCACCATCCTGTAAGTAGCTTGGTAGTCACCCATCTGTGTGGATTCATAGAGAACCACGTTAAAGAAGAACAGGTTACTTACCTGTAAACATGGTTCTTTAAGTGGATTCTCTATGAATACACACGACCCGCCCAACCTCCCCACGTGTCCGTCACTGCTGACTGAGTTCCAACTCTCTCTATGAGCGGGCACATGGAACTGGGGATTTTTGGCGGGCTGCACTTGCGCAGTGCAGGGCAACTCAAACATTGTATCTTTTCCCTCATAGCTCTGGAAAATTCCGAGAGGAACCAGCGCAGGCGCTGTTTAACCCATCTGTGTGTATTCATAGAGAATCCACTTAAAGAACCATGTTTACAGGTAAGTAACCTGTTCTTTCCATTGATAATAACTAACTATAACTAATTGTCCTTGTTTGTGTTTACTGTCAACAATGGTATGGTAATTTTTTTGTATTTAAAATTTATTGACAATAGTGTGAAAATATAACAATTCTACCTGGGAAGTGTGGGCTTTTTGTTTTTATTATGGTCAGACCCAAATTCTTTGATGTAGAGCCATTGAGAAAGGGTAAAATAAGATTGTTTTGAGACTCACTTCCCCAGACAACTCAGAATCCGACTTTTGGAACAAAAAAGATTGTTTGCCCTGCTGTGTGTATCTAACTGGCAGTTAACCCTACTGAACTCAGTGGAGCTTAACTTTTATTAGAAATTTACTGTGTTGAATTGCCAGTGAATGCGTAAAGTGGGGTGAAGCAAATGTGAACACGTAGTCCCTGCGCCTGGCCACCTTACATTCAGCTGAAGATCTAAATTGAACATGGTGTGTTCACAGCCTTTGTTCACTCTTTCAGCAGAATGACTGGTGATTGGGAGCATGTGCTATCAGAACAACATCATTTTCTTTTTCTCCCTCCATAAATTCACTGAATGAGAAAAAATGCGCATTTGAAGTATTACTTCAGAATTCTGGTCTCTAGTCCAGAGCCCATCTTCATGCTTCAACTATTTCTGCCCCTTTCCATTATATATATAAAAAAACTTGGTCAAAATTCACTGCAGCTATAGTTTATAGCCTCCAGTTCCTTCTTAAGCCCTGTTGCTCATTTCACTCCACACAGCTTGGCCCTCATCAACTGGTGTTTCTCCTATCCGCGTCTGATATTATGTTCTTGAACAACTTTCAGTTTTTATGACATGCAACTTACCCTTCAACTTTGACTTTTCTTCCTCTCTGTCATTTTACCCACTCGGACTGAACCAATATATCATGATTGTCACCATATTACTCTGGTTTCCATTTCTGATTTTTAAAGGGCTAAGGTTTTTGAAAATGGCTAGCCTTTGTAATTGGTATTGTTGCTGGTGGCGCTGCGGGCTATACTGCAGAAGCCTGTGCTGCAGGGTCAGAAGACCAAGCAGTCGTAAGATCGAATCCACGCGACGGAGTGAGCTCCCGTCGCTTGTCCCAGCTCCTGCCAACCTAGCGGTTCGAAAGCATGCAAATGCAAGTAGATAAATAGGGACCACTTCGGTGGGAAGGTAACAGTGTTCCGTGTCTAAGTCGCACTGGCCATGTGACCACGGAAGATTGTCTTCGGACAAAACGCTGGCTCTATGGCTTGGAGACGGGGATGAGCACCGCCCCCTAGAGTTGAACACGACTGGACAAAAATTGTCAAGGGGAACCTTTACCTTTACCTTATTGTTGCCGAGGGTTGTTAAACTGCATTTATTAAACAGAACATTTGGAGTGAAAAAGACATTCTATCTTTTTTTAAACAAAGGTCATAATGAAGAGCCACAATCACAGCTCATCAGCATTCCTGGGGAAGGGGAGGGAGTATTTTGGAATGTCTTTCAAAATAGAAGCTTTAAAGAATTGGTTGTAAGAGATGGATGCAGTGGAAGACACAAAACCAGAGTGTAATGAAGTGGGTTGCAAAATGATCTGAAAATACTGATGGAAAGTAGTTGATATTAATTTGTTTTGAGCAGAGATGTTGACAAGTCATTGGGTTTGAGTCCAAGTCTTTGGTATCAAGCTCCAAGCTCAAGTCCCTATTAGTTTTTTTTTCCTTCAGAAAAAAAGAGAGGAATGGGTGGGTTCACAAGACCAGATGGGCAGGGTATAAATAAAATAAATAAAATAAATAAGTTGTGTGTCGAGCTTGAATCATTGAAAACAACAACAACCCAGAGTTGAGTCATTGGTGCAGCTTAAATCTGACTTGACAGCAAGTCCCATGACTTGAATCCCTGTTCCTGGTTTTGAGCATATAAACTCCATGCATTTATGAATTTGCCTCTTTGATTTTACCTGGCCATATTAACCTAAACTTATCTATATGAATATCTAGATAATTCCAAATGAATACAGCAGTTTTGCATAATAAATTGATATAAGGATGTATGTTACAGAGATAAAAACTGAACCTTTTCAGTTGGAAACCTGGAAATAATTTTTCTTTCAAGCAATATTTTATTTGAATAGGAAAAAGTAGGTAGCAAGTACCAAAGCTCAGAGTTCTTGCTAAATTGTGCTGAAGTTATGACACAATTTTAAAATGTATGACCTTAGCATTTCTTATTCCCAAGAAGAATTTCATGGTTTTCCCCCCAGTGTAATTATTGCAATTTATGGTGAAGGGTGTGAATGATGAATCTGTGGCAAGTTTAGTACCAAGTGTCAGTGGAAAAACTACAATCAATTCATCATCCAGAAAAAAGTAACAGCCCCAGCTAGAAATATAAAGGACAAACCATAGATCAAATGGCCAAAATTGATTACATTCTAATGATAAATATATCCCTTATGTTAATATGAGAACTCAGTGTTAACAATTTTTTTTCTGCTTTAAATTTGTGTCGTGAAACCTATAGCCTTGTGCTCATAGCCTGTTTATGGCAAATGTCTTTGATTTTGAAGATGATGTCTTTAAATTCACTAAGGGGCTTATAAAATCATCTGAACATTGCGGGCTATAATTTATAAAACTCACCTCCCAAGAAATCTGAAGGATGTATTACAAGATATGCTTGAATCTCTTGACTTCTAATGTGGTATATCACAGTTGCAGAGTATCTTCATTTTAGGCTTAAACAGGAAGCCTTGCTGCTTTGAAAAAAGCTTTCCAGTAACAAAACATAGGCTTGTTATGTTACACTGTTCTTTAACCCCCTCTAACATCTCTGTTTTGAGATATGATTGCTCCAGGTGAGAAGGGCCATCATTTCTATACAGAAAACAGAAAGCATGTTTCACAAGAGATTTATTTATTTGTTCACTACAACCTGTCTTTAGTTAGCTCAAACATGCATGGCCCTCTTTCTCCTCATCACTACTATTGTCCAGAAGGTCCAAATTAAGAAAGGATTATAATGAAACATTAGGAGGAATATGTAATGGATTTTGACAGCAAGAGTGGTTTTACAGTGAAATGGATTGCCTTAGACGGTGGTAGACTCTAACTTTTCCCCCTGGAGGAATTCGGTAAAATAGTCCCCCTCCTTTTCTTACCCGCATATAACTTTTGAGAGGACATTGGCTTCTCATTCGTTGCTTTGTACCAATGCCTCAAAAAGAAAGGGGTCAAAATACAATAGAAAAAGCAGGCCTTGAATCTCAGTGAATAGCCTGTGTCCCCCTGCTGCCTGATGTTGCTGATACAGGATTCCATCAGGAGTAAATGCTCTGCTCAAGGTATATCAGAGGTATCACGGAAGAATGAAGCCAACTTAATTTACATGGCTGGAGTGAAGTCTGACCTAGCAGTTTTGTAGCTCACACGCCTATCCACTATGTTAGATCAGTGCCTTTTATGGCATAGTTATTTATATCTGAGCCCAAGGACAAAAGTGTTGTCCGAATTGGTCTCTCTGTCACATTTCATGGGGGGGGGGTGTCTTGGTTTCAAACTATATGACCTTTCTGAAGTACAGGCAAATGATGACTACCTTAGTAGTTTTCATAGCTGAATTTATGAAGGATACTGTGAAATTGAGCAGAGCTGCAGAGATATGATAGTAGACAATGCGCGGAACTAAGAAAATTCTTTCGCTGAAAGTAATATGCCTGTAAATAGGATGTTATTTTTCTCCATTATTTCTATGAGATGGCAATGCTTTACTGAGCAAATTGTCTCATAATGTGAAAATAATCCATCAAATGGAATTGAACACAGGCCTAAGCTACCATTCATTCAAACTGTTTAGAAGTATCTGCAATATTCTTTGCCTTTTTATCTTAATACAAAAGCTCTTTGAAAGACAGCTGTAGTACTTTCAATAGATATTGCTGTATGGGTGTGTGAGTGGCTTCATCCACTTTTAAATTCACCTTGAATAATTGTTATCATTGTCATTTTTGTCCTTTTCAAGGACAACAGTAATTGCAGCTGTTTGTTTGTTGTCATATCCTGGGGCTTCTAATATATACTCCAAGGACTGCCTGTTGTTTTTAGTACAGAAGGAAAAACGTTGTTTTGAAGATTGGATGTGTGATGATCAGGATGAAAGTGAAATCAACTCCACCAGTTGGTGTGTATACAAAAATGCAGTAAAATAAAAGCAAATTAAAAAATGTTGACAGATCAGTTCTTAGTCAATACTGTATACTGTGTAGTGCCTCAAGGCAAGTTTGTGCAGTGTATATTTTTACCCACATGTGCAGTCAAAGATTTCATGACCTTAGCAGGAGAAAATATATGATGTGCCCTGGTTATTCATAATAATCATGCACCATCAAGTCAATTCTGACTTATGGTGACCCTTTTCTGGGTGGAGAATACTCAGAAGTGGTTTACCCTTCCCTTCTTATGGGGACACCCCTGGGATGTATAGCTTGCCCAAGGCCACATAGGCTGCCTTTACTCACAGGAGACACAGTGGGGAGTTGAACTCCTACCCTCTGGCTCTGCAGCCAGTTCTCTAATCCACTGAGCTATTCATATGTACCTACTTTAAGATTGTTCAATCCTAATTCATATTGTTGTGAGCTGGCTTTGTTTCTTTTTACTCTCCATTTCCCCCACTTTCCTATCTCTTTCTTTCATTCTTTATGCATGTAGTGTTTCGCAGTAGGATTCTGGCTATTGTTTTCTGGGAATACAATTGCATGCATAAAGAATGAAAGAAAGAGATTCTCCACCCGGAGAATCCTCTGAAAAGGATTACCATAAGTCAGAATTGACTTGATGGCACAAGATTAGTATTAATAATATAATCAGTTTAAGCAGTGCACATCATATATTTTCTCCTGCTAAGGTCATGAAATCTTTGGACTATACATGTGGGTAAAAATATGCATTGCACAAACTTGCCTTGAGGCACTATACAGCATACAGTGTTGACTAAGAACTGACCTGTCAACATTTTTAAATTTGCTTTTATTTTATTGCATTTTTGTATACACACAAATTAAAAAACACACAAATTGGTGAAGCTGATTTCAAGTACCTGATGTAGATACGCACAATAACATGACAGCCAGTCACAACAATCACACGCACCAGTTTATACTGCACAAACCCAATAAGATTATGGGAAGTAGAACAGAATAAAACTTCATTGGACATTTTGTGAAATTATTACATTCATATTTAATCTGATGTTTTTGATCATTGGGGCATCTAACTCTAAACTGTGTGCTAAAACTTATGGTTTGTCTGGAATGCCCAGATAGGCTGCAATTTAATAAATTTACTGGATTTTACATAATGACCCAACAATCACTTTGATTATTGAGAGTGACTAATTTTTGTGTTCAGACAGATTTACACCTTTTCAATGCAGAAAGGGGGGAAACCATCAATAAACAGAACACTGACATTTTTCTAGCACTAGAGCATTATCAGAGCGAAATTTAAAGCATCCTGTAATATATTCGGATTAACACAGCTCTGACATCATACTTTGAGAAAATTTGTGTATGAGAGAGATTGAAAAAGAAAGAGACAGAAGAAAGGCATTGCTAAAGGAAAATTGTTTAAACACCAGACGTCTACTTTTTCAGGGGCTGCATCATACACCTCATGTAGTTTGTGCACCATCTTATTAAGTTTTCCTGTTGGCTCACAGCCAAAAGCTATAAAACTACCATTATAAATCTGAATGCAAAATACAAGTGGGCATGTTTATGATTTATGGAGTGGCTGTTGATTATTTCTTGTGTTTAAGGCTGGCTAAAATAGGGTTAAATATTTGAACTCTGGGGGAGAATGGTTGAAGGGCTGTTTGCATGATTGTACTCCAAATGCATGCAGACAGCACACATGGTGCAAAGCTGAGGAAACACAGGGCACTTCCTCAGTTGTTTGTATACTGGAAGAGCAGCCTGGGGAGAAACATGACAAACATGTGCAAAGAAGAGTGGTATTCTACTTAGAACCTGTAGTGATGTCACACTTGCAGAATGTGGACTGTATGAGAAGGCGGAGGGGGAAGGAGGAATCTATGCATATTCCAGACCAAAATGTCTCTTTGTATTTTCAGTTTGCCTCTAAAACTGAAGCAACTCAACCAAATCCACCCTCCCCTGACACACACTCTTAATTACTTACTTGTAGCCCAGGTGCCTTTAAAATGACATTAAAATTAGAATTTGAATGAAGCTTCCAAGGTATAAGTATTGGGGTGAAATTGGGGTTGTTAAGAGTTTCAGAGATTTTTTTTATTGTACCAGCAAATGTAAAACATTTCCTGTGCTGTAAATAAGAATTATACTTTAATTAAAACCACATGGGTTTGAGGTTTAGAACAGAGTGAGGGTGAAAACAATGTTGTACCACTGTGCACTTCTTATAGCAAAATATCCGTCTTGCATGGATCTCATTTGTTGGCATGCATTTTTGTTTTGTTTCGCTCTATACATGCATATTTTTCTCTGAATTATTTCAGTCACTAGCTGTGGGAAAGAGTACCTGGAAAAGAATAGCCAACACACAACTTCTTCTCAGAGCTAGAATTTATGCAGAACACGGTTTCAGAGTTTTGAATGTTGGGCTTACTTTATGAACACAGCAATGTAGCATTGATGGTGTTCTTAGAAAGGTGGGGATGGCGAAGACTTGTCTGCTTGTTGAAAGTGCTTGGCTTTCCCTCGCAAGACAACACCTCTTCTGCACAGTAGCCAAGCTATTCCAGCTTTCAGCTGGTTATTACTCTGTCTTCTGTGGTGGTTTCATTTTTTTTTAAAAAAAACCAGGAAGTTAACTATTTAAAGTGTGCGGGAAAAGAAAAACTACCTTAAATACAGGTATGTTTGGTAATAATATTTTCAGAGCTGAAATGTGACTGCCAGAGATGGAGAGGCTTAATCTCTTTATTTTATTTGTATATTGTGTGTGCCAAGACAACAGCTAGCAATTTAAGAATGGCTGATCTAAGATTTGATGCTTTCTCTAGTCTGGTTTGCCAAAAGTATTTAGTTACATTTCTGATTCCCCAAATAATTAGTTCTTGTTCCCATTGCAATTTTTTTTTAAAAAACAATTCTTTACCTTATTATTCAGAATAAACTGAGATGTTTACCTTCTAAGTGCTTTTTAAATAACACTAACCACTGGTGTGTGATATAAAAGACACTTAAGTAATTAGGCCATATTTTGCCTGCAAATCTGTAACATTGCAAAGGGATTGACATTATTCCTTGTTACATGAGAGTTATAGAGTAATTTATCTATGTCTGTTATTGCATGCATTACTTCCAAGATGGTGTAAAGCTAAGGGCATCGGCTGAAGTCAGGCTTAATTTTGTGGCACAAGCTTCTTTATTGATTGTGATACAAATAGTACTTAAATATCATAACAGTGTTGGAGGGTTATCCCAAATCTGTTAATTTTCATTGAGAAGCTGATAAGGAATCATAGTTAAGATAGTTGCAGAGGGGTGTTTTTTCCAAAGAAGAGAGAAGTTTTGCTTTTTATGGCACTTCAATTTAGTACAAAATGCCCAAACATGCCATTCTATGGCAAACCATTCTCATTGAACTATTCTTTAGTAAATGGGAATGCCACTGGATACTTTATGTCCTATAGATCTTGGAAACTGTGGTCTAGAGATATTCTTGAACTGCTACTCCTATAATATCTCAGCATTGGCCATGCTGACTAGTTCTGATGGAAGTTGTAGGCCAAAAACATCTGCCTGAGTACTGCTCTGTCTCCAAACCACAATTACGCCCCCATTGGAAGTGATAGAATTCCCCCCTTTCTTATAGAAGGGTTGTCCTTCACTTCCTGAAAATGGTAAACAGCTCTGAAGAAAGGACCTTAAAATGCATTTAGAAACACAAGGGAACACTTATTCTACAGATGTGTTCACAAGATCAACAGCTTGTTGCCTATAATCTTTCTTTTTCCTTCCTGTGCAGGTATTAAACATGACTTTTAAATATATATATAGTTTCCAAGCTCTCTCTCTCTCTCTCTCTCTCTCTCTCTCTCTCTCTCACACACACACACACACACACACACACACACACACACCAATTGGTAATTGTTCAATAAAGCACCATTAAAAAAGTTCTGGGAGAAAATCTGGTGAAAATATGTAGAGCATAATCTCTTCTAAAATATGTGACATGAAATCTGTTAGGACTGACAGAGGTAGACTGATTTTTCTTAACAGTAGCTTAAGCTTTAATTGAGAACTAAGGAAGAGGCTCAGTGAGTTAGAGTACCCAGGAGTCAGGAGTCTGATTCCTCGCTGTGCCTCCTAGGAGAAGAGCCAGCCTGTGTAACCATGGGCATGCTGTGCAGTGTTAGAGCACCACCGCTTCTGAGTATTCTATACCTAGCATCCACTTCTGAGTATTGCACAGGAAATCCTGGTAGGAGTTGCTGTAATATGGAATTGACCTGATGGCACACTTATTACCAAAGAGGACTGTAGCAGATATAAATTCAATATAATTTTGGAGCAACAAACACAGACCAAAGATCTGTTGTGGCATGATGGTCTTTAGCATCGATGAACAAAAAAAAAAGGTGACTACCCTTGCAGACAGTCTGCAAGGGAAAACAGATGGACATTGCAGACAGACAGGAGAATATTGAGAAGAAGAAGAAGTATTAATAGCATAAAGGAAAACAGCTGCGTAAGGATAGTATATTGTTCATTAAGCAGCCAGGGATCGTTTGATGAACAGAAGGTGATTATCCAAATGGGACTACAATCAACAATGTTGGGGTAGGAATGTGGCATTACATGGCAACTGTAAAAAGAACAGCATGTTCCAGAGTGGTTTATTGGTGAATATGTAACATGTACATCTTTAATTCATGAATGATAATCTATGGGAATCTGTGACTTCCGCTTGGTTTTTCTGCTGTAATTAAGTTTATCTGAGTAGCCACGTTCAGCAAACCAGACTTATTATTTAAAATACACAACACTAAAATACATCGCAGGAAACTATCTGGTTACCTGTGCAAGAGACAAATGTATTGCTACTGAGCTCCCAGGGCAATTGTTAACATTGTGAGTAAAACACAACACACTGTAAATTGGGTTAGTTTTAAATGATTGATCTGATCATAGTGGGATTCAAATTTATATTGGAGTCAGGCTCTCTTCCTAAGTCATATGGCAATGCTTTAGCTTGCTTTATTTATGAAGTAGACTTCTTAAAGGAGTTTGAAACAATGGTGCCTTATTTTTCTCTTCAGAGAAAACACACACCCAACAATTTGCAATACTTTAAAATCCTTTCCTCCAGGCAGAATAAGAAAAGCAATTACATAAACAAGGGAGTTGTGTTTGGTGGATTCAGATGTCTGGTTTCTTCCCTGTGTGTATTTGCACAGTGAAATCTATGAGGTGGGGTAGTCTGAATGGGCCAACTATGTGATGCATTTTTGATGATTTTGCCAAACTTGCTTACCAGAACTGAGGGAGAATCAAAACAAGTATGTTTTGAACCAGGAATATCACAATTTAGGAGGTTACTGGTGACAGGCAGAGGAAAGGAAAGAGTAAGGAAGAACTATTTGCAGTCTTTTTGTGAGTGGAACTGCAATTAGTAAATAGTAGCAAAGAGTGGTTGCCTTAACGCTTTGCTTGGGGGCTTTCCAGGAGCTTCAGGCCATCCCGTTCCAAGCAAGATGCTGAAGTAGTTGAACCTCTGTGCTAGCACTTGCATCCAGAAGCATGAAGCCATATTTTAATGAGTATTTCTATACGTCCAGTGTGTATACATGTGGTTCTGGAGGAGACTCTTGAGAGTCCCCTGGACTGCAAAAAGAACAAACCTATCCATTTTGAAAGAAATCAACCCTGAGTGCTCATTGGAGGGACATATCCTGAAGCTGAGGCTCCAGTATTTTGGCCATCTCATGAAAAGAGAAGACTCCCTGGAAAAGACCCTGATGCTGGAAAAGTGTGAAGGCAAGAGGAGAAGGGGACAACAGAGGATGAGATGGTTGGACAGTGTCACTGAAGCTACCAACATGAATTTGACCAAACTCCAGGAGGCAGTGGAAGACAGGAGGGCCTGGTGTCCTCTGGTCCATGGGGTCATGAAGAGTTGAACATGACTTAACTACTAAACAACAACAACAACACATCCAAACCAAGTGCTTTAATGTTGTCAAGGAGCAAAGAAAAAAGAAAACTAGCAACCATTAATTTTGAGTAATTGCCAGATGGACAACACTAACCTATGTTACATTAGTTTCACTAATTTGAAAGTCTAGACCAAGTTTTAGGGCCCACAAAACTGAACTGAAAACATGAACAAATGTGCTAAAGTAACTGTATGAATGGCACAAGATGAGTAGAGTTTGCTCTTACATACATGGGATGGCTGCAAGAAATAAGAATTCCTGGTTTCATTTCTTAACATACTCACTATTTAAGTTTTCATGAGACTGTAGCAATGATAGGTTCTAATTTCTCCAATGAGTGTTTGGCATGTTGTGTGTAATCTGTTGGGTCTTTAGTGGCTCTTCAAGAAAACTTGAAGAATTGTAAGTTAAACCGATTATGCTTGAGTCACAGCCAGGGACTCAAGTATCTTCTCTAATTCCACCCATAGTGGACTTCCTCTTTCTTACTTAGTGTAGTAATTAGCACTTTCCTGTATGACTTTGAAATCTTAGAAGGAGATCTGTGATGGATATCATCGAACGTGCTTGAACTTTTTTTGGAACATTCCTTTCACATAGCATTAGTACCAGCTGCTCTTTGGGCTGTGCCTGAACACTTATGTTCTGTTACTGTTCTTCCAAGTGTGTGTATAATGAACTGAGACTAAGGCATAAATGCAGTTGTGGTGTTTAAACTCTACAGTGAGCAGTATCGTAAGTGGATACCTCCGAGTGGTTCTGGTCTTCATGTGATTGTTGCTTCTGGATTTTTGTTTCAGTTTGCATTCTCTGTGCTAGATCGCTAATCAACAGAACAATTAACCATTATGGCATTTTAAAGACAAATTTTAAAAATTGTGCAATATCTGTATATCTATTTCTTAATGTATAACTCAGTGAATTCTTCCTCACTGTCTTTTATGTCTGAATATTCTTTACAATAGTGTTTGATACCACTTTCTTCCTCCTTGATAATTTATTTCCTTATTGATGCCCTTGCTCTTACTAGTTTTCTTTCCCCCTATCTCCAACTAAAGTAAAGTCTATGTACATACAGTTTTGTCTGAAGAGAGTAGAAAGGAGATCTGTGACACAGAGGCCAGAGTCCTGCTGTAGTGAAAATCTGTGTGCTAAGGGCAACTGTGCAAGTGGTACTTGGGTTTTAACAGCCATCTGCTGTTATCAGCTGCACAATCAGTTGCACATGGAGGGCAAAGCAGACTATGCAACAACCCATCTTTGCTACTTCTAAAAAATGGCAAATGTCTTCTTGTTGTTTCCTTTATGGTAGGCAATACATGTTTCGCTAATCAGCACATCTGAAAACAAATCATTGATCACGCCAGATATGTAAATGTCCTGTGGGTAAGTAATTGCCATTACCTATATGTCTTGGTGATGGTCTTTTAGAGAGAACAGGAGATTAATCAGGCTCTAGAGCTGACAATAGCAGTGGCTGATTCTGATTACTACTGAATCTGCTGCATAACATCAAGTGCTATATCCAGCCTTGTATGGCAGACACACAAGTTTTATCTAGCCTTGTCCTCCACCCAGCTATAAGCTGTTTCCTGCCTGCACTTGCTTACTTTGACCTAGTTCTTTCCTTTTCAACCTCTTCCCCCCCCCCCACACCTTCTGTCCCTTTTTCTATTAGGGAAGAGATGAGAACAAAATATTTCTGACACCAAAAATCTGACCATTTGGTTACAAGCCAGTGAAATCTATGCATAATCATAAAGATGTGTGTATGTCTGATCAGCAGTCTGGGATGTATAAGAGAATCTGGATCAGTAGGTAGCCATAGATATAGAGAAAGCTGAAAGGAGACCCAGTGTTCAAAAACAGCAAAAGGGCTAAACATGAAGTATGTAGGACCATGGACAGTTCAATGCAATAATCATGTTAGAACAGAGTCCCAGTGCCAAATTATGTCTTATGCCCTTGTAGACTGTTTACAGTTTCCATCTCTCCTACAGAGCCTACCACTCTGGCATATTTTCTGAAGTAGTTAGATGGGTGCTGAGAAGCAGGAGATACCAGGTATGGTGGGACTTGGTTCCTGATGGGGTCTTGCTTTTGTTCTGTAGATTTGGAGGAAATGCCTCGGTCCATCACCCTTTTTTATATGTGGCCTGTTTGTTGATTGGTATGACAGCCATTATGATGGTGATGATGATCTTGAGTCAGCCCAGATTTGCAGACTGTTCTTCCTTGGGATATTTTTGGATATTGTATACTCCCCCTGCCCTATCCCAAGACTTCCAAAGACTTTTTCAGATTGATTGGAAACTGGGGGTGTGGGTAGAAGACTTCAAATTAAAGATTAACTTCTGGAATTATTTATGCACAGTACTGGAAAAATGAAGGAACACCTACGGATCAAGAAATAATTAAAAAGATATTGGACTGCGCCGAAATGGACAGACTAACACTGAAAATCAAAGGAAAAGAAGATACAAAATATTACCAAACATGGGACTTATTCTGTCAATGGTTAGAAGGATGTTGTATAGATTAGGAGTATAATGTGTGTAGTAGTTGTTTTACAAATGATTATAAGCTGTACCCTGGTGACATGATGTTAAACCAATATGGATGGATTTATATAATAAAATTTTTTTAAAAAAAATAACATCTGGGATAATGATGTCATCAGCCTTATGATGGTGCAACTCCACCAGTAGGATTCCAGCCAATGTATGCTAACAATCTTTGATTCTTATTTTATCTTTCTTATGTATATCTGATGTATAGTTCACTTCAGCACTCTGTCGTCTTTATATTCCTCTTCTCCCTCTCGTTCTCCTTCTCCTCCTTTGTAATTCTTTTTCCTCACAGCAGTTTGATATATGTGACAGAGTTCTGAATGATGAGCCATGGGGAGGAAAGCTCATGAGAAAATTAGCGAGAACATTGCTATCCAGTACAATTTTAAGTGAACCGACAGGATAAAGTTAGTGGATGTTTCTGATTGATTTAACCACATGGCTGGCCTTAAACACAAAAGGGAAATATTTGTGGATAATGATGTTGAAGAACCCTACTGATGATGAGGGATTTTATGCTTATGTTTTACAGGCAAATGTAAGATTTTGTTCTATATGTTTTAAAATGAATGTTTCTAAAATATGAATGTTTCTGAATGTTTCATTGCTAACATCTTATTCCAATTTTTTCTAAAACATATTGACATTTTCTTTTTGCCTTTGATACTGAAGAATTGGGCAGGCTATTTCTGGTGTCCCTCTTAGTTTTGGAATCAAGCCTATATCACTCTTCCTAAACTCTTGGGAACATTCAACTTCCATTTACCATATTTCAGAAGGGGGCAGATTAATGTAACACACTGAAATGAATAGGACTTGAAATTAATTATGTTTGCCTGAAAGAGGTTTTTGGTAATAAACAGCTGCTCTGATCTTTCCTAAATGTCTATGTAGCACTCAGCTAAGGGAACATATTCAAAGATGCTTCAAGCATGAATTTTGAATTTATTTATTATGGTTGGGTGACCAGCTCATAAAACATATTATGTGGCTAAAATATACAAAATGCAGTTTAAAAATGTACAATCAGTTCATAAAACATATTATGTGGCTAAAATATACAAAATGCAGTTTAAAATGTACAATCAGTTCATAAAACATATTATGTAGTTAAAATATACAAAACACAATTTAAAAAGTGTACAGCCTAATAAACAGCTGCTCTGATCTTTACTTTCCTAAATGTCTAAGTAGGACTCAGCTAAGGGGACATATTCAAAGATGCTTCAAGTAGATGCTTGGTGGAGTAAAGATCTTGGAGACTGCACAATACTTATTTTTACAGTTTGAAAAAATTCATAAGACTAGTAACATTCAGATAAAATATGCCATCTTCTACTTGCTCTGTGATAAATGTATAGTTGGCTGCTGCAAATTAATCAGAGTCAGATATGTATTTATTGAGAAGAAAGCTATTGTTAGGAAAATAATTGTAACATCTGTAGAGAAAGCTGGATTGTGAGTGAAAAAATAAATTAATAGACATGTCAGGGTTGGTGGGTGTATTATTAATCATAAACAGTTTGGCTATTCAGAGACTAAACATGTGTCAACATCTATTAACATGAATCTTCTGATTTAGAAAGACACCTATTTTACTATGGGGAGAAATTCATAAATTATGCATTTCATTTGCATTGATTTTTTTTGTATACACTTTTTGGCATTAGTAATTTTTTCCTTAGCGATTTGGTTTTGTGTGAGGTTTTATTAGTCTATTACTATAGTTTTATTATATGTTTACTTTATGTAACTGTAAGGTACCCAGAACAGTGGCTTAGCCACTAGATGAACAGGATAAAAATAAAAAAATAAATAATCACAATTTTACCTGCACAGGCTAGGCATGTGTTTTTTCCTAATTTGATATTGGATAGTGTCCTCAAAAAATATCAGTAGGCTAGCATGGTTAGAGACCAGTGGAAAGGCTGGAAGCTCAAAATGGCTCTTTGCTGATGCTGCAGATCCCATCATCAGAGCACACTGTTGATCCCTTTGACAGAGTTGCAATGTAGGGAGCTGTTGCTAGCAAAGATACAAGGCACTTTATCTTGGAGAATAAACTCAGGCACAGAGAATATGTACTCTAGAGATAAACATTTCCTATAGTAAGTGTTACAGCTGGATAAATGCACATAGGGTAGGAAAGTGGTAGAAATGAAGGTCAATGTCACGTAAGTGAATCATGTTGGTATCTGGCAGAAATCAACCAATGAGAATACCAGTGACTCAAGTCTTATCCAACCCTGCTCCCTTTTCCTGTTTGTTGTAAAATGGAGGCTATCGCTGAAATTCCCTTAAGGGACTTTAACCTTAGCTTCCCCGGCCCTTCTTCAGCTTCTAAATGGATTTACAGTGCAATTAGAGTCAGCTACTGGATGTCTATAGATGTTGTTTTGCAGCTTGAAATAAGAACCATATATGTTGGGCTCTCAGGAATAGCGTCTGTGGCAATGAGGCTTGGAGATGGGAAATGTAGAACAATTGGCTATAGGGACATTGTCTAACCCACTGGTTCTTAACCTTGGGTTACTCAGGAGTTTTGGACTGCAACTCCCAGAAGCCTTCACCACCAACTGTGCTGGCTGGGGTTTCTGGGAGTTGCAGTTCAAAAACATCCGAGTTAAACCACTGGTCTAACCTACCTCTCATTTCCTCTCCAGAGTGAATCTCTGGCAAATCTGGTGACTTGCCAACACAGATTCTTGCAAGATGTGAAGGAGAATTCTTGCCATGAAGCTCTGTAGCTCATTTTTGAGCCAGATGCCTTACTTTCCTTACAGGTTTCTTCCTTGCCTGTCTTTCTCTAATTGCTACTCCTATAATATTGTGTTATTACTGAGGAAAGTCAAGTTCTGTGTCTATGCTGATGACAGCACAACTTTCCTATCACCCAAGATTCTAATTCTGCTTAGTTTCTGCTTTCTTGCAGAGCCTATAATAATAATCATCATGGGCCATCAGGTCAGTTGTGACTTAAGGCAACCCTTTTCAGGGTTTTCCAGGTACAGAATACTCAGAAGTGCTTTACCATTCCTTCCTTCATTCCCCGCTCAGGGCCCATCCTGAGACTGTGCACCTTGTGCAAGGCCACAGAGCCTTTTGTTTGGAGACTTGTTTTTAAAGGAGAGGCTTCTGTATCTTATATGTGACTAGCTGAAATTATTGCCACTACAATCAACAGCATTGCCAGCAAACATAGCCCAGAATCGCAGGTGAGGACTCTGTGGTGACCTCCATATCACATCAGTTCTTTTGACTAACAGAAGTTGAAGTTCTGTTAGATGTTGAAGTTCTGTTAGATGCTCATCAGAAGATGGATCAGTAACTTATTTAGATTACAGCTCTCAGAATCTCCTCAGTAGCATGGCCAATCCCTGGAAGGATTTTAGGAGCTGTCATCCAAATCCTAATTTATCTAAGATATGGTGTTCATTTATGTTATCAGTAGAATGCAATTAAATTAAGGAGTTCCTTGAAATGGCTAACAAGATTTTAAATGGCCTAAAACAATAAAGGTAAAAGTAAAGGTTCCCCTTGACAATTTTTGTCCAGTCGTGTTCGACTCTAGGGGGCGGTGCTCATCCCCATTTCCAAGCCGTAGAGCCAGCGTTTGTCTGAAGACAATCTTCTATGGTCACATGGCCAGTGCGATTTAGATATGGAACGCTGTTATCTTCCCACCGAGGTGGTGCCTATTTATCTACTTGCATTTGCATGCTTTCGAATTGCTAGGTTGGCAGGAGCTGGGACAAGCAGCGGGTGCTCACTCCATCACGTAGATTTGATCTTATGACTGCTGGTCTTCTGACCCTGCAGCACAGAGGCTTCTGCTGTTTAACATGCAAGCGCCACCACGTCCCTGCAAACAATAATCAATAAGATACAGTACTCTTAACAACAGACTTATAAGCAGCAGCGAAGAAACAGTTACAACTGATTACAATTAGAAGTCAGTACATAAAAAGAGGGATCAAGGTATTGTTGATGGAACATATCTTCACTTCGGAAAACGAGTAAGGTGACTTAACCTGTTTGGCCAGGGTTCAACAAATGTGGTTCTGCCACCAGGAAGTCCTGTGAAGGTGACTGCATGTGTATGAGGAGTGGAGCAGCTGATCTAAAATTTGCAGGAGAAAACTGTTCAAGTAATCAAGTCTCAGACCACTTAGAGCTTTAAAGATGATAACCACCATCTTGAATTGCACTTGGAAGCAAGTTGGCAGGCAATGCAATTGATATATAAAAGCAGCCACATGACCCTATCATTATGTCTTAGCAGCAGCATTCTGCACTGCATTTCTGAATGGTTTCCAGGAACATTTCCATACAGAGCTTGTAACAGTAATCTAACAAAGCTGTATATAGGAACTGTATATATTACAAAGCTGTATATAATACTTTGAGACATAGCGAGGTGTGACCATATCAAGAATAGACAAAGACAGACCTGAGCAAAAGCTGTCCTTTATGCAACATTGATCATGTCTTACACTGTTGAAGTAAGAGGGCATGAAAATTACTTCTAAGAAGAATGAATATAATGATGTGATAAAGACATTAGTAACTGGGGGTAAAGCGATGCTGTAGTCCTCAGTTATAAATAATTTCAGCATTATATTCATTCTTGTCAAAAGCAACCTCCCAAGATTTGCAGCAGAAATTAGGTAGCTGTTTGTGAGTCTATTGCAGCAGTGTTTGGATTTTCTGGAACTTGCTGTAAAGAAGTGTCAGTAAAGAAGTTTTAGAAGCATTCTAGCAGGAAGGTCAAACATAAAATGATTCCTCATTCTTGCTTAATTAATGATAACTTGCATAAAGCAACCATTGACTATTATAATCTTTTTCCCTTGACTGTACTGCAAATCTGTCATACTTGATATGTAGGATTCAACAAACAGAAAGCAGCTTCCTTTGACTTAAATTGAAATGGATTATACAGTAGTTAGCTTCTTGTCCCACAGTTCACTGGTGTCAAGGAGAAATTTTCTACTGATTCCAGTGCATTTTAAATCTAGGTCAAATCATGAAGAATAGTGTTTAATGTTTGTAGCAGAGTGCCTTTATGGTCTTCTGTTTTTTTTTTAAAAAATAGTATATTTAACAAAGTGGAATATGTTGCATATTTTTCTCTTATTATGATAACGGTGATATCATAATGAAATATAGGTAGCCTTTTAAAAGTTATTCTTTTTCACTGTATTGAAAAAAGCAAAATGTTGTTAATGAAAACAACCCTAAGTAGCATTGTTATTGATTATTTATGACAGTACTGTATCTGCCCTGGTTCCCTCCAGATCTGTGAGTCTACAACTCCCATCATTCCAGGTCAGAAGATTCAGCATGATGGGCTTTGTAATCCAACATATCTGGATGGGGAAGTTTGATTTGTAATGGCATATTTTAGCACTGGTGCGGTAGGTTAATTATAAGAGCTAGTTCTGTATGTCAAAAATTCCATGACATCTGATCACAAATGATAAATACCTTGGTTCTTCCTCTCTTTGTGTGCAACACTGTGTCAGCACAGACTTACATAGCAGGGAGTCCCTTATAGGAAATAACAGAACCTTTTGCCCTCTCCTCTTTCCCTGCTGTTCCCATACGTCTGACACAACATGTGTCCAGTTGATGGCTTGTGGTGGGGGAAGTATTTATAATATCTTAGGAGCATCCTCCTCAGCAGGTTCTGATGGATTGTGCTAAAACCAGTATGCTCTTCAACATTTCTGCATTTCCCTTGCACTATGATATGATTCTGTTTCATTTTTCTTTTTGGAACATTTGGAAATGTTACTGTTAAGCTATCTTCAAAACTTCCTATGAACATTAGTATCACATCTGTTTGCTGCTGGTGTGGAAGCAAAACACTGTTTGCTTGCAGTGTTTCACAGCTGAAAATAGGGGTGCTCTCTGTGCCTGAGTTGGTGGCACTGGAGTACTGAGTCCAATCTACCTCGGTGGCCTGGTCTGACAGCTAGAAGTGAGGATGGCACTGGCTGTACAAATAGAAAATGACGTCTAAAACGGCACTTGAGTAATTGACTGCAAATGACACAATTAATAAGCAATACTAGTATTTTAATAGCAGAATACAGATACAATGTATTTTTATAAAGAGTTCTGACTCCTGTCCTCTGAAGATGCCGGCCACAGAGACTGGTGAAACCTTCAGAACACGGCCAAAGAGCCCGAAAAACCCACAACAACTATCAGATCCTGGCTGTGAAAGCCTTCGAGAATATTTTTATAAAAATAGGAATATTATCAGCATTCCCTTTCATTTGCTGGAGTAAGATTGTTTGAAGAATTTGTTGAAGCCATATTTTAAAGTAAACATCCTGGTCAAATACTTGGATCAGAATGTTGTTATCTGTTGTTTTTTGCACGTCTTTGAATTTTTCAGTAAAGCTTGTGAATATTTTTTAAAAAATACTTTTTAAAAGTACAAAGAGACATACAGAAGTGCTTATTTTAAAATTAAGTGATTTTATGTTTGCTTGAAAACAATCCAAGTGATGCAGAAACAGGATGTAACAGACATAAACATGAATATGGGTGACATTGACATGGACCTGAAATAAAACAAATCTGTCAATTCCTAGCATCTTAGAGGGAGCCAGTGGGGAAGATGATGAGTGCTCTTAGGTCCCAGATGGAGGGAGTGCCTTCAGTCATCAGAGAATGGCATTGTAGAATTCCTCACCATAAATCGTGAGGACAAGAATCATTCCCATGCCAAAGTGAGATTCATAGCAGATTCAAAGAATCTTTTCTCCATTCACTTTTGCTGCTACCTTACTCTTCCACAGATGTTGAGGACCTTGTGACAGAGGAAAGCAGTGAAAAGGAACATTCTGCAGGAGACTTTGAGTCTTTGCATGAAACGTTCTCAACAACCTGAAGCTTTCTTGGACATTGAATTGGAATGCTTGCAGAGGTTCAGTCTCTTTTGAGGTGAACAGTGGGATGGGCATGCTGTCCTAATAGTATTTATATCTTTTCAATGGACTCTTAACGTTTAGAGGCTATAGTGGTCCCACTATACAGCGAGAAATATGGGGTGCAACAGCAAATGACTTTGTCTAGTCAGTGAAAATATAGAAGAAAACATCAGCTAAGTAGAAATAGTTTTTCTGAGAATGAAAACAGTACCTTTCCCTCAGGGCTGAGTAACTGCAGTATCTTCCTTTCCCCAGATACATAGAAAAGAAACAGGACTTACAGAGGTATATTATGTATATCCCCCCCACACATGTTAAAACACAAGTACTTTTCTCTAGAAGTACTTGTCTGTGAATAGAGGCTAATCTCACAGAGGCTAATCTCACTGGCATTTCCAGCAAACTGTAGCCCTTTAGATGTGCTGTCAATTCCTCTCCACACAACACTACACTGTTAGTTTTACTCCTTGATTTCTTCCCAGTTTGATTCCATGTTTTACTAATATGGATGGATGACCAGGGACTGTTAGTTCTTCAGACAGGTTACTGAAACTTCTAAACATCCAGACTAAATTAGGTGAGGGAGAGGGCTATGATGTCTGATGTCAGAACAGTGTTTTTGCCATGGTGCCATTCAGAATAGTTCAGTGGTTTAAAGGTTGAAGTTGAGTCCCCCACTGTGCCTCCTTGAGAGGGACTGGACTCAATGATCCATAGGGTCCCTTCCAGGTCTGCCACTATTATTATTGAAATAGGCTGCTTTCTGTTTCCCAAGAATGGAACATAGCTGAGACGTGTGGAAGGGAAGGTGCACCACTTTTGTAGTTTCATTGATATTGACTTTAAAAACAAGGTTTCTTTAAAAGAATGATTAAGTAACCAGGCAGTGTCAAGGCTAAAAATATGTACCAGAGGACACAGAATATGAAACATTGAAAGAAAAATATAGATAAAATCAATTAAAAACAAACAAAGGTTTGATTAAACAAAGCTCCGAAGCTGACTAAAGAACCCTTCTGATCAGCATCTTCCTCCTTTCTCAACCACATTATCAAGGATGAATAGGTGTGGTAGTGGTGGTGAAATTCTGTTCTTGCAGCATAAAGGTAAAGGTTCCCCTTGACATTTAGTCCAGTTGTGTCCGACTCTAGGGGGCAGTGCTCATCCCCGTCTCCAAGCCGTGGAGTCAGCGTTTGCCCATAGACAGTTTCTGTGGTCACGTGGCCAGCACAACTAGACACGGAATGCCATTACCTTCCCACCGTGGTGGTAACTATTTATCTACTCACATTTTTACATGCTTTCGAACTACTAGGTTGGCAGGAGTTGGGACAAGCGACGGGAGCTCACTCTGTTGCGTGGATTTGACCTTACGACTGCTAGTCTTCTGACCTTGCAGCACAGAGGCTTCTGCAGTTTAACTCACAGCGCCACCATGTCCTCTGTTCCTGCAGCATAAACCTGGCGAAAAGCCACTTCACCATCTTAAAAAAAAAGCAGCTTCCTTTTGCCTACTATAGAGACAACTTATGGGCTAAATCCACTTGTTAGTCCCAATGACAGTAGGCTTACAGAATCAATGGGACGTATGTAGGTGTCGACGTAACAGATCCTATTCACTCATTCTTTTTTTTAATTTCGAATTATTACATTTAGTTCATTTTAAAGAAGCTATGTTGAGTGATCTTAGAACGCTCACCCAAGTAGTTTGGTGGTTTTTAAAAAAGGTAAACAAAACTAATCTGAATCCCAGAATCTTTATAACGATTCGAAAAAATATGTACAGAAATAGAAGTTTGTTTCAAAAAAGGTAATGATTATGCCATATGTATTTCAGAATTTAAATATAAATTATACTGTCGTACGTCCAACCCCTCCGTACTCCCCACATCAGTAAGTAATGGCAAGAAAACAATTAGCTGTAATGTCTAGCCCTTTTGCAGTCCATTAGGGCAAACTGGCGTCAGCAATAGGGCTCAATGTGTTCTTGCTGAATAAACCTTTAGTCAGACATGGTACTCTGTATACCTGATAGAGTGCTATTAAACTTGTTAGTTTAATTTGTTTAAGGTAATTAAGATTCTGTGAGGTTTTTTTTTTTAATTCCTGCATTCCACAAGCCACAGTGAATAGTCTTTGTACACAACCTGGTTGTCTCAAATGAATGTCTTTCGTCCTTTAAAGATCTGTTTCACACTGTCATTTCTGAATGTCTCTTCAGTGTGAGATAAATGAGTAATACAAGTACCTAATGTGAACCAGAGGCCTGTTTATTCTCAAGGAGCCTTAAAGTTCATGAAGAGGGGCTGTTGGGGCCCAAATCAGTCAATCTTAAAAAAAAAATGCAATGCACCAAATAAAGGAACCATAGTTGCTAGAGCTGACATCATACGCTAATATCTCCCAGACAACCCCAGGTCTTTCACAATGTGTGTTTGAGGCTTTTTCTATTTTCATTTTCTCTTAGCAGAGAGACAGAGATTCCAATTGATAAATATTTTATATGCATTTTGAAGATGTTTTGCACAAAGAAAGGACGTGCAGCCTCCTTTTTCCTTTCCTACTCAAATGCTAAATGGAACACATTAAATGACATTCTCAAGCTGATGTTTGAAATGTTTAACAGTTTTGGTAGGTATTTGCAGGGAAAGATGAAAAAGACTGAATTAAAAATGGTATAAACAGTGGAGAAAGAGAAAAACTTGTTCAATAGAAGTCTCTGCTCTGGCTGCACATAGTAACTTCAGTCATAACTTGTCTTGCCCTTCCAGAACCTGCAGTGCCCTTTAGGTACACTGGATGGCAACGTCAATCATGCTGTTATTTGACATATTTGGTGGGTACCAGAAGGGCTGGCTCAAGACACTTTGTTGTCTACGGCAAGGGACAAAATGGCACCCCCTTCATTTCAGATGCAGGAACTGGTAGTTTGGCAGTTGAATGGATTTCACTTGAATGCTAACAGTGGGACAGTTGTGATGGGATGGTTGCAGTCCTCAGTGCACAAACTGGGGAGAAAATCAACTACAGTGTCCAGAATTCCCCAGTCACTGTCCCAACCAGATACTAATGATATGACAAATACTCACAAAATTGCTCATTCTTGGAATTTTTGTGCTGAGTTCTCCTCCTACTTGAATGTATTTTGGTGTTGCTTGTTTTTTTTTGGGGGGGGGTATTCATTGATCCTTTCAGTATTGTACAGTATATTCACTGTTATTAGCTTAAATACTCTCTTTTAATTGTTGTAAGCTGCCTTGGGTCCTTTTTAAAGGGAAAGGCAGGTCAAAAATATTTTAAATTAAAAAAATAAAGTACCGTGATGAACTTCTTCATCATGGCTTTCCTGTGCATCAAGAATTTCCTGGCTGCCCCAAAAAATAAAAATAAAATCCTGCTCTTGTTTCCCCCTATTTGTTTTGTTTTTGCCTCTTGTTCCATCAGATTCTGTTCACTGGAATCTCACTGTGAGTAGAAAAGAGTGGTCTTTCTTTCTTTGCAAGTTTCACGTCCCTAGCTCAGAACTTGGAAACTTAACTTTTCCATCCTCTGAGCTTAAGGGATAATGATGAACTGTATGACACACAGCTCTGTGTGGAAGATTCAGGAGGACCGGTCAAGGGTTTGTGGCTATCTTGTAGCTGCTGCTTCCTGAAACTGTTGCCTTGTTCCTTTTAAGAGGCCTGGGCAATAGGGTGCAGATGATTGCTATAATTAATCTCTGTCCTGAGAAGTGAAATACAGAATGAATAGACTTCTGAGTTTGTGGTTCTGTTAAATGTTAACTGGAACTACACCTGAAGATTTACTCTGTCTCACAAACACTAGCCCTCACACATCTGCTACAGTAGGGACATTAAAACTTTCTTCAGGGCTAGTTCACTGGAAAACAAACATTTTGATTTATTGTTACTGTTATTTGTTGCTTTAAAGCCTCCAGGCTGGAAGTATAAATATTTATTGAACAGTACTGCTGTATATGCTGTAGCATTTGCTAACTCCTTCCTTCGTCTATCATTTTCCCTATCAGCATTTTTTCATTCACCTAAAGGCGTTCTTAGCCCCACTAGAGGTTAAAAACAGGCGTGGTACTCGTGCCACTCATTTATCCCCAGCTAACAGCAGAATTTGGTGGAAGGGGCTTGGCATCTTGAACTGAAACATGACATAGGAGAGGTTACATTTTCTGCTGCTGAAGCTCCCCCTCCAAGGTGCTCTGAGATCTGATCATGGTTCTATTGCGCCTTTTCCTTTTCCTTTTTTTTTTTTTTTACTTTGACCCTGATTCTGTCTTATTAAGTCATGTGTCAGGAAGGATCTCAACTTTTCCATCTCATGGTTGTCGGCACGGCCAGTTAAAATTACCAAGAACGTTGGCAAGTCTTTGGATCTGAGTCCCAAATCCAAGCCCGAGTCTTTGATACCAAGTCCCGAGTCCCAAGCCCCAAGTCTGAGTCCTTATTAAAAACACACACACCCCAGAAAAAAGGAGGGACTGGGTGGGTTCCAAGTTGAGTCTGAGTCATTGGGAGAGATGAAACTCAAGCTGAGCCCGAGTCAAGTCACTGGTTCAACTTAAGTCCAACTTGACAGTGAAACACGTGACTTGAGTCCCCATCTCTGAAAACTGTTGTTGTTATGTGCCGTCAAGTTGCCTCTGATTTAGAGTGACCTTATGAATGAGCAATCCCCAAAATGTTCTGTCCTCAACAGCCCTGCTCAGCTCTTGGAAAGTCAAACATGTGGCTTCTTTTAAGGAGTCCATTCATCTTATATTTTGTCTTCCTTTTTTCCTGCTCTCTTCTATATTTCCCAGCATTACTGTCTTTTCCAGAGAATCCTTCTGTTTTAGGATGTTCCCAAAGTAGGACAGCCTCAATTTCATCATTTTTGCCCCTTGTTGAAAATTAAATGAGGACAGAAACTGATGCTCATTCACTATATATGTATCTTTTCTGAGACATTCCCCAGTCAAAAACAGATTCAGAGCTTCAGAGCTTCCATGCTCTGATATGCTTGATTGCATCAATCAGACCTTTAGATCCCCAACCCAGGCCACAATATTTAATTCCCTGTGATAAATAAATATATTCTGACTTAGTGCTCAAATCATGCCAATGTCGGCACTGATCAAAGCTCTAGTGGGAGGGCATACCACCGTCACGGTGCTGTGGCCAAGACAGATAGATAGATAGATAAAACCTTTATTGGCATAAGTAAAAATTGGACATTGTCACAGTGGTTTGTTTGGTAACTACATAAATAGGCATCAAGAGGGCAGAAAAGTGTAGGACATCCTTAAAGGAACAATGGTTCATCTCCTAACAATAGTATCAAGGAAGTCTGCGACTTTTCCTACAATGTCAGTCATCTCGGCCGTCAGCATATAGCGAACTTTATCCAGATCTGACCTCCCTTCCAGCTTTAATTCGATTGGGGCTATTAACCTTGATCGGCTGATTGAGTGCAAAAACATATGAACAAGGGTTTCCAGCACCCCTGGTTCACATGGGCAGTGCCTTTTAGAATAGGGAATTGCATTAAATCTGCCATATTGCAATCTTGCTATTGTTGGGGCAGTTTCAGGTGTGTGCATGCAACTTATGTTCAGAAGCAATCAGAGAAAAGGCAAGGGAAAAGAATGCCAGCAATGACAGACCAATACGTAAGCTTCTCCCTGGTGAGCTGCCAAGGTGATACTCCAGGTCTGTGGATTTTCATGGGTATTTTCACTTAATATAATACATCTGCATGCACATAGAGCAGAAGTTTGCTGGTTTGCATTTAGGTGGCAGACCTGTTTGTGTAAAAGAGTATTATTTTAGATGGACACAAGACAGAGCATTAAACAGGAGAAATATATGGAAATAACAGAAGCTGCCCTGTCACATCACAGTAAAAAGCTAAACTGTATAAATCTCTCTCTCTCTCTCTCTCTCTCTCTCTCTGTGTGTGTGTATATGAGAGAGAGAGAGAGAGAGAGAGAGAAAGAAGTTTAAAGTAAAGACACTGTGCGTTCACGTGAATGGATGAAACTGTAAGTCCTAGCACTCTCACATCAGAGTTTTTATAAAGAACCATTCAACATTTCAGTTTTATGATGGATTATCTTTCATCAAGATTCCAGAAAAGCATTAAAAACTAGGGCCATCTGTTTTGGTTGCATTGCATATTCTATGGCATTATTATCAGCTTCAATTATTCTACTTTCCCCCCTTTCCCATTTCAGTTTTGCAAAAACAAAAAGCATCAATCTTAAGCTCTTGTTTTATTTCTAATTGTTTCAAGAAAATGTAAACGGGCTGTCTTTTTTAGTGTACCAGAATCATTTACAGCTGGTACTAAAGCACTTCTTCAGGGGAGAGGGGGAAAGAAATGGAGCAGGAACCTCAAAATGCTTCACATATCCATATCACACAGAGGTCAGCCTGGGGGAATTCAGTTCAGTGGACTTACTCCCTGTGGCTCTTTTTCATGGATTGCATCATTCATAAGAAACATGTAAAAGGGAGAGGAGGACATCCAAGTTTGGACATGCATGAGGAGAAAAATTCCAGAACTTGCTCTATTGAAAATGGTGCTGTATCAAGAAGTAAATCCTTCAGATATTCTAAACTCTACTAAAAACAGAAGACAGGTTACATCCAGTGCTTATCAGAGCTAGTAGTGTTATTTTTTGAAAGTATTTAATTATACAATTATTTCTCCAAATACCCCCCAAAGTATTTAGTTACCAATGTAGTTAACATCATTTAAAAACTAACTCTTTATTTTCCTGTTTGGTTCCCCCCCCCCCAATTCTGTCTTCCTTGCTGTTTAACACATATACATGCAATGGCTGGGAGAGGGTCTGGAATTTTGAGAGACACTGTTATCAATATGTGGGCAACATTCACCTCTGTTTCTCCTTTCCATCCAAATTCAAAAGCTCTTTTGCTTCTAAACCAGTGTTTGGTGTCATTAATGGAGTAGACGAGAATGAACAAAATGAAGCTTAATACAAACAAGACAAGGTCATCTTGGTCAACTGAAATGCAGATCGTGCTATAGAGCAGTGATGGTGAACCTTTTTGAGCCCGAGTGCCCAAACTGCAACACAAAATCAGCTTATTTGTTTCAAAGTGTCAATACTGCAATTAAAAACTGAATGCTGAGGTTTTAGTTTAGAAAAAACAACTGCTCCTGCACTGCAAGGGTTACATGCTTATTCCCCCCCCCCATGGGCGGTATTAACAAATAAATACTTACTGGTCCTCCAATCCCCCATTGGGCTAGACTGGTAATGGTCGCCATTGCACCCCTCCGCTGGACCACTGCACCAGCAGAGGAGAGTGCTGAAATCCAGGATCAGAGGATGGGTATTTCGCTATGGCGACTTATGGCTCATGTGCCCACTGTGGCACGCGTGCCGTAGGTTCGCCATCACTGCTATAGAGACTCCTCCTCTGCTGTCTGGAGTTTCACTTTCCCTGAAAACTCAGGTTTGCAGCTCAAGTGTATTCCTGAATTTAGACTGGTGTTTGAACACTCAGGTTTTACTGGTGGCTTGAAGTGTTTTTACATAGTTAAAATTAGTGTGCTGGTTGCACTTGTTCCTAGAAAAGTCTGTTCTGGCTATGAATTACCTTTGCTTTAGATTACAGTGTATATGGAACTGCTATTGGAAATTTTGGTCTATCAGATATAGATGAATTAGTATTCCCATTATTTCTTAGCATTAGCCAGATTGGCCAGGGCTGATGTGAACTGAACATGTGAACATTGTTTGGGCCACATGTTCCCCAGCTCTGCCTTAGAGAGTTGGAGGAAAGAGGGAGTTAGGAAAGAGTCTGTTTCTTTACTTTGCCTCTCTTATTCATGGGTGGGCTGTAGCAATAATAAAAAAATACATAAATGGGGAAATGCACACATAATGTCTACCTTTTTTGTGTGTGAATCTACACTTATTTTTCTTATCAGACTGAGGCCTTTAAGGTTGTGGTTACCATAAGAGAATGTGGAAGAAAATGTTTCTTTTGAAGCTTTTGAAAGTCTTTGATATGACAGGGAAAAATGTCTTAAGTGTCGAATCTAATGGGAAAGCTAAAGTTGTCATCACGGCAGCCTATGGAGTGCACCAAAACTCAAGCTGATGATGAGAGAATTTCATAAGCATTTATTGTTTTACTGCCTTGGTGCTGAAGTAGGTCTTTGAACCAGTTATATGAGAGAGGGAAGGAGGAAGGGAGAAACCTGGGGCATAATTGCATTGTTGAACCTAGCTGGATAGAAAAGGGTGACAAAGAGGATCAAGGAATTCCTGCAAAGAAAAGCTGGAATTCTACACTTTAGAGAAAAGAGGATTAAGATGGACACGGTAGAGTTTTATATATCCATAAATAATATGGAAAGAGAGTATATAGAGATAAATTCTGCTTCTCCCACAATGCTGGAATTTTAAGCCAATTCTACAATAATCTACAATTTTTCTGCACTATCCATGAAGGGATTGTGTTAAGACTGAAGAAGTTGTTTTCTCCACAAAAGCTTGCAATTTGTTTACATTTTTAGTGGTCTCATAAAAGGTATCACCCACTCTTACATTTGTATAATCTTGGGTACCAGACATCCTTTTCCTTGTTCTTTCTGGTTTATAAATAAATAAATGTGACTTGGAGAAGTGTGGGAGAAGGATTTGAATGTATATTGCCATTTTGTCCACTTCACCCCATGCCACTTCACAAGTAACATTTAAAACCTCAAGATTGAAAGATCAGTTTACAGTATTGTGTGTGGGGTTGCTCGTTCATATCGCATGTGTTCACCTGAAATTACTTGGATTCAAGCTATATTGGGTCCATTTGATGTCCATTGCCTGTAACTATAGTTCACTTACATCAACTGAATTGAATCAGTGTGAATTGCAGTTATTAACCTCAACCATACCATAGATTCAGCAAGATTTATTGCAAAATATAGTCTTGCCTTTACCTCTGATTCTGCCTTCCATAAATTTTTCAAAGGTTAAGAGCAGCTGCAGGGTGGGGGAGAGATGGACAAAGGTAGGCTGTGTACTGGGAGTGTTTTTAACCTGCTACCTATCCAGGCTTGCAGTCAAAATGATCCAGAATCTGTTCTTTGTCTATGGGGACAAACCCAGATGTACTGATATGTTGTTTCCTTCATGTGGGTCAATATGAAGTTTAGGCACTTATATCACCCAGGGGAAAAAGGCATAGAAAGGTGAAGTTAACATCTGCTCTGCTATAGCAACAAACTACATCAGTAGCCCAACCAGGATGTAGTTAGTACTTAGCATACTTAGTTGAGCTCAGACTTTGTTTAGTTTTAAGCCTGGCTGGACCATTGTGATCCTCCAGGTTTTCGGTTGGTTGGTTGGTTTTTGCCCACATCTTCCATCAGTTGTAGCCAACATTGCCAATGATTATGAGAGCTACCGTCTAAAAATGTCTAGAGGATCACATTTCTGTTTGAAGCAGACTATTACATTTTTTAGTGTTCAGTTAATCCAAGGCCGGGAAGGTAAAATTCTCCAGATGCCATTGAACTAGAGTTCCAGTCAATTCTAGCTGCAACAGCTATGGTGAAGAAGAATAGGAGGTGCTGTAATTCAGCAACCTACCATCCCTGGTTTGCCATCATTTTGAATGAATTTAAATGTGATTATCTCACCTTTTGGTTGCAAAACATCTGATCTCCTGTTCTTGAATTCTTATATATTGTTGTTTAAAGGTGTGTTTTTTTCATTTATATGACTTTAAGATTGCCTTTTTAGGCCAAAAAAGGCAACTTCGATGTATGTACATGCACATACATTATACATATACATCTTACAATAATAATGATTTTCAAACATTTCTCAGGCTTATATAACAAACTTGAGAGTCACAAAAAGTTTAAAGAAAGCAATTTGATGCCTTCCTGGAGTAAATAAAATGACATCCCATATTACATACTGAATGTATTTTGGCTATATATGGACAAATAGCTTCCTGCCACTCAGAGAAATGTGTTAAACAAAGCCAGACAGCAGCAGTATTGCAGTGGTGTCTTTTTAAAGCCTCTAAATATCCATTTTAAGGGAAAAAGTAATGAACAAGAGAAATACTTCAATTTCCAGTGTCTAAGGCTGCAATAAGAAACAGGCTGGTCATAAATCTCCTGTTGTCTCAGCCAGTTGCACCTTTTGGTAGACAGAAGTTCAGATTACAATTTAAGGTAAAGACATGTTTCCTCTGAAAATGTGATTCCTTCAGGCAGTGCCACTTGCCTGAAACATCAAACATGCCTAAAAGCCTGGCTGACTCCGGGTTGCCAAAACAAAGCAAAGCAAGTTGGTTTTCAGATGGACATTAAGGCAAGCTAGCCTTAGAATAAAGATGTGGCCTTTTCCTCTTAAAGGTGAACAACTTCTGGATGCAGAAAGAAAAACCTCATCTAGTGAAGCCTAAAGACATGAGGAATGTAAATTAAGTGGAATATTTTAGTGGGTTTTGTTTTGAAGGAACTTCTGTTGCCATGGATTCACATATGAATAAATTGGGATTTTTAATTTCCTTGATTATTTATCTCTACCTAAAGACAGTAGCAACAAGTTATTAAAACAACACCCCCTCCCCATGTTGGGTTGGAAAAGTTTAGATCAGAAAGCTGTGATGCAATGCAATTTTAAGCTGCTGAACATATACAGTATCTTTTCACATAGATTTGGGTGATTTTGTGGTATAAGTACACTGAAAGAACTGTGATAAATAGTTCAGCTTCTGGCTCTCTGCTTCATTGTGCCAACAGATTACCTGAAATTTAATCCCTTGCTTAGGCAACATCACATGAGCTCAGTTTAGATTTAGGGCGGCTGGCAGAATCATTCCTATTTTCAACATTTGGATTATGGGAGCAGTTGCCATTTTACTTCCTTTAACCCCAGTGAAGAGGTAAGGAGGACATTATTCAGGTTACTGCTGTCAGTTTCAGAATTAAAAAAGAGTTTCAGAACTAAATCTTGGATTAAAATACTTCTGGAGTCCCAACTGCCTATATACAATCTTTATTTCAATTTCTTTTTGACTTGTTTAGTTACTCATGACAGTGTGCCTGTGTGAAGGCAACTGTTTATTTGATCTTGGCAAATTTACTTTTACTGCTTCAGACTCAGTTAGAGTGATAGATGTGCTGTTCCAGGCAGTAAATAACATTTGCAGCTAGGTATTCTTTGTTCCTTTTTTGTGACTTCTTTTTAGTTGAAGTGTAAACTGAAATGACTGCCAATCTTTCTACTAATGAGTTCTTCAAATCAAGAGGTAAAAAAATGTAAACAAGAAGAATAGCTGTAGAATTCCTAGTCTTCACCAAGACACAGTAAGAGGGGCGGGGGGGGGGGAGGAGAAAAAAAGAAAGCAAGTTACTTCTCTGAGCCCAAGTATAAAGAGATAAAGGGAAGAAAGGCCTGGCAGCATACAGGAATGCAAAATGTGGTCTCCTGGTGCAAAACTCTTCTAAATCAACTACTAACAGAGCAGGGTGTGAAGGAGTTGCTGGTGTTAGTGAGCTGTCCCTGATAAATAAAGCTAATACAGATGTTAAAGAATGCAAGGAAGGTGAAGAAGAACTACAGAAAGCAGGGTGGATGGTTGTGCCAAAGGTGGGAGAAACTGAATCAAAAGAAGAGGTTTCTTTAGTAGAAGAGGGTGAGACAGGAAAGGAGGTGGAGCAAGAGTTGACAATTTGGGAGGAGGATATAAATGAAGAGGGAGTCCAATGGTTCAGTTCAGTGATAGAGGAATACAAGAATAAAAGGGTAGAGGCTTGCAAGAAAGCTTTTGAAAATATACATCAGCAGGGACTCCTGAGGGATTTTCCTAACCTGAGGGTCAGAGGACTCTTACCGGAACCAGGTATGCGAGATGAGAGACCGATGCAGTATATTACCACGGGATGGACGGTGATCATGGCGCCTAGAGAACTAGAGCTACAATGGGCGGCTGAGATTGTGCACAATCGGTTCTACGATCGCCCAGACGAAAGAGGCTGGATCCGCCACGTGTGTCCTGTGGGACTATTTGCACCCTTCGGAGCACTCCTCCCAGGATACCCAACTGCCAAGAATGGCTTGGGAAACCTCCCCAGTGAGTCCCTGGGACTATGAAAAGATATTCGGTTCTGTAAGTTTTGGTCTGTTGCCCGAGTTGAAGTTATTTGACCCAATAAGTAATGTGCTGGAGGAAGATGGAGTTAATAAATGTGACAGTTCTAAAGTTATAAAGATGATTCCCTTGTTATTTCCGTGGAAACAGAAGAGCTGCCTAGAGAAAATATAGAACCCAATCACACAGGGCTTTCAGAAGGTTTTTTTTACCCCTGAAGTCACAACTGCACTATCAGATACTTCTGCTGTATCTTGAATCACCTCTGCTGTATCACCTCTGTGCCTGGGAGTCTCCCTTCCACTGCCACTTCTGGTTCTGCCACTTCCGGTTCCTCCACCGCTGTGGCCCGCCACCCGTTGTATATGTGTTTTTTCCCCCAGTTTTGGCACTCGGGCCCAAAAAGGATCGCTGCCAGTGGTCTATGCTCATTTCTGTCTAGTACAGCAGTGGTGCATTACTTTTAAAAGGAAATCAGGCAAGCAAATTGAAAGTGGCAGTGGTAGCCAGGCCTAAAACCAATAGGCTTACAAAGAAGCCTCTGTTTGACAGGTGAGTGGAGGCACTGCATGAAAGCATCAACATGAGCAAGAATGGAACTAAGCAAATGTAAGGAGTTGCCCTAATGACAAAGAGGCTACAGAGATATAAGAAGCACCTTTTCAGACTTGCTAAATCGTTCTCTCTCCCGGAAGCAGATGTCAGAAACATTTTGTGTACCTTGGATGTTGACTTAATTGCTCTAAAGCTGGCAATGGGTTATTGAAGAAAAACTGGGAAATGAGGATGGAGAGATTGGTTTTGAAAGAAGAGGACTGATTATTTGCAGGATCAATGAATTTACAAGAAAATTGCTGAGAATCTCAATCTTGTATATCTGACACTAAATCCCACTGTGCTTTTGTCTAGAGGCTCATATAAAAATAAAACCAGAGCCCAGCTATTTGTGGAGACAAAAGACGTCGTCTCTCTGTGTAATCCAGGTAGCTGCTGAACCTGGCTTTTTCCTAACTTCAGTTTATGTATGTGTTTTTCTAGCTATTTTTCTTCCTGCCAACCGAATAAGAATCCCTATTGCTCCATACTTGTAGATGGTAAAGTGAGGAGAGAGAAATTGTGCATGATGAGTGCAGATGGAGAAACAGAAAACCCCAAGACTGCGAAAGAATGGAAAGTCCAGTTAATACGTAGCCTGGTTGGGTGGGTTTTACCTAAATTCTAATTCTAGCTAGTTTGTTTCTCTCTTAAGAGCATTAATTGCATTTCTCCCCATGAGAACCTCCAAAATGTTGTAGAATATGGTATACTAAAATTACATTAAAACAGTAGATGCAACTCTAAAAGCCAGTATTAAAAACTAAAGGCTAGATGGACTACTAAAGTTTCAATTGCATTGGCAATTTGACTGGATGAGGAAAATAACATGAAGGCTAGAACAGAGGTTTACTGCTTATTAATCTTTACAAGAAAGAAAATAGTTTGCTTTTTTACCATTTAGATCAATGTGGGCAAGTACAGAAATTTCAGGTTTAATGCATTTTCCTCTTTGGGGGGAAAATTATTTCTGTGGTGTGTGGCTGACGAGAATGAGTTTTCTCCAATGATCACTCAAGCTAAATATGAACAGTAATTGCTTGTCGAGCTTAGTCATTTCCAGGTTTCTCAAGCAGAGCAGTGAAAACCTGTGAAATACTTGCAGCATTCAGGGTTTTATTTGTGTTGATAGGACTCTGGATGCCACAGTAACCCTGTGCCAAACTCAGATAATATTAAGTGTTTAGAGGAGACTTAATTATCGTGTTGACAATGAAGAAATAGAAATAGTGAAAGATTTGGACCACCTGGTTACTCTTTGTACCTCTCCAATGGCCTTCTGTGGCCTGCCTCACTTGTATCCATCAATCCAAAGGGAGACTGCAATCAAGAAATCAGAAGAGGACTTAGACCTGGAATGGCAGCAATGAAAGATTTAGAAAAGATCCTCAAATGAAAGGATGTGTCACTGGAGACCAAGACCAAGATAATACACACTTTTGTATTTCCGATCACCATGTACAGATGTGAAAGCTGGACAGTAAACACAACTGACAGGAAAATAATTGATTCATTCAAAATATGGTGCTGGATGATTGCTTTGTGGATACCCTGGACTGCCAGAAAAACAAACATGTGGGTCCTATATCATATCAAGCCTGAACTGTCTCTGGAGCAAGAATGTTGAAACAGAGGTTGTCCTACTTTGGGCACATCACAACGATGGAAAAGACAATAAAGTTGGGTACAATTGAAAGCAGAAGGAAAAGAGGCAAGACCAGGTATGATTTGGATTGACTTCCTAAGGAACCTGCAGGCTTGCGTTTGCTAAGCAGGGCTGTTGAGGGCAGGACATTTTGGAAATCACTCATTCATAGGGTCTCGATAAGTTGGAGAACATCCTAATGGCACGTAAGAACAACCAAAATCAGAAGCAAGAGATTTTTTTTTTTTTGCCCTGGAGCTACAATGCTATAGAAATCATTTGAGTAAGTGTGTTAAGCAGAAGTGTCTCAAACAGTCATGATTTAAACTATTTTCCATCAAGATTTCGATGCAGATTTTTCATACTTATTGTACAATAGAGTTAAAGAATAAAAAAGTCACATCTCCCTTTCTGAAAGATCTGCTGCATGTAAGAGATTCCATGAGGCAATGTATTATTTCTCAGATTTTCTCTTTGCCTTCTTGTGGAGAGTCACTAAAACCCCTAATAGCTGGGAATCTGTTTTTCAGTGGCCTGCTATGTAACTTGATCGTTAAAAACTTACACATGTCCTTTAGAACCCTAGGCCTCTTCCTTCTTTTGTCATTATTATGGAAGATAGACTTAGCAAAATATTGAAACCTGATATTAAAGAGTTTGCCAGACCAGGAAGTGGGACTTAGTAATCCAGTCATTTAAACTTTAAAAAAACAACTCCAGATTTTTCTCAGTAGATTTCTGATAGTCCATAATTAGGTAGGAGTTATGTTTCTGATAGTAAAAGTTTTGGCAAGTTATATTCGTGATTTTTAATAAGCTTACTTGCATGTTGGTTCTACAATAATCTTTTTCTGAAGTTAAAACAGAGATCGTTTCTTTCTTCACCTTATTTTTCCTCACTCATCTGTAGGCTCTCATTCACACAGTAATGATAATCTTAGAACAGCAGAGCTGGAAGGGACCTTATGGATCATCAAGTCCAGCCCCTGCTAAGGAGGCACAGGAGAATCAAACTCCCAACCCCTGGCTCCACAGCCAAATACCTAAACCACTGAGCTATCCAGGAGTCCACATGTTTCCCAAACATCTCATTATTTAGTCAATAGGGCTATGTAAGATCTCTTGCTCACAGCTTCCTTCCTGTCATGTTTCTCTGCTGCTTAGGTAATTCCTAATTACTTCTAAAGTCAGTAAATTTTCTCACAGAGAATACTTTTCGAATTGTGGAACTCCCTCTCCTCAGGCAGTGTTTAGCAAGCGACACATAAATTTTGAAGACTTCTGCTATGACAGCTCGCCTCTCACTCTCACTACAGCTGTTGCTGCATTCATAGCGCTTATTTGATGTGTTAACTTCATGGCTGAAATCTGGTTGCTCAGCATAGCAAGTTGTAACTAGAGGGGGTCCAGTGAATCAGTTCAACTTATGAAGAAGTTGACTCATCACATTTCTACTGATCCAATGGACTTGTTCTATTTTCAACGTACTACAGTGGGGTCTCTACTTAAGAACTTAATCCGTATTGGAAGATGGTTCTCAAGTTGAAAAGTTCTTATGTTGAATCTGCATTTCCCATAGGAATGCATTGAAAACCATTTAATCCGTATCTGCTCTTTTCCGTCCATAGAAACTACAGTGGAACCTCTACTTAAGAACTTAATCCATTTTAGAATGGTGTTCTTAAGTTGAAACGTTCTTAAGTTGAAGCAAAATTTCCCATAGGAATGGACTGAAAACCAATTAATCCGTTCTGACTGTTTTTTTGTTATGTAGAGGTGCGTTCGTACATTGAAGCATTAGTTCCCATAGGAACTAATGCAAAGCTGGTTAATACGTACTCTACCACTAGGGGGAGAAATTTTTTTAACCTAAGATGACCTAAGGTTAAAAAAAGAGCAGGAAAGGTTTTTTTTCCTGTTCTTATCTTGGATTTCTGTTCTCAAGTAGAAGCAAAATTTAGCAAATGGAGCTGTTCTTAAGTTGGATTGTTCTTAAGTAGAGACGTTCTTAAGTAGAGACCCCACTGTACTCTAAAAACAGCATTTCAGTCAGTAGAAAATAGTTTTGTGATTACTATGTGAAAAAGCTCATAAATACCATACTATACCCTTGTGCACAGATCTGAAGTGATGTGAAGCAATCTTCTACCCTTTCCTTTCTGTTTCTTAAAATGCAGGTTTTGCTATCTTGTGCCATCATGTGCTATTATTATGTCTTCTTAAATTTCTTCAACACCAGTGCAGTATTCTTTGCACCTACCAAAAACCCTACTTTTTTTGGTATTACGTAAGGAAAAAAAGTTGATACATAATTTATATCTGTCTGACTCTATCAGAAAATATTTGATCTATCAGTAGTTTTTAGAAAAGATAGCTGTGTTAGTCTATGCTAGCATCTCAGGCAAAAACAAAATTTAAAAAGTGAAGACAAAACTGTTGTTGCACCTTAAAGGCTAACTGTTATGTTTTAATGTGAACTTTTGTAGACAAATCCATTTCCTCAGACACTCTTCTTACTCTTATCTGGAAGTTGAGTCATGGCAACTGGATTTCTTTGATAGATTGAACATTCCGCCACCCATCCATGTAGCTTCTTCATTCTGAGGACAGTTGGTAGGAGACCCCTCATATATCCTCCATGTTGTTTTCACTTTCCCTTGGTCTGAATAGGCTCATTAGAAAGACGGGGCCAGGTGGAAGTGAAACCAATATGGAGGATACATCAGGGATCTCCTACCAACTTTCCTCATACTGAAGAAACTACATGGATGGGCAGCGAAACATTCCAACCTGACAAGAAAGAAGTCCAGTTGCCATGACTCAGCTTCCAGATAACCTCACCTGGATGACTGAGAATCTTCACAGATATATCTTCTCACTCTTGTGTCTGAGGAAGGGGGCTTGTCCATGAAACCTCACATTAAAATATAGCAATTAGTGTTTAAGGTGCCACAATGTTTTTGGCGTCTTCATTTTTCAATTTTTTCTCTCTTTTGCCTGCTATTTCAACAGTTAGTCTCTTCATTGGTTTACAAATGGGGATGCTGCATGAAAACCTCTTTGTCCTTCATTCATGTGAGGTATATGCATATGTGTCGATCTGTTGCTTATCTGTTGCACAGCATTCATGCCACAGACCGCTTTGTTTGCTCGCAGCTTAGAAGAACTGCTGCATCTCCCAGAGTCCACCACTCAACTTGGCAATTGGTCATGCTGACCAACAGATTCTGGAATCGAGATAGATAGATAGATATAGATATAGATATAGATATAGATATAGATATAGATATAGATATAGATATAGATATAGATATAGATATAGTTATTATATATAAAAATTCTAGGTTATGAGCCCTCTGCTCTCTTCAGCTCTTAAGGAAAGGATCCACTCTCCCAGACTGTAGTAACTAAATAAAACCATCTTGATCCGATGCTGTGATTAGTAGGTGGTGGAAACCAAGGTCAGCTTCTGGCTTCAGAGGGTTGTGGGGTTAGTGTCCTTTGGTAGTCCTTTTTCTGTGGCGATTGACCCTATCAGATATGCCTTATAGTGATGCCGTTTAGCAGTAGCACTTCTAGGAATACCTGCTGCAGGAGAGATGGCACTCAGCTTCTCACAAGACCAGCTTTTCTCTGCCGTGGTTTTGGGGCTCTAGCTGTTGCTGGCAGATTTTGGGTGCTTGTACTGTACCACCCTCTAGAGATGAAAATGGGATGTCATTACTATAACAACTACCCGAGAACCTTCCTAGTGTCATGTGGCAAGTATAGTGGACTACATGGAGAGCTTAGGAAAGTTACTTTCTTACACGCCAGTTTCAGCTAGGGGAATTCTTGGAGTGTTAGCCTCTTACCAGTGAAAATCCCTAATATCTCTGTGCTTTGAGGAACCATGATCTGATTCAGTTAGACTATTTATTTGGGTGGAATGGCTTCATAGGCATCTTTAAAAGAATCAAAACCTTATATAAAGTGGAAGCCATCTTAGTGCATTGGGAAAGAGAAAGGGGTGCAGATATTTCAGGGTGAGGTTAACTGGCATTAAAAACAAAAGTAATTTGAGATATTTTTTTTAAATTCCTGCTTTGACTCTTTTAGAAATCGTTAACAAGGAAATAAGTTTTTATTTTAATGGTATTAGCTGACATTACTCAGTGATCTTAAAAACATGGTACATCAGCCTTGTAAACAAGTGTGCAAGAAATACTTTCCTGCAATTTATTTACTTTTAAGTAGAAACCTGGAGGCTAGCAGAAGAGGGATGGAGAGCTGGATTTCTATGGCAAGTGAGGAGAAGGGGCTTCCTTCTCTAGCAGCCCACTTGGTTTCTTGACTGCAGAGAAAGAATGGAATTTTGGTTTTGCTTTATTCCTTATAAATATATCCTTTATAATATTCCTTATTTCTGTATTCCAACACATAGGCACCTATAGTTTTAGGAAAAAAACTTTTAATTGCTTTAAGAAAAGAATTTTCTTCTGGTGCTGTTCTTTTTTTGCTTTGTTTGGAAGAATCATATGAGAATGAGCCATAAAATGAGGTAAATGAGAGCTGCAGTGGACAGCAGTGTTCAGATGGATTCCATTGACAGCCCATCACTAGGGAAGCGTTTGCTGTACAGTACATGAAGAAACTAGCTCAAGAATTACTTGATCACAGGGAGTTACTTCCCTGTGTCTTTATTATCACCACAATCTCTTTCTTGGCTGTGACCAGAGATAGCAGGAGCCTTGCTTTCAAAAGAGAAAAAAATCCTAGGATTAACAAGCAGGGAGGTGAAATGCAAGCTTTTATATTTTTTAAAAAATTGTAAGCCACTTCATGCCCCTTATTTATGGGGTATAAATAAAGTGAATAAATGAACAAATATGTGTATGCTCTAAAGGGAAGATGTGGTGGATCTGTGTCTTAACTGCTGTATGGTTATCCAGTACTGACTGCAGTTCAAAAGGGAAATGGGATGTTGCTTTCTAAAAGCCCATGTTATGTAGTGATTAGTCTGCGATTAGGGAGGTTCCAGTTACAGTCTTCAGTGTGTATTAAACCTCACAAATCAACCTTGCACCAATCTCTCATTTTAACCTGTCCCACTTCACAGCGTTATCCTGAAAATAAAATGAGGAAAGACATATATGCTCCCTTAAGTTGATTGAATAAAGATTGGGTTGGAAATATATTTGATAAATGGTAAAATAAGAATAAAGTACTTCGATGTATCACCAACATTAGTTTATGGAAAATATGCACAACTGTCCCCCACCCCACACAGTGACTTGGCAGTAGACCAATGTGCCATTGGGAATAATTTGGAGCTAGTTTGTTCTCCAAACTTTATGGATATGTTCTGTTGGGTTGTAACCAGATATATCTGGAGTGAAAACTACTGCAGCTCATACTATTTGCTTCCAAAATCTGCTTCAGGGACTATAGGGAGCTAATCTGTTGATATCTGGGGAACTGTAGAAGGAAGAGGGCAAGGGAGAGTCCCATTGTATGAGCAAACAGAAGCTTGAGCAGCACTAGATGCAAGTCTGTGTTAGCAGGAATGTTCTGAAATAATTTTCCCCAGCACTCGTAATGATGGGCTTATCTACATGAGGTTTGTGACTTGGATTGATGTAGGTTGGAATCCTGGTCCCTTTCTCCCATAGATAGGAAACGACAAGCTTCCATACCTGACAGTCTCATTGAATTCACCAGTTTCATCAGTTTCACCTAGGTCCTAAGGAATCTTTCAGATCAGGGCAAGAAGTGAGGAGGAAGTATGTAAAAGAGACAAGATGTCAGCCCTCCTGGGGACAATGCTGATATCAGCTGATGTCAGGGGGAGTTCTGATTGTACTTGTCCCCATAGGAACTAGGCTTGTTTTGAGACAAGGGAACAGGTAGAGATAACAGGTGTGGAAGGACCTGAACTTCAGCTGTCTCCATCTACTGTGACTTGGGGAAGGTTAGCCAAAGATGCATTGAAATTAAGTTGAACATAACCTGATAGAAGATAGTATGACTACAGGATAGAATAAGGATGGCAATATTGCTGCAGTTTCTGAGCATGTTTAAAGGAAATGGGAAGCAAATAAAAAAGCTAAAATAGAGACAGCTAATGACTTCCTTATTTAAAAAAATCCAACTCATATGGAACGGAACATATTCATGCTGTCCTCCACAGCCACACTCCTCATTGTGGACAATAAACTGGTTGAGAGGAGAAGATGTAGAGAATGTGTTGTAAAAGAATGTGATTCTCAGTCTAATTATCCATATTTTCTCAAATTAAAGAAGGTTAAACTGCCTTATGTATTTGACACTGAAAAATGTGTATGTTCACCTGAAAAAAACTCAATTACCAACAAATACAGCACACTGCATTTAAGACTGGAATGTGGCTGCATGACTGAGTGCGAAACTCAGAAAGGTACATTTTATGTCCTATTTCTTAAATAACTTTAATTTAAAAAAAGATTTTACTTTGCATTAAAAGAGTGGCCACAAGCTGGCACAGAGTTATTTGACATCCGCATTAAGAGAAAGGCACAATAACATCATACTGAAGTGTGGCTACTGGATTAAATGTGGGTTTCAGGTGCAATGCATACTTGCACTTGTTTATATTTACATAGCAGAAAACCTATTCTGCTCTATGTCATCTCAGGTGAAGGTCAGATTTTTTCCCACCCCAATATTGCATTCTTCAGTACCAGACCATGAATCATTTGGATACTATATGTGCAGGCTAGGTATACTAGAGGTCTTTTAACAAGTTGTTCTGTGCTGGCATATTGTATATGTGTTGTTTTTTGGTATATTTTTCTGTAAATGATGTGGAGAACTTTGTCTCCATATGGTAGGTGTTGGGTGACAACCAAACCCTACTGGTCACAATTTTAATATTCTTCATCTTTATTTTTATAAAGATAAAAAAAGTGCTTCCACTCCTTGTCCTTCCTTCTTAAAACAAAGCCTGAGTGACTGTGATGCAAAGAATCTGCATTCATGTGTACCATCTATATGAAGAACACATTTCTTCTGTTTAAACGTGCACATGTTTGTGGGCATAAAATCTAAACCATTCTGTGTTCCCAAATGTCTCTTTTCTTTCCCACTGTACATGACTTTAACAATGGCTGAAGTAGAAGTAGACTAGAGGAAGGGCTATGATGAACACATGGCATGAAAAGAGAGGAGCAGAAAAAATAATAATTGATGTGGAGATTTCCAAAATGTGAACCAAGCATACTAGATACCGCATTTCACTTCCCCTACAGACTGCAGCTAAATGAAAAACACATGGTATGACTTGTTGAGTTGACTTTGTTCTTCGCTCCATCCTTGTTATGGATTTGTTTTCTGAATCCAGAGTTCTGAGTGTTTCTTGCTGGATGCAAGCAGGCTTGGAAATACCACAGCATGTGGGACCCAGTAAAACATGAACTTCATTTGTTTTCCTTGGCTTCTGTGTGTCATGATGTGTTCAAGATGACAGACTCTGCAACACTGTACATTTTAGCTAAGTCTCAACTGAATCCTGAACCTTATCCTGCTAAGCTCAGAATGCCAGATAGTTTGTAAGTAGTTGATTTGATATTCAGATCCATCCCAGAGGATGCATTTAGTACAACATTAAAGGTATATGAGGTCATAAAGGCTGGTGGACCTTATACTCAAATAACAATTTGAGTTACAGCTCATATCCAGATGAAATCAATGGCCAAATGATTTGTTTTAATGGACTTCTTAGGTTCAATATTCTCACTGGGTCAGGACTGTGAGTTTCACAAACTGGACTAACTTGGCAGCTGGAAGCAGGAGTCACTCTGTAAAGTGGTATTATTCCCTTTCCCAGCTTATCTATCTCTAGATAATGTCAATTTCTATATTATAAGTGCTGTGGGTTTGAGGGAGGAACGTAGTCTGCAAAAAATAAGCCATAATTGTAGTCAATTTGTGTAATGCATTTCCACAGTGAATTGTGCTTGAACTGTGCTGGAAAGTCCACAGTAGTCATTATTAGAGTAATACATTACAACAGTGGTCCTCAACCTTGGGCCTCCAGATGTTCTTGGACTACAACTCCCAGAAGCCTTCACCACCACCTCTGCTGGCCAGGATTTCTGGGAGTTGAAGTCCAAGAACATCTGGAGGCCCAAGGTTGAGGACCAGTGCATTACAACACAGATTGATACCTTATAACTTTTTGGGACATTATATGCATATAATAACATTACAATTCATTTAAAGCATTTCATAAGTTTAAATAAGAACACCAGATATCAATAAGTCAATTAGCAGTATTGAACACCACTATTAGCGGTATTGCATGTACACAATGCATTGAACAATTGATATTAAGAGACCAAAAGAAAAAGTACTGTAACTCTTTCATATCTAAAAAACAGAAAAAGAGGAATGGATAAACAAAACGAAGAGTACGCACTTAATTCTGAAGCAAAAGAAATAGACCCACTTTTGTACTAAGTATAGCAGGTTGCTTTTAAAAAAAGCTGCTGCTGCTGCTGCTGTTAAACCAGTAGTTTTTGAATGAGAACTGTTTGAACTCATGACAACAAGGTAGCAGGCAATGAGGGCTACGAGTCAATAACAGAACAGAACAAGCAGCCCATACCCTTGTGAAAATATCCACTCTTCCAAAAACACCAAAATTTCCTCTTTAATTTTGGAAGCCATTTTCATTCATTTTCATGGAGATCAGACAGCATTTTTTGTGTATTTACATGGTGCAATCCTACTTTTCCCCTTTTGCATTATCTACATCTGATGGGTGGGGAAACCTCTTAAGCTTGAGGGCCACATCCTTGTGGCTAACGTCCATGGGATTGTGTGTTAATAGGAGCAGAGCTCAAGCAAAAACAGGGCAGAGTCAAAACATATGCTTTGAGGCCCACTAGAGGAACAGTGTGCCATCTTCAGTCGCTACAGAAATTCCCTACTCTGTATAAACTGTCCATGGAGGAAGAGAATGGCATCACTATCTTCCTTCATGAGCAGTTAGCTTGGCCTCCATGTTGACCACTGAGAAGTTGGTTCCCTTTTCTTGGTGCCTGATATGTAAATACAGTTAGGTTAGCAAAGTCAAGAACAGGACACAGACACTTTTACATATATAATACTGTGCATCTTGTTTTGTAAATATACGGTATATTCATTAGATGAGTTTTCCGCTTCAGAGATCTTTGTCTGAGGTTTGCTGCAGAAAAGAATCCCTTTGCTAGTCTCAATAGTATCCCAGTAGGAAGGCAGCACAGCTATTCCTGCAAATTGCTGTTGTCTCTCTTCAAACCATCTGAACAGTGAAAGATTTTCATCTCAACATTACAAATCAGAAGCCTGGGAAACGATCAGAGCTGTATGAGGATGGATTGGACTAATTTGTGTAATGAATCCTATGATTCCAACAGTTCTCAGGAGATCAGATTGGCTGGTCACTTGCTTTAAAAATATTTTGTAAAACAGACATATTGAAACATTTCTAATGGAGGGGAGGACCCTGAGGGAAAATATAATCAGCTTGGTGGATAATGAGCCCTCGTCTTTGAGAGCAGCTGCTCAGCTTACACTCTTTTCTGTTTCTGTTTCATGTGGGTGATACTGTATGTGTCTTTGAAAGCCAGGATGGCTCACTGCCTCAGCTGTTGGTGTCTGCTAAACAACGTAGATAATTAGGATTTTCTTTAAATCAATTTTTAGGATTTCCCAAAAGATATTTTTCCCCTCTACTGACTCTCTATCCCCATCCATAAAGTCAAATTCACAATTCAAGAACAAGAAGATTCTGCGTTTTGGAGCGTTTCGTGTTCCTTTGGTCACTTCCTTTTAAGATTGTGTATAGATTGTGTATATTGCTTTATGTGTACAGATGCAAAATTAGAGTTTAATGGCTATAATTTAAACAACTGTATCCCTCTGAGCATTATTGGTCTACTCTCTCCTAATCCTTTTAGCCCTGATAAAGGTGCTGGAAGTAGAAGCCTAACAACATGAGGAGGGCCATGTTTGATTATCACTGCAACACACATTACGGTTTGCTAAACCAATAGCATTTGATAAAATGACTGTTGTATTCTCCCCGTATATTGAGTTTCTATATTTGAAACTGAAAATCTTGCTCTGACATTGTAACCCTCAGTCTTCTACTGGCTCCAAAGACATAAATGATCATTTCTTCTTTTCTGCCTGGTTTAAAGGAGATCGTAAAACCATGAGCAAATGATTACAGTAGCTCTAGACTTCTCTACTTCATTATCTTTTAGAGCTTTGAATAAAAAAAAGTTCTGTGTTGTGGCTGGCCTGTGGAAATAGCTTGTAGCTGAGGTAAAGCTCTTAGGAAAATGTGGAAAGAGATAAAAATGACAGCACTGAGTTGTGATGTTTATCACTTTAAATACTTAGCTATCACCTGCTAGGAGGAAGGTGCTTTTTTATTTATTGCTTTTATCCAGTCACTGCATATGGTACAACAGGCTTCAAAAAGCCTTGTTAGTGAAGCCAAAATGTTCAAAGTATGCTTCTTGTTACACATTTCTGCTACTGCAATAGTACAAATTAGGAATGACACAATTTATGTTGTGGGAATAGTGTGCATATATAGGTCAATAATACCTTTTAATAGATCCGACTAGTAAAACTGTTTTACGTATCTGGGTTGGTAGCTTTGATAATGGTATTATGCTGATTAGTTTATTAGGACTATTATGCCCATTAGTTTATTAGGACAGATAGCCAAATGTTTGGGATTCTCTTGTCAGATGCCCTGACCTCACTTGAGCATTTTATATGAAGTTTCACTAGTTCCTTTGTTAGTCTAATCCTTTAGCCTTTTTGAAAACAAACTCAGTAATAGCCATCTTCTTAGAACTGCAGAGCTGGAAGGGACCCTAAAGATAATCAAGTCCAGCCCCTGCCAAAGAGGCACAATGGGGAGTTGAACTCCCAACATCTGGCTCCATAGCCAGATACCTAAACCACTGAGCTATCCAATGGTTCACGTTCTCTCATTTTTAGCCATTGCTGCCTTCTATGGTAATAGTGTACCCAAAATGTTTGTGGGTTTTTCCAATTTATTCCATTCCTGTGCTGCCTTTCTTTCAATGTAGACTTAGTTAGAAGATGTCTCACAAATAATTCAGATCAGATACAACTAAAACAAAATAACTTATAATATTAAATATGTAAGAATAAAAAGAGTTTGGCCAGAATCCTGTTGGTTAATCATAGTGGTGTAAATGCAATAGGATAAACTGCAGTGGTAAATTGTATCCCTCATTGCACGTGAGCTCACACAGCTAGTGCACAGAAAGGAGGACAAATGTTGACTTGCCACTAGTTAACAACTGCAGTTACTTTACGCCATTACAGTATAGGCCATCATAACTAATCAATAGGATTTTGGTCCACTAATTTCAAAACTGTTTTAAACCCTTTTTTTAAAAATGTAGCAAAGTTACTAGTCTAATTGAGGAAATGTGCATCAACTTTCATTAGATTCCATTCTCAGATGTCTAGTTCACTGCCTGAAAGTCTGCCTTATAAAAAAAAGGCTCTTTGCCAGATGGCGTAAGGACAGCTGGGAGGGGGCAATCTGACTTTCTACGGAAGGCATTCCACAGCCTAGGAGCACCTACTGAAAAGGTAGGGAGTACCTGTCCTCACCAAATGTGTCTGTGCAGGCAGCAGAACAACCTCCCTTGAAATTCATTGTGTGATAAATAATGTTTTATTTTAATACATTTATATTTCTTTAAGAAAATGGTGAGAAATCATCTGATTTTTCTTCCTGATTCTGTTTACTTCCTGGATAGGTTTGTTCACATTCTGTTTTCTGTGCTGATGATGAGAGGTTAAAAGGGAAAGAAACATTTTCACCTTTAACTGCCAGGCAATAGTAATTTGCTGTATGTTTCAAAGCAGATAGGTTTTCCTTGCTCTTTGCCTATAGCTAAAAAGTATACTTCAAGATTATTGTCTCTACCATTTTGCCAAATCAGTGGGTTGAGGCTACCTTCATATGTGATGCTTAAACAGTTTTGCATTTGTAATTCAAATATAAAGTTTAAACTGGTTAGAATGTATTATAATTGATTTAAATGTGACTTCCACTTTCTACCCTCCTTTAATAATGACTGCATATGCTCACAAATAGAACAGGCTTCAAGGAATATTTAAATATCGTAGATAAAAATGCTTCTATGAGCCAAAGACTGAGTGAAGATATGTAGTATCATTTGAAACATTTGAAATTACTGTAATTCTCTTGGCCTGGATTCCTGGGAGGGTGGGCTTAACAGTTGGCACCAAATTTTGTTGTTTTCTAAGAAGCATACTATACGGACCATAATGAGCCACAAAGCTTAGCCTTGTCTAGCCAGGTCCTCTGTCTCAAAAGTCAGAAATGGAGGGTCTTTTTTTCTCCTTAATTTATGTGCCAGGTTTAATTTATAGCAAACACCTGAGAGGTGATTCCAGGGGGCTGAGTCTCCGAGAATTCTAGCTGGTGTAGTTCCAGCAGACATTTGGATATTGTAGTTAAACATTCAGAAAATTCCATCCCTCATACAAACCACAGTTAGTTGAAAGTGGAAGCAAGTACTTCTGTTTTATTCTTTTAGCTGCCTTGGAGAGAAGGGGATCAGAAAGTTATTCCTCTTAAGGCTTGTCCAGGCTCATTTCTGTGGTTTTGTGTTATATCCAAATGATGCCAGTATGAGAGGTTTGGAAATATTTTCTTGGTGTTACAATGTACTGAGACTTTGGCATGAAGAGGCTCAGTATAATAGTGTTGTTTTTATGTGATATCAAGTTGATTCTAACTTCTTGCAACCCCAATAGAGTGTTAAATATATATGAACCATTTGAGAAGTGGTTTTACAATTGCCGCCACCCCCACAGTAAATTTCTGTGGCTCTATGGGGGATTGAACCCTGGTCTCCTGAGTCTTAAATCTATTAATCCATTTGCGATATCGCACAGGCTGTCATATAGGAAATTGTAAAATCCCTGAAATGAAGAATGATGATATGAAAATAATGACCTCTAATTATTTTTCCTGTCTCCATTTTATAGAGCACAGACTTCACTTAAAGATGCTCATGGCACTATCTCTTTCCTCTGAAGTGGCTGTTATTTTTTATTGTGGAAATGTAATTACTGCATAGAAGCTCAAAAATACTTCCTGGCCTTTGTTAAGGGACAAGGGTTTTTTGGAAACAGTTTTATCTGAAGCATTGACCAGCTTTCTTTGTGATTGTGAGGCATAATATTGAACTACAAGCCCTATTCAGGTGTTCATTATTAACAGCTGAGAATGCATGCTTCTGCTCATTCTCTCTCTCCATTAAAAAGCTCCTTGAATTGATGGAGAAGGTCTTGCAGAAGAACATTTACCACATTCAAGGGCATTCAGTTACAAAGCTTCACAGATATGGGAATGCTGCCGCATCAAAGCTCTCCGTTTCATGGAGTTCTGCAGGCACATTATTTGACTGATTGTGGTTACAGCATCTCAGCAGATACTCCCACAGACACAAGGATGTCAAGAGTGGACAAGGAGATGCTGTAATGTACTTCCCTCATGCATTTACAAAAATGGATACCTGAACAGACCTTGCTTGTTGAATCAATACTGTATTACTGAAACAATTGTTTCAGTGCTTCTGGAATTCCCCAAACTGGACATAAGAATGCAACCTATCAATTTTTATTGTCGAGACCTTTACATTGCAACATTATACGTAAGTGATATGAAAGAAAATAAATGTGCACTTCCCTATTTAGTATCTATTATTCTGAGTAACTGCTATGAGGATGATCTCAAGGAAATGAGTGAATTCACTGAATCATAAGTATTGAGGGATGCAGAGTGCATGAAGCTATGAAATGATCTATAATATACTGTATCAAATGAATACACTTTCAGCTTTTGTAACAGGATAAAGTTTCCACAGTCAAAAGAAATTGGAGCAAATGTTTGAGACAACGTATCCCAAAAGGCTCGGATAACTGTAGTGTAACCAGGATGAGGCCAATGTGCATAGTTTAACCGTACAGGGCTTTGAAATCAGCAGGACTGGTAGGAGCTGTCCAAACAGTTGTTGTGTCAGGTGCAACTGGGGCCAGTCAATCTGGCTTGTATGGAAGGCTTGCTATGATGTGGTGGAGGATGTACTGCTTTTGCCTGCTTGGAGAAATTCCAAGATCAGCTGTTCAGGACATCAATCTAGCAGGACACAGATGGTGTCACCTTTGGTGGTCATGTTGTAGTTAGAGCAAACTTGGGAGTCTCTGGCACATGCTAACAAGGATTTGAGGATATGACACTCTGCATTCCTAGACCAGGGTGGCAGAAGACATTCTGAGGATGTTAAACATTGACCTTCCTCTTATAAACGACTAAAAGAAGTGACACATTAGTCATGCTGTAGTTTATAAAAGCTTGGGATTGCCAAGAACCAGTCTGGAACTTCTTTGGTTTGGATTCTCTGAATGTTTTGGAAAAGCTCCAGATCTAATGTAGATCCGTTGTAAATGTGTAATAAATAGAATGGAAATAGAAGCAACAATAAACATGGTAAAGGCAGGTAATTTTACTCTTTTTAGTTCTAACAACTTATTATTGCTACAATACATGCTGTAATGTTAGCATACCACAGCCCAACAGATGGTTTCAGAATGAAAGTTTCATTTGCACAGGCTGTACTAGTTATGTGAAATGGCTACAAGTAGTTATAAAATCCCTCCAACAGTTGCCTGACTCTGCCAGTTAAAGCATCTAATAAAGCATCTAATGCTATGACAGAGCTATGGGAATTTAGTGATACATACTAGTTTCTCTGTGTCACAGGAAGAAGCATAAGATTTTCCAAAGAGCCTACACGCATAACTTTACTTTCTCCTTTACACGCTCTCCTTGTATTCCTTTACGATAGAAACAAGAAGCAAGGACATTCCACACTTAGAACACAGGGGTTCATGATTGTGATACATGATATGTGTGGGAAATACATAGAGGCAATCTCTTTGGAGTAGCACTTCAAATATCAAAAACAATAGGCCTCTGTGCATCACTTGCCAGGAGACACAACAAAGAGGATGTTGCTGCACTCCTGTCCTACTTGGGGGTCTCCTGTGAGGCAACTGGTTAGATATGTTGTGAACAGAATGCTAGGCTGGATAGATCTTCAATCCAACATGGCTCTTCTTACACTAGTTCATGAGTTTCATGATGACCATAGCCGTTTATATATTACGGTGGTATAATGTTTATTTATGAAAGATGCATTCATGTATGAAATTGATTTTGCTTCCACTCACTACCTTTTTGGGATTATATGCAGGGGGAAATGTGCTAATTATGTTGAAATCTAAAACTGTACCTTACCACCACGTAAGGTAATAATTTGGTCATATAAAACCTGCAAATTCCTTTCCTTCTGTTTTGAACGTTGTGCCAGACGCATGGAAGAAGAACACCTGATTCACGTGCTGTTCCTTCCCTTCATCTTCTCATTTTATCAGGATGTGCAAGGCTATTCTAAAAACATGGTTTCCACTGTGTAATACTTGGGCATATGGTAGGAATAATAACACCCAGGACCATGACTGAATCTTCTCAGTGTTGTTATCTCATTGACTGAGAACAAGAATAGTGAAAAACAAACAAACAATGTACAATCTGAAAAAGCTTTTCAACTTGAGTAAATTGGATGTGTGAAACAGCCCCTAGAGCATTGTATTTGTTTGATACATTACCCTTGGCTAACAATGTGAGACTGCCAGAATCTGTGAAAATGATTCATTAGGATGGGGATAACATAGACAAAGCCTTTATCCTAAGCATTTTATGATCACTTTAGGGTGTGTGTGTGTTAGAAGACAGAAGGTTTGTTCATTCATTATATTATTTCTTTTGTTAGGCAGTTCTTTCTGGTCACCTCTGCAGAATCTATTTTTAAAGAAACATTCAGGATTTTCATTAAGGAATACTAATACATTAGCTAACTTCTTTTGGTTTTTATATCTTTCTGATAAGTATTTTTTATATTTTATACCAGTTAAATGAAATTTCTGGGCCACATTTACTTGAGTCAGGGAGTGAGAGGACTGGTGAGGAGACACTTCTAGCTCCTCATTTAGGAATATTATTGCTTGGGCCAGGTGTTGAACTGTTGCCTTATATTTGCTGGACTGTCTCCCTCCCTCCCCTGCCTTTTTCCTAAATTGTGGCTTGTGTGCATACTGTGGATTACTGAAGGCGTAGATGTGCAAAAAATGGCTTTAGAGGCATAATCTTTGCTTTGCTTTAAAATCCAAAGAAGGGTGGCTGAATAAGCTCTCCATTGGTCATGAAACAGGGCTCTAGACTTCTTGAGCAGGTTGTTACCCATGACTAGTACAGTGGTGCCTTGACTTGTGACCATAATCTGTTCCAGAAGATGGACGTAACTCAAAATGGTCGTAAGTTGAAGCACAATTTCCCATAGGAAAGCATTGAAATGTAATTAATCCAATCCGGCAGAAGTAAAAAAATCACACACACACACCCAAAAAATCACTGCAAGACTCACCCCCTCAGCTGAAGGGGGGAAAACAATCAACCATGCAAAACCCATTAAAAATGCACACAAAACAAATGGAGCAGATCATAAATGCACAGAGAACAAAGGGGGCAGGTTGGAAATGCAAAGAAAACAAAGGAAAAAGCAAGGGAAGCATGCAGGACCCATTGGAAATGGGGAACTCCCCCAAAAAGCAAACAACCCCCCCAAGACCCATCAGAAATGGGGGAAGCCAACAAACACCCCAAGTCCCATTGAAATAGGGGAAACCCCCCTAAAAGCAACCAAACCACCCAAAACCCATTGAAAATGAGGAAAGAACCCCAACAAACAAACAAACAAACCAGAGCACAGAGTGCTGTCCTCTGAAGATTCCGGCCACAGAGACTGGCGAAACGTTAGGAAGAACAACCTTCAGAACATGGCCAAAAAGCCCGAAAAACCCACAACAACCAAACAAACCCCCCAAGACCCATCACAGCACACAAACATGACCCCCCCCAGCCCAAAACCATGCTGTTCCGGCGGCCATCTTGGGTGTACCAGCGGCCATTTTTTTGTTCCGGCGGCCATCTTCGGTGTACCGGCACCCATTTTTTGTGTTCCGGTGGCCATTTTGGAGCCGCAGAACAGCTGTTCCCCCATCGTAATGCGTGTGTGCCCTCGCATTAGCGATGGGGAAATCCGCATCGCAATGCGGATTCATCGTTCAACGGTGCACTCGTTATACGAGGCACCACTGTATGGAGAAGATATGCAAGGATGCACAATTGCATTTCTGACATAGACTTTGAACTACCTTGACGCAAAGGTATAACAATACTTAAAGCACAGATTGCAGACATCTTCGACTGCACCTCTTTGGTCTTCCTTCCTCTGCTCCCCTTGCTTTTATCTTTGTGACTGTTTTTAAAAGTTTTGGATTTCTTGCTGTTTCATATATTTCACAAGAAACACAAAACAAAACAAGCCAAAAAAAGAGAAGTTTTGTGGTACTTTAAAAACTAACTGCTGCATTTTAATGTGAACTTTCCTGGAACACTGTCTACTTCTTCAGATGATATAGGAGCTATATCATCTTCAGATGATATAGGAGCAACATATTCTGTAAATGTCACAAATGCCCTTTGCAGCTACCAACATTGCAATTCCGGATGGTTGTGAAAAACTGAGAAATTCCCAATTTGACTGGCCCAGTCTAGATTCTGAGATTTTATGACATTAGGCAATGATTTATTGTTATGATAGAGGTATTTATATTTTTACTAGATAAATGAGGCAATTGATCAATATTTTACAGATATGAACATCCATCAAAGCATGGTTAATTAGCCCAGTCCATTATCTATTCCTCTATGCTCATTGGTATTGTTACTAACATGAATTTGACCAAACTCTGGGAGGCAGTGGAAGACAGGAGGGCCTGGTGTGCTCTGTTCCATGGCGTCACAAAGAGTTGGACATGACTTAACGACTAAACAACAACAACTGTTAAATTTCCTAACTTCTTCTCTCAGCTTGTAATACACTTTTATTTTACACTTTTATAGCACAGTGTAACATTTGGTGGCAAGAAGTTGTAATTCTAATCATTTTTTTGTTTCATGCTTCCTGCAGCAATATGGTGCCAAAAATTACAATATTTTCATTATGCTTGTGGGAATAAATAATAAGATATTGTACCTGGAACAATTGTGTGATATTCTAACAAAAATTGGGTAAAAAATGTATCATTCATGATGCAATAACTAATCTTAGCATCAAACTGAGACAAGATAGGATTGTTCCACATTTCCAGGATTTGTTGACTCTCTTTTATATTGTTCAATCTGTAATCCATATCAAAGACTATAGTAACTTGTTACTTCAGTAACATTGACTGTGTCTCCATTCAGATGTGACATAATCTATGGTTTATCATTCTTGCCTTCTTCTTCCCTGTCCTGTCCCCTATTTTAGTCACAAGGAGGAAATTGGAAGCTTTTGCTCCAATTTTTTTTATAAAGCACATGACATTGAGTCCTAAACTGTAGTTCATCTTATTGAAAGAAGCCAGTTCCATAAGCTAAGGCATAAAGCTGGTTTGTTTTGGGAAACAATAGCCAAGATTCTGTTTGATTTCGGCCATTAAATTGTACTGAATTCAAAATAGATCTCCTCAGAAAAGGATAGACCCTTGGAGCCTGTAAACCTAGATTTGTTTCTGGTTTGATCAACTCTTGTTTACAATTACCGAATGTCTGAACGCTGCTGTTGGTTTATTATAGCAGCTAAAAGGCAATGTTTAATTCTAAATGGTTATTTTAGCAGAAAGTACAGTAAGTTCATAGTTTGTATTAGGTGGCAATTTATCCTTATGACATTATTAGATTCATTCCTAGATAAACTTTAGAAAGTGGAAGTCACATTTAAATCAATTATAATACATTCTAACCAGTTTAAACTTTATATTTGAATTACAAATCCAAATAGAGTGGTCCTCACCGACCAGATAGGCGGGGTATAAATTAAATAAATAAATAAGTAAGTAAGTAAGTAAGTAAGTAAGTAAGTAAGTAAGTAAGTAAGTAAGTAAGTAAGTAAGTAAGTAAGTAAGTAAATAAATAATAGTAATGATGATGATGATGACGACGACAACAACAACAACAACATGCAAGGCAGTGGGTACTGTTCAACAACAAAATGGGAAAAAGCGGCATCTCATAGGGAGAACAAACTGAAAATGAAGATTAGGTTACAAGAATTTATATCCCACCTCATACCCCTCAACTACTGTTCCCCCCACTCTCCCCCCCCCCCCCACTCTGCACTAGGGTATCTTCTGAGGTCAAGATAATCCCAATGCCCTGTTTGTCACATTAAGAGCCGTTCATACATTTGACTGAAATTACATGGAGCTTTCCCTGGCAGGCCCTTCCATCATCTCATAGAACTTTTGGCCACACTTTTCCAGTTCATGTAGACATGGAACAGCATGCCAGGAAAATTGTAAAAGATCATTTTGCTGAATCAGTATGATTTATTCATGGAGGCACAGCTCACAGGAGGACAGAACACGGATCACAGTCAATAGAAGTAAGCAAGAAGAAAAGATTTGAATAACAGACTGACATTTGTAATATATGCATGTAGAGAATATGAAGATGTGCTTGTATTCAAAACAGCAACTGCTGCGTTTTAATTGCATTTTGTTTAGATTATGTTAATACTGGAAGAGTCACATATTTCAGAAACCACTCAGCTTTATTGAGCAGGCTTCCTATAGTGAGGAAGGCAAACACTGGCTGTCTGCTAATACAATCTTAATAGATTTCCTCTTTTTTTGCATTATTTATGAAATTAATTTTGACAGCAGCAAGTTTTTTTTAAAAAAAATAACTAACATTTGCTGTGGATGCATGAAAGCATAGTAGCTTCTTGTTTGGCAATTGAACAATGAATTGCATTATCTGCCACATCAAGCTCAAAGTTTGCAATTATTCAGAAAACGTTTTTTGTTGTTAGCAGTCACATCCTCATTAACATGGATCTGGTCTAAATCAATCATGCAGAGAAAACTTCTGGGCTACCAGCCGGGTCACCGTTAGTTATTTCCCAAGATAAAGTTAACCTGAAACCAAAGTACAGTATGTGGGTAGTATTGATAGGAGGTATTATCTACAACAATATCTTTCAGTGAAATAAAATCTGAGCTGGTTCAGAAATAATATGAAACCAATTCTCATTATGTGAATAAGTTGGAACTTGAAAAAGTTGCCTTATGGACTGTAATTCCTGGAATCATGGAGATAGCGTGAGAGTCTTTGAACTGTATTATCATTGTCATTATCATCACCACCAGCATCACCCCTGCACTAAAACAAGCTGCAGAGAAACTTGGGTTCACACACCTCTTCTTTTATTTTTATTTTTTTCCCCATACCACAACAGGAAATTATAAGCATCTGCTTATGGTTCAAAAATGAATGCCTGAGATAATTAAACACATGGTGTTATGGTTTGTTTGCTAAAATATTGACTTGATAATAGCCCAGGATTTAAGCCACATTTTAGTAAGTGGCTCTCCCTCTCCATTAACACAGTTTAAATAAATCACAGTACCCTGTGCTTGGATATTTTAGAGAACTGAATTAAAACAGCAAACAAAATCTTCTGAGCTACTCTTGGCAAGTGCAAAGAGGAAGAGAAGGAATAGCGTGTGTGGCTGAAGGTCTGTTGTGCTCACATTTGAAAAAAGGCAGCCCAAAGATTTGAGAGTCAGAAGGTGGTTTTGAAGCTTATTTGAATTATTTGTTTGCATAGTGGAGAAGACCAATACCATTGGGGACTGGGTAGGTAACTGTGGCTGACAGACCTTGGTATAATGTTCACTGAGAAAGAATATAACTACTATGTACTTTCAGGGATGGGACTTTCCATAAATCTGTTTCCTGAAGTCACGAGACTGAATCACAATTCCTTTTTGTTCACAATAATGATTAAGTAACCAGTCTGTGATGAATTAAGAAAGAAGGGTTGCTGTTTGTCATCTGCTTCAGGAAAGATTTTTCTTATCTCTCTCCCACAGGAGAACATTAAAAGCCTGAAAGCCATTTTTTTCTATGTGTTTGTATGAAAATGAAACATACTGTTGTCAGGAGAGAAATTAAAGGATCCAAAGCTTGTTATGTATAAAATAAACTCTCTGCATTGGTATATAGCAGTATCCTTGGCTCAAGGTCTAACTTCTAAAATAATTCATCTCCTTCTTGTATTAACTTCTCCCCCCTCCAATTAAGTGTAATCCGATTTTGTACTGTAATTTATTGTTGAGTTATTATATTTTTAATGAATGAACTTGTTGTAATTGCTCGTGATATCTATCTGTCTGTCTTGCCTAAAATAGATACCTTCGTTGACGAAAGTGGGCAAGTTCTGAGCAGTAGTAAAACAACAGGGGCAAAATGTGTTATCAAATTTATCAGTGAATTTTAGGCCAGGTCTTGCATTGTGCCCATGGCATGAATGGCATGAGCCTTTGCATGCAAAGTTTGGGATCCACATGTGGAAATAATATATATATACTTTTGGTTGGAAGAGCCATTTCCACATATTTTGGTACTGTTCAGAGCTACTATGCTATGGAATTATTTATGTTGGCTTCTTACAAGTAGTCATAATGAAAGAATCTGTTTGAAGACTAATGTCTAATATTATGGAAGTTCTAGCCACACATGTGTACCTTTCTTCATCTTGTTTGCAACCCAGAGAACAACTAGCATTCAGCCTGTGAATGCTGATGTTCATTATCTTCTTTGTGAATAGTTTTATCATCCAGAATGATCTTGTAGCACCTAAAAGCGGTAATTGCCATAATGTTCTTGTGTTTGTCACCTGACCCTGTGTTATGTGTTAAGTTTTTTAACTACAGTTGTTTTTAAATGATGATGATGATGATAATGATGTTGGTCTGTCTTTGCGGCCTGGTCCGGCTCAGGCCACGGACCGGCACCGGGTTGCGGACCAGAGGTTGACGACCTTTGAGTTAGGCCACCAGCTTTAAAAGCAGATTTTACTAAAGTCTGTATTCTTATCAACAGTTTTCCTCTATTAAAGAAGTGTATTGGGCGTGGCCAGCTGGCTGTTTACAGAACAATGGTTCTTAATCTTGGGGTTGCTTATAATGATAAATTATAACTTCCTGATACCCATAAAAATACTATAGATTGGCTTGTTAATTAAGACTTGTCAGCTATTGTTTAGCATTTAAAGAGACAAGCTTGGGCTACCAAATACAAATATTGAAAAGATAACTGTAGACACTTTTTTTCTTCCTTGGGAGAATGTGGGCTAACGGCCTCTTTGTGTAACTGGTGGAATGCAACATCCACTAACATGACTTTTGGAAAAATTAATCAATTAATTAATTAATTAATTAATTAATTAATTAATTAATTAATTAATTAATTAATTAATTAATTAATTTATTTATTTATTTATTTATTTATTTATTTATTTATTTATTTATTTATTTATTGCATTTATACCCCACCTGTCTAGTTGAACGACCACTCTAGGCAGCTTCCAACATACATAACAACAACATATAAAATATAACAAAATATTTCTATATCAAGATGAAAAGAAGAGGAAAAAAAAAGAAGGAAAAGAAAAGGAAATCAGGTATTAACTGGAAGGAAGGCCTGCGCAAACATCCAAGTTTTCAATTGCTTTTTAAAAATGCCCAGCAAAGGGGCCGCACGAATCTCCGGAGGAAGATTATTCCAGAGGCGAGGAGCTACTGCCAAGAAGGCCCGGTTTCTTGTTTTTTCCTTCCGGTCCTCCCTCTGTGTCAGGCTCCTCAGCCTCACCTCCTGGCTAGACCGAGTGATACGGATAGATTTGGTGGGAGAAGGCGTTCCACCAGGTATCGAGGCCCTAAAGCGTTTAGGGCTTTATACGTGAGCATTAAAGCTTTGAAGTTAGTGCGGAACCGAATGGGCAGCCAATGCAAAGCGGCCAGAGTAGGAGAGATATGATGATATTTTCTCACTCCACTAAGGAGTCTGGCCACCACATTCTGCACCACTTGGAGTTTTAAATACTATATTTTGAGGGCTTTTCTTCTGGTATCAGTCCAAAAATATAATGAATTCTAACCTTATGTGAGGCTGGGAGGCACTCCTGAGAGAAGATCGTCCGCCTCCTTAGTTGAAGACACCAGGAGACAAATATCTACCCTGGGAGAATACCGAAAGGGACTGTGTTTGGGAGAGTGGGGGCAGGAGGAAAAAGAGGAGAAGGAGCCACTAGAGGGCATTATTTTGGTGAGAAAAGGAAAGTGGATAAAAGGAGAAATGAAGAAGGGGATAAGGGGAGTTGGAAATTGAAGAAGGCAAAGCATGTTGGGTACAAGAGGAGGAGGAGGAAAGAAAGAAAGAAGGACTGGGTGGAAATAGCATGAGTGGACCCCTGGACAGTGGAGTCCCTAGAGAATACGCTGAAAAGGAGTGGAATAGAAATGTCTACAGAAAGCCACCTTATTGGGGTGAGACGGAAGAAGGGAAAAGAAGGAAGAAATTTAGAGAGTGGCAGCAGCAGGAGGCTCAGAGGCAAGACAATAGACCATGTACAGATCGTCCTGGGAAACCCTGTGGAGTGCGTACATTCTGACTGAGGTTGAGGCAAAATCTAGGCAAGAAAGTTTGGGAACCACAGGTGGGCTAGGTTTCCTACCCTCCCCAATAAGGATAACAGCAGGTGTACCGGATGAATCAGGCCATGAATTCCACAGAAGTGGCGTTATAGAGACTTAAGTTCCTCCCCCCTGCCGTTGAAAGGGGATTTGTTATGATTTGATGGGAAAGGAGAAAACGACACCTCCCTGAAGCAAGAGATGGAATCTATTATCAACGTCGAAATTGACAAGCTGTTGATGAATAAAAATGCTTTGTTAAGAAACTCATGGTGCCCCTGAGTCATCCTTACATCAAGATCCAAAGGAGGGAGAGAACTATACAGAACCACACATTAACACATGAATTTTAGCATGTATTTCTTAGTTCAGACCACAGTTCCCAGAATATCTCAGCAGGCATCGTCTACCTTTCCCACTGGGCTGTTGCAGAAGGAAGAAAGTTACTGGTGTCAAAAAGGTGTGGAGAGGCTGACAAGACAGACAGTAGGTTCTGTTGAAATTGAACAAAACAAAAGTCCAGGACAGAAAAAATAAAGAGGAAAACACTAAAACCTGGTGAGGAGTGAGAGCCCAGTCAGTCTTGTACTTTTCTGGGTACCCATAGCTGCTCTGTGGGATTTATGCCCAAGCATTAAGGCTTTTTCTTTCTTTTCTGCATGCTCTCCAGGCCTTACCTTGGGAAGGGAGATTATTATGGCACTCTGAGGCTTCCTCTCTGTGCATTATATGAGGAAGAGACAAATACTTCCCTAGGATCAGTGATTACACTAATCACAGGCTTCTCTCTGGAATGACATGGGATTTAGCTATGCTCTCCAAGGCTTTTCTCTTACCAAAGAGACTTCAGAAGACTTGCTACCTGCAGGCAAGTCCACCAGGCCTCTATCTTTACTTGCCATTGAACCAATAAGTATTATCAATACTATTTTATATTGTCGTCACAATATTTAATGGGAAAAGTGTGCATGCATCCTATGGTTCTTGAATTTCTGAAGGTTAAGCTATGGCTTAGAGGTCTGAAACTTTGGTTACATCTGCTTACTCTTTATTGGGGTTTTTTTGTATCAATATGGTTAGAATTATAATGTCAGCTGTCAATTCTTGTTTTCAAAACAACACACCAGTGTTTCCGTTAAACATTGCAGGTTGTAAAGATGAAATTAGTATTTGTTTATTTTTCAGAAGTAAAACATTGGATCAGACCTAGATACCTGCCCAATGTCTAGAGTGGCCTAGGTTCTATAAAAAGTTGCTGTGGATGCTCTGCAAAGATGAGGTTTAGAGCATTGAAATCAAAAATTTGAAAAGCAAATTAAAATGCATATTTTAAGCCATTGCCTTTTCCTTTGCTTTATGCACAAAAAATGCTTGAAATTAATGATATATGGAGACTTATTTTAGTAATTATATTAATGAAATAATCAAGAACTAAGTGTATTTTAACTATGATGAGGATAACATCAGGAAAATTAGTATACGAATACTTGTATAATTTCCTCTTTGCTTCTAGGCTTGCTCAGGAAAAAACAGGGATTGTCTGGGAAAACTATTAATCATAATGACCATGTTAAACTGTTCCCCCCACTCATTTAGAGGTCAGGGCACTAATTCATGGACGGTCATTCAGGTCAATAAATGGGTCACATATCGACCTCTGCCTAACTACTGGCTCACTGTGTTACTTGTCATCGGATTAAGAACAGCCAACTCTTCTGGTAAATATAGGAAATGTGACAAATGTATACAGATAAACAAGGATCAGATATGGAAAGAATTTGAGAGTTGAATCGAGATTTATAGTTAACACCAAAAAATAAGTATTTATAGCAAATTCATCTCTTTATATCTTTAATTTATAAAATAACTTGATTTTTTTAAGATAAGAAAAATAAAGTTAAAATTGGGACTTTGATTTTAATACATGCTTGTACATATATGACACCTATATATTAATGGTGCTTGCATAATTGAATCTTGGAATTCACAAATGTTTCACAATTCTGTTATACAAGCACCATAATTTCATGTTTAATTTGAATTATTTGAAGTGTGGGATCTGGTAAAGCAATGCTGTTAAATAAAGGGATACTTACTAAGTAGTTAATTCAGTTTTTATTCCTATGAGTACAGCAAAGAAAAAGTTGCAAAAATGGACTAGGGTAATAACAAAATAACTGGAGTTCAAATTAAATGCATATACAATGATAATTTCACTTCAGTGGAAATAATTTAAAATGATTTTCGAAAGATATAAAGCCAATAGTAAAAAAAAACCCAAATTAAATCACAATAGAGCAGAGGTTGAAAAGTTACTTTCTGAATTACTAAAATGCATTGGTGAACAAAAGCTTTCATTTCTGATACTCCAAATCCTCTGTCTCTCTGTCTTCCTTCCTTTCTGTATGTTTGTGGTTTTAAGGTTTTCATTTCCACAGAGAACTAGCTCAAATCAGTATCACCTCCATTTTTTTTAAATAGAAAGTGGGTGGCAAGTGGTAAAGTAATCAAGAGTAATCAAGAGTGTGTCTGAGTGGAGATTAGAACCAAGTCTTTTCCAGCACTTACAGTCAGCTTTTGGAACTTGCACAGTGCTTCTTGGTCATTGTAGTTTTTCAGGAGATGCCTTTTATACCACCTAAAGCAGTGGTCCCCAACCTTTTTTCAAACATGGACTGGTTGGGGGTCGTGTCGCGATCACAGGAGTCGTGTTGCGCCCGCATGCATGCACATGGGGTATGTCGCACTTGTGGGCATGTGCGGGGGGTTGTCGTGCTTGCAGGGGGACTTGTCATGCATGCGGGGATGTCACGCTTGCAGGGAGCGTATCACACCTGCACGCAGAGGTGTGAGGTGCTCAGAGGGGGCATGTCGTGCTTTCAGGGGGTGGAGTGCTCATGCGCATGCAAGGGGTGCACTTGTGGGTGGGGAGGAGATCTGTGTCCGTGCCCTGGTCCTGCCTAGCCTGCAGACCGCTGCCGGGTTGCAGACCAAGGGTTTGGGACCCCTGGCCTAAAGGGTGGCATGGCTATAACACCCAGGAAGCATTTGCAGCAGGAAATGAAGGCCTAGCATGCAGTCTCTGATAATTAGGCTCTGCTCACATGAGGAAAATGAAGGTTTCTGAAGTTGTGGGTCTGTAGACTGGAACCCTCAGAATTCTGCCTGGGGCCATTTTGGAGAATTCTTGGATGAAAAAATCCAAATGGCACATCTGTAGTGTTAGCCCTGGCCAGATTCAGGTATAGTGGACTTCTCAGCTGTTAGGGAGTCAGTGCTTAGGGTGTTAGCTCAGGAGACAGCTACGCACATGATATTTACTTTCAGAGGTGGAATTGTCTCAAGTTAAGAAATCACTGTGGATATTATCAGTTGCAAACTGATTCACACAAATCAGTATGCAACAAGTAATGTCTGCTGTGATTTCTTAACTTTTGGAGGTGAATTGACTTAAGTTAAGCAATTTGTTTTATGCCAGTGTGACTGGGCAAAAGGATTTTGATTATTGAGTACCTAATACCTTCTTTGTATTAACACAGTGGTTCCCACCTTTTTCGAGTTGCAACTCCCGTTTTATAATAGCCAAGGAACCTGTGACCCCTGTCAGATTTGCAGAAAAAGGCCATAATCATCATTCCCTGCAGGGCCATGTAGAGCTGGATATAGGCTTGGGCCAGATGGGAAATGTAGGCCCCGTTTCAAACTGTATTTTTCAAGTACTTTTGTAATCATTGCCATATGCATATGATTTATGTATGGGCATGTACATGTAGTGTATGATATACTTACAAGTTATAGAACAGAATGAAAGAAATAGAACTGTAATAGCCAAGGAGCTTCTTGTTTGGCAAAAAATCGCTACCACTTACAAGAAATTTAAAAACTTATTCTTAGAACTGTCTGATCTAAGAAACCCAAATACAAACACAGTGTCAAAAATACAAAGATTAACTCAGAAGTAAATTATTTCACTAAAATGCTAGTTCAAAAATGCTTACAATTTTCCCCTCTTAAACCCTGCGATCAGTTTCCAGCAAACATAATTCAAATTTAGCCTTCTATCCAGCTAAGTGAGTCTTCCTCTAATTTATTCTCCCATGTTTTTTCCATGAATTGTCAGTTAAATTTAGCACAGAATTGAATTCTGTTGGCTGCATTTATTTGTTTATATTTTATCTGTATTAATCTTCCTTCAAATTGTAATATTTAGTGCTAAAGGATACCCCTTAACTCTGTTGGAGTAGGCGCCGTCAAAATCATAGTCCATGCCAACTGGCCTCACTGGCCTCTTCTCTGTTCTGGCCTGATTCCCTAACATGGCTGCACTATCAGTGATGCTGTTGCTCACCCTCCTACTGCTCTTGATGCTGACTCTACTGCCACCACTTCAAAACTGGGGAGGAAACAGGCTGGGGAGGTTAAAGGTAGGGAGGAGAGAAGGGACAGGACCTCAAAGATGAGCCGGGGGGCAGAAGGACTTTAGATGGGCAAAAACTTCCCACAAAGAAGATCCTTTTCAGAAACTGGTACAGAGCCATCTTTGTATCCATTGGAGAAAAGGGAAGCTGTTTGTTTTTGTGTCCCCCTCTTGGTGGGTTTGTTGTATGTAAGGTTCTTCTCTTTTATTTTCCTCCCCTTCTTTAGCTTTTCCGAAGTGACAGTTCTTAGTTAAAATCCCTTTCTTGCAGAAGCAACAGCCATTACCATATATTTCCATGTATAAGACACCCCCATGTATAAGCTGCCCCCCTTTCTAACCCAAATTTCTTTCTCACAAGAGAGTGGAGGGGTAAGGCAGGGATCAAAGCTCTTTGATTCCTGCTTTCCCCCTCTACTTTCTTGTGAATAAAGTGCTTTCCCCCTCCACTTTCTTCGCAAAAAGTGGAGGGGGGAAGCAGGAATCAAAGCACTTTGATTCCAACCCCCTTACTTCCATGTACAAGATGACTCTCAATTTTTAATCTAAATATTTTAGACAAAGGTATCATTTTATACATGGAAAAATACAGTATATATTTTCATTGGCATTTCTTTTTTTTTCTTTTTTCTTTTTTCTTTTTTGTAAAAAAATAGTTCAGGTCATTCCTTCTCAGAAAGTAGACGTTTCTTTCTCCTTCAAAAGGCTTGTTTCTCATACATACACACACACACACACACACACTATCGTTGAAATTCTTTTCCGAAAGGTCAAGAAAGAAATAATTTAACAAGGGCTACAACACATTTAACTGTAACCCATAACACTCCAGAATATACTTCATGACCCCCAGGTTGGGAAACACTGCACTAGCAAGAAGAGGTGGGGAGCTTTTAACATTGTGGATGTTATACCCTGAATAAAGGTTTTTTTTTTTCTTAAAATGTTTTTATGGATATTCTTGTGATACACTTCCTAATTACCCTGTGCATAGCAGACCTTTCTTGCATGTTCTCTACAACAGTTACAAACTAATGACTGGGTATTTTTTTATGCAGTGTTTTTTCTGATTGCTCAAATTATGTAATGTACATCATCTTGGCAATTTTGCAAGAATCCTGGAAATTTTCCAGTGTTATTAACCTGACATTAGAGATGGCAATTGAGGCTGAGAGATGGCTTATAGCTTACTGAAGACCAAAAAGGAAGATGGGGATTCCACGGCATAACTCAGGCTCTTAACCACAGCATCAATTCACAAAGGCTTTACACGCAGAAAGCTTTTTTGCAGGGTGTGGGGGTGACACCACAACTTACTCTCTTTACAATCCATTGATAAGGAAAGCTGTTCTCGTAATGAGCACCTCCTCCCATCTTAAAACACAAAGTCATATGCACTTTATACTTTGCAACAGAAGGTGTTCCAGTAGATCAAGAGCAGCACAAGAATATAGGGGTGAAGCAATATTCATGCCTGTCTACTTGTGGCACTTTTGTCTAACAGTGTTCCAGTTCTGGTTTCAATATTTTAAAGAAATAAACTCATAACTTTGCAGGTTTACTTAATCTCTTTGCTAGATCTGTGTTTATAGGAACTGCAGCAAACATATGCCATAACAATCTGATTATCTTTTTAACATTTAGCAGCTAGACTAGTAATATAATATAATCTTAAAACTTGGAGAGTTGGAAAGGAGCCTCTGGATCATTGAGTCCAGCTCCTGTCAAGAAGGCACAATGGGGAAGCGAACTCCCAATCTCTAACTAAAACATTGGGGTATCCAGCATGACAGTGGGTTTATTTGGAAGGAGGCTAGTGTAATGTCACTTCTCTCATGAGAAGAAAGAGTCTAGGCTCTGGCATTAATGGAGGAACTAACCACACACGCCAAAGAATTTAATAAAGAAAATAACCGTATCCTATGTATTCTGTCTTCTTCATGGATTGCTGCCTTGTCGTGGCGAAGGGGCTTGAGTAACTCAGAGAAACTATGGGCTATGCCGTGCAGGGACACCCAAGACGGACAGGACATAGTGGAGAGTTCCGACTAAACGCAATCCACCTGGAGTAGGAAATGGCAAGCCACTCCAGTATCTTTGCCAAGAACGCCCCATGATCAGAAACAAAAGGCTAAAAGATATGACGCTGGAAGATGGGCCCCTCAGGTCGGAAGGCGTCCAACATGCTACTGAGGAAGAGCGGAGGACAAGTACAAGTAGCTCCAGAGCTAATGAAGTGGTTGGGCCAAAGCCGAAAGGACGCTCAGCTGTGGACGTGCCTGGAAGTGAAAGGAAAATCCAATGCTGCAAAGAAAAATACTGCATAGGAACCTGGAATGTAAGATCTATGAACACTGGGAAGCTGGAGGTGGTCAAACAGGAGATGGCAAGAATAAACATCGACATCCTGGGCATCAGTGAACTAAAATGGACAGGAATGGGCGAATTCAGCTCAGATGATTATCATATCTACTATTGTGGACAAGAATCCCGTAGAAGGAATGGAGTAGCCGTCATAGTCAACAAAAGAGTGGGAAAAGCTGTAATGGGATACAATCTCAAAAATGATAGAATGATGTCAATACGAATCCAAGGCAGACCATTCAACATCACAATAATCCAAGTTTATGCACCAACCAGCATTGCTGAGGAGACTGAAACTGAACAATTCTATGAAGATCTACAACACCTTCTAGAACTGACACCAAAGAAAGATGTTCTTCTCATTCTAGGGGACTGGAATGCTAAAGTAGGGAGCCAAGAGATAAAAGGAACAACAGGGAAGTTTGGCCTTGGAGTTCAGAACGAAGCAGGACAAAGGCTAATAGAGTTTTGTCAAGAGAATAAGCTGGTCATCACAAACACTCTTTTCCAACAACACAAGAGGCGACTCTATACATGGAAATCACCAGATGGGCAATATCGAAATCAGATTGATTATATTCTCTGCAGCCAAAGATGGAGAAGCTCTATACAGTCAGCAAAAACAAGACCTGGAGCTGACTGCGGTTCTGATCATCAGCTTCTCATAGCAAAATTCAAGCTTAGACTGAAGAGATTAGGAAAAACCACTGGGCCACTCAGGTATAATCTAAACCAAATCCCTTATGAATACACAGTGGAAGTAAAGAACAGATTTAAGGAACTAGATTTGGTGGACAGAGTGCCTGAAGAACTTTGGATAGAGGCTCGTAACATTGTCCAGGAGGCAGCAACGAAAACCATCCCAAAGAAAAGGAAATGCAAGAAAGCAAAGTGGCTGTCCAACGAGGCCTTAGAAATAGCAGAGAGGAGAAGGGAAGCAAAATGCAAGGGAGATAGGGAAAGTTACAGAAACTTGAATGCAGACTTCCAAAGAATAGCAAGGAGAGACAAGAGGGCCTTCTTAAATGAACAATGCAAAGAAATAGAGGAAGATAACAGAAAAGGAAAGACCAGAGATCTGTTCAGGAAAATTGGACATATTAGAGGAACATTTTGCGCAAAGATGAACATGATAAAAGACAAAAATGGGAGGGACCTAACAGAAGCAGAAGACGTCAAGAAGAGGTGGCAAGAATACACGGAGGAATTATATCAGAAAGATGTGGATATCCCGGACAACCCAGACAATGTAGTTGCTGACCTTGAGCCAGACATCCTGGAGAGCGAAGTCAAGTGGGCCTTAGAAAGCCTGGCTAACAACAAGGCCAGTGGAGGTGATGGCATTCCAGTTGAACTATTTAAAATCTTGAAAGATGATGCTGTTAAGGTGCTACATTCAATATGCCAGCAAGTTTGGAAAACTCAACAGTGGCCAGAGGATTGGAAAAGATCAGTCTACATCCCAATCCCAAAGAAAGGCAGTGCCAAAGAATGCTCCAACTACCGTACAATTGCACTCATTTCACACGCTAGCAAGGTTATGCTCAAAATCCTCCAAGGTAGGCTTCAGCAGTATGTGGACCGAGAACTCCCAGAAGTACAAGCTGGATTCCGAAGAGGCAGAGGAACTCGAGACCAAATTGCTAACTTGCGCTGGATTATGGAGAAAGCCAGAGAGTTCCAGAAAAATATCTACTTCTGCTTCATTGACTATGCGAAAGCCTTTGACTGTGTGGACCACAGCAAACTATGGCAAGTTCTTAAAGAAATGGGAGTGCCTGACCACTTTATCTGTCTCCTGAGAAACCTATATGTGGGACAGGAAGCAACAGTTAGAACTGGTCATGGAACAACTGAGTGGTTCAAAATTGGGAAAGGAGTACGGCAAGGCTGTATATTGTCCCCCAGCTTATTTAACTTATATGCAGAATACATCATGCGGAAGGCTGGACTGGAAGAAACCCAAGCCGGAATTAAGATTGCCGGAAGAAATATCAACAACCTCCGATATGCAGATGATACCACTCTGATGGCAGAAAGTGAGGAGGAATTAAAGAACCTTGTAATGAGAGTGAAAGAGGAGAGTGCAAAAAACGGTCTGAAACTCAACATCAAAAAAACTAAGATCATGGCCACTGGTCCCATCACCTCCTGGGAAATAGAAGGGGAAGATATGGAGGCAGTGTCAAATTTTATCTTCCTGGGCTCCATGATCACTGCAGATGGAGACAGCAGCCCTGAAATTAAAAGGCGCCTTCTTCTTGGGAGGAAAGCGATGACAAATCTGGACAGCATCTTGAAAAGCAGAGACATCACCTTGCCAACAAAAGTCCGAATAGTCAAAGCTATGGTTTTTCCTGTCGTGATGTATGGAAGTGAGAGCTGGACCATAAAGAAAGCAGACCGCCGAAGAATTGATGCCTTTGAATTGTGGTGCTGGAGGAGGCTCTTGAGAATCCCCTGGACTGCAAGGAGAACAAACCTATCAGTTCTAAAGGAAATCAACCCTGAGTGCTCACTGGAAGGACAGATCCTGAAGCTGAGGCTCCAGTACTTTGGCCATCTAATGAGAAGAAAAGACTCCCTGGAAAAGACCCTGATGTTGGGAAAGTGTGACGGCAAGAGGAGAAGGGGACGACCGAGGATGAGATGGCTGGACAGTGTCTGCGAAGCAACCAACATGAACCTGACACAACTCCGGGAGGCAGTAGAAGACAGGAGGGCCTGGCGTGCTCTGGTCCATGGGGTCACGAAGAGTCGGACACGACTAAACGACTAAACACAACACATGTATTCTGTAAAGGTTTAATCGCTTCTCCTCCCTGATTTATAGAGATGCTTATGTACCGTGGATGTACTGTTCTTACACAGTTCATTCGTAGTTTTTTTTTTTTTTTTAAGTCCTTAAAACTAAGGAATTACCTGTCGTTGATCACATGCTTCAATTTGAAGAATGGTTGTTTGGTGATTTGATTATAATACTTAGGTTATCACTTAATTATAGTAAAAAAAAAAATCCCTAAGACATCCAGTGAAAGGTGGCCTCACAAGGGCAGAATGTTGCACAGTTTTTTTCCTTGCAACCCAACAGGTGGCTTGTCAGCATACCATGACTGTAACTGTATATGGAGGTATTTAGAAGCTTTAGTACACAGACTGCAGCATTTCAGTTATGTCCATGCCTTTGGTACTATACAACAGCGTCAAGAATGGAACAGCGTTATTTGAACGTGGCGTATGCCAGTGGGGGCTACATGGGTTTGTGATTAGTGCCAGCCTCATACTTTCTTGTGTCCATTGCATGCATGTAACATGATGCCACACAAGAGATGTTTAGATTTGTTTTGATCTGTGGTTAAGTAAGCGTAAACAGTTACAGTGATAGGGCATCCTGAAGAATGCGTGCACCGATGGCCCCGAACAAATGTTTCAATAATTAGAGTATGCTCTGTAGGCAGAATAATGGTTTATTGGTTTCAGCATCAAAATTTAGTTTTATGTTTTCTTTCTGTAATTTGGTAAGAGCAGTAATTTTATTTAGCATTCTAGATAGGATGAGGGATGACTTAGTTGATAATTGATATCTCACACTGCAAGGAGAACAAACCTGTCGATTCTGGGGGAAATCAACCCTGAGTGCTCACTGGAAGGACAGATCCTGAAGCTGAGGCTCCAGTACTTTGGCCATCTAATGAGAAGAGAAGACTCCCTGGAAAAGGCCCTGATGCTGGGAAAGTGTGATGGCAAGAAGAGAAGGGGACGACCAAGGATGAGATGGCTGGACAGTGTCTGCGAAGCAACCAACATGAATTTGACACAATTCTGGGAGGCAGTAGAAGATAGGAGGGCCTGGCGTGCTCTGGTCCATGGGGTCACGAAGAGTCGGACACGACTAAACGACTAAACGAACGAACGAACGAATCTCACACATAAACTATTGGAAGTGTTTAACATTAATAGAATAAAGGTGAATTTTGAGTAAAGTGTAGGTGTAAGACCGGAGGTGAGAGTAAGGTTCCTCTCACAGGACCTCCCACCTACTGCCGATAAAGAGAATCAAACCCTGCCAATTCCCCCACCCAGGAAGACAAGACCACCTGGACCTGACCCAGGGAGGATAGAGGAGGAGTTGAAAGAATTAACGGTAAAAGAGACAGGGACTGTTTTGGCGGGAGCAGGAAGAAAAGTGTGGGTAGTAGTGGAGGCGGGACTAGCAGACATAAAAGGGGGTGAAGGAGGGCTTCCACCAGGTTGGGAGCGGATGTGGGTAGAAGATCCCTGGACTGGAAAGGTGGAGAAGCTAAAAGTCCCAGAAGAGGAGGGCGATGCCAGGAGGAGGAGGGAAAACACCCCTAAGCCATCATACTGGGGAGAAAGGGAGACGAAGGAGTGGTGGAGAAAACTGAGGGATGAGAAAGAGAAGGTTGAAAGAGAAAGAAGGGAAAGATTGGAATGGAGACTCTGGGAGATGCAGCAGATGGAACAATGGGAGGACTCTGGCAGACGATCGATCCCATCCAAGAGCTTGCCTGGGTGGACAACAGAGACGAGGACACAATCCCCTTGTTGGAGGGGGAGAACGGACCTCTATTACACCTGGGTGCATCCCTGGACTGGGGTTCAAATGCCAGGTAGCCGGCTCAAGGTTGACTCAGCCTTCCATCCTTCCGAGGTTGGTAAAATGAGTACCCAGCTTCCTGGGGGGGCAATGTGTAGCCTGTATAATTAAAAATTGTAAACCGCCCGGAGAGTGCTTGTAGCGCTATGGGGCGGTATATAAGTCCAATAAATAAATAAATAAATAAATAAATAAATAAATAAATAAATAAATAAATAAATAAATAAATAAATAAAGAAAGAAAGAAAGAAAGAAAGAGGGAAACCCATTTAAAGTTGATGAATGGAAACCTCTGTCAGACCTGTTGTTTGACAGGGAGAAAGGTTGGAACATGTTTGCTGATACTGGATTTTTGTTAACTAATGCAATAAATGTTACTCCAATTTTGAAACCACGCAAATCTGGTGATTTATTTGGGGCAACTCAAGAGCCAGGAAATGAACCCTCATAGTAGGGCACATACATTATGGTTTCCTCCTTCAAAACCAGTGAAGTAATGTATGAAATACCAAGCAGTGGACCGATTTCCTTGTTGCTTATTTTTATAACACCTCAAAATAATCTTGATTCTTGAAAAATATGTTATTTATTTGATTGATTGATTGATTGATTGATTGATTGATTGATTGATTGATTGATTGATTGATTGATTGATTGATTGATTGATTGATTGATTGATTGATTGATTGATTGATTGATTGATTGATTTCTATGCTGCCCATCTGGCAACCCAGGCAACTCTGAGCAGTTTACATATTATGTTAATACAGTGAAGTACAATGCAAAATAATACAATAAAATGGAACAATAAGACAGAAATAATTAATGCATTTTAGACAAAGTGAAAATAATACCAATAAAAATACATTAAAAATAAATAGTAAGGAAGGTTGAACATTTATCTGGTTGTTAAAACACTATTGCACTGTATCAGGATATTATAGAATCTAGGAAGGCCTAAACCATGTTTTTAATGATCACTGGAAAGTTCCTGATGAAGGGGCTAAGCAAATTTTGGGTGGGAGACCCTTCCACAATTGCAGGACGACTCTGAGAAAGCCTGGTTTCTGGTTGACATTTTCTGAACCTCTCCCAAGGTCAGAACTCCCAGCCGGCCAGCCTGGGAAGATCTTACAGGACAGACAGTCCTAGTTGGAAGGAGGCATTCTGCCAGATAACGAGGTCCCAAACCATTTAGGTCCTTGTATGTTAACAACATCACCTGGAAGCTGGCATGGAAACAGACAGGTAGCCAATGCAGGGCAGCCAGGGTGGGGGAGATATGTTGATGTCTCCTCACCCCACTCAGTTATCTGGTGGATGAGTTCAGGACCTGCCGAAGTCTCTGTGACAGTGCCAAGGGCAGACCCATGTAGAGAGCATTGCAGTAGTCTAATCTCGAGACTACCAGTGCATGGACCAGCATGGTGAAGAACCCGGTGTCAAGGTAGGGATGCAGCTGGGCAATCCGCCTTAGGTGGAAATAGACAGAGTGGACCACAGATCCTATCTGAGATTCCATTGACAGCACTGGTCCAAGAGTAAACCCAAGCTGCACGCCTCATCCTTCACGGAAAAAGTGCCCCCCAAAAAAGAAAGGGAAATACCCAGATCACAGACTCTAATGGGTGCCCAACCTCAAGATTTCCCTTCTGTCCGGGTACAGCCCCAATCTATTATTCCTCATCCTCATCCAGCGTGGCATCCAGGAAACACTCAAGCGACGGGACAGCATCCGCTGCAGAAGGGTGGAAGGAGAGATGGAGGTGAGTGTCATCCGCATATTGGTGACACAAAGCTTCAAAACTTCTGATTACCTCCCCTAGTGGTCTCATATAGATATTGAATAGTATAATCATTTTTCCCAAATAGAATGTTTACACTAAGGAAATAAATATTTTGTAAATCCACACAATATTCTAATATTATGTATTTATAATAGTTTTCTCATTTGGAGTTGGGAGGATTTCTGTTCATCTAGTACAGAAACAACAAAGACACTGCTGGGAACAGCATATGAAAATGTACTAGAAAACCAAGTAATTTGTGATAAAATGTCACTTTAGTTGCATTTACATTCTGTTAATTATTTAACAAGTATTATTTTATTTGAAAACTGGGGGTCTTTTGATGGAAGGCATTTTTGTATGTTTTTGAATAATTAAATGATGGCATTCTGCACACTTTAAGTGGGGTGATTACGTGACTACTCAGCAATAAATCTTCCTTTGTTCAATTGAAGACTCTTACAAGTAAGTGTGAATAGGATTGTATCTTTAAGCCAGAGTATGTACATTCCCAGCATAAGGCAAGTTAATTTTGATTTTCGCTGAAGGGTACAGGGATGGAAGATAGGCAGTCATTGAACCCTATATAAAAGTATATGCAATCAGCCTGATGGTCAAAACATTTTCACCAGTGATCTTAGTTGTTTGCTAGGAAGTGAAATTGTATGTCATTGTTTTTCGGAATGATGTCAAAAGCAGTCTAATCAGACTTTGCAGGAAGTTTCTAACATTGTATACTGATTAACTCACGTACTATGTGAAATTCTTATTTTTGATATATGAAAAATATGCATACTGAGCATGCCAACCATGTCTGTTTGGACAATAGGGGTGCTTCATATGTGTCATTTCCCCTAAATGTATTTAATCCTTTCGTGAAGCTGCTGTGCAAGAAGGGCTTGGGAGGGACAGTAATTTGAAAACTTGGAGACAAAAAAAAGAGAGAGAGAGAGAGAATACTGTACATAGAGTATATATGTAACATGCACTGGATATTTGCAGAATAAGCTTATAAATCTTCTCCAGATGAACCCAATTATTATTTATTTCAAGACATGTACACCAAATGTATGTGTGTATTTTAGTGCATTTTTTTTTTTAAAAAAACATTGCCCTGTTTTATTTTAGAGAGCAAATTTCACAAGCTGATTTTCAAAAGGTCTTTAACTTTTATCCCAAAGAAACAAAGGCTTTTAGAAAACTCCTCCAGCTTTTACTTTCACTTGACACCTACACAGTAGGTCAGCTTGTGTCCCATAGAACCATGTCTAAATGGTTTCTTTTATGCATTGATAATTGCCTTGCTTTCTCAAGAGGGTCAAGCTGAAGCTTATGCTCTCTGGACTACTTGGCAGTGTGAGCTTCATTCCCTCTCTTGAGATGTAGAAGGGATGAGTATGAAGCTAAGCTAGATATAATTTTCATAAACATTCTGACCCAGATTGCATCTCACTTCAGCTAATTCCAACAAGTTGATAATAACCTGTTTCTCCGAAAATAAGACAAAGCCTTATATAAATTTTTGTTCCAAAAATGCATTAGGTCTTGTTTTCAGGGGATCTTAATTGTTTGTCTCATGTAGGGCAATCTACATTTATGCCAATACAGTCCTGTCATCTTCTTCTGGTTGCTGCACAATGGTGGAGGGTGGGGTTTCACTTAACTGGGTTTTATTTTGGGGGTAGGGCTTATATTATGAGCATCCTGAAAAATCATACTAGGGCTTATTTTCAGGTTAGGTCTTATTTTCAGGGAAACAGGGTACTAATATCTCCACTTCACTTTGAAGCATTCCAGTGGAAAAATTTCACTCACAAGGTATCAAAATTATTATTTTGCTAGATTTTCAGGTTGTGTTGGACCCCATACTTTAGTACTTATTGCCAAATAGTACCTAGCTTAACCTAATTTAGAAACTACTTAGGACCATTCCCAGACTCCAATGTTTTGTGTCTCTTCTCCCAATTCAATGTCTTTTTTCTTCTCTTCCTCCAGTATGGTACTCATTTCAGTATTCCTGAAGGAGAACTGTGATTTTTTTCAGACTACAACTCTCAGACTGTCCTAGCCAGCATGGCCAGTTGAGATATAACCTGCCAACTTGCTTAATGTGGGAACTTACAGTAGTTGTTTGCTGTACAAAATTTCATGGTTGTAGTTCTTACTGTTTCATTAAGAGGCCTGCAACACCACAGATCCCCCAGACATCTTACTTGGAGTACAACTTCAGGAATCCTTCATGCCAGTCAAACTATAGCTCAGTGGTTTAGGTGTTGGGAGTTTGATTCCCCACTGTACCTCCTTGATAGGGTCTGCACTTGATAATCCACAGGATCCTCTCCAGTTCTGCAGTTCCAAGATTAATATTATAATTATATTACTTATCCATTTTAAAGTAGGAAATCAGTAGTATCCTTACAAAAATGCACATTTGTAGCTCTGACCATTTTGATAGGAGGACGAAACCCCTAAAGTCCCCCAAGTAACTTTTTTGAGCTACAGCTTCCAGAATCCTCCAGGCAACATGCTTATTGAGAAATATAATCTCTCCAGTTACTTATGTTGGGAAATCAGTAGAATTTCAGTGAGAAGATTATAAATAATGGAATCCCTTAGCCTATCTCACCAATCGAAATATAAGCTATGGATTTAAGTTGAGATTTCAGTAATGTCTATACAAAAAAGTGCTGTCCTCTGAAGATGCCGGCCACAGAGACTGGCGAAACGTTAGGAAGAACAACCTTCAGAACATGGCCAAAGAGCCCGAAAAGCCCACAACAACCACTCTATACAAAAAAAATGTGATTCTAATTCTCATTGTTCTGGGATCTTTTGAGACAAGAAGATTACCATCTGAAATCCCAGAGGTAAATTCTTTGGATTAGAAGAGTGTCCCAGCCAACATGGTGGGTTGAAATATTATCTGTTTATTTAATTTGGGAAATCAGAACTGTGTGTGCAAATATTTGTGCTTCTTGCTCAATCCATTTTGTTTTCATAAGAGGGGTATGACTCCCAGAATCCCCCGGATTACGTATGTACCCAGTCTAGATATTATAACTGGCCAGTGTTTAAAATGCAACATTAGCAAGTAGCCTTGCAAAATGTTCTGTTTCTGCTTCTCAGCCTTTCAGAGATTTTTCTAGCTAAGAGGGTAGCAACTCCCAATATACTACTCCTGGAATCCAGCTAACTTTTCAGGGCTTCCTTCGGTTCCCTAAGCAGCATAGTCAAAAGTAATGTTTGTAGTTTCCTAAATTGAGAAATAAGTACTAATCATGTAAAATGTACTGGTTATTGCTTTGACCATGTTGATAAGAGTACTGTATCAAAGCTCCCAGCTAGCACAACTAGTTGAGATCTAACCCAGTGGTTCTTAACCTTTTTGAAAGAAACGCCCCCTTGAGCCATTGAGGAAGTTATCATCGCCCCCCTCTTATTTTTTATTATATCTTATTTATTTATTTATTTGTTTGTTTGTTTGTTTGTTTGTTTGTTTATTTAAGACACTTAAATCCAATGACCCCTGAAAACAAAATTCAATTCCAAGAAAATGAAATGCCCCCCAAAAGTAACATTTAATGATTTAGTTGCAAGCGAATTTTAAGACTCAAAAAGAAATATAAAAAGGGCATAAAATGCAGGAACTAAAAATTTCAAGACAAAAACTCTGAAACTAAATTAAGATAGGAGGAAAATATATATTCATGCACATTGTAAAAAGGCTGCAGCCATCTTCACAGGTTTGGCTTGCTCCAGCGCCCCCCTACCGCCCCCCTTCTGCGCCAGCGCCCCCACGCTGCCCCTTTTTGTTCTACCGCCCCCCTGAAAAATAAAATCGCCCCCTGGGGGGCATTATCGCCCAGGTTAAGAACCACTGATCTAACCCACCCAATTGTTTAAGTTGGGAGTCCATCTGAATTCTTGCAAAAGTTCATGTTTCTAGCTCTTAGCATTTCAGAGATTTAGGGGAACACATACACAGACACACTGTCTGCTGTATTTATGAAATGTAGCTCCTGTTAGGAAATTTAAAAAAATCAACTGTTGTCATGTTTTGTTCCAGATTCAGTAAACAAGTTACATAATTGGATTTCAAGTGCCCTTAAATTAATTGTAATAAAGTGAATTTTACCAGTCAGTATCTTGTTTTAGGAACACCATACATGGAAGTGTTTGGCACGCTATTCTTCTTTCAAGGTTCCTTTTTTATGCTGCTCATACCAGTGGAATCCAGCAAGCCCTTGCAAAATCATAGAGCCCTGTTGTTGGCAAGGCGGCAGTGTTTGGCTTGCGGCACCAAATATGGACTGCTGTGCATATGAAGCCCTTATGCTCCATGTTTTTTAACTGAAGATTGGCAACCATGTACCAATGACTTATTTGGTAAAAGCAGTATGTTCTGAGATCAGTTCAGTGTCAAATTCTGCCTGTAATGTGTCTTGTTTTATATCTGAAATCCTGTTAGTTGGGTATAAAGGATAAAACTAATATGGACAAATTGTTCAAGGGATTTGAACATAAGCAGGCAAGAACCGGCAATGTGCTATGGACAGAGATAGAGAAAGTTATCTATTTGGACTATAAGTTGGCTACAGTATTTTGAGTTGTCCCCAAAAAGTCACTTTTCCTATCCTGTACTAGAGATAACTAAAGCGAGAACTGAAGTCAGTTTACAGCTAGTTTTTAAGTTGCTGTCTGAGGTGACTGACTGTAAATGATTTGTTAAGATCTTGGGATTTTTGGTGACGTTCAAGACCTGTGCCCAGAATAAATGGAGCACATATTCCAAAGACAGATAGAGAGGAATGGAAGTTTGATTGAAGACCAAATGCGTAATTATGAATATTCATTAACATTTTACTTTGCGTTTACCTTCACTCAATTATGTGGAAAGAAGAAACACATTGCTCTTTTAATGAACCATTTTATGGTTATCCAGTGTTACCTATAGAAACAGTCTATCTTATACTTCGATTTTAAAAATGCGCTGCTGCCGTTCAAAACCTCTTCAGAAGATATAAGACTTGGAAACATATTTTTCAGTGAAAGTATGTTTGATAAATGGTCAGACTGATCTGCAAGAGAAATTGAACAACCTTTGTTCTTAAGTTACTTACATCAAATCTACTATAGATTTCAATATAGGCTAGTCTGACATGTAAGATTTACAGTCTGACTTGTGGTTGGAATTCAGTGGTATGTTTTATTCACTTTTATTAATGTTCCATTAATTTACAGAACTGCCAGGAGATTATGTTCTCTAAAACAGGGTGATAAATAGAAATTGGAATGTGTGCTGCCTTTTTCTTGTGTAGATTGAGAGTTAGCTGTGAAAGCTAGTCAGGCTGTACAATGTTCCTTTTCTGTTGGGGTGTCTTGGTTTGACTATATAAAGAAAAATAACTCCCTCTCTCCCCCCCCATATAAACTTTGGGCAGATTTGCCTTCCTTGCATCTCTCAGCAAACATTTGAAAAGTTGTACCCAAATTCCAGAGGGACAAAATGGGCTGAAATTCAAGTGGACTAATTTAACTAGTTATGGAATACACTGTCTGTCGCTTAACGTTCTGAGTTTAATTGCCATGCTTTTCATAAATGCTTCTTTGTGTTTTTAATCAGTGACATTTTGGGGGTCTTAGATCATATTTCTTTGTGTGTGTAAGGAGGAGGTCAGCATGAGTGCCTCTGGCAGACTGTCTAGCCTCTACCCAGGACCCCATAAGGGGCTGCCTGAACCAAACCCACATCCACAAGTGCCTGTAGTACCCATCCTGCTGAGCGAGACCTAGGAGACCAAGTCCACTACCACCTCTGATTCCCCAGCACTGCCAATGCCTGTCAGGTGGTTGTGCTAGGGTGACCTCAGGTAAGGGAGTGTGTGACATAAACTGAGTTACTGAGCCAAGACTTGGGAAGTACAGATATAGGGGGAACCACCTGGCATGGGTGAACTGCCTTCTAGAGGAGGTGAAGGAGAAGGGAGATAGATGGAAAGTGGGAAAAGATGTCCTACCAGAGCAGGGAGTCTAGGAGTGAGGATGTCACAGTGGAAGAAGTGGAAGAGAATGAAGAAGGAGCCTGCAGGGATGCCCAGTTTGAATGGGGTGAGCCTTCCAGGAAGAGAAGGAAGAAACTGGGCAAAGCAAGGTCACGGAGGAGGAATGGGACTGCATAGTCAAAGAAGAGTATGGACTGGGAATTGGTGAACTTCATGGGTTTCAAATGAGAAAGGGGCAAAACATCTAAAAAATCCCATCCCCCATCACGCCCTGAGTGCACAACACAGTCAAGCACTCAGTTGGTAAAGGTAAAGGCTCCCCTTGACAATTTGTTGAGTCATTTTCGACTCTGGGGAGCTGGTGCTCATCCCTGTTTCCGACCCATAGAGCCAGCGTTTGTCTGAAGACAATCTTCCGTGGTCACATGGCCAGTGTGACTTAGACACGGAACACTGTTACCTTCCCACCGAGGTGGTCCCTATTTATCTACTCGCATTTGCATGCTTTCGAACCGCTAGGTTGGCGGGAGCTGGGACAAGCAACGGGCACTCACTCCATCACGTGGATTCGATCTTACAGCTGCAGATCTAGAGACCTTACAGCACAGAAGCTTCTGCGGTTTAACCCACAGCGCCACTACGTCCCTCTAACTTGAACACGTCCCACTCAGTTGAGCAGTTACTAAATAAAAAGTAAGTAGTTTGCCAAATGGAGATTGCGACAAACTCAGTCTCAAAATAAACATCCTTTTCCTCTTAAAGGTTTACTTTTTCAGATATAAAAATCAGCATTTCATCTAGTGAGATCCCTTATTCTGTAGTTCAAATGGCAGAAAGAAAATGGTGTAACTCACAGTGGCAAATGGCTGCTATTTAACAAGTTCCTGTTTGGATTCATTGTTGCATGTCAAACTGCCTAACTGGTATATAGTGAGGAATCCAACTGGTAGTAATTAATTAGTGGAGATTTGCCATTTCCCTTCCATTAGTGTAGGATTTTGGCCAATGAGTTGCCCCACCTACCTACCAGCTTCAAGGAAGTAGGCTTTTAAAATATAGTATGTTTCTGCTTGGGGATCTGGGCAATTCAATATATTTTTGCTAACTTTCCCGAATTCTTAACCTAAATTCACTATTTTTGGTATATGCTTTTGATTTTGTTTTCATATTCCTCTTTTTCCTGATCTTAGTTTCTGTGATATGATACCTACAGTTTTTGATGCATTGCTAAACATGTACTAAATTGTAATAAGAGGATGTTATAGAGTAGTGGTTCTCAGATATTTTGGACTTCAGCTTCAGAATCCTTGGCCATTGGTTATCCTATCTAGGGCTTCTGGGAGTTGTAGTCTAAAACCTCAGGAGACCAAAGTTTGAGACCTGTTAGTTTAGAGGAGACATGATTGTTGGGAACAGTGGTAGAAATGGTCCCATTTTTCTTTGCGCACATGGTCCAGAATCACCTTGGGTTTGGATAGTGTAAACCCCATACTTGTAATTGCTGCACACATTTTTCACATTGTCTGTTGTACTCTTGGATACACGCAAGTTGTGATGGAAGTTCAAAAATTTGTGAAAAGGAGTTTTGCAATTTCTGTTATGTAGGTGGTGTTTTGCAATGACAGCTAGTGTGGTATAGAGGGCGTAGTCATGGGCTAGCATTCAGAATCAGGAGATTTGGGTTCATATCTCTACTTAGCCATGGAAACTCTGTGAGGGTGGTGTTGGTAAAAACCACTGAAACATCTCACATGCCTTGAAAACCCTATTGGGATGGCCATAAATTGGATGTGACTTGACAGCACTTTACAAGAGGATTTTGACATGGCATAATAATATGGAGAGCTGATGGGTGGATAGCAATAACAACTCTAACCACTTCAATTCTCTCCATTGTACAGAGAACACTGGTCACATGGAGTAGGAGAATTAGATTCTTATCCTTTAAACAAAAGAATTTGTGAAAGAACATGTATGAAATCAAGCAAGAGATTGTGCGAAAGCAACCGGGCAGAGAAGGAATATCAAAGCAAAGTGAAAAACACATCGCTATGAGACAGCAACTAGAAATCATATACATTTTTTTATGAGGAAGAAGAGAGCATATGAGTAGAGGAAACTTTGACACATCACCTCTCTAGTATGCTTGTCATGTTCAGGAATAACCTCTAGGACTGAGGTTAATTCATACGCTATCCAGCCAACAAACTGCTCATTGTGATGTGGGTGGTTTTGGGTGCTGATTGGTTGTCACACAGACAGACCCAGGTGTTCAATGTGAGCTGAGCCTCACACTATCAATTTATTAGACTGGTCTGAAGCAACAGAGTCTTTCTGTAAATGCAAATATGCTACTGTACCTTTTAAACAGTTATGTACTTCATAATTAGTTTTTCCAGTGGAAAGTTTTTAATAGACATGGTAACAACATTCATTATGGACATGTTTTATATAAAATTATAGCTCGCCAGCAACTTGGCATAGTGTGACAGGGAGATCCCTGTTGGTGAGTGATTTCTCTTGTAAAATATGCAGTAAAATAATTTTTGGTAGTTGGAACGTGAAATGTAAAAGGCTTTTTGTGTCAGGTAGAGTTCCATCTAAGTGGAGAGTGTTCATTTGATTCATCTGGTATATACCTTGCTCCACACTGCAGAGAAATTTTTTGGCTACAGAGACAGTTAATGGGATAATGAGTCAAACTTGATAAGATGCTTATACCATGTTTACCCAAAAATAAGACATTAGGGCTTATTTTCAGGGAATGTGTTATTTTTTTTCATGTACAACAATCTACATTTATTCATATACAGTCATGTCATCTTCTAGTTACTGCACAATGGTGGAGGGCAAGGTTTCACTTAACTGGGGCTTATTTTTGGGGTCGGGCTTATAATACGAGCATCCTGAAGAAGTCCTCCTAGGGCTTATTTTCAGGGTAGGTCTTATTTTCGGGGAAACAGGGTAATTAGAAGCTTTTTTTTTCTCCTATTAAGTGATTTTGTGGTTGAGCAATCTGATTTGAAAATAAACCTCATGTTTATCTTGCTGACCAACACTAAGAAAAGAAAGCTAGTCCACAAAATATGGGCACATGAAAACCTTGTGTAGGAGAACCAGGGATCTTTATACTTTCAAGGAACAGTGTGGCTAAATATGGAGCTGAACTTCTCATGTATCTTTACCAAGAAGAGAGAAATATATGTAGGAACTATCCTTCCATTTGGATGATCTTTCCAAAGATGTTTTCAACAAGTAGCGAGGAATAGCAGATATTTCTCCAAATAAATTCCATTAAAACATTTTCTCTCCAAGCTTTCTGTCACAATATGTTATGGTGCTTATATGACATATGCAACATGGTTACCATCTACGCTTCAAGTCCTGTCCTGGGAATAGATTTTGCTGCTACGGCAGTTCTGCTATGAAAGCTGCACCTCCAGCACTGTTACTTGAGAATTACTGAGGTCAACTGTCCTCTTCATCTACGCTTTGGGATGGGAAGAAGTTAAATTAAAGAAAAGTAAAGGCACTTTAGAGTTTCTTACCCAAAGCCTAGAACATGCAGAACTTAGCAAGAACTTCTGAAAATTGTAAGAATGCAGGTGGTATCTAGCTGATTCTGCAGCTATGTGGTCTTCCATACAGGGAAAACTTTATGGATAAATTCTTTATACATACAGTGCAGCCAAAATAGTTCTATATACAAATGAGTTTATTTAAGACTGGAATTGAAGGCAGCAATCATAGAGAGCATCAATTTAAATCAGTCTCAGTTAGCTGGTTACATGTTTCCTGTCATAGTAATGATGTTGGTTCATTTCACAGGGTAAGGATCTTTGTTTCTGATTAGGAATCAGTAGGGTGACTGACAAGGAACGAGCAGTTTTAAAGACTTTTGTAGAAATATGTTTACGGTATAACCCAGGTTTGTTGCAAATATCCACTTTTCTGATGTCTGTTGTTCCCACCTGCAAATCAGAAATTTACTCAACAGCTGGATCCACAGTAGCAGTGATTCTGCAGGTCACTTATAGAAGATTGCCCCAGTTCTAGTAGGTTGAATAAGTGTACGAAATAGCTTAAGTTTTGAAAGTGTGTGTGAGAGAACAAAATAAAAGATCTGTCCCATTCAGTTGGCCTTGCAGATTCGGGAATGTTTTTTTTTAAAAAAAAAAAATTAAAGGCAATTTTTTGCAGATTGAATTTCGTGTAAACTACTGTATGTAATCTTTTCATGAGTAATTTTGCATACACATGTATCCACATGATGAAAGTGATTACAGAACAAAATACTTAAGTTTTGGTAACGTGCAATTTTGTATTGGACTTTTATTGGAACTTCTGAAATCATTGCCGTCCTATTTAGATAATACAGGCTTGCTCAGTTTCCTAAATTTTCCCATACTAGTCAGAGGTATTCAGAGTAATATTTCTAACATGCTCCTGAGGCAGCATAGGGGTCACCAAATGTATTCTCTATTAGCAATAAGTTGTTGCTGAAATAAAATATTATTGGCCCAATTTCAAATTAATTGCTTATATTACAGGCTGGGTATTTTAACTGTATCCCTGTGAAGTACTTATATGATAGTAACAGGACATCTACACTTGTTTTTTCAAAAGTAAATCCTACTTCATTTAAAAGCATGCAGAGGATTGTAACCCAAGTTGATAATACATTGCCTTATAGTCTTACTGTGTGTATTTAAAGAAAATGTGACCACAATTTCAAGGAAGCCAGTTCTCTGGTAATGTTTTTATTCTTAACCTTTAGTGCTTTAAATCTTGACATTTAATAGAATATAGCACTAAAAGGTCACCAGCAAAATCCAACTGTAAAAATAAACTGTAATAATTAAAATTATAATTGCAGTAAAATCAGAATAGCCATTGGAACATAAAATCACAGCAGCCTTCACTAGCCACTTTTCAGTGCCCTGAAACATATGTATTTATCACATCTTCCTAAAGATTCGTAACAAGATGCATTTGTACCTCCCTTTGAGATGTTCTATATGCCCAGGATCAATTCCTACATTGTCTTTTGTTTCCATTTCCAGTGGAATTCCTATTGAATAGAATATACTGGAACACGATAGTCCACAGAATCCCCCAATACCTGGAAAAATAATCAAAGCAGCTTTCAATTTCAGACTCTACATTCTAGTTCTAGAGTTGTGCTAATAGCATGAGACCTATTCATTCATGTAAGAATTAATAATAATATTCATGCATAGAGATGAATGCTGTAGCCCAGTGGTTCTTAACCTTTGTTACTTGGATGTTTTTGAACTGCAGCTCCCAGAAACCCCAGCCAGCACAGTCGGTGGTGAAGGCGTCTGGGAGTTGCAGTCCAAAACTCCTGAGTAACCCAAGGTTAAGAATCAGTGCTCTAGCCCTGCCTTCTCCGTTCTTGGTTTTTTTTTACCACCTGCCTCCCCTGAAGGTTCCTCCAGTCATGAGAGGTTGCTGCTGGAGTGGCTATGGTGGGATCTGGACTTAGAGACAGGAGAGGAGGACTGTTGGGTGAACTGGGAAGCATGTGAGACCCAGGAGGTGCTGCCAGTACACAGAGAATTCGAAAGTCCATAGGCATGATCCTGAGACTGGCTACTGGCTTGAGTTGCTCGTGCTACTGGAGGAGGCCATCTGGGTCCATTGGCACCAAGCCTGATATCAAGAGGCTTGGAAGCTAGAGAACAAGCACTAAGCTCACCTCAGGCAGAGGAAGCAGCAAGGGCCAGCCGCCTCACCAGAGGAGTCCCATCGTCAGCTTCCCTCCGGGTCCTGAGAAAGTAGTCTTCCCACTCCTTCCCACATTGCTACGCAGGAGATGCCAGCCAGGTCTGAATAGAGTCTAACTGCACCTCTTAGAAGGGTTTTCACACATATAGACCAACAGCTGCCAGTGGGGACCACAGAGAGGTGACTGGAGAAGGAGCCTTTGCCACTTGCCTCCAGGAACTCTTGACTGCCTTCAGGAACCCTGTGCCAAGCCCACTTGCAGGAGGTCCTGGGCCTGGTAGAGGAGGTGGGGTGTTGCTCCTCCCAGTAAGAGGCTACAGAGGGACACTGCCCAAGGACTGAGGGAATAAATTTAATTGCCTGGCAACCTGTTGGCCCTTTAAAATTCCTGTTGCTCAATAGTACGTAGAGCCTGTCCCAGAATCTACTCTGTCTTGTCATGGAAGGGGCTGTGGGGGGTGCTCAAAATTATACATTCAATTTCTCCCCTCTTTTTCCTCTCAATAAATATTTCCTCTGTTTATGAACATTCCCAGCACTTGCCTTGGATATTGCAAAGTTCTCAGGTGGACCCACGTATATCTGTATCTGTTTTGTTGTATACTACTTAGAGGACAAGCTTTTTGAAGATCAGTGGAAATAATTAAGAGTTATATAGAAAATATGTCATTTTGCCCTCCCCTTCTTTTTGGTAAACTGTTAAGTCAACCTGTTTCGATATCACTAATCAGTTTAGTGGCTTCCTTCCTTCCTAGTTATCTATTTCTATCTATTATTCTTATGCAATTTAGTAAAAGGTAGCCAGCATATAACAACCCAAGCAAAACCAGCAGAGAAACAGCTGTGCAGAACGTGGATCCAGAAAATGAGGTGTACAGACTGTATGGTTAGAAAGGGATGATGAGTTAGCTGGCTGGGTTAAGAGGACAACAAGGTTAATGGAATTACAGTTTTTCCATTTACCTTTTAAAATCTATGAAATACCACATAGAAAAAAAGGTGATTGTTTTAATTACCTAGAAGGAATTATGAATGTAATAATTAGCATATTTCAATTAACTGGTATCTTTTTCTAACATCACTTTCTGAATTGGATCAACTGAACAGTCTGTTGGGTTAACAATGTACTGTATTTTTTGCACCATAAGACTCACTTTTTTCCCACAAAACAGGGGGGTGGAAAGTCTGTGCATCTTATGGAGCGAAGAAAACAGATTATATTTTCCTGTTTTCTTCTCCTAAAAAATCGGTGCGTCTTATGGAAAGGTGCGTCTTATAGAGCGAAAAATACGGGTATATCTCAGAGTCTGTTATAGACTTTCTCTGAATATGCATTTTGAAAGTCTCCCTGATCTTCTGCACTTAAAGTCTGCCTTTATTTTTTTTTTGCAAGATGTTAAAAGCTGCATTCAGAGCTGCACTTTGACTTCTTTCTGACTTTTTTGTACTCTAGTACTTTGTACTTTAGTTCTATCCGTTTGTAAATTGAGTGCAAGGTCTATATAAAAGACATTTCTGGTCTTCATTAGAGCATTGTAAGGTTAGAAGATGAAAGTTGCACTTTGAACATGTGCTTTCCAGAGATGACAGCGATGGGATTACATTGCGCATCTGATTATGTCCACTTGTCCATGAAAAGCTGCAGCATAACAAATGTGTTAAATTTCTGAGATGCAATCAGGCATTCTGTTGTTTTTGCTGTAGCAGACTAACATAGCAAATCCTCTAGAACTGGGTGGATGGTGCTGAGATTTCCTCCTTCTACTTTTGTAGTACTATACAGCATTTGATATTAACAGATAGATTTGAACAGTTTTTCAAAAAAATTAGCCACTTTATCCTGTTCTGTTCCTATCATTCTTGCATCGTAAATGTAATGAACAGCATGAGAGATATTTTGAAAATTGTCCATATTTTTAAATGACTACCTACATTTTGGTCCTTTTTTTGATGTTTATATAAGAATCCATGAGAATAATTGATTCAAATATGTCAGTCAGTTTCTCTTCATCCTTTAATTTTGATATTTGCATTGAAATGGTATCGGATAAATAACTTACCATAATACTGAGTTTCAAATTAAAATGTCAACATTCTTTGTGCACTTCTTTAATTATATGTATTTTATTTTTACCATTTAGTGCAGACTTCATGTATGAACTACTAATTATATGCAGAATGTGTAGGTTAAGGATCATAGTTTGACCTTAACACGTTTCTATATGCCAGAAATCCCTGATGTGAAATTGTAGAACTGGGTTTTTTGTTTTGGACATGCTCCCCCCCCCCCCAAGTAGCAAAATGATAGGAAATGAGGAAAGGAAACCCCAGATATCACAACTACGTGGAAACCCATTTCTGTGTATTTAAAGGGAAATTGTTTGTCAAGACATGGTATGCATCACTGCTGCCTCTTGACAGGTTCAGCATGGAGAGACACAAATTAAATTCTTTCAGTGGCAGTTTTGAAGCTAAAAGTGTTTGACTGGTTCATACTCTGAACGGTGTTTAAGGAATAAAGTGAAAAGAGCAGGAAGCCTTAATTGGCAAATTACTCCTTGTTATTTGGTTTGGCTTCCAAGCTGGAAATTACAATAATGAGGATCTTTGTGGGACATGCCCTTGAGCAGATCCAGGAGGCTTTTTCTTCAATTACTATTTAATGTGAAGATAGTTTGGCAACATATTGTAACATTTAAGCCATCACTTTCTATTAAACAAATATTTTTAATGTAATGATTTTAAAAAGCTCTCTGTGATGCTTTTATGGCTTATGAAATGCCATGAGAAGACTAAAAGGATTCCCATCCCACAACTAGAATTTGTATACTTTTATTTAATTAGTGAATGTAAATATTCTTCATAATGGAAAGCAACATTTTATATGTATAATTAAAATGTTTATTATAATATACAAAATGTAAGATTTAGTAAGAAGCTATTACATGATTTTGCTGTCTAGATTCTGTTTCTTTCCATCCATCCCCATGAAATTTTGAATATTATTCAAAATGTTTCTGATTATAATCAGCATATGTCATAATGTCCAGTTTAATGCTCTTATGCTTTGAGGGTTCATCTTGTTCTGAGGGAGGGTTTTCTCCCAACTCCATCTTGGGACTGAGTAAAGACAATTTCTCTGTTTTATCCAAAACATTAACATTTATATCAGGTAATTAACATCAACAGGAATGTTTAATTTCTCTTCCTTACTGCAAGGTGTAACGAAGGGATTAAAGTCTTGCACTGTAAATGGTTATCAACTGGGGTTCCAAACAGTTCCACATCCAAAGTAAGGAGAAGGTCCTTCGTCTCTGCTCCTGATGGAAATGACAGCAGGGGCATCACTTCTCTAGAGGTGGGGTTGGGTTCAGGTGTTTTTGTTCCCATTTCCGGTAGTTTCCATGGCCCCGGTTCTTGCTGTGTCCCATCCCAGAGTACACCGTTCCTCTCTCTGTCACCTATCCTGGGTTAATTTAGCTCTCTCCTCCCTGGTCTTCCTGCTCCAGTCTTGTGCTTCTTTCTCTCCTCAGTAAGAGGGTTTTTTGAGTTTTACCTCCCTCTTCTTTCTCTCTGCCTCTTCATGTGAGATCATAAGCCTTTCTCACTTTTTGGTCCTGTTTTTTTTTTCCATCCAGTACCACTACCAGGTGGCAGAGAGTATATTCTTCCCTCTTCCACTACTGCCCTCCCAAGCTTCTTTTCCTTATATATCTCAGTCCCCTCCCCTTTTCTATTTCTAACTGCCTCTTCACCTACCCCCCACTGTTGTCTCCTCTTTCTCAGGCAACTGGCCTTCTCCTATAGGGATCTTTCCCATCTCCCTCAACGGTCCCGACCCTTCTTTCTTCAGTCCTTCTCCGTATTTGTCAGGTGCCAACATTTGCTTTCTCTCTCAAGGGAGTTGTAACTTTCCACAGTGTTCTGCATTTCTAAGGGTTTTTCCTGTCTCTCAATGGGGAAAGATGGCACTTGAGCTGGTATGGTGTTGGGACAGCCAGTCTCCTCACATATACATAAATAAGCTTAAGCAAATATTTCCTTACTGAACCTTGCAGTATACAGTAACTTTATAAAACCAAACTTGCATTGTGTTGTATGTTACTTACGGAATTCTGGAAGTTGTTATACAAAAACACATACCTCTAGTGTTAAGTTACAAGCATTTTCTGATTCTAGTAAGAATTCCAATATATTGGGAGGGGGGATAGTGTGAAAAATGTTTCATGTCCAAGCAAATACAGTACCTCTTTGTGCCAACTCTAGTGTACTCTACCCAAACACTAAGAGTCAAACAAAAAATAAAAACAAATCAGATAAATGTGTTGTGTTGTATATTTCCTGGCCACAGTGAATGCAAGTGTTCCTCCAATGGTAGAAATTTTGACTTTGCCCCAAAGAATGAGACTTACTGACAGGCAAAATACATAACTTCTACTGTATTATATCACGGTTTGTTAAAAATGACATTTATTTTGCCACAACATATTACAGAGTTGGGACAGAAAACTACTCCACTGTCAAAAACCAGTATATTTGTTGGGACACCTTTCTTTTTTTATAGGAAACAACTGCATATGGCAGCTGACTGAAAAATTTGGGGAATCATTTACTACAGTGCAGGTGATGGTGTTATAAGGATTAATGCTGTAGATTTCTGCACATTCTGCAAGTCAAAAGTTCATTTGGTGGAATAATAGGACCAGTTAAAGTGCTCTAAATATAGTCACCCGGAAGCCTCTTCGTATTTTTTGTCACTTCACCTAACAGATCACCCACTCAGAATAACTGATTCTGATTCCTGAATCTCCCAGCCGTAGACAGAGTAACTGAGATCTGAGTTTCCACAGAAAACTGTCCCTCCCATACAGATATGTTCTATTAAGTATAATAGAGATAGCAATCCATTAAGTAGAATACATAGCCTGCTTGGTACCCACACATTATGCCCACACATTTTGCAGTCTCATAAAAACAACATCAGGACTTTTCTCCTGTTTCTAATGAGCTGATAAATATTGCTACATTTCAGTTTGATGGCCAAAATCCTGTTGGGTAGCTTGGCCTGCGCAAATTCAATGTCATTGCCAGCACCAGATTGCTGCTGATTAAAGACTTCCTACAGTGGTTTTGGGATCCATGTGGCTTCATTGTGATGTGTGTGAGCCTCACGGACCTCAAAATTGAAAAAAAAAATGGAAGTAATTTGCCACTGCCAGGGATGTCATTCCTGTTGTATGGGTGGAGCTGCAAAACAGAATTTCAGCCCATAAGTCACAACAACTTAGTTTGTTTTAGAAGTAAAAATCCATCTGTTCCTCTGGTTTTTGGACATACTGAATTGATGTAGTATTCATTTGCTATGAAACCAGAGCTTATCTATATCAGCCTTGTAAATACAAAAGCCTTAAGAGTGAACTGTTCACTCAGTTTATGTGGTAGTTTGCTGTGAAGTGAAATACAGTGGTGCCCCGTATAGCGAGGTTAATCCGTTCCGGATTAACCTTCGCTATGCGAAAACATCGCTGTACGGGCAAGGAAAGCCTATTGGAACGCATTAAACTTAGTTTAATGCGTTCCAATAAGCGTCCAAACTTACCCCTCCAGCGATGTTTTCGCGTCCGGCGGCCATTTTGGAGCCGCCGATCAGCTGATCGGCGGCTCCAAAATGGCCGCGGATGACCCGAAATGCCCCCCCGCAGCGTTTTCGCAACCTCCGTAAGCAAGGGGAGGGCGCGAAAACACTGATAGGGGGCCATTTCGGGTCATCCGGCGGCCATTTTGGAGCCGCCGATCAGCTGATCGGCAGCTCCAAAATGGCCACCGGACGCCCCAATCGTCGCAAAGCGAGTGCGGCGATTGGGGCAGATCCGTATAGCGATCCCCAAAAAGGGATCGCTATACGGATTCTTCGTTAAACGGTGCGCTCGTTAAGCGAGGCACCACTGTATATTGTATCTGAAGAACCTTTATAACCCCTCTTGACTGATTTGTGTACAAGCTAGGAAGACTTCAAGCCCCCCCCCCCTTTTTGAAAGACTTCAGGATTTACTTATGCCAGTCTTTTTTGAGGCAAATTTCAAAGCTCGAGAACATAGGTTCTGTCGCACACCCTCAGTGTCCCCTGTTTGTTTTCCCGCTCACAGGTTCACCATCGGACTCAACTTGTTTTTTTCACTCTGTTTCGCTGCCACCAGAGGGTATTACCATCACTGTACCAATTATGAATTTCAGACTGTGTGTTGTGTGTTTAGTCGTTTAGTCGTGTCCGACTCTTCGTGACCCCATGGACCAGAGCACGCCAGGCCCTCCTGTCTTCTACTGCCTCCCGGAGTTGTGTCAGGTTCATGTTGGTTGCTTCGCAGACACTGTCCAGCCATCTCATCCTCGGTCGTCCCCTTCTCCTCTTGCCATCACACCTTCCTAACATCAAGGTTTTTTCCAAGGACTCTTTTCTTCTCATGAGATGGCCAAAGTACTGGAGCCTCAGCTTCAGGATCTGTCCTTCAAGTGAGCATTCAGGGTTGATTTCCTTTAGAACTGATAGGTTTGTTCTCCTTGCAGTCCAGGGGATTCTCAAGAGCCTCCTCCAGCACCACAATTCAAAGGCATCAATTCTTCGGTGGTCAGCTTTCTTTATGGTCCAGCTCTCACTTCCATACATCATGACAGGAAAAACCATAGCTTTGACTATTCGGACTTTTGTTGGCAAGGTGATGTCTCTGCTTTTCAAGATGCTGTCAAGATTTGTCATCGCTTTCCTCCCAAGAAGAAGGCGCCTTTTAATTTCAGGGCTGCTGTCTCCATCTGCAGTGATCATGGAGCCCAGGAAGATAAAATTTGACACTGCCTCCATATCTTCCCCTTCTATTTCCCAGGAGGTGATGGGACCAGTGGCCATGATCTTAGTTTTTTTTATATTAGACTATTGCTGCCTAATATAATAAGTTTATTTATGGTTTGGTAGGTAAATCACATAAGAAAAATGATGGATGTTCTTTTATTATTCATTCAATAAATGTGGATTTGATTACATGTAAGCTTGCTTGTATTCATTCACTTTAATCAAAGTCTCAATATATTCTGCTTGTCTATGTATTTCTTATTACTTTCAACTATTTTATATTCTCTAACACAGTGGTTCTTAACCTTGGGTTACTCAGGTGTTTTTGAACTGCAACTCCCAGAAATCCCAGCCAGCAGAGTTGGTGGTGAAGGCTTCTGGGAGTTGCAGTCCAAAAACACCTGAGTAACCCAAGGTTAAGAACCACTGTTCTAACACACCAACTTTCCAATATCTTGTCTAAACACTTCTCAGTCTTCTCCCTAACTGACCCTCTGTCTCTCCCAGTTCTGTTGACTCCGCCCCTCCTGTCGTGTCATAGGCCTCTGCACTAAAGCTCTACAATGACTGACAGGTGTGGGCTGTTTGCCGCAGGTTCCTTTTTGCTCTATAACATGGGATTATAGCCATAATGTATATCAACATTAGTCTTGGACTGAAGTTCTGATATTGGTGAGATTTGAGAGACTTTGCAAAGATTGTCAGACTTTTTAAACTGTTCTTCTCTTTAATACACCAGTTACTTTTACATTCTAGAGTCTACTTAACAATAGTGTTCATGCAGCTGGATTTAATGAGCTATGAACAAGTAATTTCTCACTATGCAAAACATAAAAGGAAGAAAGGAACAAAATCAATAAAAGAACCATTATAGTGTGTGCGTGCCTGAATTAACTTCTAAGCTAATAGAAGTGTCATAGAACGATGGCACTTCCAAATATAAGTAGGGAGAAGGACATGAGATTCCACTGTTGTTTAATAATAGCAGAACTTAACTGATTTATGATTTCTTCACTTTTCCAAACCATGGCTGCTGCTCACCAGGGTGGCTTATAAATAGGTTATTTGGATGATTAAAAAGTAAATGACTTTTTGAATAGGAGCACCTCAGAAAAGGGAATCTTTCTGTTAAATAGATGATGTACAAGATTTACACCTTAAAAGTGTGCACCTTTATTGCTCACTAAAAATGAACCCTTCATTGGGTCCATTTCCCATCTTCAAGGCTGAATGCTAGTGTTTAGAGAGTGAAGCCATCCCCTACCCACATAAAAGAAGGAGAGATGGCTGGAGGGTTCTAGGAGTCGTAGTGCAAAAAGGTAACATTTCCCAGCTTGTAGAAGGAAATATGTGGGAACAGATTTCACATGCTAAGCATGATACAGAGAGTTCCTACCTCTGCTGGCAGCAGCAGTGAATATTGATCCCTATAAAGCCAGTGATAATCATTACAGAGGGGGATTCTCCAGGAAGACAAATCCTTAGGTTATGTGGATTGTTCACCCATTTTGATACTTAATGGCATGAATCCAGGTAGTATTCCCAACTAGTATAGTAGGATTTACACATGTGTTGACTCACCATTAAGCAGGGCTTGGGAATGTTACACTTTCAGATTGCAATTCCAAGGATCCCCAAGGCAGGATGGTCACTGGGGTTAATATGCTCTCCTTTACTAGAAAGGCTGGACAGTCAGCAAATTGTAGCAACATTCTGTATTGCAGATCTGGCAATAAGCAAGGAATTGGGCTGGATGAGCTGTAAGTTCCCTTTCACTGCTAATGTGATTCGAAATAATAATTGGGTCCATGCTTGTGTTGTGTAAAGGTAGCAGAATCTCCCCAGAAGCTGCAGCAATGCATATTATAGTATCTGAAGCTGCTCAATTCATACTGTACCAATATTTCCTTCTCAATCAGAAGATTCTATCCTCATGTTAAGTCTCAGAGCAGTTGCGATCTTGCATGCATATAAAACAATTTATAACATTTACTGGAATAGATTTTTTTTTTTATTGCTGTCTGTGTTAGTCATGCAGTGGCATCAAACCTACAGTTCAATGCATTCCATGGGGGGGGGAATTCACCAAAAATTAACGAAGACTCAGAACAAAGCCAAATTAAGTTTGCAAAGGTTTTACAGGGTGCACTAACGATTCCAAGCATTTTAAACAGTTTTTGAACATTTTAAGACACATTTAAAATAGCGAAACAGACCTGTCAAAACCATTGAAATGCATTGAAACCTATTCAGTGCATTCCAATGGGGGAACTGCGTTTCGCTTAGCGATGTTTCCTATGTCGATTTTCGCTTAAGGACGGTATTATCCAGTTTTCAGTGCATCTCTATGGGAAAACGCGTTTTGCTTAGCGATATTTTCCCATAGCGATGCTTTTTCCGGAACCAATTAAAATCGTTAAGCGAGGCACCACTGTATTCTTCCTGTTTACACTTGATCTTAGCCAAAAGGCTGAGAAGCTGGTCTTTTGACCATAATAAAGTTTTATTTATTATCTATCTTTCTGTTTTTTGTAGGGCTAATATGTTTGATTTTCAAAAACTTCTTGTCTTTTTAAAATAAATTTAGAAATCTGCTTCAAGAACCATTAATATAGAACATAACAACCAAGATTTGAAGAATTCTTTTACAAATTCCATATGCCTAGGGCAGATTCAGACTATTGTTCTTTCACTTTGCAATTGTCTATACTGTGTCACACTGGCTGGATAGCTCAATGGTTTAGATATCTGGCTGGGGAGCCAGAGGTTGGTGGTTCAATTCCCCAATGTGCCTTCTAGGGGAAGAACCAACCTGTATAGACTTGGGCAAGCTGTGCAGTCCTAGGACACCCCCAGAAGAAGAAAACCGTAAACAACTTCTGAGTATTCTCTGCCTAGGGTCACCGTAAGTCAGAATTGACTTGTCGGCATGCAGTTATTAATAATACTGTCTGATAGACTTTTCCTTTAAAAGAGTAGTTAGTTTCAAAAGCAGTCTGTGATACTGAAGAAGGATCTGCTTCTCAAGGAAAAAGAAAAAGACTTGAAAAATCGCACTTGGTACACTGAAATAACTCATTTGCTTTCAGCCATATTGTTGCACATAGGTTTTCTCAGCATGGGAATTTGTCTCAAAAATAATATAAAAATTACATTAAATTGAAATCAGGGCTGCTCTGCCTGGTTCATGGAGTTCATTGTCATCTCTCTCTCAATTATATAAATTGTTTTTAATGTAAAGTGGCCACTAGAGCAGGGGTGGCTAAGTGCAGGTCTTCAGGTATTTTTAGGCTGCAGTTCCTGTCAGTCTAGCTAGCACTGGCAAAAATGAAGAATGCTGGGAGATGTAGTTCAACAGCATCAGGAGGGATATGTTTTCCCCATCCCTATACTAGAGGCTGAAATCAGACTGAAAACACTGAAAAATCTGGTAGAGAGATGGTGCTTTACTCTCACCTCTCACCTTGTGAGCTGCTTTTGCTTTTGAAATTACTTTTAAATGCTACCTTTCTCTTCACAGAGGATTTGCATTTTTTTCCATTGTTGAGGAAAAAGCAGTTTGGCATAGGTGAGAAAAAATATCCTTCTATTCAGTGGGTTTTCAATTTGGAAAAAAAGAGAGAAAGTTACAGAAAGTTGTGTGCAGTTTTCTCTTTTGTATATTGTTTTGTCGATTTATTTAGTGCATTGACATTTAAGCCTTTCCACAGGGGCCCTCAGGTTTATTCTTACAACAACCTTGTGATGTAGGTTAGACTGAGAGAGTATGACTGTCTCAAGTTAGTGGGTGAACTTCATGGGCCGCTAGGGATTTGAATCCAGGTCTTGTCAGTCCTAGTGTGACTTCAATAGAAATTGTAGTCTAAGTTCAACTTGGAGCTCCAAAGGGATACTTTCAGTGGCTGAAATCCTGGTACGCAGTTGAGCAAATAGCATTACTTCTCGTGGTGAACTGTCATAAGTTAAGAAAACTCTGTAGATCTTATGTTTTGCACACCAAGTCATGAAACTCAATATGCAAGAAATTATGTCTATGGAGATTTCTTAATATATGCCAATTTGCATTCAAAAGTTGAAGCCTGTTTACTTAACTCTGCAACAGTTGTTCAGCCACTGAATTACTCAGAATGTGGCAAGTCAACATATACAGTATATGTTACACTGATTCATCTGTTCTACTCAGTTGTTAGGTGCCATCATGTTTCAGCCCTAATAGGTTTTTCAAATTGTGTGGGATACTTAAGGAGTAGTTTTATCGTAGCTGCCTCCCAATGAATTTTCATGGCCACACAGGGATTTGAACCTAGGTTTCCCATTCTCTCACTCTGTTCACCACATTGGCCCTTGATGTGCTTTAGTTGCACTAATGTTACATTTAATTAAGCCAATAAAACATATGTCCTTTCATGAAAAGATCATTTGTTCACTTAGTGTATCTCTTTTATATTTTGTTAACAAAAGTAAATATTGCCATAATATAGAGAATTCATTAGGCTCTTTTACGTACTATTTGTAGTTGATTTTGTTTGCCTCATAATAAAATTAATGTTCCAGTTCAGTGAATAAACAGTTGTATGGCGATTATTTGGTACTGGAAAGAAATTACTCATGAGAACCAGCTTACTATTCTTTTGTTTGCTGTGTGTTTTCTTTCTCCTCTAGAAAATTCCTTAAGGAAGCAGTGGTATTACATGGAAAGCACATTTATAATGCTTAGGAAGGCATTAAAAACAATGTTAAACCAAAAGGTGAATAAGAAGTTGATTGGGATCTAGTAAAGGTAAAGGTAAAGTTTCCCCTTGACAGTTTTTGTCCAGTCATGTTAGGGGGCGGTGCTCATCCCCATTTCCAAGCCATAGAGCCAGCGATTTGTCCGAAGACAATCTTCCATGGTCACATGGCCAGTGCGACTTAGACACGGAACACTGTTACCTTCCCACCGAGGTGGTCCCTATTGATCTACTTGCATTTGCATGCTTTCGAACCGCTAGGTTGGCGGGAGCTGGGACAAGCGATAGGCGCTCACTCCGTTGCGTGGATTTGATCTTACGACTGCTGGTCTTCTAACCCTGCAGCACAGGCTTCTGCGGTTTAGCCCTCAGCACCACCACGTCTAATGATCTAATGATGTATAATTCACTGCTAATGTAAAGAAAGCTTGAGGAAGGGAAGCAGAAGTAGAATTTAATGCAAAAGGACTGTGAGTATAGTTATGATAATTAAAACAGGGGCTTGGGCTAAGTATGTACCTACAGACATTCTGTTCCTTAATTCTGTCTTATGTTCTCATGGAAGTTGGTCACCAGAGCTTGTGGAAAATAACATGAGCCTTGGTCGCCATTTTATAGCTAAACAAATCAATGAATCAAAACTCACTTAAAAATCATTGATTCATAATTTGTCTGGGGCATTGATTTGTACGAATCTGAATTAGTGATTGACAAATTTGCTGATTCATTTTTTAAATTCATGCCCATCTTTAGTCACCACCAAACCGCTGTATGCTCTTATGATAACTATCCAGTATATTAATATCTGTTTGTTTCATCCAGATGTCAGTGCAATACTCCTCCCTTGTTTTCCAGCGATTCTATACAGAGATACACAATTTTTTGTCCTGGAGTTGTTCTACAGCTGTCATGAATGGTAGTCGTTGATTGCCTTATCCTCAATTAGAATGGAGCTGAATTGTTTCTACAGCCATGTGGACATCCAATTATTTTGAGGATAAGTCCTTTTGCCTGTCTCCACTTGAATATTCTAGCCTTTTGTACTTCATGAGATGTTCTGACTGACTGATTGATTTCACTTATAACCTGCTATTTTTTGGAAGAGTTCAAGGTGGCATACACTGATCTCCTGCTCCTTAGTTTATCCTCAGAAGAACCCCATGAGGCAGTCTAGACTGAGAGGGATTAATTGCCCCAATGCCATCCAGTGAGTTTTGTAGTTCAGTATGGACTAAAATCCCAGGCTGTTGAGGCCCTGTGTGTGTGTCTGTGTTTTCTTCTGTTGCCCTCAAATCCTTACAACCAATAAATCTGAAAAAAGGTATTTGCTGAGAATTAACTAATTAATTACATTTTTCCCATTCCTATCATTTTGTGATATGAGAAAGCATTGATGTTCAGTCATTTGTCAGTGGTGAAATTTGTAGAAACTGCATGTCATTAAGGTTAAATTTGGTGGCAAGATAGAGATGTGCATATTTAGGCTGTATGACTATTGAGGACTCTAACAATGCTTTTTCCCCACAGATGCCAATTTTGTTGTATCATTACAGATAGTTGTTAGTGTTTACTCGCAACTGTCTGTCCATGATACTCAACTTTATCTCTTGGTATGTTAAATGGAAAGTATGCAAATCCAGTGGAAAATGTAACAGAGGTGCCTCTCATTTTGCCTACAAGCATTATACCATACTAAGGACAACATTCCAGCTCTGAATACAGTATGTTCTTTAGAACTGACATTCTCTTTTTACATGATGTATCCTTCCGTTTTGAACATGAGTAGGTTCCAAATAAGGTTAATGCAGTCCCTCACTGCTGCCCTACAGATTATCTTACCAAGGATATTGAGGAAGGAGAGAGGAAGTGAATAGATGATAATTTTTATGTACAGTGAGTCACTGCTGGGGTATATTACAGATGAATCCTGGAGGCTGTTTATACAGTGCTCCAGATAGTATTTGATAGCCCCTGGCATTATAACCTGTAGCATTAGCAGCATCTAATCATGGCTTGGTGGAAAAATAGACAACATTTTTTCCTTGCTGCATTTCACCCTCATACAGTGATGGAAAAATAACTTCAGTCATTGGTTTATGGTGTGCTTTGTTTTGTTTGCAGCAAACTGGATCTAGGAATTCCCAAATTTTCCATTTTTTAGCACTTGTGAATAAATTACACACCCCCGTTGAAGAAATACAAAGCAGTTGGCATAAATATGCTGATTCCAGTTGTGGGTGTGAAGAAGACAGATATGAGGTGGTAGGGAAGAAATTTCAGCAGAGACCTACAAAGCCCAGTGTCGTTTAAGGACTTGCAATTGAGGAGGAAAAATCCTTGAAAGAAAATATGAAGCTGTTAGGAAAAGCTACCCCAGTAGTCTTCAGCTCCACAGTATGCAAAAGCATCTTAGTTAAAGACCAAACATGGTTTATGTTATGGAGCTGATATGAAAGCAGAGAAGTGAGAATGAGGCTTTATATATAGGTCTTCAGCTACTGTTGTTTCTGGGGTGAAGTTGCAGCAGGATTTACTTCTTCATGAGAATGTAAGAAGAGCTAAACTGGATCAGTCCAAATATTATCTAGTACAGCATACAATACTAGACACCATTAGAAAGTCCACAAGGAACACATAATTTTATTGATAAACATTGGTAGTTGGTAGTCACAAATAGCCCCATTGTCCATGAATTTATCCAATCCCCATTGGATAAACCTATCCAAGCTTGAGGACCTTCTCTACCTCTTGTATTTGTAAAAACTGTGCTCTTTGTAAAGAAATACTTCCTTTCATTTCTTCTGAATCTTCCGAGATTCACTGGGTCCCCTCAAAGTCTGTAGATGACTGTTTTCTCTCCCTTTGGTTAAAAGTTTACTTGCAGATAGACTCTGGCTAAAGGAGTTTTCTGGTGGCCTGCCCTGTACTTTGACAATGCCTAAATCTAGGTCTACCGCTGCCTGTGCTCCAGAAATGAATCAGGAGAGTCATTGCTGAGGAAGAAGGATGAAAATGGGGAATAGAGGCAGGTGTGGTTCTGTTGAATCTCTTGATTCAGTGAATTTTGGCTGAATCAGGCCTTGGGATAGGCAAAGTATTATATATGTATATTACCCATGGGAAAATATTGTTCTTAGCAATACAAATATTTAATATGTGAAGTGCTCTAATGTGAATTTCCTATTTGGCATTTATCAAGAGATAGTTATATGTAGTCATAATCATTATTATTCCGGTTTTACAGATCAAAATCTTACATTTTGAGAGGTGAAATAAGAGTTATGTGAAACTCTTTAATTACTGCCTGACTATTATAGTTAAAGAGGCCAGGATCCTTTTGGGGAAACAATGTGCACAAGGTGGTAATTATCCATTCAATCTCTGTCCTTTTACAGGTCAGAAACTGGTTGTGAACTTGGTATACCCCCAAAGGGGGAAAACTGCTTGCACAGTTACCATTCCACATATGTTTTCCCCACAGGATTCTGGCAAGGGGCTTTGTACTTTGATCAGATATCTTGTTTATGAATTCAGCAGTAATGCATTCGAACCTAGAGGTAATGCCTGGTATTTTGTGAAAATGCTTTTTTAAAAAAATGATATTGTTAATGCTTTATATGGATCCTAAGAAAAGATGTGGGAAGGAGAAATACTCAGAGGAATAAAGCATTGACATGCAATAATTTGCATAACATAGAGATCTTCTCAAATGAAAGTTTTATACTTCCTCAGTTTCATCTTTCAGTGTGATTTATTTCTCAGGAGATGTATGTAGTCATGAATTTTTGATTGTAATGAATCTAGCAACTCTCTAGTGTGAAAGGCATATTTGTGTGTGGGCATACATCATTTTCCATGTGCTTAAGGCTAACAGAGTCAAATATGAAGCTACAGGAGCTCACTGAAGCTCTGACTATAGTCTTAGATGCAGGATGTTTAATGGTCAGGGTCTCTTATTTGTATTTATTTTCTATATTGTTGTTCATGTTGGGAAGTGCATAGGAAAATAGGTGTATGTTTAATATTTTTTAAAAATGCAGATTGCATTGATCAGTAGGATCTCAACCTGGAGTCCCAGATTTTTTTTTAAAACAACCTTCTCTTCGTAGAGCTATCAGAAGATAATTATTTGTTTGAAAGCATCCTCTATTTCAAGGGGTTGTCAACTTCCATCATCACTTTCTTTGCTGACTAGAACTGATGTTTTAGCCCTGTAATATCTGAAGGAGCCATGTATTCCCTTCAGCTCTATTTGATGGACTGTCCATTTGGTTTCGTGTTAAAGAATCGTTAAAAGGGGGACCAGGTGCTTGGAAGTTGAATATTAAGAAATAAAATTGCTGAGGTTGGTATCCAACTAGTATCTTTCCTAATAGAACAGTATTTATCAGTGAAGTAGACTGCCCTTCCCTGTGTCGCCTCTTATGCCCCAGAAATCTGCTGTGCAGACTTGAGAGGACAAGCTAGCATGGCTTTTGCACAATGTAGGACATGGAAGCAGACAAGGAAACGCATTGGATGTCATTTCAAGTGTGTATAGGACTGTAATTCATGGAGACAACTTCCAGGGGTCAAGCTTAGTTGGGTAAAAAAAAAGAGTTTCATTGGTGCATAGATTTCATTAATTATTGTTCTTCTTCGTGGCCTCTGTGAATACACAAAAATGGGTTGTTCTGCACCTGCGCAGGATGTTTCAGACGTTTCTAGAGCTTAAAAACATGTGACAATGAGACGTTCATCCGTCGAGCTCATGCTCCGCCCTCCCCAAGTCCCCTCAGTTCTTTTTAACCGCCGCCTCGGTAGGACCTATTTAGAACGTTAGAGCAAAAACAGCGAGTATCTCAGTATAATTATTCTATCATAGAGTCTAATCAATATTTTTGATGTTGCCTTGTGATTATAGAATATATTTTTCCCCCACACTTGCAGTTTTTTCTCTTCACACGTTTTTCTCCCACCATCACCGATTTCTCCTTCTTTCCTATTTTTATGGCCTCCCCAGGACCATTCAACTGGTGCTTCATCTATGCCAATAAAATGCTACTAACAGACGGGCACAATATGTGTTTATTCTCTTTGGGGGAACATCAGACCCAGTTGTGCCCCAAGTGTAAAAAACTCACCAAACCAGCACTCGAACTATGACTGAAATGATTACGGTCTTATCTTTGGGAATGATCCTTTAATCCGACCATGGGACCGATGACTTCACCAACTCCTAAAGATTCTGCTCATTCTGAAATAGCTTGTTCCATATTGAGCCCGACGCCTGTTCCAGCTAGGCAAAAAGAACCGTCAAAGCCATTTTTGAAGTCGAGCTCGACTCCCACCTCCAGAGCTCCAACTCGTTCTGACGAATCGTCTAAAGAGAAGATAAAATCAAGACAAAAAACCAAAGAAAACGACAAAATCCACTCAGATTGAACCTCTTCAACCTAGATTCCATTGCCAATCTTAGAAGAATCATCTCAAGAGGCCCCTGTTTCAACATCTGACAGGGATGATCCTACTCTGACATCGGCACAGGCTGTAGCTTCTATTGCTAGTCTGCCGCCTAGTACAGGCCTATCACTGGCTGATGCACAATCCAGCCAGGCCTCGGCCCATTCAAGCCCTCGATCATCAGGGCGGGTGATACTTGTTCAGCTTTCGGAATTGGAGTCATCTCATCACACACACACCTGCATGTCTCTCCAATCCAGTGCTCCCTCACACAGGGACATATATTACTACTCTGAGCCACTTCAATATCATACCAGGGCTGACTACAGAGACAGACATCATCATTGTGATCTGTATTATGCGGAAACGTTTGCTGGCCTCTTATGACGAACTAACAGGCCTCTTATGACGAACCAAGAAGAGTTCAATATGCCTCCCCATCGAGGTATTCACCATCTATGTCTCCATCACCGCCAAGAGATCGACACTGATCAGCTTCTACTTATTCGGCACCAACCCATCAACCCACAAAATCAGTACTCGAAAGACCACTCCAGGTACCAGATGTTCAGGTTCCATCTAAATGACCAAAACAATCAAAACACTTCTCTCCCACCCTCCAATATGGAAATACAATCGATACTGACTCGTACAAATCATGAATCACCCCTACTGACATCAACCATGAGATTACACCGATCACCTTCTAGATCATCCACATTGTCTCAAGATTCGCCATCTACTCTATCTCAGGAAATCACCAATCAACCTTCCCACCCTACCATCTGAAAATCATCCTCCTTCACCATTGGAGAATTTCACATGCTATTCTCAGCTGATCATCCGAATGGCTAAATCCCTAGAGTTGGACATTGAAGAACCACCTGCTCAAAAAAAGGACCTTGTTTTTGATGACTTGAATCAGGACAAGACACTGCCACTTAGCCTCAGTTTTATACCTGCTATGTTCAAACTCAATAAAGAATAATGGGACAAACCTCCTTCCTCGCTACCTCCTTCTATTGTGACGTCCCACCATCAGGTAAGTGAGCTTGCCAGTCACCCATATGTGTGTATTCACAGAGGCCCCGAAGAAGAAAGAAAGGTTACCTACCTGTAACCATGGTTCTTCTAGTGGTCCTCTGTGAATTGACACATCCCTCCCTTCCTCCCCTCTGTCTGTCACGTTGTCTTTTCCTACACAACCTTGACAGCGGCAGACTATCTAAGGAGCTGAGGGGACTTGGGGAGAGCGGAGCATGCGCTCCATGGAGGAACATCTCATTGTCACACGTATTTACGCTCTAGAAACTTCCGAAACATCCTGCGCAAGGGCAGAAAAAAACTATTTGTGTGAATTCACAGAGGACCATTAGAAGAACCATGGTTACCGGTAGGTAACCTATCTTTTGGTGAATATGGAGATGTTTGATCCAAATAAATACTTTGGGCACTAGGAAAAAAAGCGTTGTCTCTTATATGGATTTTTCCTGTCTCCCCCACACATTATCTTGTTGTGCTGTATTTGGATTTGAGCTGCCTGGCTTCCAAGTAGCCAATGTTTTGTGTACCCAGATTTGTTTTCCTGTTGACTTTAGAGATGTCAGCATTTTTTTCATAAATGGCTGATGAAAACACAATCTGGGATTTCTGATAACACAATTTATGTAAGCCTTTAAAATGCAACAGGAGACCCTTCTCCTGCCCTTCCTACAGCTTATCTCAGTGTCAGGGGACCATGCTACAGTTTCTGAATGAGACTTTGTGTATGCATTTTCTATACTGTATGCTAATTTGGTAAGCATTTTATATCATTCTTTCATCAGACACCATAAGACAATAACAGAATTTCAAGTGACAACTTAATGATGCAATAATTACCCAACCTCAACTGCTACTCTTTCCAGTCCCATAAATATTGTTAGGAATGGAAACCTCATTTTCTTTTGAATTCTAATATCTGACCATGCATTCAATAAGTAGTGATTAGGGGGAAGTATTGGGAGGGGGAAGATAGTTGTTAATCTCTGTTGTTGTTGTTGTTGTTGTTGTTGTTGTTGTTGTTGTTGTTGTTGTTGTTGTTTGAAGCACCAGCAGTGAGTTACAGAGAGAAGTGGTTTAAAACTGAGGAAAAGTTATCTTGTAATTTATGTTATTCATTAAGGAATATTTCGTATCAGAGAGAAATGGCATGTCTCTATTTCATGCAAACCAAATTGTTGAATATATTTATGACTTTTTATTACTTAGAGATGGACCTACAGTGATGCTAATTCTTACACTGCATTATTTTCTAAAAATCTGCAGTTTTAAAGACTATACTATAAAACAGATGACTATTAAATCAAATCATCCCTAGATATCACCTACCTAGAATGAGGAAGCAATGGAACCTGAAATGTCCATTGGTAATGTTACTTTTTAAAAAATTTTCATACTTTGGACTGCTAACAAAACAGGCATTTTCCTTTACAGTGATAGATATTCCTGTAAAAATGGATTTTAACTTTCTTGATTTTTTATTTTTTATACATGATGTTCTCATTATCCTTTGTAGTCCCAAGGCTAAATACATTTGGTGTTCCTGATTAAAATAGACTCTTTGCTGAGTCAGTTGATGACCTACCAGTTAAGTAAGATACCATACAGTTGATTCAGTGAGTCAACTCTAGTTGTCACTACTGACTGAATTTAGGTCTTGGGCCTTTAAAAACTTAGTGTGTGAGCTGGACCATCACACTTGTTTTTATCCATGAGGTCAGAGACAGTATGGGGAAAACCTGGAAAAAGAATGAATGTTTGAACCGTGTAAGATGGTACAGCTTCTCTCACAAGATATTCACAACCCTTAAAATTAAGTATAGGCACATCTTAACTTGAGCATATATGAAGGCAGGTTGGTTTTTGTTTTAGGGCTTAGCCTTCATGCAGAAGAAAGCAAATGCCTCTGAGAAATCCTTGGCCCTCCAGGTGACATCCCAAACATCTAAAGCAAAAACATTTCCCCATTCCTGTCTTCGAGTGCATGTAATTAATATGATTCTCTCTCACCACTCTCACTCAGTTGTTACCAGCTCTTTAAAACATGGAATTAAATTAAAGGTTTTCCAGCCACATTGTTCCCCCTTCCCATTTAGGATACTACAGTAGTGCAGGAAATAAAATGCATTCCTATTTAAGACTCTAAGACTACAACATAAGTAAGTGTATGCTTTCTGGAGTCACTTGCAGGAAAGTAGTCTCGAAATATGCTTTGCGAGCAAGTTTTCAGAAGACTTTCTTCAGATATACATAATGAGACAAATGTTTCCTCACATTTCATCAGCGAAACTTTATTTTCTCAGTTTTCTCAAAATAATCTCAATGTAGGATATTTATCTGGTTAAATTATTTACAGATTCTGAGCTCTGTGCTCAATCAAAAATTCCTTATCCAGTCACATTTGTGGTTTGGCTTTGCTTTGGCCATAGGTGTGTTTTGTTTATTGGTTTGTTTGTTCTTTGGTTTGTCCATTTTGCTTCGCAGCTTTCATAACAGATCAGTCACCAATGAGGTGCTGGGCAAAGAAGGGGTTGGTGTTGCAAGCAGTTAATGTTGTTCTTCAGCAGAAAGTGGGCAATTCTCCATTCCAAGATTCTATTTGCTGAAATCTCTGAGAATGAAGCATTTGCTACATTATAAGTTTTCTTGTTAATGTCAGTACAAGCTGTGGGTTCAGACCACTAATAAAAGTCAAACCAAAGTCTTCATGCTTAAGGATTACAGTTACTCATTAAGGCTATAGAATTATCCACGATCCCCTTATCTCATCTTACCTGATCTGTGCTGTGAGTTATTCACAACTTATTCCCCTGTTTCTTTTGTCAAAACAACCAATCCTGTTAAAATTAGAAAAATGAAAAACGTGGACAATTAATTTGTTTTAGTCATGGATCTAGACTTCATTGTCCAACTTGGCATGCATAGTACTCTCCATCGTATTCATTTACAGAGGCAGTAGTTGAGATTCTTATTATGCAGAAATATTTTGACAGGCAATTGCACAGCTTCTGGAAGCTCACCATGTGCAAGCATAGGAACAAAAGTGATACACTGGACAAAAAAAATAATAAAGAAGAATATTCAGCAGCCCTTAATTTTAAAACAATAGTATCTGTTACATTAGGATTCCATGATTAGTATGTTATGCCAGCTACTGGATGATGTTATTTGGAAGATACTCCATAGTGAAAGATCACACACTGTTTAGTTAAACTTTCTAGTAGATTTTGACAATAATTCAGGAGAAAGCAAAACTGTTTGGAGTACTGTCCTTAAGGTTGTCATGCTAAGTGGGGGATTCTGGACGCTGTAACTCATTATAGTAAATTTTCCAGGCTTTGATAATCACTCAATAATATATTTTTTGTCTTTCGTACTGAGCCTTGTTGAAATGTTTGGATATCTGTATACATTGGCATGTAAGAAGGAAGAGTGATATCAAGCAATGGTTACCATTGTAGATGCCTTCTTTGCGTTCATGGTCTGAACTAGGAAACCTTTTCTGTTCATGATGGATAGAGATAGAGCACTTGCTCTCAATCTTTGTCTTTGGATGTTACTGTAACTAAGTTTCTCTATTCCTACATAGGACCTTTAGTTACCACATATAACAATGTGGACAACCTCAAATATCTCCCAGATTTTGTGAGAAGCAGAATCCATTGATTGATTTATCTTTGAGACTCAAGGTGTAAATATGTTCACTGTTGTGTACCATTGTAGTTACCATTAATTGGTTCTGGTGGCACTTGAGAACTCAACCATATGCTTTTTCTTTGCTGATTGGTTTGTTGTAAGGAGAAAATTGCTGTTTTGTGAAGGCATTTTGTGATTGATTGGTTCTTTCTGATTATTTAAAAATTATCTGTCATCTGACTTCAGAATTTATCTTACTGTCCATCTTCCTCCACATTTGGCAACATCAGTTCTTGTTCCCATACCTGTTACATTGTCTAATATATGTAATAATTTATGGGTCATATAGGGTGTGGTGGGATTCTGGGACTTAGTCCACGTTACTGGCCATACTGGCTGGGAGATTCTGGGACGTCTCATCCCAAAAAGGAACATTTCTAAGCTCTGATGGCGGTGTGACTGGAGTTCCTATTATGCAGAAAATGAGCAGGAAAAGGGACATCTTTCATAATAGCTTACTCCTATGTATATGTCCACAGGACAGCAACATTATCTGTGTCAGTTTTTCGTAATCATCTCCTGCAATTTTGGCTGCTGTGTATTTCTATGTGGATGGATGGGAGACACATCTGTTAGAGCCTTATGTCAGCATGCACAGCAGTATTAGGAGGAAGGAAGAGGATGGGTAGGGGAGGACATTTCTTCCACCATCTGCTGAATCAATCCAAGGCAAAAACAAGGGCACAGGAGGTGAAGTGGTGGCAGTGGTGGCACTGATGGGTAATAGAGGGCAGCAGTCTGGCCATCTTTATACCCTCCCCTTTGTAATTTCTTAATGGCCCCTTGTTTGGGAACTAGTGGTGTGCAGTATTCATAAAATGAACTTACATTTTAAATCTTTATTTATTTATTTATTTGTGTCAGAGCACTGCACAATTTAAAATTATGGATGTTTATGAAATGTAGGTAACATTAAAAACAAATTCCACTTTTTCAGGAGGATCCTTCTGTGTCCTTTGTTCTAATTAGGAAGATGGATAAATTTGCAGATTGTTTGGGTAATCATTCACTAATGTTTCTCCATCCTTTTCCAGTAATCCATATGCTGGGAAGAATGGTGTGGTCTCTGGTTCTTTGCAAAAAACAAGCAGGAAGGAAATACAGTATGTCTGACTATTGTGGGTGAAGACTAAGGTGCTACTTATCAACACTGCCTGTGTCTGCAATAATTTTTTTTACAACTAAAAGACACTAATAGCACAAGTAGAGTTAATTAAAAAAATCTACTTAGGTTCCCTCAATTCAGTTGGATTGTGGAGGGAAAAACACAGGTGGAAACAATTCAGCAGTGCTGATGTTGATGTGGCTCCCTCCATGTGTGTGACCCCACCCCCTATAAAATTGCTGTCTGTGCCCCCCTCCCTTAAAAAGGCCCCTGGATACAGGAATTATGAAACTATTTCCTAGAGTGTGTTGATCTTAAAAAATCAATGCCTTTAATTTTGCATTGAAAAGCTGCTAAAAACCTCACCTTGTTTGTTAGTAACAAGTTCTGAAAAATTAATTGCTGCACTTTTTGAGTGATTGTATTCCTCTCTTAAATTCTTCATTCCTCACTTAATATCGAGGCTTTATTTTAGCTATGAAAACAGGCACGGTGCCATTTTCTTTCTTTCTCTCTTTTTTGAAGTTCGGCGATATTACCATTTAATCGTGAAAGGAAATAATAAAGACTTTAATAGTATAAAAGAGACATGTTCCATGTGATATATTAAACATTTCCGTTTAATGACATTTCAACCTTGTTTTAATACTCTGTGTTTTTATAGGGTGAGGTGTTGTGAACCGTTGGTTATGTACTTCTCACTAGGGACAGCAAAAGAAAAACTTCAGTGGTAGCTGAAATGGCTTAGTGTGTGTGAAAGAAAGCCCAGGAGGACTGCAGTGTGTCTGAATTTCTATGGGAGACAGCCAGATGTCAGCCTGATGAGAAATTTGTGTCTGTTCCTGCGCAAAGGATAATAAGCAGATGGAACATGTTACTGGAGAAGGTTGTTGAAGCAAACAATACAAATGAGTCCAAGAGAAATCAAGATTTGTTTCTGGAGGATGTTTAATACTATGAAAAGCTGAGTGGACTCCTGCCAAGTTAAGTAGCCATGATAAGAAGAAAAGAGCAAGTTTTTAAAATCTTACTTTTATCAATGTTCTCAGCTGCCCAAATTTCTGGGCCACATCTTGTGATGGACCTCTGGCTTGTATGGGTTATTGTTATTATCTGGCTTGATAATCAAAGGCACAGTTATTGTGGAAACAGAAAACTCCACTTTTGTGACTTAGACTGCAAAATGTTTGCTCAGAACTGATATGTATGTAACAAATTATTTATTTGTTTATAATGTTCGTATCCTGACTTTCAAGGTGGCTTGCAGTCTATTCCCTTTCTCTCTTCTTGAATTTCCTGCCCCACCTGAGTTTTAATCACCCCTTGACTTGCCTTCATGACAATAGCCTGGACAATTAGCTTGTATATTTTGTGTTGTTGCTTCGACATATATACTGCCTCTAGTGCTAGAACATTTCCTGGATGGTTTACAACATCATTCTGCAAACAACTCTTTGTCCCCAGCAAGCTAGGTACTTGACCCTTGAGCCAGCTACCTGAATCCGTTGGGATCGAACTCAGGTTGTGAGCAGAGGCTTGACTGCAGTACTACAGTTTAATACTGGATCTCTCTTTCCTCTCCCTGCTGCCTTCTCAATTAAAATATGAATACAGAAGAACGGTAGCTATTTAACTCCATTGACTTGATGTCAATAATCCCTCACAGAACTTTCTTCTGAATTATCTTCTTTCACATCTCTTAGCTATTTCAATTTCATCACTGTCATCATTAATGTTGTGTAGTCCTTCTGTAGTCATGATTTTGATCTTCATGTTCAACTGCAGTCCTGCTTTGGCACTTTATTTCACTTTCTTTCAAGTCATTGCTTCTTTCTGCTAATAAGGTGGTGTCATCTGCATATCTTCAATTATTGAAGTGTACACATCAGGACAATCAAGTGAAGAGGCATGTTCGTTCGTTCGTTCGTTTAGTCGTTTAGTCGTGTCCGACCCTTCATGACCCCATGGACCAGAGCACACGAGGCCCTCCTATCTTCCACTGCTTCCCGTAGTTGTGTCAATTTCATGTTGGTTGCTTCGCAGACACTGTCCAGCCATCTCATCCTTTGTCGTCCCCTTCTCCTCTTGCCTTCACTCTTTCCCAACATCAAGGTCTTTTCCAAGGAGTCTTCCCTTCTCATGAGGTGGCCAAAGTATTGGAGTCTCAGCTTCAGGATCTGTCCTTCCAGTGAGCACTCAGGGTTGATTTCCTTTAGAATTGATAGGTTTGTTCTCCTTGCACACCCATTTCTTTTGGAACAACCCATCATTTCCCATGTTCCACACAGTCAGAGGCTTTGTGGTAGTCTATAAAGCGCAGACTGATCTTCTCCAGAAATTGTTCAGTGTTCTCCAGTAGCCAGCAGATATTTGCAATGTGATATCAAGCTCCTCTTCCTTTTCAGAATCCAGCTTGAACATGGCATTTCTCACTCCATATAAGGTAGAAACCTTTGTTGCAACATCTTGAGCATCAATTTGTTTACATGAGAAATTAAAGCAATGGTCATATAGTTACTGCACACCTTGCCATCTCCTTTCTTGGAATGTATATTGAACATTTCCAGTCTGTGGGCCATTGTTTTGTTTTCCATCTTTGGAAAGTTTTGCTATACTGCCCAATTAGTGAAAAATACTACTCTAGGTGGTGTACATAATAAGACAATAAGACCCCATTCTCTTGCCCACCACTCTGATTATGGACCATCAAAACAGTACAACTTATAACAATGGCAATAAAATAGCTGTATGGCAACAATAAAAAAGAAAAGGAATAAAACACAAAGTGTTATGGGTTGCTGAACCTATGAGATTATGTTCTTAAAAGCCATTTTAAAGAGTTCTGCCTTTGCTAATGTTCTAAATTCTTAGGAGGGATGGAGGGAGCTTGGCACAACTCCAAAAGTATTTTATCCCATACAGATGAAGCCACCACTGAGAAGGCCTGATTCCTAATCAACACCCTCCTGACTTCTTTGGTGTGAAAAACCTCTGGAGGAATGAGTGGAACAGGTAGTTGGTTTTTTTTTGGAAGACATATTCTGACAGATATTGAGGTCCCAAACCATTCATAGCCATGTAGGTCAAAACCAGCATCTTGCATTAGACATGGAAACTAACCGGGAGTCAATGCAAGAGAGCCAGGCTTGGGGTAATATGATCAAATTTACTTATTCCCAAAATTACCCTGGCCACAATGTTTTGGACCTGCTAGAGTTTCTGTACCATCTTCAAAGACAGCCCCACAAAGAGAGCATTTACAATAAGATGTTTCTGAGAGTGTACGTACCAGTGTTGTTAGGGAATTCCTGTTCAGATAGGTGTGCAATAGGGCAATCAATCAAAGCTTGAGAAAAACAGTCCTGGCCATGGCAGATATTTGGCACTCCATCAAGAGTGCAGAGTCCAGGAGAACTCTCAGATTGAACTCCAGACTTCTCCAAGCAGTCTCACATAGAGATTAAACAGCAGTGGAGAGATGGTCAACCCCCATGAAGCCCCATAGCAGAGAATCAAAGAGGTCAAAATAGTGTCCCTAAGCGGAACCATTGAGGAACGATCAGAACTAGCAAAGTGCCAGACCTCTGTTACCCAGACTCGATTTCTTTTCCAGGAGTATACCATGGCTGATGTTAGTAAAAGCCACTGAAAATTCCAGGAGGACGAACAGGGTTATACTCCCCTCATCAGTCTCTCATAAAAGTTTATTGTACAGGGTGACCAATTATGTCTCAATGTTGTATCCCAGCCTAAACCTTGATTGAAATGGATCTAGAACAATTCTTTCCAACTTTGGGACCTCAAATGTTATTGGACTAAAACTCCCATAAATTCTGGCTAGCACAGCTAGTGGTGAAATTTGTCTTCTTGAGAACAGGCCTTATAATAGTTTTTTTTTTCCAAACAGGAAGGAATATATCCTTCCTGAAATTTAAGTATTGATAATATGTGTGGGCCATTCTATTGTTCTGGATCTGTTAGTTTTTAGTAGCCGCCAAGGGCAGGGGTCTACAAGAGAGGTGGTGGCTTTCCAGTGTGCCAGTGTCTTGTCAATGACATCAGGCCTAATCAACTGAAACTGATCCAATAAACCAGGATCAGAGGGTGCATTGAACATCTCGGTCTGATCTACTGTGCCACAAAAGGAGTCAAGTCCTGTCAGGTGTTTTTAATTTTCATTCTAAAGTGAGCTGCAAGTGGACTACAGAACTGTATCTGGTTGAAGTGTTCGTAGCTGTCCAGGATTAGCTAGGTTGTGGGGTAGATGGAAGAGTTGTGCTTGTTCAACACTAATCAACTTAATGTGGTAAGACATTTTTTTTCAGCTTTTATAGCATTGCAGTACTTTCCGGACAGACTCTTGACTGCAGCTAAATTGAATTCTGAAGGGGCCTTCCTCCATTTGCTTTCTAGCCTTCTCCTAGCTTGCTTTGTCACACATAGTTCATCCATGAGCCACGGAAAGGGACAGCCTATGCAGGGGAGTGGGCATTTGGGAACAATCATATAAACTGCTCAGGTCTCCGGTAATGTTTTTCACCTTAAGAAAGCTGTTCCATGTCAGTTCTGTTTTTACTTTTGTTTAGATAACTGTGATCCCATCATAGGTTCAGTCAAATTCCAAGTTAGTTATATTTGACAGCGTGCTCCATATTTTCATTTTGGAACTGTAATTGCATTTCTTGGACTGCTTGTTTTTACTAATTACCAGTTTGTACTCTTCTTTTCCTTAAAGACTTTTTCCTGCCAGCAATCTACTTTATACATTTCATAGTCTCAGAATGTCCTGGTATCTTCATACATTCCTTGTTTGCTTTCATGCATGATGACTCCTTCCCTATTTCTTATGCTTGCCAGAGATACATCCTGCCCGTTTCTGGCTACTAAGAATGTTTTCACAGATTTTCTTCCAGTTTCTCTTTTCAACTTCAGTCTTATCTTTCAATTAATGCCTCTGTCCAGCAAGCCAAATTATCACTTTCTGAGCTTTTGTTGCATCGGTGTCACAGATTTGAAAATAGACAGGTAGGCGTTGGGAAATCCGCCCCTAACATGACAGATAGTACTATATTAATTGTGGTCTAAATTCAGTGCCTATAGAGCGCTGTCCCTTCTGTGTGAAAGTACAAAAACCTGAGCTATTCCAGAAGAGAGGATACTCTTATTTTTTGCTGTAATTCCACATAAATGTTCTCAAAGGACAGTGCCTACGAAAATTACCAGAGTGCTGAAAACTCTTAGTTTAGAATGAAAGTAAAAGGAATGGTAGACAGTCCATGGTCTGGCTGAATGGCTTGATGGTTGCCATTTACAATGGGAGCAGCTAGGCTCAATGTCTTTCCTTCTAAGCTTCTGGAGGGAAGATTTCGAGGTTAGCCTGCATCAGATTGTCTCTGCCCTTGTAATAATGATAAGGTTGAATCAGTTGGTCATTTTCTTCTTTTCTGTTCTTGCTATCGGGATCTTTGTATGGAGTTTTTATCTGTAAATCTCCTGGGAGATCAGAGGAGGATTATGTGCAGTGGCTACTCTCAGACAGTACCCCTTATATCACAAGACAAGTGGCCAAATTCTGTGCTGCAGCAATGGTTGTTTGTAAACAGATGTCTGGGTAGGTGATTTTAGATGGATAATATGTTTTTAATATAACACTGCCTGAGGTTTTACCAATATTAAGGATATATGATGTTATTAATTGGAAAGAATGGGTTGTTTTATCATGTTTTAATGGAATTTTATTATCCTGCCCCAAACAATAATTGTATGTATCTATTTTATATTATTTTGATTTTACTGGTCTTAGACCATAATAAAGTACTACTACTATTACTAATGGAAGCAGCTGTATATAGTTAAATGTTTAGCTCCACTGTTTGCTTGTTGTTCCATGCAAACCTGGCTGCAACCGCCATTTGGTTGTTTCTTTCTCATCCGATCAGAAATGCATTATTTCATTTAGTTCTACTCTTTGGATTCTGTCTGTCCTCTTGGCTTAGTTTAGTCACTTGAAAATATCCCTTTCCTTGGTATGTTAGGGAACAAGCACAGATATAAATAGAGCACAGATATAAACAAGAAGTACTCTAGAGTTATGAGGAGCTTTAAGACAGAACATAGTTTATTTTGCAGTTTTTTTTTAAAAAATTACTGTACACCTTTTACTGAGATGAATAGGCCATGTACACTAGCACTATTTTTTAAATAAACTTTGAATTACCTCATATGTTTGTTCAGTTCTGTCAGGAGGAATATCTTGATTTTCTCTCACTGTTTGTACATGATATAATGTATATATGCATGGTCAAATACAGACCAAGGATTAGGCTTGATGGAGCTTATTGTGGTCACTTTCAGTGTAACACATTAATGCAGAAGTGTTACACATATAAGTCTCTAACAACACTGGTGTTTGCATGTCTGTTATGAAGCCTTTTCAAAATCTTCCTGAGTACATAAGTGCTTGTTTTGACATATAAAGCCCTAAACGGCTTGGGCCCTGGATACCTGAAGGACCGCCTCCTTCCATATGAACCTACCCGGCAGTTAAGATCTAGCCAGGGGGCCCTTTTGAAAGAGCCGTCCCTTAAGGAGGTAAGAGAGATGGCTTGTAGACAAAGGGCCTTTTTCAGCAGCTGCCCCCAGACTATGGAATGCCCTCCTGACTGAGATTCGTCTGGCGCCGACGCTGATGACATTTCGGTGCCAGGTCAAAACCTTCCTGTTCCAGAAGGCTTTTAATTGAAATAATATTAGCTGTGGGTCTGATGGCAATTTTAATTGTATTTTAATTGTATTTTAATTATTTTATCTTTTACTGTATTGAATTTTAATTATTGTAAGCCGCCCAGAGACCTCTGGGTAGTGTGGGCGGCATATAAATTAAATAAATAAATAAATAAATAAATAAATAAACAAACAAACAAACAAACAAACAAACAAACAAATAAATAAATAAATAAATAAATAAATAAACCTTTGTACAATCCATACAAATTCAGTTTTCTTACACAATATTTGGCTTTACCACAAGAATCAATCTGGGGATAGTTTGGGGCTATTTAGTTTAGGGGGGAAAGGAGTGGCTCAAGGAAAAAATATGTAAAGTGTGTGAAATTGTCCATAGTCTGAGAAAATGGGTAGGAAGAAACATTTTTATCATACTGGAATCAGGGCTGATCTGTTGAAGCTCAATGGTGGGGTGTTCAGGTCAAATAAAAAGAAGCCCTTCTTCACACAAAGCTTAGTTAAACTATAGGATTCTTATCACAATTAAACTGCCTGCCTAGATAACTTTAAAGGGGGCTGGCTAAATTCCAGGAGGATGCTCCCAGTGTTTAGTACGTACGACAGCTATGGAAGAGCTCTGATATCAAGAATAGTATACTTGCTGAGCAGGAGGTTGCTGTCATATTCAGGCCTTGCTTCTGGACTTCCCATAGGCTTCTAGTTATCCACTGTGTGAACCAAGTACTGGACTGTGAAGATCTCCGGTCTGACCCAGAATGGCTTTTTTTAAAAGTTTTATACTCTTGTTCTTCTTTGTACCTGTTGTGTTTCTCACCAACAGATGGTAAAGCTAGATGAAAGTAGCATTCCAACTTAGGGTGAAAACGGCAAATGATGGAAGTTCTTTCAAGTGATGATAAAGAAAGCTAATGTGAAGATGATAGCATTAAAAAAACCCTCTTAATAATTATTGTAGGGGAATTGGAAAATGATACATCTGTTAAAATGTCAGTGATAATTAGAATAGATTGGCGGATATTTCCTGGTATGTTTGGAGGCGTTCCAGTAACTGTGGACACAGCAGGTGTTTATCCATGTCTCTTACTTCAATGTTTCTGGATGATATTTTTTGCTGATCCTTGGCTAAGCAAGCTATGGTGTCTTAAACACAAAGCATTTTCATTTGCCAGATTCTCTGAACTGTGGTCTCCCAGACACCCTCACTCTGTTTCCTGGTGTAATGGTTCCTGCATTAGTCACCTCTCTTCAACCATCACATCCCACCTCAGGTTACAACACTCACTTGTGTTTCTGTGTTCAGACATTTTCCAACACAAGAGCTTCCACATTGTTAAGTTCAGATATAGACTTAAGCAATTTAGCACTACTGTCACTGCTTGAAAGGAGAGCATTGTGCTACAACTCCAGGAGATTTCTCAAGGAGTTTGTGATTTTTATGAAGGACTGCAGAACACTGTCCAAAGCACTGAAAGCTCCTTTTCATGTAGTCCAGTGAAGAATGATAAAGTGTCTTGAATGGAAGAGCCTTCTTGAAAATCGATAGACCATCTGTGCCTCTGCGGATGCGGGTGTCTCATCATTCCCAATGAATGTCATTTACTGCCTTGGGAATTAAATTTGCTGTTTACTAGACATGAATTTTTTTCACTTAATGGATCCTACATGAACAAACGTGATTGACTGGTAATTAAAAATAAAGGTGGTAATTGAGGCTGTTCAGTTACAAGTAAACAATTGCCCTACGTGCAGACATTAAGAGCTTTTTGCTTATGAAATAACTTTTTTTCTGCCTGACAGAAGAGATGTTCTATAGATCCTTCGATATGCTAAGACTTGGGGTCAGCGGACACTGCACAGAGTAGAACATTGCTGGAATAGTGGGGTCTGTTCTCAATCATCTTAGAGTGCAGGACATGTAACAACGGGCTCAAGCTACAGGAAGCCAGATTTAGGCTGAATATCAGGGGGGAAAAACAATTCTTAAGTGTTAGAGCAGTACAGCAGTGGAACCAATAACCTTGAGAGGTGGTGAGTGCTCCAACACTGGAGGCATTCAAGAGAAAATTGGGCAACCTTCTGTCAGGCCTGCTTTGACTTGGATTCCTACATTGAGCAGAGGTTTGAATTTGATGGCCTTATAGGCCCCTTCCAAATCAAGTATTCTATGATTCATACATGGCTACATTAAATCTTTCCCCATTGCCACAGCTAAAAAAACACATTTGTTTCAAGTCTTTGTTTCAAGTCTTTGTTTCAAGCCTGGGAGGTATGTGTGTGGGTACAATCAGAGAGTAATTTGCAACCTTTTGGTCTCAAGAGCCAATGTGTAAAAATTTGGAATCTTCCTACAGTAAGAGGCTCAAAAGGTCATTGAAAGAAGAACTAACCATCTCTACCAGATATGTAACATCAATTTCTGGGCATCATCATCATCATCATCATCATCATCATCATCATCATCATCATCATCATCATCATCATTATTATTATTATTATTATTATTATTATTATTATTATTATTATTATTATTATTATTGCACCATCTACAAATTGGGTATGCTTAAAGACTGAGGAAGTGGACTTTATCCATGAAACCTTACTATTTGTTTTATTTTTGGGGGTTCAAAAAAATTATCACCTAATCTAGATTTCTACAAAATGTAATGATACCTTTAAGATCTGCAGCCTCCCTGACAACTGTCATTCACTTCTCCAGTGGCCATACTGTTTGTGGGATTCTGGGAGCTTAAACCAAAAATGTAGTGCTTCTAAGTTTTGCATATTTGCAACTACAGTGATGCCTTGACTTACGAACTTAATTCATTCCAGAAGATGGTCGTAACTCGAAATGGTCATAAGTCGAAGCACCATTTCCAATAGGAATGCATTGAAACGCCATTCCGGCCAGGGGGAAAAAATCAACACCCCCCACAAAAGACTACAAGACGCATCGGAAATGCGATTAATCCGTTCCGGCCAAAGGGGAAAAAAAAACCTAAAAAGCAAACAAACCCTACAAGACCTATCGGAAATGGGGGGGGGGACTCAAAAGCAAACAAACCCTGCAAGACCCATCAGAAATGCGCCCCCCCCCAAAACAAACAAAGACTGCAAGATCCATCACAGCACAGAAATATATACCCCCCAGCCCAAAACCACACTGCAAAACCCACCCAGAACAGGCAGTTTTTAAAAAAACAGAAAGCAGCACCTTACCAAGCAGTCCAAAGTCTCTCTCCAAATGCACACACTCTAACCGCTGGGGCGAAAGAGCTACAAAGAAGCATCCTCTTTGCCACCAATGGCTAGCAGTTTGAATTCCCCGCCTTTTTTCCTGCCTTTTTTCCAATCATAACTTAAAGTTCTGGTTGCAAGTCGAATCAAAATTTTTCGACCAGAGCTGGTTGTAACTTGAATTGGTCGTAAGTCAGGACGTTCCTAAGTCGAGGCACCACTGTACATCCAATAGGAATCTAATTCAGCCAACGGAGTATCCACAGCAAAGTTTAGTAAGTCTTATTTTGAGCCTTCAGAATGAGGATAATTTAGATCTTGTAGTAGTGTATAGCAACAAGTTCTGTTAGCAGCCACCTAACATTCTATTCTTCACTCTGTAATTGCAAAAAGTGGTTCCCAATCTTAACTTCCTTTCCTGAACAGACTTATACCTGCTTTAGTTCTCCCACTGCCATGGGTGCTAGAGGCAACCTAGCACCTACCTATTACTTGGTAGTGACAAGTGTCCCAAATAGGGGTTTCAATACTCAGGATGTCTTGTTTTCATAGGCAAGTTTAAGTAACTACAGAATTACTCTTCTCACTCCATGGGAGAGCATGGTATTTTGTGGTGTTATCAGCAAGAGAAGAGAATGGAATGAGAATATTTTGTTGTGCAAATTAAGCAAAATTTTGCAAATAATGCTGTAACACCAATAATACAAATTTTGTGAAATGTATCTTTGTATCTTTTTTAAAAACAACTAGTCATTCTGTGTTTGCATTATGCGTGCTTTGCTTCTCAAAGGAAAAGGCAGTGAGTTTTGTGCAAGGACAGTTTGCACAAATTGTAGACAGCTTGCTGAAAAAACATAGGACTCATTGTCTCACTTGCATCTGTAAGTGAGGAATCTCACCAGACTTAAAAACTGCTCTTTAAGATGTCTTGGCAAGTCGAGACAGCCAACATTGATGAGAATAAAGAATTTCATGAGTCTTCTTCATATTCCTGATTCCAAACATTCATTTGTTTCTTAAACTCTTGAAACAGTAAATGGTAAAACAGAGATGGGGAACCTAAGGCCTCTCAGATATTATTGGACTACAACTTGTATCATATCTACCCAACACAGTGAATGGTGGGGGGTGATGGAAGTCATGGCCCAAAATATAGCAGGCTACACATATCCATCCCTGTAATAAATATGTGAACAGGCTTTGTATCTGTGCGTCTTTGTCTGCCTTACAATAAGAATACCTATTAGCCTGTACCACCTGAGCCCAAAATAGGGAAAGTTCATTTTTAGTCCAATCTTTGGACTGTAATTCCAAGAATGCATAGGAGATATAGTCCAGTTTTCCCCATTTCTTCTTTTACTTTATTTTTTCTTACTCTGCCACTTTTTGTTTAGGTAGCATGCCCTTCCTCCCATTGGAAAGTGCAGAATACAGCTATGAGCCATTTAGAAACGGGTATCAGACATTTTACCTTGAGACTTGTAGTTGCTGAACAATCTATTGCTGTGCACAAAACAGATGTGTTTATTAACCTTCACTTGCTGTGCTAAAGGCCCACCACTTGCACTTGCCTAATAGAGGGGGAGGAGCCAGCTGATCAGGAACCTTGTCAGTCTTGAAGCTACATGGAAGGTCTGCAGACCATTTGGAACAAATTAGACAATTAGTGCTTATTACTGGGCAAGGGATGGTGCTGGAAAGGATATGAGATGCTGAGTCTGCATAATAGTGAGACTGTGTTCCTTACAGATACTGCTGTGCTCACCTGCTCTTCCACCTTCTCTGAAATTGGTTGAAAATGGCATCGAGAAACAATCTACTGTTCTATATATTGGAGTAGGATGGGACAGTATCAGGTACTGTGCCACAGATTGAAAAATATGTTTGCTTACCCACGTCAGAGATCAAGTGATTTTTGTATAAAAGTTGGCAAAGGGCAATGTCTTTAAGCTTCCCCATATTACCCTCCAAGCTTCCAAGATATATAGGAATATAGCCAGAAAAATATAACTGAAAGATGGATCCTCAGGGACTGATATTTAGCGGAACTGGCAACCTGATATAAAAAAAACATGAGCCTCATATATCAAGCCTTATTGATATGAAATATGCTTAATCTTTATGGAAGTAATAACAGGTTGGAGAATGTGATCTTTGTTATTTTAGAACCAAACACTTTGGGCTCATTCCAATGCCTTTAGTGCATTTTCTCCCTCATTTGCACTCCTATAGAAAAAAAAAATAATAGAAAGTGAACACAACAAATTATTTTTTAGTCTGTTTTTATAAGCCCTGACACAATTTTGCAGACAGCAAACAAACTTTCTTTTTGTGTTATGTCCAAATTAACCATCTTAACCATTCAGTGCATGCTTGCAATGTATTATCAAGGCCAGACTTCCTGATTTCCAGATGTCCTGGTCTATAATCTATATTGAAATAGCAATTTCTTCCTTTCAGTTGGGGAGCTTATCAGAATGTTCAAGTGTTTCAGTTTGCCATGTAAACATGAATGTTATGAAAAGACTTTAAAAAAAAAATAAGGAGAGAGATATAAAGCAATCAAAAGTAGAATTCTGATAACCTTTTCATAATTGTGTGAGAAGGGCAGCAACCTACATTGTATAATGGAATTTAATGTGGCAATCATCAAAGCAAAGCAAAGTGTGCTGCTTATATTCTTCTCCAAAGCACTTAAAGCACTCTCTGAGCAGTTTGCAATTTAACTATGCAGGCTACACATTTCTCCCTGCCCCCCAGCAAGCTGGATACTCAAGCTGGAAGGATGGAAGGCTGAATCAAACTGAGCTGGCTACCTGAGCCGTTGGGATTGAATTTAGGTTGTGAGCAGAATGCTAACTGCAGTACTGCAGTTTAACCACTGCACCACGAGGCTACTGATTGGATCCCACAGGTGAATTTTACCCAGGATTATCATTTGTTCTGGAAATTGTTCTCTACCTACAACCTTAGTCCCTTGCCCTTGATTTCTGGCTTCCAAAAACATAATCTTCTTACAGTTTGCTAGTTTATGTTTTCCTGAAAGAAAATTGTTTTCAGTAAATGAACCATAAAAATAGGTTACTTACCAGGACACTAGTAAGTCAGTCAAGGGAGCCCTATGGTAGAAGAAGAGCTCAAATAACAGAAATGTTTAGCTCTGTTCCCATATGACAAAACTGCTGAATGATATTCAGTATTTTGGGTCAACTGGAGGATCCAAGCCTTACCTTGATCAGATATATATAGTTGGATTGCAGGTCTATTAAATGCCTGTTGGTGCTAGGTGGGTTTGGTCATGTGGCATGAATTTTCTATCAGCTGCTTTAGATAACCATGCATTTTTAAACTTACCAATTCCTGTGTAAAGCTGATACTAATCTTTAAAGGCCTGAGCAGTTTGGGACAGATTATATGGACTGCCACCTGCACACATTTGAACTTGCCTGGGCCTGAAGAACAGCCATAGAACTCCAGTCAGGTCCCTTCCTAAGGTTGAACAAATTGATGTGGCATATTCAACAGTGGCTTCACACTCCCTGTTTCTGATCATTTTCCATGGCATCTTTTTTGTAGCCTTTAAGGACTGCCTACTCTTTTCAAAATCTCATGCAGCTTTTAATTTTTCTTATCTCTGGTACTGATGCCATGTTTCCCTGAAAATAAGGTGGGGTCCTATATTAATTTTCTCTCAAAATGCATTAGGGCTTATTTTCAGGGGATGTTTTATTTCTTTCATGTACAACAATCTACATTTATTCAAATACAGTCATGTCATCTTCTGGTTGCCGCACAATGGTGGAGGGCAGGGTTTCACTTAACTGGGGCTTATTTTGGGGGTAGGGCTTACATTACGAGCATCCTGAAAATCATACTAAGGCTTACTTTCAGGTTAGGTCTTATTTTTGAGGAAACAGGGTATATCCTTTTGTCCTGATACTTTGCTGACAAAATCACTTGGATCCACTCTAATTGAAATGCTGTAGCTGTTGCCTGTCCTGTTGATGTAACTTTGGCCCTGTGCTTGTCCTGTTATAATGGATACATTTCAATCAGTGTAGCCTGAAGATGTGGATAGGATTTTTGGAGGGGTGAGAGCTGCCACATGTGAGCTGGCCCCTTGACCTTATAAAAGCAGTCAGAGGGGGACTGACGGAGTAGGTTAAGAGATTGGTGGATGCCTCCTTGAAACGAGGCAGAGTACCAGCATGCCTAAACGAGGTAGTGGGTAGACCTTTGCTTAAAACGTCTTCCTTGAATCCCACTGTATTGGATAATTATTGGCCAATCAGCAATATGCCATTTTTTGGTCAAGGTTTTGGAGTGTGAATCAGACTCTTGGAAATACTGTTGTAAGTGTACTCACTGTACACCAGCCTTTAACCTTGCTTGTTTTCCTGAAGGGAATGTGTTAAAACATGGTGTAGGGATCATCCTGCTTTTGCATATGTATGAGGGCATTTGCATGCATAAATGGAAGTTCTTGAGAGGCAGAGCCACAGAAACTAGAAGGGAGGGGTGAGGCAGATAAGAGCAGTTAGTCGGTGAGATAGTCAGAGGGAGAGTCTGAAGTGAGAAGTCAGAGAGTCAGAGAGGGGAGTTCGTCTGTGAGGAGTTAAGGGAGGCAGTTGAGAGTGTGGAATTTAGAGAGAGTTACATGTGAAATACGTTAGTGCGAATCTACTGAATAGTTGAAAGTCTTTTAGGAACCTATTTATGTGAACTGTATCCAATAAACCTTTTTGTTATAATTTACTTGCAGTGTGAACCTCAATCTTTCTAAGTAAATATTTTTGACTGAGATCAACTGGTGGCAGCATAAAAGGCAATGGGCCTTAGGTTAGTGAAATAATCTGGGGACACGCAAGGGACATGTCACACATGGCTATCTATGCAGCAGTTATTTCTATACACTTATATGCAGGAAGTCCTTGCAGGAAGTCACAGAATTGGGACTGGTATAGTGTGAACTGATGTGTTGCTAAAGCTTTGTTTCTAGAATTGGAAGCTTTTCACAATGCATTTCTTTGTAAACTGCTGATGTAAACATTCCAGTGGTAGTTGGTCAGTTTCTTTCAATGACCTTTTGAGGCTCAGAAACTAGAACGCATTATGCAGCTGGCTATTGGGGATGTGAAAGAGATTTATATTTCTTTGCCTCGTTTTATGTTTGTGTGCCAATTTACACACAGCAACCTCAAGTTATGTCATCATCATCATCATCGCCCTTGGTGAATTTAAAGTAAATTCAGTTTTCGAAAGCCGCAAACCATTACTACATTATGTATTCAAGACATGCCTTCTTTAGCTGTCACCCAGTCTTGCCATACTTGCATAAAGTTGAATGATGACGTTTAGTTGAAAAAATAAACTTCAGGTAGAATGCAAGTTTGTTGGGCTTGCAATGTGTGACATTTTATGTTTGAAACAGCAAAACAGTATTTTCTTTATAGCGGTTCAGGATAATTTATACATAACAGTGATTCCTAAAATAATAAACTGTCTTTAAAAGGATGCAACATACTTCCTTTGTAGCACTTTAACACATAGCATTTGTTTAATGGACCAGAAATGCTTATTTAATTGAAAATAAACAATATTCAAGTCTTTCTTCATTGTTTTCACAAAACTCATCAGTGGCCAGAGGACTGGAAAAGATCAGTCTACATCCTAATCCCAAAGAAGGGCAGTGCGAAAGAATGCTCCAACTACCGTACAATTGCACTCATTTCACTAGCAACTTATGCTCAAAATCCTACAAGGTAGGCTTCAGCAGTATGTGGACAGAGAACTCCTAGAAGTCCAAGCTGGATTTTGAAGGGGCAGAGGAACTCAAGACCAAATTGCTAACATGTGCTGGATTACGGAGAAAGCCAGAGAGTTCCAGAAAAAGATCTACTTCTATTACATTGACTATGCAAAAGCCTTTGACTGTGTGAACCACAACAAACTGTGGCAAGTTCTTAAAGAAGTGGGAGTGCTTGACCACCTTATCTATTTCCTGAGAAATCTACATGTGGGACAGGAAGCAACAGTTAGAACTAGATATGGAACAACTGATTGGTTCAAAATCGGGAAAGGAGTACGACAAGGCTGTATATTGTCTCCTTGCTTATTTAACTTATATGCAGAATACATCATGCAAAAGGCTGGAGGAATCCCAAGGTGGAATTAAGATTGCCAGAAGAAATATCAACAGCCTCCGATATGCAGATGATACCACTCCGATGGCATAAAGTGAGGAGGAATTAAAGAACCTTGTAATGAGGGTTAAAGAGGAGAGCACAAAAATGGTCTGAAGCTGAACATAAAAAAAACTAAAATCACTGGTCCCATCACTTCCTGGCAAATAGAAGGGGATGATATGGAGGCAGTGACAGATTTCACTTTCTTGGGTTCCATGATCACTGCAGATGGTGACAGCAGCTACGAAATTAAAAGATGCCTGCTTCTTCGGAGGAAAGTGATGACAAACCTAGACAGCATCTTAAAAAGCAGAGACATCACCTTGCCAACGAAAGTCCGCATAGTCAAAGCTATTGTTTATCCACTAGCAATGTATGGAAGTGAGAGCTGGACCATAAAGAAGGCTGACCTCCAAAGAATTGATGCTTTTGAAATGTGGTGCTGGAGGAGACTCTTGAGAGTCCCCTGGACTGCAAAGAGGACAAACCTATCCATTTTGAAGGAAATCAACCCTGAGTGCTGACTGGAAGGACAGATCCTGAAGCTGAGGCTCCAATACTTTGGCCATTTCATTAGAAGAGAAGACTCCCTGGAAAGGACCCTGATGTTGGGAAAGTGTGAAGGCAAGAGTAGAAGGGGATGACAGAGGACGAGATGGTTGGACAGTGTAATCAAAGGTACCAGTATGAATTTGACCCAACTCCAGGAGGCATTGGAAGACAGGAGGGCCAGGCATGCTCTTGTCCATGTGGTCACGAAGAGTTGGACACAACTTAATGACTAAACAACAACAACATACCCTTCAAGCTGCACTGAAGTGAATGAGGGTATTTGTGCCTTTCAGGGGAACTCTTGTTCTTTTAAATGGGTCTGCCACAGGAGAAACCCCTTGCAGAGTAGATAAATATGGGGCGTCATATGCTTGGAGTGGTACATATGGAGAATTAGAGGATGAAAGGGGAAGTAAAGTAAATTTATGAGGAAGTAAATCATTGCAGATGGCACTCATAAATAAATAATCAAAGATTTAGCAAAGTTTTAAGTTTTGGAAATTTCTGAATTAATTTTGCTTGGCGAACCATAGAATATTTTCCTACAGAAGTGTGTATGCATTTGTTTTAGCAGATTCTTTAAGTCTCTGCAGGAATTGCATCACTTAAAAATAAATCAATTTAAAAATATTGTATATGTATCTATAGAATCACTGTTTTAATAGGATTAAACTTCTTGCCATTATTATATCTCTAACATGGTTCTGTTAACTACTTGACAAGCAAATATTACTGTTGATTTGTTGTTAAATCTGGTCATCTGAGAAACACTAACTGGAATACTCTGTGCTAGAAATTAGACCACATATTTTAAAACAGCTCATGTTTTTTGTTTAAAATGCATAATCTGTAGTCCTAAATAAACCTAATAGTGAACATATTCCCAAGAACTCTGTTACCTTCATATTTGAGATTATACTGGAAATTCTTCAGAGGAAAACAAATTCTTAAGATCATAATTCAAAACAGATTTCATGCTTGTATGTCCGCCATTACAGCAATAACATTCAGGTACAATTTATTATGTAGATGAAATAGATGTTCTGCATCTACTTTCACCTATATAGCTTTGATCCCACCTTGCTTCAGCAATTTGTGATACTTTGATGGCATAAAAGTGTGCTAACATTGAAAGAAATGCTGGATGAGATTCAAGTTTCATGTAGTCCAACACAGAGCTTAGAAAAATTACGTTTATCAGATACTTCTGTGAAACTCACAAGAAGACCATGAATGCCACAGTATATCCTATTGCCACTCTGGAGAGACATGACTTCGTTATAATTTAACAATACATAACATATATTTTTATTCCTATGAATATATTATTTGTTTTTTTAAAAAAAACATGTGCAATTTTGATTCTGATTCAGTTACTCTTTACCTCCAGCAAAATGTCATGTTTAAATAACATAATGTTGTAGTGCTCAGATGTTTATCTGCTTACAGTAACATTGCTTTAAATAAATGAATACATCAGTGCGTTTAGAGAAGGACATGTAAAGAAAGAGAGAATGATCAGAAAATAAATGTGGTTTGAGCATTTAGATATGTGACTAGATCAGATCTTGGAAAAGTCATTTTTTCTCTGGCTTACAGATCCTAGAATCCCCCAACCATTATGTCAATGTCTGTGTTGGCTGGGGGATTTTTGTAGCTGTAGTCCAAAAAGGTAATTTCCCCCCACCTTTTGTGACTAGAATGCCTTCTGAGGTCTTTATAGACTGGCACTGAGCACATAAGATTCCTTACCAAAAAAAAAAAAAAAAGTGTCAATCCTCCTTCATTATATCACATACTACAAGGTTTGTACGCCTTCTGTATTTTCTTAGGCGTTGCATGTCTTGACCACAGATGCCAAGAAGGGAAAGAAAAAGAGTTTCTCAAATCAAAATAATCATCCTGTGCCTGACAGATGAGAAGAACTCTTGTATCTGTAGGGATTGTGTGAGAGCACCAGAGACCTTGCACCTGTGCAAACTATTATTTGAGTAGGTGGACAGTAACTAGTGTGATGGCTCAGAGATGGGCAGCTGATTATGTTGGTATTAGCTGAAGGGGTGGTGTCTGGATGCTTTGAGGCACTTTAGTCTGCCATCATGTTTTGAGTTTCAGCTTCAGGGTTCTTAGTTTCATGCCTGCAATAAATTCATCTGGACGGGAGCAGGGAGGGGGTTGTGTAATCTTGAGAGCCATATTGACTAAGGGTATATGGCACTATTGCAATGAAAGGCGTCCATAGAAAGCAAGAATAATGCCACAGCATGAATCGCTGAAACCATTGCTTGGGGATGAGGCTCCAACCATGTTTCTTACATTTTTTGAATATCACAGCATCGTCAGCTACATGGGACATTTTGTTCAGTCACTGGGTGGTTGATAGACATGCCCATATTTGTCCTTCAAGCATTACTTACGCCTCAGTGCTGTGAATGGTGAAACTGTATAGCACGGATGCAGAAAGACTATAGGTGGCAGCAGGTGTTCCATTACTCACTGTCTGATAAGTCTATTCTTGAGTCCTTCTTCCCCTGCTGTCTACTACAATGCTGGATATTGTGCTAGTAGCCTCTGTTACTGAATATATATATTTTTTTCATTATGGTAATGCAGGGAAATTCTTGGGAAGTTTTCAAGGATCTTCTTGAGAAGGTGCATTAAAACATGTTGCTTTACAATTTTCAGTGGGTATCTCACCGTTACGCTGAGGTGCGCCTGGGGAGCAAAGCGATTTACCACTGTTATTTCCATCATTCTTTTACTTTGTTCCAGGCCTTGTGACTTTGTTTCACCCATAACTGCCCAGAAATGGATATTATTGTCCATTTAGCAAATCTGATATGAGGAAGGGAAGACTCTGATTCCTCAATTGGGAGGGGGAACAGGTGACATTTTGACTGATTCTGATCTTAACTAAAATGTGCTCCCAATGCCAGCCACAGATATCTTAGAAAGGTTGTGTTTGTAGAATTAGTGTGCATTTTTGTCCCTGTGCTAGATATAAGAAATTTACTGCACACTATCTAATACACTTGTCTCCTTCAAACTTTTTCTTGGGGGAAATGTTATTCCTGTGCTTAATTGTGGCCTTAAGCCACAGTTAGTATGGTCAAGAGCCCTCTTTAGGATGCCATTGAGCTTTCTGTCAAAGCATATTGCCTGGGAACGAGAGAACACTTGAAAAAACACTTGAAAAACCGTATAGTTTTTGAGTGTGGAAGCAAGTTTATAGAAGTGTTTAGATAGAGGGGTTCCTTTTGTGTATCAGATGCAGAGTTTGCATCTTTTCAAAGGCAGAAGAGAAGGTTCAACAAGACTCATTGCAAAGAGCATGCTGTGCAATGAGAATAGATAGCTACTCATGATTAAGTACCAGGGGATGCCTTCTGTAGGTTACATTGGCTCTCGTGGGTAGTTGTGGGAACTTTATCTTGAAATGGCATCTCCATTTTGAGGAGCTTGTGAAATAGTTTCATTAATCACCTGCTGGTGCTGCAATAGAAAATCAGCAGTAAGCAATGATTGCAGGGTGTAGAACTGATGAGACCTCTTTGTAACAAGTGCTTGCTGTTCTATCTGTAACAAGAAAAGCAAACAATTTTACATAATCAATAGTACTGAAGCAGAAGTAATAAGCGGCTTTGAAATATCTCAGTTATACTGAACAGTTTTGTATCAATCTGGTTGGGGAAAGAAAATCACTTTTTGAAAGCTGCTGTTGCTGAAAAAACTTGTACTTCTAAAATTCATCAAGAAAATTAAACTGGAATTAATGGAAGCATCCTTGTCACCTGAGTCAAGGATGGTTCAGGAAAAATGGCTATTGAATGCTTTCTACTTTAATTCTCAAGTCTCATTGCTCCCCCTGAAGTTTTAAATTGAATGTTAACTATACTGACCAAAATTTTTGGTCCCAGGACATAGTTTGACAGCATATAATAAAGCAATTTTGCTGGGATTAAGAAGATGCCTGAATTGGAAATAATCTGGAAAACTTTGTACACTTCGTAAAGGCAAATGATATTAGAGCAAATGTGATATTCAGCAGTCAGCAGGGGGAAATAGGAGCCTCCCCAAAGAATGGAAAAGTATTACGAATAAACTTAGACATCCTCTGGGCAACAGTGTGCAGGTAGCCAATCCTTTACTTTCAGAAGTATTCCACTGTAAATTTGTTAGATCTTATTTTGTACAAGTAGTCTAATTATCTCAACATTTTAACTTGCTTTTAATTTTACCTATATTTTCATATATGTCTATAATTTTTAATTGTGCAATACTCTGATACAATGAAAGAAAGAAAGCAGCTAGACGCAGCTAGAAAGCAGAGACACTTTTAAGAACCCATACGTTATTGGTTCTGAAGGAATTGCATTGAGTGCCAGTAGGTTTCCGGTCAAAGTTCATGATTTGATGATGAGCTACAAAGCCTAAAATGGCTTGGGATTTGGATATTTGAGGGAGTACCCCACATAAGTTAGGAGGAGGAAGGCATTTCCACCTGGAGGGCCCAGAGGAATGGATTGGGATCTTGGGTGTGCTGGATTTACCCCAAGGCCTGGAATTCCCCACCTGTCCCTCTCCCATTTATGCTATACACACACACACACACACACATATGTTTTATCATATTGCTGATGGAGGAGGAGTGTGTACTAGAATTTATCAGCTAAAAGGTTGGCTGAAAGTTTCTTTTATATATATATTATAAAAGTGTATGTATACACATACACATACACATACACATACACATACACATACATGTATGTATGTATGTATGTATGTATGTATGTATGTATGTATGTATGTATGTATGTATGTATGTATGTATGTATGTATGCATGCATGCATGTATGTATGTATGTATGTATGTATACATACATACACTTTTATAATATATATGGGTATATGCATGTGCGACAGCAACAAAAACCTTAAACATTGTGATGATGGCAGTACAGTGGTGCCTCATTTTACGATTGCCCCGTATTATGACAAAACCGTATTACGACGATCTTTTTGCTATTGCAATTGCGATCGCAAAACGATGGTCTGAATGGTTTTTTTTTCACTTTGCGATGATCAGTTCCCTGCTTCGGGAACCGATTCTTCACAAAACGACGATTTTAGAACAGCTGATTGGGAGTTTCAAAATGGCCACCGGATAAACAATGGCTCCCTGCTGTTTTCTGGGATGGATTCCTCGCTGCACAGGCACCAAAAATGACCTATGGAGGATCTTCGCTGGACAGTGAGTTTCCAGCCCATTGGAATGCATTGAAGGGGTTTCAATGCGTTTCAGTGGGCTTTTTATTTTCACATTATGTTTTCATTCTACAGCGATTTTGCTGGAATGAATTAACGTCGTAATGCGAGGCACCACTGTACACATCATAAGCCTAAGTGCATGCACACTTTAGCCCTCTTCTCAGTTCTTTTTGCTTACTCCTATAGTTTTCACCTACTGGTGGTATGCAGGCATAGTACAGAGACAAATACTTTGCATTGAGCCAGTGAGCCTCAGCAGGGAATGGGTGCAGAAGGCGCCAGGCTTTAAAGCCACTTTGCACACACAAAAACTTTTTTTTCCTCTTGTGGCACTTGCCAGAAGATTTGTCCCCTTGCTTGGAAAAACAGTACAATTCCCTTAGTCTTCATTCTGCATCCTGAAACCTGGCAACTCCCATGCCCACTCATATGCACACCAAGCCAGTGTGCATATAATTTTCATTTATATGGACTCTATCCATTCATCTTTTTGCGGTACTGTTTTGTCCATGAAGCATGGACTCATAAATTGGTTATGTACATAGGCTCTGTTCTGATCTTTAGGTGGACATCAGAAGCAGAAACAGAAAATAACATCCATTTCCTTACCATGATACCTTGGGTCCATAGGATTTTGAAAGATACAGGGCTTTTGTTAATAGTAAATGTTGCAGCCATGGAATTATAATTAGAAAATACATCCCAAGAAAATAAATGTTTATACCCATGTTTTCTAACGGCAAAATGTAGAAGTAGTTAATAGCAACAAGTGGCAATAAGAAGTTCTGCAAAAGCTATTAAAAACATATACATGAAGTAACAATCATATGAATAAATAGTTTTGGAGGAAACCTGGTCTTCTTTCAGCAGCAATGTTCTAGGCACATCCAAGGTCCAAGCACTCCTCTCCCACGTCTTTCTCATCCATTTCTAATATTACTCCTGTACAATACATAAATCTGTATATGATGCTCTATGAAAATACCCTGAATTCATTACGAATTTCTTAGTGAGTTTGAAAAGCTCTGGAGAGTATGAACTCTGCCTGCAAAGGTTATAAATGACCTTCTTACATTTACTGTTTTTGTCTACCCATCTATCCTCATTCTAAAGCACTTAATCATAGTACAGCTTTCAACACAGTTGATTATTATATGCTTGTAATAATGCATGAGGGATTTTGCTGAGTTGCCTGGTTCCGTTTTGAGATAGCTTCATTCATAACACACCTGACTGTACAACCAATGAATCAATAGGTGGCCATTGTTTTCCAGGAAAAGAATATAATTAATAGCAGTATTTTGTTGGCTTCTGATCTGTGCCTGCCCCATCTAATAGCTTATTTATAGTCAAGCTGTTATCAATATAGTTATGGCAGCCAGTCAGGTTAAGGCCAGAAGTCTCTTTTATTATCAGTCAATGGGTCAGAAACAAATTATTAATCTTTATATGTTTTTAACCATCTTCTAATACTATTTCAAGGCAATATGTTATACAGATATATTTGACAGATCTAGGTAAGTTCTAAATCATGATTGGGCAGCCAAATCTTTCCAGATTTTTTTTGACGGCAACATCCGTATTCTATCACTGTCATCAGTCCAGGGCTGATGAGAACTGTAGCCCAAAACATCTGAAAGGCAACAGCTGGCCACTCCTGCTTTGAATGGAGGGTGGAAACACCAGAATAACCTCTCTTGCTTCTAACCTTTCTGTGAACAAAAAGTTTAGAAGTTCTGAAGTGACTGTTCTCATGTAGCAGTTTCCTACATTGATGCACAGGGGTATGGAGGAAATGCATGCAGTATTATATGTGAAATCATGCATTTCTTACCCTCTTTGTGGAAATATCAGGAAGAATCAAACAACAGCTTTTTGAATCTACTTTGTACGTAAACTAAAATATAGGCTTCATTTTCATCCACACACAACCCCATGCATAAACTAGAAGTACAGATTTTCACTTATTTCATTCTGGCGGATGCATAGTCAATTATTACTTGATCCATTAATTTTATAAGCTGCTGAGTGTGGTGCAAATGTTTTTGTATTTTGGGACATTTTTGTGAAAATTTTGTTGAAGTGTTTTTTACACATAAAACCTTGTAATTTTGCACTAAAGCAATGTATTTTGTATAAAGCTTGCACTTTGTTTAAAATACAAGAGTTCCTATTCAAATGAAGATCTTATTGTATTGTTTTTTGGGGAAAGGTTGCATATAAATAAATAAATAAATAAATAAATAAATAAATAAATAAATAAATAAATAAATAAATAAATAAATTGGATTTCTTTATTTTATTGTTATTTTATTTTATTTGGGCGCTTTATTGTTATTTTTTACAAAACACAATTTTTCACTCTCAAGCAGAATTGAAAAATATGCCTGTGGTTGACAGTTGCATGTTTAGGTATTTTGTTTGGAATAAGATTTTTTTTTAAAAAAATATCCTTACTCAAACAAAAGAGGTAGGTAGAAGGTTGCAGCAATGACCAGGTATGATTTGCACAGGTAAGAACAATCTCCCACTTGTGCCCATTGTAGGACATGCTGGATCTTGTCAGGGTGGCATGTGACTTAATTACATCCCAGTTGGACTGTGATGACACTCTATATTATAAGGACCAGGTTTGAAATGTGTTTAAAAGTTGGCACATGTAACATCATGTGAGTGTTGCAGCCAAACGGTTGAGTGGGGTATGCGATTTCCTTCTTACAACATTTTCATTGGTTATTTCAGCAACTTAGTATTTATTTATTTATTTATTTATTTATTTATTTATTTATTTATTTATTTATTTATTTATTTATTTGATTTTTACCCCGCCCCTCTAGACCATGTCTACTTGGGGCGGCATACAAAATAAAACAGAACAGTATAAAAATATATAAAATCAAAAAATTACAACTACAATTTCAATTTAAAACAATTAATTTAAAGAGAGGATTACCAAGATGGAACAGCAAAGAAAAGAAAAAAGAGAAAGACTTAATTGACTGGAGGGAAGGCCTTCTTCAATAACCAAGTTTTTAACTGGCTTTTAAAAACACCCAGCGAGGGTGCCAGCTGAATTTCTGTTGGAAGGGTGTTCCACAGCCGAGGAGCCACCGCCGAGAAGGCCCGGTTTCTTGTTTTTTCCTTCCGGGCCTCTCTCGGTGTCAGACCCCTCAGCCGCCCCTGCTGGCTATGTCGGGTGATTTGGGTAGATCTGGGTGGGAGAAGACAGTCTGCCAAATATTGAGGTCCCAAACCGTTTAGGGCTTTATAAGTGATCATTAGCACTTTGAAGTCAACGCGGAAACGGATGGGCAACCAGTGCAAAGCAGCCAGAGTGGGGGAGATATGCTGGTGTTTTCTCACCCCACTAAGAAGCCTGGCTGCTGCATTCTGGACCATCTGAAGTTTCCGTGTCAGCCTCAAAGGCAGCCCCACGTAGAGTGCGTTACAGTGGTCTAATCTCGAGATTACGAGCGCATGGACTAGAGTAGTGAGGGCCCCCCGATCAAGATATGGTCACAGCTGGGCAATCCGCCATAGATGAAAATAGGCGGAGCGGACCACGGACGCCACCTGGGTTTCCATGGTAAGCGCCGGGTCCAGATGTATTCCCAAGCTGCGGACCTCACTCTTTGCGGCAAGGGTCGTCCCTCCAAAGGAGAGGGAGTCACCTATGCCGCTGACGGAAGGGCCGCCCACCCTCAAGACCTCCGTCTTGTCCAGGTTCAGCCTCAATCCATTTCACTGCATCCATTCCAGTACAGTGTCCAGGCAGCGCTGGAGGGACCGGACGGCATCCACTGAAGTTGGTGTAAAGGAGATGTAGAGCTGTGTGTCATCAGCGTACTGATGACACGATGCCCCACACCCCCTGATGACCCCGCCCAGCGGCCTCATATAGATATTAAACAGCATTGGGGAGATGATCGACCCCTGTGGAACCCCACAATTGAGATTCCACGGGGCTGAGACCCTCTCCCCAAGCTGTACTCTCTGGGGGCGGTCCTCCAGGAAGGAGCGGAGCCAGGCAAGTGCCAGGCCACCGACTCCCAACTCAGAGAGCCTCCCCAGGAGGATACCGTGGTCGACGGTATCAAAGGCAGCTGAGATGTCAAGGAGGACCAACAAAGACATGTTGCCCCCATCGGCCTTCCCTCAACAGGTCATCCAACAGTGCGACCAGTGCCGTCTCTGTGCCATAGCGCAGCCTGAAGCCCGACTGAAATGGGTCCAGAGCATTGGTTTCGTCCAAGAGCGCCTGAAGCTGATCTGCCACCACCCTCTCAACCACTTTGCTGAGGAAGGAAACATTGGCGACGGGCCTATAATTGCCAGTTTCGTCCGCCGCCAAATTTGGTTTCTTCCTAATGGGCCTAATGAGTGTCTCCTTGAGGGCAAGGGGGACCTTGCCCTCCTGGAGAGACTCATTAATTTTTGCGGTGGCCCATTCAGTTGTTACCAGCCTGGCTGCTTTGATTAGCCAGGCCGGGCAAGGGTCGAGAGAAGAGGTGGTGGCCCGACAGCGATCAAGCGCCTTGCCTACCAAATCTGGTGTTACAGCTAAAAGGAGTCGAGAATAACCGGGCAGGACGGAGCGCTGGACATCTCTGCTCGATCCATTGTATTTAAAAAATGAGAAAGGTCACGGCGGATGGCCTCCACTTTGGATTTAAAAACGTTGCAAATTGGTCAGGTGAGATGCTAGTGGGAGGCCCTTCACCCTGACCAATTCCGGATAGATCGCGAACTATATGGAAAAGTTCCGCCTGCTAGTTGGAAGCTTCGCTTATCCGGTCAGCGAGGTAAGATCTTCTAGCAGCCTTTACCTTGGCTAGGTAACGGTTAGTTGCGATCCTGACAGCTATCTTACTATAGTCCATCGGTTTCTTTCTCCAAGCGCACTCTAGCTGTCTCCTTATTCGCTTCATCGCTCGTAGATCCTGACTATACCAGGGTCCTGGCCGAGCTCTGCTCCTGAGAGGGCGTTTGGGTGCGATCGTGTCAACAGCCCTAGTAGCGGCAGAGAACCAACCATCGACAGGAGCGCCAGACAGTTCTGCTGGAATCCCTCTCATGGTATCCTGAAAACCAATTGGATCCAGTAACCTTCGAGGGCGGACCATCAAAATAGATCCATGCTCCCTCTGAGGGGAGAGCGCCATTGTGAGGTTACATTTTATTAGGTAATGGTCTGACCATGACAAGGGGACTGACACAAGGTCAGTCACCATCAGACCACGCTCATTACACTCGATGGAAAAAACCAAGTCGAGCATATGGCCACCCATGTGCGTGGGGCTGTTGACATGTTGGGATAAGTTCAAGGAAGCCATGGTTTCCAAGAACTCAAGAGCTGGACCGGATACCTCCGCCTCCGCATGGATGTTGAAGTCACCCAGGACCAGAAGTCTCGGGGACTCCAACAGTGCCGCGGAGACGAAGTCCGCCAGCTCCGGTAGGGAGGTGGCTGGGTCACGGGGAGTGCGGTAACCCAGCAAGATCCCAATACCATCCCTAGCCCCAATCCGCACATGGCTTCACAACCGAGGAGCGCCTAGTAATCTCTAATGATTTTCTATAAACAATGGCAACTTCTCCCCCCCCCCCCGCCCCTCCAGTCTGCCCTGGTGCTGGACTGCATAACCTGGAGGGCAGGAAAGGGTCAGAGGAACCCCTTCTTCCCCACCCATCCAGGTCTCAGTTATGCACGCCAGGTCTGCATCCTCCTCCAGAATAAGGTCTTGAATAAGCTTGGATTTATTGGATACAGACCTGGCATTCAACAGGACCAGGCTCAGAGTAGAGGGCCAGCTAGACTGCCTACCTCGATACTGGCAGTTGGTCACAGTGTCAGAACAGTGAACAGCCTTCAAACATCTGTTCACTGTTCTTCTAACACGAGTAGGCACTGTGCCAGCGCCATATCTCCCTCTCCCCGTAATCACACTGATGTTGGAGCCTTCGCTGGGGGGGCAGGCCCTCCTCTCCATGTCAAATAGAAATAAACTAAATACAGTAAGAAAAATAAACAAGTAATAGTTAAGTGAACATTAACATAAAATCAAATAATTAACAATATTTAAAATTAATCAACTATATAACTAAATAATCAGTGAGATAATAAAAAGGGAAAAAAGAATATACATATATATACACATATATATATACACATATACATACACATATACACACACACATATACACACACACACATATACATACATATATACATGCTATAAACAAAATAAGCCCAGGTTTCTCCCACACACAATTGAACCTCTCCCACCACACGCTGGCCGCAGATCTTCTTTCCCTCAGGGAGGCTGTTGGAGATGGTTTTGAGTTTATGGGGGCGAAGGCCTCAAGCCGAGCAGTCAAAAGCAGAGGCAAAGCAAGCAATAAAATCTGAAGGAGGGGGAGCTGATGGAGAGCTGCTGGAAACATGGCAACGGGGATACAGTCAGAGAATTCCCCCTTAAGCATTCCAGTGTCCTGTGCTGGAAAGGTACCTCCCTTGGCCATAGGTATTGATGACTCCCAGTTCCAGACAGCCCCCCAGAAAAGTTCGCAAAAGAGTCACCACCACAAGCTGGCACCAGCTTCACTTGTTCTCAGCCAGCCTCTCGGTCCCCGACTCCAGGCTCACCACACCTCCTCCAGCTGGCGTCCACGGTCTCTCCAGGGCTTCACCATCCAGGCAGGTGGGGTCCTCTGCACCTCTCCACACTGGGCTCGTCTCCGAGACCCCAGCACCAGGCCACCAAGACAAAGAGGACCCTTCAGCTCTTCCAACCCTGCAGCACAAAAGGAAGCTCCCACAACGCCAAGCTCCACCTCACTACAAACAGGTTGGCTGCCTCGGCCCTGATCTTCCGACTCGCACCAGCAGCCTCCCACTGCAATGTATGTAATTAAAGAAAATGGATTCCTTCAATTACTGTGCTGGAAAACAATCCTTCTCTTTCCAGGCAACTCACTGCACTCCAGACTGCCTGCCTGTTTCCATAACGGCTGCAGCCGCGGCGGCATTGTTGTTGTTCTTCTTACTCCCAGTGATAGTGGAACAGCAACAATTGTAAAGTTTGTTATTGTTGCAGCAGAGATAAAATAAAAAGCAGCTGCAAGAGAGGGGAGGCATGGAACCTAAAATAAACAAAACAAAAAAAAAAACGGAGAGAAAGAGACCAGAGAGAAAAAGAAAAACGCCGACCCAGCAGGAGGAAAAACACAGCCTCCTGCTATCGGGTCGCCATCTTAGGAACCAGATATCTGAGGGAATGTCTCTTCCTGACAGAATAGCGGTAGTACAGGTATACACCAGGGGGCGATAACCAAAAAATCTTCCCTGAGATGATGAAGACGCCAAGCACCAGAGCAGTGTTGATAGCAGATATTGTATTATTTACAGAATATACAGGTATATTTACAGCTAAGTCTTTGTTCTCAGTCCCAAAGTATTGCACAACAGTTTCCAGAGAGTTTAGTGCATATATCAGAGTTAATGTCCAGTAAATAAGTTCAGTAGTTGTATACCATACGTTCCGTCCAAGTAGCCAGAGTTCAATACCAAGCACATAGACACGGCTTCCTCCAGGATTCTCCAGCACAGGAACAATACGACTCTTCCCCACAAACACATCAACAGCATCACCACCAACAACCCACAACAACCCACAGATTGTGTATGCTTGGTCTGCTAGTTTTATCCCAGTATTGACCAATCCTACGATTGCATCCACAGCTGTAACAATCACCTCAGCTATGTATATTCATGATTTACTTCTCTTTTACAATACTGATCCTGACAATACTTATTGTCATGGTACAAACTGGATTTAACAATTCTATCAGGTTTAGCCCAAACCTGTCACTTCCCACATACCTTTCTCTGATCATGGAGGTTTGCTGAAGGAGGTGGGCTTCTTCTGAGCTCTACCACTTGGAAGGGTACACCACATGTATGTGCAGGAAGGGTTCTCTTGGCTGTAGCGCCCCAATTGTAATTGTAAAATGCCCTGCCTCAGAGGCCTGACTGTCTTTATGTCAGTGCCAAAGTTTTGGCCTCTCTTAGATTTTTAGACACTGGACTTTATCTACTGATACAGGTTATAGGTTAGAAATACTGTAATAAAATATATAAATAATTTAAATTAAATAAAAGACACACCTGGGACTGCATTGTTTTCAGCAGCAGTGGCTCTGAGGTTGGAAAATGTAGCAGGTGTTAGGCCGGGGCAGCATCTTCTTCCCAGATCCCCTTTGTGCTGCTGCAAGAGTTTCTTATTTATTATTTATTATTAATTAATAATTAATTTATTATTAAATTATTTCTTAATTTGGGCAATAGAATTGGGCAGGGGTGGGAGTTGATCTCCCAGGTGGGCCAGAAGCCTGGGATTTTAAATCTGGTTCACCTGGGAAGCTTAAACTTGTGTTGCTGGCCACTCAGAGATTTCTTTGGCTTCTGAACTTCTGCTGCCCACATTCCCTTCAAGTTTATGTTTTCAAGATATTTAATAAAGACTGCAGCTTGTTGTGGATGTTGATATGATCTTTTCCCTGTAAATGTTAGCTACTCGTCACAACTTGATTGGGAGAGTTTTTGGAGCATGAGAATTGATCCCAGGTGATAGTGGGAGGGCCCTGTGGTTTCGTGTGCCCTCCCAGGTGGACTCTCTTGATCAGGTGGAGACCGAGCGGTCACATACATGCCCACCTCTTTGGGTGACAAGCAGGACCATGCAGTGGCTTATATCTATGTGGTTAACCTTGAATATGTCTCCTTGGACAGCATCATACACCAGACAAGGTGCTTGATAGGAATCTGTCCTGTTTGCTAGTGTAAAGGCTCTTGGCAGCTGTAACCAGGAAATTTGTGGCCTATTTTATACCAAAATTAAAGTTTTGTGTGGGCAGTTATTTTGTATTCTGGCCCTGACCACCATTAAGCTCACTGACTCTAGATAGTTAGTTCCACATTCATGTGACTAATATTTTGTACAAAAATGCTGGTGAGGGGAAATAAATTTAATTAATTAATTCTGGGAGGAGGGTTTCTGCATCAATGCAGTATGAAACCACATTTTGTGCATGTCCAGTTCAATGTATCAGTTGTACTTTAGTTTTCCTTTCTCTCTAGTTTGGTTCAACATTCTGGCTCTTTTACTGAAACTGTTGCCAGAAATGATCATAATATTACCAGTTCATTGCTTTTTTGAAATCCTTATTATGTCACAAGAGGGACCTTGACAAAAGAAAAAAGGGCACAAGCTGCACCTGTGAAAAGGCAATAATAGAATGGATTAAGTTCTCAGTGTTCAACATGAGGATACAGTGGACTGTCAGAAGTTCTTTTGCTGGATGCCTGCCAAACTACTGAAGGTGCAGTTGGCGAGAGAAAAGCAGCTGAATGCATCCAATGTTTTCTGCTGCATTTTGAGCACAGCTTGGAGAAGTTAATGTCTGCCTTGCACTACAGTAGCCAGAAACCTTCGGTTAGTATGGTGTGTGGGAGTTGAAGTCCAAAAAAGCAGCTTTCCAAGTTCCGGTTGTAAGTGTAAATGTAGGGGCCTTGCTGGATCAGACCAAAGGTCCATCTAGTCTAACATCCGTTTCACACAATGACCAAATAAAACAATTCCTGGTTGTCTGTCTCCTTAGCAGTGGCTGTTCAATACTATACTGTAGTATAGTTCTTCCTTAAAGCATTTCTATGCAGTGTATTATGAATACCAGAGAGCTAGTGTGGTGTGATAGATGAGATTGTTGGACTAGGATTCTGAAGACTTGGGATCAAATCCCTGCTTGGCCATGGAAACTCATTGGGGGTGCTGATGTACAAATCGCTCTCAGATATCTTGAAAACTCTTAGGTGGCAGCATATAACACACACATTATGAATGGATCACAGCTAGTTTTTCCTTTAGTGGTGGAGGGTGGGAAGAATCACAGAATAGCATGAGGAGGCCTTGCTATCATATAACAGTTCTTTAGTGCCTATAACTTTTCATACCTTCCCTTTATTTTTAGCTTTGATTTCAAAACTTGCCTTAGCATAGTGGCTGGGAACATTTGATCTTCCAGGTATATAAGGTCTCACTTCCCAGAAGCTTTAGCCGGCATGGTGCATTGTGAGGGGTTATGGAACTTGTACTCTGTCATACCTGAGGCCAGATGTTAGCAGTAAGACTCACTGAACTCAGTGGAACTACCTTTTGAGTGAACAAGAATAGGGTTGCACCGTTAGCTTGTCCTTCTGTGCACAGTTACAAGGATGTAAGCTGCACTGAATTCAGTAGGAAAAATTGTGTAGGATCAACTGTTCACACAAACATTTAATTTTTACCAACTCTGATCTTCACTTTTTTTGTTGGTGGTTGTACTTTGATTTCATTATGGGCTACATTGTTTTTACCTCAGAAGCCCCCCCCCCCGTCTGCCCTCTAGGGCAGTGGTCCCCAACCTTTTTAACTACATGGACTGGTTGAGGAAGCCGGGCACCCCCCTTCGTCATGCGCATGCATGAAGGAGTGGGGGGTGCTCACGCAGGTGCGTGCATGCTTACATGCATGCATGAAGGCGAAGGTACTTGGGGGCACTCGTGTGCACTTGTGAAGGGGTGGGCAGCACTTGCATGCACGGAGGGCGGTGCAGGGGGTGGGAGTGCATGTAGGGGGTGGCAGATCTGTCTCCACAGCCCAGTCTGGCCCAGGCCATGGACCAGCATCGGGCCGTGGACCAGGAGCTGGGGATCACTGCTATAGGGGACAATAGGGAGCAACTTTGCTGTTTTGTGGGGTTCCCAGTCTCCCGTGCTCAGTAAGAATATTTTTAATTTAAAGAATTTTGATTACTGGGGTAGCAAAGGGGCTTGTATTGTAAAAAAAAGCACAAATCTTTATGTCAGAAAAAAATGGGGAGCGGTAGAATTGTCAAGCATAAACTCCTTAGTCAAGTGTGCTTCTTTGTTTATTTTCTACCGTATCTTCCTCTCTGAAGGTTGTCTGCCCTTGCTATAAGGAACAGAATACATATGTCACTGTGAAACTACATGATTCATTAAACGAATGACTGTATTTCTGGATATTGATTTGTCTCCCAAGAACACCCCTTTGCCATTAGTGTAAAACGCCTCTTGAAGCAATTTGCCCGAAGAGCATGGCTGCTATGGATGGAAACAGCAGTTTTCATTCTCAAGCAAATAACTACTATAAGAACAATTGTCACCAGAAAAATGGTGCTGGGGAGGTTAGTTCCAATTCCCTGCAGTGCAGTTGCGATTCAGACTGTGGATCATGGCTGCTAGTTTTTATCTTTTTTTAAAAAAGATAAAGCTGAAGAAATATGATGGATCATACATTTATGTTTAACTATCTATTTATTTAGGAAGAAGCACAGTTGAACTTAAGTGTATTTACACCTAAATAGTTATGTCTAGAATTTCACTGCCCCAGTGTCATCTAGTTTTTTGTCTTGAAGTAAGTATAAGCATATTGTGTACACTCACCAACTTTTACTTTTGGAAATCCCCCCCAGGTGTTGTACTTCCTTCCCTCAGAATTCTCCATTGTCAAAATTCAGGTTTGTAGGGTAATATGTATGGCCATACTGTTGCTGTTGTTAACCTGTTTTACTAAGAGAAACACCATGTCTACACTGTTACCTATAGAGTTAACTATGGGGCTTTTTTTAAAAGAGAGAGTAAAAATCAAATTATTTTTAATGACAATAACAGTGAGAGATGCAATAAGGAGTGTGTGTGTGTGTGTGTGTGTGTGTGTGTGTGTGTGAGAGAGAGAGAGAGAGAGAGAGAGAAAGAAAGAAAGAAAGAAAGAAAGAAAGAAAGAAAGAAAGAAAGAAAGAAAGAAAGAAAGAAAGAAAGAAAGAAAGAAAGAAAGAAAGAAAGAAAGAAAGAAAGAGGGAGAAGTAGATCACAGACGGTCATGTTGACAGTCTGAAGCAATCCATATATTTTATTTATGAATGATGAGCTACTAGAGTATGATACATGGTTCTATTTATATCATTGCAAACTTGCCCTTTTACTTTAAATTGGACAGGGAAAACTACTTCCTGATGTCAGTTTGTTCCATAGCTGTTGGCTGCATTTAGCCCAGAGGAAGGTTGAATGAATTGGTTTTAGTTTACTGAGGTAATCCCAAACCCAGAAGTTCATTTCTTTTCTATTTTGTCAGCAAAACTCTGGATCAGCTGATGTCTAAGTGCAGATTACAGCATGTGGCTGGGGCTGATGAAACAGGCACTCGTAACACTTATCAAGGGCACCATGATAAGGATCAATGCTCTGGATTCCAGATTAGTTATGCAAATCTTTTTCATACGTTCTTGGTATTTTAAGACTTTTTCCCTGAAAAAAAATCATAGAAGCATATTTCTTTTGTACAAACACTTGTACTTTCTCAAAGAAAGTTATTTTGTACAAAATACAAGTTTGTATGTGTGAAAAAGATGTTTATTTGCTATCTGTATTGCTAATGAAAACAAAACATAATGGTTTCACTCCCAAGCAAGAGTGAATTTTTTTTTTTTGCCATTAGTTGACTTCTTTTCCTTTCTCCTCCTCCTCTTCTTCCTCCTCTTCTTTGATGGAATATCTCAGTGTGTTGAGGCAGCCCTTTTCACTAAGGATGACAAGATCTATGAGTTTTCATTACATTCCCATTTCAACACTAGAAGTCAGTGGCAAATATTTTTAGAGGAAGCAAAAGGCTTGCTTTAAATAGCACTTTTTCTTGGTTTCAGTACCGTGTTTACTGCCAAAATTCAATTGCACAGTTTTCAGAGACAGCTGGAGGGAAATTCAAAATGGTCTTCGGGGGCTGCATTTGTCTTATGATCACATGATTCTGATCTCTGTTCTAGGGTTTGGGGAACTTTAATATGGAATGTGTCACACAGGCTTCTGGTGAAGGTTGTTAGAAATTTCTTTTTGGTAGAACTATTTCTTACAAACAAATGTGAAATCCACTTCACGACTGTTATGCAATAAAGACATTAATGTATATAGGTTTTTTTTTAAAAAAACACTCCCTTTGGCAGCTGTCACTAAGCTCCTCTTTGAACGATATATTTATTGTGATAGAAATGGGAGGGGGATGCTTGTGCAAAACTTTGAAAACAATATGCATGGCTGAGCTGGGGTAGGGCGTTGTGCTTAAATGGATGGCCTGCCTGTGTGGGTTTATCTGAGATTATTGTAGTGCCAGTGTGCCTGACATACTAACTGCCGCCTTTAATCTTAAACTATTGAGTTACACTGTCAGTGAAATGAGAAACCATTCTACTCAGTGACCACTTTAAATTGTCACCATCATCGCAAAAGTCTTGTCAATCCTGACTTAAAAATAAAGCCAAAATATCAAGTTTACTGTAAGAAGAGACACTTCAGGTTTACCAAGTAAGGGACATTAGCTGAGCATCAGATAATTACCCATAGAAAAATAAAGAAATACCATGCTTTAAATGCTTATGATGTCAAAGTAACAGTAATATTTTTTCAAGAGATGTATGTGTCTTTGTAAGTGTTCTGTTTGCACATGACAATATAAATGAAAACAGAAATATTTAGTTACAAAATATGTAAAACTACTTCTGAGCTGAAACCCACAAAGTCAATTGAAGCTGTTGACAGTCCAGAAGGATACAATTGCAATATAGCCGTAACAAAAGAAACACAATATTATATAACATGGACTGATCCCATTATGCCAGACATTTGGGAAAATAAGAAGAGTTTTTATGACTCTCCTGAAAGGTACAATAGAGTGAGCCAATTGGATCACTCTGGGGGAAAGTTCTACAACCTTGCCTCTACAACTGAGATCCTAACCAAGATCCAGTAGTGTACTTCCATACCTAACACTTGCAGAATGCATAATCTCTCCTTAGTGCAATTTCTAAAGTGTAAAAAATCTGCTTCAGGGGGTTTCCTGCTCTCTGGAGCAGGTTTTTTAGGATATATCTGGTGGGCTTTAAGAGATAAGGATTGATGATATTTCAACTTATATACAATGGTGCCTCGCTTGATGATTACCTTGTTAGACGAGGAAATTGCTTGATGATGAAGTTTTTGCGATCGCTTTTGCAATCGCAAAACAATGTTTTAATAGGCAAAAATCACTTAACGACGATTGGTTCCCTGCTTCGGGAACCGATTTTTCGCTTAACGACGATCTTTACAGCTGATCGTCGAGTCTTTAAAATGGCCACCCGCTGTTTAAAATGGCTCCCCGCTGTGTTTTAGGACAGATTCCTCACTTTTCAAGCACTGAAAATGGCCTCCCTATGGAGGATCTTCGCTGGACGCTGAGGTATTTCACCCATTGGAACCCATTGAACCGGTTTTCAGTGCATTTCAGTGGGCTTTTTCGTTTCGCTTGACTAGGATTTCACTTAACAGCGATTTTAATGGAATGAATTATCCTCGTCAAGCGAGACACCACTGTACTGTCCTATAGTGCTAAAGCACTCTATGTGCTTTTTACAACATAATTATGCAAACAATAATTTACCTCCCAGAGAGCCAGGTACTCATTTTGCTGATTTCAGAAGGATAGAAGGATGGGTTGACTTTGAGCTGGCTACCTGAATCCGTCAGGATTGAACTCAGGTTGTAAGCAGAGGCTTAATCACTATGCCATGGGGCTCATGCCAGTTCTGACAAAAGCTGTGGAATCCAGCAGAAGCACACTTTTTTTATCTGCACCCACATCGTAACAGCCAAACAGACAGAAGGCAATGTGACTTGGAATGAAACTTGAGATGGTTACTTAGTGGGCAGCAGTCCTTTGTAGAAGAAAACAGCCATCCCAGTATCCTGGCCCCCAAGCTGCATTTTTGATGCTTTCTTAAGAAAATATATGGGTATGAAGGCTGGATAGTAAAGAAAGCTGATAGGAAAACATTGATTTGTTTAAAGCATAGTTCTGGAGGAAATTTTTTTTAAAATTTTAATTTATATGCCACCCACACTACCCAAAGGTCTCTGGGCGGCTTACAACAATTAAAATACAATACAATTTAGAACAATTAAAATACAACTAATATATATATATAAATTGTCATCGGACCCACAGCTAATATTATTTCAATTAAAAGCCTTCTGGAACAGGAAGGTTTTGACCTGGCGCCGAAATGTCATCAGCGTCAGTGCCAGATGAATCTCAGTCAGGAGGGCATTCCATAGTCTGGAATGGAGATAACCTGGACTGCCAGAAAGACAAATAGGTCTTAGATCATCTCAAGCCTGAACTGTCTCTGGAGGCAAAAATGATGAAACTGAGGCTGGAAAAGATAGTAATGCTGGGAAAGATGAAAGGCAGCAGGAAAAGAAGAAGAGCAAATATGAGATGGATTGACTAAAGGGGGTCACAGGCTTGAATCTACAGGAGTTGAACAGGACAGTTGAGGACAGGAAATTTTTGGAGATCTTTCATTCATAGGGTTGCCATGGGTTGATGGCACATAACAACAACAAAGAGCGTAACAGTGACCATTATGTTTCCTAGGAAAATTCTTTGCAGCAAAGATCTGATTTAATGTTTCTTTGTTGAAACACTCAACCAAAATGAATACTAAAAGACAGGAGCAGAAGTGTTTCTAGGACTTCGGTGCTAAAGATGATAAAGAGATCTGTGTACTGAAGCAGCTGGCCCTTTTGAGTACCTCTTGTTGGCTTAGACTTAAGGAGTGTATTCTGTTTACTTCTGCTGGATTTCTCACCAGCTTTCAATACTGTCAAAACAGTCATGTATAACAGTGGTTCCAAACGTTTTGGCCTCATGGCTCCCTTCATTTTCTGATCACTGGCCATGGCTCCCCTTGCTTGTAGGGGCCATCACAGCTCTTTCTCCCACCAGGAGCAAGATCTTGACCCCCGCCTTCCAACCATCCTATTCCCCCTCCCCCAATATCCCCAAGGGCCCACTTCCTTCCAGGACCTGATGCAGGAAACTCCGGAGGCTTCCTGGCAAGCATTTCTACTGGAGACCACAGAGATGGGGAAAAGTGAGACAGGCACACAGCCTCCACTTCCTGCTCCTGTAAGACATAGAGCTATGAACAGCTCCTCTGCAGCCTTCATAGCTCTATGTTCCATCCCTTTTTCCATGGCATCCTTGCCTGGTTTTCACGGCGTCTCTGGAGCCATGGTGCACAGGTTGGGAGCCCCTGATGCATAACATGCAGTCTTTATGTTATCCTTCTGTTCTGTCTCTGGGATAGGATTTGAATGCACTACAGTATTTCACAGTGGCTGTATGCCTTCCTGGAAATAGCATTGAAAGACCTGTTGGACATCATGGCCATTGAGTTGTGGTGTCCTTTGGGCTTCTGTTCTGTCCTCCATGCTATGATACATATACATGCAATTGTTGGGAAAGGATGTCTGGAATGCTCTTAGTCACCTTGTTCATATCTTTCAGGAGATGGATAAAGATTTTTCTTTTTAGACAGGCTTTTAACTACAGGGACATGGTGGCACTGTGGGCTAAACTGCCAACCTAGCAGTTCGAAAGCATGCAAATGGGAGTAGATAAATAGGGACCACCTCAGTGGGAAGCTAAACAGTGTTCCGGGTCTAAGTCGCGTTGGCCACGTGACAACTGAAACTGTCTTCGGACAAACGCTGGCTCTACGGCTTGGAAATGGGGATGAGCACCGCCCCTTAGAGTCAGACATGACTGACGAAATGTCAAGGGGAACCTTTACCTTTACCTTTAACTACTAATTGGTAAATGAAGAGTATTTGATTTTTTGGAATGCTCTACATTGTTATTGTTGTTTTGATATGCATTTTAACAAATTGTTTTAATATTATGGTACATTTAATTGTTTATAAAAATATAATAATTTGCTGTATTTTAAGTTGGCTTGTGTTTTAATCATTTGTGAGCTGCTCTGGGTCCCTTCAGTGGGAGAAAGGCAATATAAAAATGAAAATCAGTCAGTCAGTCAGTCAATCAATGTAAATATGTATCATATGTATGTTGTTTCTGTTCATGGGGTTTTCTTGGCAAAGATACTGGAGTGGCTTGCCAGTTCCTGCTCCAGATGGATCACGTTTAGTCAGAAATTTCCACTATGACCTGTCCGTCTTGGGTGTCCCTGCATGGCATAGCCCACAGCTTATCTGAATTACTCAAGCCCCTTCGCCAGGACAAGGCAGCAATCCGTGAACGGGTATTTCCAGGGAGTCTTCTCTTCTCATGAGATGGCCAGAGTCTCCAATACTTTGGCCATCTCATGAGAAAACCCCCTGGAAAAGAAGACCCTGATGTTGGGAAAGTGTGAAGGCAAGAGAAGAAGGGGACGACAGAGGACGAGATGGATGGACAGTGTCATTGAAGCTACCAACATGAATTTGACCAAACTCTGGGAGGCAGTGGAAGACAAGAGGGCCTGGTGTGCTCTGGTCCTTGGGGTCACGAAGAGTCGGACACGATTTTATAGCTAAACAGCAACAACATCATATGCATGTAGATTCTTTGTATAAACATTGCAAAAGCTATCAATAGGATATGTATTTGGATAAACATTAGAATGTGTTCCCAGTCTCTAGGAAAATCAGTTGTGTATAACATGCAGCCTTTACATGCAACTAGAAGTTGGGTCACAGTGCATTCGTACAGCTCTGTGTATTACGCTTCACATATTAAAGGCAGTTGAGGTGTGTTTGCTGTTCCCAAAGGAATCTGAAAAAAAAGAACAAGCACATTTATATAGAGTGCTGTGCCTTAGAAGAGTTACTATAGCATCCAAAACACAATTGCTTGAAATTAAGCCTAATTTATTTTATTGAGCTTGCTTCAAAATGCCTATGCTTGGAACTATGGTCTTAGGGAAAACACAAAAGAACTCCTGAATTTATTTATTTCTTTATCTGAAGTCACATTGTCTGAGTGCAATTTTATTGAAGACGTTTAGCAAATTTGCCTTTAAATCCCTTATTACCAATGCAAATCAATTAAGTAGTTGCTCATGGAAATGTAAATGAAACTGTTTATGTTCTCTTCTTACAGCATGTTTTTGTGTCTCGATAAGGAAGGCATTTGCTATGGCAGAGTAGTAATACAATGGAATGGCAAACTGAAACTATGAGAAGGCTTTCATTCCATGCTCGTATAGAATGACTCTAGCTGCTTATTTCAGCTGTCCTTTAGCCATGTCAGTCAAGTAGGTGACAGTAGCTATTTCTGTGTTTGCCAGGATGACTATGTGATCTTGCTCTGTTGTATGCTGGCTGGTTTAGAGGAAATATAAAAGCTGCAATTGAAGAGATTTTTCCCTCCACCAAAGAGTTAGATTTGTGAAAGCTTTTAAAATGCGTAGATCACAGATTGCTAATATGAGACCTATTTGTTGGTCTGAATTACGGTGATTAAGACATGCCAATGAAGACATACTAAGGTGAATGAATAAAGACTAAGAAATATAACGCATGAAATGCAGAAAGAAGGCAAAAATGTAGAATTCAATAACTTAATGAGAAGTGATAGGTACAGCCTGTTACCGCTAATTATTGGATGTAAAATAAATGAGAAAAAAAGTACAGGAAGAAAAAGCATTTCTCGGTCGGTGTATCTTGGATGGGAGTACGGTCCTCCATTTGAAGGCTTGCCACGCACCCACACTCACACAACCTCATTAGTTTCCCAGGCCCAGCAGGGATATGAACCTCAGTCTTCTGATTTCTGGGAAAGTGTGAAGGCAAGAGGAGAGGGGGACTACAGAGGACGAGATGGCTGGACAATGTTATCGAAGCAACCAACATGAATTTGACACAACTCCGGGAGGCAGTGGAAGACAGCAGGGCCTGGCGTGCTCTGGTCCAGTGGTTCTTAAGCTTGGGTAACCCAGTGTTCTTGAGCTGCAATTCCTAGAAGCCCAACCAGCATAGCTGGTGGAGAAGGCTTCTGGGAATTGCAGTCCAAGTACACCTGGGTTACCCAAGGTTAAAAACCACTGCTCTGGTCCATGGGGTCACAAAGAGTAAGACATGACTAAACGACTAAACAACAACTTCTGATTCTGCATCTGACACTCTTATGTACTACACCACAGTTTGAGGAGGGGCAGAGGGCCTTTGTCACAGAACACCTTCCCTCCAAAAAAACTCATCTGGTACCTTTGCTGAAGTTTTTCCCACAGCAGTGGAATACTTTTCTGTATTCTCAGGGCTTTTAGCACAATTCTAACACTTTTGTTATGTATGTTATCTGCTGTCAAGGCACATCCAATTTATAGTGACACTAACGGGCAGTTCCAGACGACTGAGATATTTAAGGAGTGGTTTTACCACTGGCCACCCCACAAAGGAGTTACAATGGCTGAACAAGAATTCAAACCCAGGTCTCCTGAGTCTTAGTCAATCACTCCATCAACGGTACCAAATTGGATATTGATACTTTTAAAATCATTTAAATATTAGCACTTCATCTCTGCTTTTAGGGTGGCTGAAATGTATTTGATTTACTTTATCTCTTTATTAGGTTATTTTATCTTTCTGTGATCCAGATATTTTCTATATTCTAGTTTCTGCTTCTTTGATTTTTGGTTTATATTTTGAGAGGGTTTTTTTAAATAATTATTTTAACTGTAGTAAAAAAGTAAATCAGTTGTAGTATGTTGTCCAGATAACCAGGACAACTGGATCTTCCTTCTTTGTTCATATTAGAAGCACCACACTAGAATTAATAAATATATCAGATGATTTTCACCTAAGAACATACTGTACAACATCAAGCGCATTTAGGACATCTAACATAAACTCTTCCATGATACATATTGAGGGGCACAGACTGCCAGCCTATTCTTCTCTGCACTCAGAAAGAGATGTATCAGTGCAGAAATTCCATGTTCTTAGGGAGAGGAGGACTAGATTTTTCTGGGGTTCCATCTGTGTTAAGATCTGGATAGTTCTTTCCACATTGTAGACCTGGCTTTCTTTACTGTTTCCTCAAGAGTCGCAGATTGTCTGGAAAAGCTTCTTTTGATTTTTAATCTGGGAGGGTTGGAACATTAGTGGAAGGGTGGGTATGCATTTGATCTAGCTGCTTTGAGTCTTCCATTGTTAGCTTTTACCTCTCTGTGTCTGCCACTGGGTGCAATGCCTGCCTGGTAGCTGATTTTAAAGCAAAGTAAAGTGTGGTGTTTATATACGACCCCCATAGTGCTTAAAGCATTCTTTGGGCAGTTTATAATTTAATTATGCAGGCTACACATTGCTCCCTTCCCCACAAACTGGGTACTCAGATGGATGGAAGGTTGTGTCAACCTTGAGATGGCTACCTGAGCCCACTGGGATCAAATTCAGGTGGTGAGCAGAGTCCTGACTGCATTACTGCAGTACTGTGCCATGAGGATCTATATCAATAAGAGTTGGCTTTCATCATCCATCCAATAATGATTCTACAACTTTAATTAGCTAAAATCCTGTTGCTAAGCATCATAAGTGGTGATTAGAATAGACCCACTGAATCACTGGTTGGTTGGTTTGAGGCATTTTTTATGGTTAACAGCAAATCCTCTTCCAAACATTCCTTCCAGCTGATAACTCAGTCCAGTGATCTTCTGGGTCTCGAAGAACTTGCTGGTGGGATGAGTTTTCATGCCGATGATTTGACTGAAAGTTCATTGCATTCTAATCAAGAAACTAGCTTAAAAGAAGTACACAAATCAAATAATTAAAGCTGGGGTTTATATAGACTTGTCTCATTTTATTGGTTACATTTAAGTTTAGGTTTAACTAAAGTAGGTTAGATCAGGAGTTTACTTTTTACAGGTAGAAGCGTTCCCTTCATTCACACCTGAGGAAGAGGGTAAGAGATGCATTTTTAACTAATTCCCCTGTCAGTTTCCTGCCTCATCTATAGCCCTGCCTATAACTACTGTTCCTTCTCTCCCTGGAGTCTAGAAGAGAGGGAGTGATCCTGGTGATTCAGGAATGAGGGGATCAGTTCATTCATGGCATTTTGGTTCTTCAGACCTTGTGGCCTTCTCAATAAGCCATTATCCAGATGTGGTCTTGGGAAGGCTGTCAGCTTCTGCTGATTTTCCCCTGGCCTATGCCAGCATAGGGCCAGCAATCAAATAACTCCTTCCTTCAAAATCTTTTCCAGTTCTGGGTTGTCCCTCCTAGGAAAATGGTGGAACATGAACTGTTTCCATGAATAACCTATTTGAGATAATATCTGTACAGGTGCAGGGTAACTGCACCAGATGTTGATATTCTTGTTAAAATATTAAATACTTTGTAGGGAGCCACTGAGTTAACTTACTATAAGATGGTTTTCCTTATTTTGTGTTTTTTGGTGTCATTAATCTTTATGACACCATTTTTTCCACTGAGAAACTGTCACATTCTTTTTTAGGTATATGAAAACTGAAAATGATATTTAAAACAAGAGGGTCTCTCTTAAGAGCTTTTGGGTGGATAAAGTTTAGATTTGGCACAGAACTTGCTGACATTATTTAAAAAATGGATTTTGTATTGGACTGGGAAGCACAACGTATTTTTCTCCATACATGGTAAAGAACATTGTACATTAAAATTGTTCTGCATGAATAGGAAAATGTGATAGAAAACATGTGGGATTTTGCAGCTTTTGGATTAAAAAAAAGGTCCCAATCCATCAGGGCCCTTATGCAAACTGATAACCATAGTAAATTCATAGGAAGGTAATAAATAGTAGTGTTTTCAATGCAGAATGCCTACTTTTATCTTTTGTTCATTTCAGTACAGTGACCTCTATAAGCAAATGCAAGGCTGTTTCTCAAGCCTTATGTAATGTATCTGATAGAGTAGGTTAGCATGAATGCAAAATCTGTGATGTTCTGCTGTGACTGGAGTACAGATCATACCGGGTTTGATAGTCGACCTTGCATTGTCTGTATACAGCATCATCTTACATTTCTCATTCTGTGTTATTATGAGTTCTAATTTCATATACATATCATTTCAAAAAGAGGTCAAGCAGAAAGAAGAGGGTTCATCCTCCATTTGTGCTTTTATGCAAAGCAAATGCTTTCAACACCAAGGCATCTATTTGTCCTTGAGTTTGGAGAACGACACATCTTTTTAAATCAATCTGAATCTACACAGAGAGGTATCTGTTCTTTTTTCCTGAAATGTCTAATTTCCCGGGACCTTTAACTTTGTGTCTTTCTTATCCGGTCCTTCCTGTTTTTCTATATGTGGTTACTTTAAAACATAATCCTGCAGGGAAAAAAAAGTTGTTTATTGTCAGCCATATGTTTTACTGTGCCCAGTGCCTTTTTGGAAATATTATTTGAAAGAAACGTCATTACATTCAAAATTTCCGGGACAGTATCAGTATTGGTATTATAATTCTGTAAAACTGCAGTCATGGGCAAATGACCTCGGAGTCAGTGAATTTGGACTTAGTGAGATTTATTTCCAAGTAAATATGCATGTTCTTCCATTGTTCATTTCTCAGCTCAGCCATATTGCTAAAGAATAGATAGCAAATGTCTTTACAGTGTTTTGTCTTGGGAAGATTGTTATCTGGAACAACCATTAGAAGTGAAAGGGCTTTTGGTGGAGTCATCATGTTTTTGACTTCCCATACACCACCTATGGATGTTCTTAGTCACTTTTGATTTAACTGCAAAATTACAAATTGGGAATTCTTTTCTCTTTAGGTCCTCCTGGGAAACGAGGTAAGCGAGGAAGAAGAGGAGAGATTGGTAAGTTTTTTGAGTCAGATGTAAAAACTTTTCATTTCTTTGTGCACTTCCTTAGCACCTGGTTCATTTTGTGAACGAATGCTTGCCAGTAGTTTGAGTTATTGATGCTTATGTTTGTAGGTAACCGCTAGGGGCTCAGTGAGGGTGGGGAAATTTGGAGGGGAAAAAGTAGAGGAAAACATAATGACTAGAGTTCAGAGTAGCTGAAAGCAGAAATCCTCTTTTGCTCAGGCTATTTCTGACTTAATAGAGCATCAGTGTGTGAGAAAAATATAAATTCAGAAACTTTGTATTTGCACAAGCTTTTGATGAAGAGTTAGTATTTGCACATGGTATTTTAATGCTTGATTGCATCCCACACCTTTCCTTTTGACAAAGGTCAACACCCCCCCCAAGGATTCTCCTCTATACATCATGGTACTATGCTTGCTATGAAGCCACTTCGTAACTTATTAACTCATAACCCATTAGTGCCTCTCTATGAGTGTGGTGGAACCTTCTTCCTCTTCCCTCTACGACACAACTCTCCATGCTACTTAAAACTGCAAAGGGTGTCCTCAACTCTTGGAGCAGGCTTGGAGGTGGGGGATGTAGAGCGAGGAGAACTTCCCTTTTCCATTTCTGATGGTGCAGATAGTTCATCTGAGGAACTACCCTGCTGGATACTGGCTAAAGCAGCTTTTATATAAAATGATACACTATGGTTTAGCATCAAGTGGAGGAGCACCTAGGAGGCCATGGATTCATGTAGCCTTCTTGCTCAGGACTGGCTGCAAGAAGAAGTTTTAAAACCTTTGCTTCCAGTTCAGATTAACCACAATTTGTCATGATACCAGAACCTGGAAATAATTTAGGGATGGATTTTTTTTAAAGATTTCTTGGACTGCAACCATAATTCTCCATTCTGGGAGTTTTCCAGACAGACAGATACCTACAATTGTAATCAAAATTATTTAACCCCCACCATTGCAAATAAGGTTTCTTGTCAAAATCTACAGACTTTTAGCTGTTTGCAGTGAACAAATCAAACAAAAGCAATTGGCATAGCTCAACACATCAAATGCTTCAAGTGGTTTCCCCAAATTCAACTGAAAATACAACTTTTAATGCATCCTGCAGTCTCAGAATTATTCAACCCCTTCATGGCAAGCATCTTAGCTCACTTTTGCTGTTATGACCACAAACAAGATGCATAGGCAGATACCAGCTTCTGGCAGCATTCCTGAGGAATCTTAGCCCATTCCTCATGACCAATGGCCTGCAGTTCAGTAATATTCTTGGGTTCGAGTGCTGCAACTGCCTTCTTCAAATCCCACTAGAGATTTTCTATGGGATTCAAGTCAGGAAACTGTGATGGTCACTGTAGAATCTTCCAGGGCTTCTTCTGCAATGAACCCTTCGTGGAACTTGAGGAATGCTTGGGATCATTGTCCTTTTGAAAAGTCCAACAATGCCCAAGCTTCAGCTTCCTCATAGACAGCATCACATTTGATCCTAGGATTTCATGATAATTCAATGAATCCATCTTGCCTTCCACACTGCAGGTTTCCACTGACAGAGGATGCAAAGCAGCCTCAGAGCATCACCAAGTCACCACCATGTCTTAACTGTAGACAGAACGTATGCTTCATTCTTCTTCCTCCACACATACCATTGATCCATTGGGCTGAAAAGTTACGGTTTTGTTTCACTGCTCCACAGAACAGAATCCCAACACTTCTGTGGCTTATTTATATGATTTTGAATATATTGGAGCTGACTTTTCTTTTGCTTTTGGGTCAGTAGTGGTGTATGTCTTGGAGTTCCGGCATGGAAACCTTTTGCGTTTAGTATGCGCCTTATTATGAAAATTGAAACCTCAGTGCCTGTTGCCACAAAGTCTTGCTGCAGGGTTTTTGCAGTCACTCAAGGGTTTTTCTTGACTTGCCTTCTCAGAAATCTGGCTGTAGGCATTGATAGCTTCCTTTTTCTGCCTTGTCCAGGTAGTGTAGCCACTGTTTCTTTTAACTTCGAACTTGCAAACTATGCTTCCAACAGTGTCTCTAGGAACATTCAGTGCTTCCCTATCTTCTTGTATCCTGTTCCTTGCTTGTGAAGGACAATTAAGTCTTCTCTTAACTTCTTGGACCATTCTTTTGATTTGGCCATATTTCTAACATGCAGTCAAACATAACACTCACCAAACCCCTGGCCAGTTCAGGTATTTCATGTGTTCCAGCTGAAACACACCTGGTGCAACTAATGAAGCCCTTGTTTAGTTGCATCATGTATGCTTGAGACAACACCTGTTTTGCATGTTTGGGCTGCTGTGAGGGATTCTATTTAAGTGATTGAATAATTTTGGACTGTAGAATTCATTAAGAGTTGCATTTTCAGTTGAATTTAGAGAAACCAATTGAAGCATTTGGTGTGTTGAGCTATTTTGCTTTTGTTTGATTTGTTCATTGCAAACAGCTGAAACTCTGTAAATTTTGACAATAAACCTGATTTGCAATGGCGGTTGAATAATTTTGATTGCTACTGTAAATGTGGGTCACCTGGGACAAAGACCTTAATTGGAAGGCTTTGAGGTTGAACTAGGATTAGCTCCTCCCAAGCTTCATGTTCCTGCCCTAGTGCTAGCTGGAAGCTTTCTTTCTGAACAGGAAGCTAAGAAGTGCTAGGCTCAGCCTCAAACCTTCCAGTTGAATCCTTTTCTCCAGGTGAGCCACATTTATGTATCTATCTGTTGGGTAGAACTTCCAAAAGGGAGAACAGTATTTTAGTAGCCAACAAATGATATAAACATGTTAAATTTGTTAAAAAGGAAACAGATTTTCTTTCTGTTAGAAAAACGCTTTTTATCTTAATACTGTATTTTCTGTAGGACCACTTACCAGCATCAAGAAATTACTTTAGTTAACTACTCAATAAAACCACATTGTTAAAAATACAAACCTAATTATATTTAAAGCAAACTTCAAGGGCAGCTGCTGTTGTTATATTGCCCCTTTTCAATGTGCTTGAGTCAGAAGAAAAAGGGAAACATAAAAGCTAATGAAAAGCCATTGAGTTGATGACTACAGCTGCTCCTCTTAATAAGCCTTAACGAAATATTAGATGTGGTTTGCAGACCTTTGATAATATTCACAAGAACAGTTGTACAAAAACCTTTGACTGTAAATAATTGGAAAAATGTGCCAATAGTGCTTCACAAGCAGTGACATTTTTTAACAGGGAGCATTTTGTAAGTAGGTCTTGAATGGAGGAAGTGATAAAAGAAAGTTTGGTGTAGTTATGTGATTAATTGCACTTGCCTGCCTCAAGAAGAGCAGAAGGCCAAAAATATAGGCAGTTCTGCTTTGCTGCTAAGTTGAATGTGAAGAAAAAGAAAAGAAAAGGGGGATTGGAGCATTATCTTAAGTCTAGTTACAAACTAGGTAGATAACTGTGAAAGAAGTATGTGCATACAAGATATTTTGCACCATTACTATGAAATAGCTTGACAAAGTAATGATACGTCATATTTCTTGAGAGGAATGAGAATCTCATGGATAGTAGTGCCATCAAATATAAGATGTATGGTTATGACCAACAGTGACCATATTTGGATATTGTATAATTGTCCAACTTTCATAACCTTATAGATGTATTCATCTTTCTTTTTCTCTGTTTTCTTTTCATAGGGCCTCCTGTAAGTACAACTGCTACGCTTCTGGATCTTCTGTATTATCAAGAATGGGGCAGAAAGTATTTTTAACATCTGGTAAAATGGCTCATACTTTAAAGATATCAGTCCCATCAAAACAGACATTTGTATTCATTACTAAAATGTGTTTTAAAACTCAGCTGATTTTTCAGAACTCATTTTTCCTTTTTAAAAAAAGATAACACTTCGAGGTAAATATTTTACATAACTATGAGGCATAATGTTTTCGAATAGAACAAAAGTTAAGTGTTTTGATGTTGGTTCCTATGCCAACAAGTATCTGTTTGGTATTGCTTTAGCCCGGTTCAAAAGAGCTATTAATTCTTTTTCTTTTCTTTTCTGGTGTTAGATTTAACTTACACTTTTCTTGCAAAGTTTGGAAAAGTTACTTTTTGTGCTACAATTCTCAGAATCCATTAGCAAGCATAACTAAAAGTAAAAAAGTAACATCCAACTTCTGATTCTTATTACATGTGAAATACATCCATTTGCAGAAAAGCCTAATTTTGGTAATCAGAAGGTAAAATCAGTATCATAGTCATGTTCCTTGAAATGGGAATATGGTGCACAGCTCCATCATGGAAGTGGAATTTGCAGTGCAGACTGTTGGACTCTTGCTTGCTTGCTTCCTTTTGCTTGTTTCTGTTTAATTACCAGCGCTTTCTTGGGGCAAATCTGTATATTATAGAAGGCTTTCCTTCAAAAGCAGAAGTCCATTAGTATCCCAAAAACATCATGCAAGCAGACCTTTATCACTGTGCTATCAATACCTCCAAGCAAAGCTTGTAATTACCTTCCAGTGATAAATCACAAAGCAAAAGGAAGCTGATGTACAACCTGGGCGGGGGGCGGGGGGGATGAAAACTGCTGGCCAAGTTAGTTAGATGTTTCCAGCACTTTTAAAAATCCTATCTTCTAGCAGTGTGTTGCAATGTGTAGTTATGTTCTGAGAGATTGTGCAGTGAAAGGAGTGTGGATCATATGATAGCTACCATGTACCTTATCCTCCCTCCCAGATGTAAAACGTGACAGAAGGAGATGAATAGAGTTGAGAAGGAGAATGTTCACTTTGATTATCTTATCTAAAAGCCCCACAAGATCTAGAACCTTCACTGGCAAACCATTGTACGATCCAGTTCCAGACCTAAGCATATAGTATTAAGAACTTTCAGGTTCTTCAAATTGCTCGTAGCAAAGTTCAACAGACTGCCAGGTGATGTTCTAACAATTATTGGCTTCAGCTCTGCTGTCAGATACAGACAGCAGCGGACACAGGTAACTTCAAGGGAATTTATGACAGTATCAAGCAGGCTTTAAGTCCAATGCAGAAGAAATCTGCTCCTTTGAAGGCTGCTACAGGCGTGATCATCCAGGACCAAGTACAGCAGATGGAATGATGGGTGCAGCACTACTCTGAGCTATATTCTAGAGGGAACGTAGTAACCAAAGAGGCATTAAATAACATTGAGTGCCTGCCTGTCTTGGAAGAGTTGGATAACGAACCAACTTTAGCAGAAATAAAAGCGGCCTTGGATTCCCTCATCTCCAGCAAGGCACCTGGGAAGGATAACATCCCTGTTGTAGTGCTGAAGTGCTGCAAAGAGATCATCACCACTGAACTGTATGAAATCTTTTGTCTTTGCTGGAGGGAAGGTGGAGTACCACAGGACATGAAGGTTGCAAACATTGTCACATTGTATAAGAAGAAAAGAGACAGGGGCGACTACAATAACTACTGTGGCATCTCTCTTCTCAGCATTGTAGGGAAGCTGCTTGCCCGTATTGTGCTTAAGAGGCTCCAGGTGCTTGCAGACAGAGTCTATCCAAAATCACAGTGTGGATTTCGAGCTAAGAGATCCACCACTGACATGGTATTTTCCCTCAGACAGTTGCAGGAGAAATGTAGGGAACAATGACAGCCATTCTTTGTGGCGTTTATAGATCTTACAAAGGCCTTTGATTTGGTTAGCAGGAATGGCCTTTTTAAAATCCTTCCCAAGATTGGATGTCCACCTCAGCTCCTTAACATCATCAGGTCCTTTCACGAGGAAATGAAGGGCACTGTAGTTTTTGATGGCTCAACATCAGATCCCTTTGACATCCGAAGCGGAGTGAAACAGGGCTGTGTCCTCGCACCAACTCTGTTTGGATTTTTTTTTTTCTATCATGCTGAAGCACGCTTTTGGAACCGCAACAGAAGGTGTCTTATCTCCAGACTAGATCAGATGGAAAGCTCTTTAATCTCTCTAGATTGAGAGCAAAGACCAAAGTCCATCTGAAATGCGTGTGGAACTTCCTCTTTGCCGATGATGCAACTATTGTTGCCCATTCTGCTGAAGACCTCCAACAACTTTTGAATCATTTTAGCAAGGCCTGCCAAGATTTTGGATTAACAATCATCCTGAAGAAAACACGAGTTATAGGCCAGGGCGTGAACTCATCTCCCTCTATTACCATCTTTACACAAGAATTGGAGGTTGTTCATGATTTCATGTACCTTGGCTCAACGACCTCTGACACACTCGCTCTAGATGTTGAGTTGGATAAATGCATTGGCAAAGCAGCTGCCATGTTCTCTAGACTCACAAAGAGCGTATGGCTTAATAAGAAGCTGACAGCATATACCAAGATCTAGGTCTATAGAGCTTCTGTCCTGTACCGTAGTGAGTGCTGAACCCTTTGTGCACGGCAGGAGAGGAAGTTGAACATGTTCCATATGTGCTGTCTCTGACACATTTTTGGCATCACCTGGCAGGACAAAGTTCCAAATAAGTGTAGTCCTGGAACAAGCTGGAATTGTTAGCATGTATACATTACTGATGTGATGGTGCTGTGGGTTAAACTGCAGAAGCCTCTGTGCTCCAAGGTCAGAAGACCAGGCGTCATAAGATCGAATCCATGTGACGGAGTGCGCTCCCATTACTTGTCCCAGCTCCTGCCAACCTAGCCGTTCAAAAGCATGTAAAAATGTGAGTAGATGAATAGGTACCACCTAGTCGCGTTGGCCACATGACCACGGAAACTGTGTTTGGACAAATGCTGGCGCTGTGGCTTGGAGGCAGGGATGAGCACTGCCCCCTAGAGTCAGACACGATTGGACTAAATGTCAAGGAGAACCTTTAACTTTACCTTATATATTACTGAAACAGCAATGTCTACGTTGGCTTGGGTATGTTATGAGAATGGCTGATGGTAGGATTCCCAAAGATCTCCTGTATGGAGAATTAGCGCAGGGAAAGTGCCCCAGAGGGAGACCACAGCTGTGTTAGAAGGATATCTGCAAGCGGGATCTGAAGGCCTTAGGAATGGACCTCAACAGATGGGAAACCTTGACATCTGAGTGTTCAGCCTGGAGGCAGACGGTGCAGCATGGCCTCTCCCAATTTGAAGAGACACTTGTTCAGCAGGCTGAGGCAAAGAGGGAGTCCCAAAACCAGCAAAATCAGGGAGTTGGACAGGGGATGGATTGTATTTGTCTTCAGTGTTGAAGGGATTGTCACTCTTGAACTGGCCTTCTCAGCCACACTAGACGCTGTTCGAAGATCTCTATTCAGAGTACTTTACCATAGTCTCTTGAGACTGAAGGATGCCTACCTGACCTAAGCATATAGTATTAAGAATGAACATGGTTTATTTAAAGCCAATTGTTACATTTTAGATCTTTACTTTACTGAAAAAGGATGAAGCGAAGATAAGGTTGTTACTGTTATTATTTTAGTATGACAGTATTAATGAAAATTGCTTGGAGGTTTCATTACCTGAATTTCTTACCCAAAGGGTTTTAGTACAGTAAAGAACACTGTTACTATGGGAACCTCCTGCTTCATGTGGAAGATCCTGCGCACTTTCTGTATGACTAAATGCCATACTTTCCTCTTTTTAAAAACAAAGGGATGTTGGCATAGGCAGTGGGCAGAGCAGTGAGAAGTAAATTGGTTTTCGTACATCACGTTTACAGTGAGTGATATGACCTATCTTCCAAATGTCCAATCAATAGAAAAATCAGCCTACCATATTAGAATCTTTGGCTCATATGCATTAACAGTAGTTGTGATGTATTTGGCCCAAGATACATATCCTGAAATAATTTCAGGTAATTTTTCCCCTTCCTTATTTCTCTTTGTAGTCAATATCTACATTTACCGTGGTTTCTCTATAGTTATTTCTAATACATGGCCAAAGTGTCCAGCTTAGTTTTCTTTCTCTCATCTGCAGAGCACCTGCTGCAACTGGAATTCCACATAGCAGAGTACGTATCTGTGTGTGGGCTGAACATGGCATATTGTGGACTTTGGTTGACCTCTGTCCATTATTCTACAATCCTGTTTAGCTGAACCTGGGTTACTACAGGTGCTTTGCATATGTGCATGAAATCATTGAAGCATTTGGTAATAGTCTTTAAGATAACATCTTGAGTGAAAGAGTATGGCTTCCTTCTTTTTTTCTTTCTGTTTATTTATAAGCAAAGAATGTCTTAGGTTAATAAATTACAGTCATACATGTTTACCTGACATACTTTGGAGGTGACAAATACAGGATTATTGCAGTCTTTTAATATTTCAGAATAATAGAACTTAATTATATGGCACAAAATATCTTTACAAATAAACATTTAATACTTGCTATAATATTTGGAATTTCAGACTTTGGTGTCACCTTTTTGCAGTTCTTAGTGGATGATTTTTAAATGTACATTATGGGTGTACTTCTAGACATTGCAGAAGTATGGATGAACTCCTGTTCATAGTATAAGCCAAGGGATAACTTTCCATCCCTGGTAAACAGAGCAACTGTTGCGCAATTCTTGGGGGTGCTTATGCACCAAGCTTTTGTTCAGACAAGTCCTCAAGAACTGTGGCAGTGAGATTTTGTTTACCATGAAGGAATGGATGGAAAGATACACTTTGGCTTACAGTACAATCAGGATTACAGTACAGAAGGGAAACAAAATGCAAGGGAGATAGGGAAAATTACTTAAAATTGAATGCAGACTTCCAAAGAATAGCAAGGAGAGACAAGAGGGCCTTCTTAAATGAACAGTGTAAGAAATAGAGGAAAATATGAGAAAGGAAAAAACCAGAGCCCAGTTCAAGAAAACTGGAGATATTAAAGGAATCTTTTGTGCAAAGATGGACATGATAAAAGACAAAAATGGCAGGGACCTCACAGATGTAGAAGACATCAAGAAGAGGTGGCAAGAATACACAGAGGAATTATACCAGAAAGATCTGGATGTCCCGCACAACCCAGATAGTGTGGTTGCTGACCTTGAGCCAGACATCCTGGAGAGTGAAGTCAAGTGGGTCTTAGAAAGTATGGCTAACAACAAGCCCAGTGGAGGTGATGTGATTCCAGTTGAACTATTTAAAATCTTAAAAGAAGATGCTGTTAAGGTACTACACACAATATGTCAGGAATTTTGGAAAACTCAACAGTGGCCAGAGGACTGGAAAAGATCACTCTACATCCCAATCCCGAAGAAAGGTGGTGCCAAAGAATGATCCAACTACCGTACAATTGCACTCATTTCACACACTAGCAAGGTTATGCTGAAAATCTTACAAGGTAGGCTTCAGCAGTATGTGGACCGAGAACTCCCAGATGTCCAAGCTGGATTTTGAAGGGGCAGAGGAACTAGAGACCAAATTGCTAACATGTACTGGGTTATGGAGAAAGCCAGAGAGTTCCAGAAAAACATCTACTTCTGCTTCATTGACTTCGCTGAAGTCTTTGACTGTGTGGACCACAGCAAACTATGGCAAGTTCTTAAAGAAATGGGAGTGCCTGACCACCTTATCTATCTCCTGAGAAATCTATACGTGAGACAGGAAGCAACAGTTAGAACTGGATATGGAACAACTGATTGGTTCAAAATCAGGAAAGAAGTACGACAAGGCTGTATATTGTCCCCTGGCTTATTTAATTTACGTGCAGAATACATCATGCAAAATGCCGGACTGGATGAATTAAGGTTGCCGGAAGAAATATCAACAACCACCTATGTGCAGATGATACCACTCTGATTGCAGAAAGTGAGGAGGAATTAAAGAACCTCTTAATAAGGGTGAAAGAGGAGAGTGCCAAAAACGGTCTGAAGCTCAACATAAAAAACAAAACAAAACAAAACAAAAAACGAAGATCATGGCCACTGGTCCCATCACCTCCTGGGAAATAGAAGGGGAAAATATGGAGTCAGTGACAGATTTTACTTTCTTGGGCTCCATGATCACTGCAGATGGTGACAGCAGCCACAAAATTAAAATACGCCTGCTTTTTGGGAGGAAAGCAGTGACAAATCTAGACAATATCTTAAAAAGCAGAGACATCACCTTGACGACAAAAGTCCACATAGTCAAAGCTATGGTTTTTCCAGTAGCGATGTATGGCAAGTGGGACAATAAAGAAGAATTGATGCTTTTGGATTGTGGTGCTGGAGGAGACTCTTCAGAGTTCCCTGGACTGTAAAGAGAACAAACCTATCCATTTTGAAGGAAATGAACCCTGAGTGCTCACTGGAAGGACACATCCTGAAGCTGTGGCTCCAATACTTTGGCCATCTCATGAGAAGAGAAGCCTCCGTGGAAAAGACCCTGATGCTGGGAAAGTGTGAAGGCAAGAGGAGAAGGGGATGATAGAGGATGAGATGGTTGGACAGTTTCATTGAAGCTACCAACATGAATTCGTGAAGGCTTTAATGGCCGGGATCTAATGGTTGTTGTGGGTTTTTCAGGCTCTTTGGCCATGTTCTGAAGGTTGTTCTTCCTAACATTTCGCCAGTCTCTGTGGCCGGCATCTTCAGAGGACAGCACTCTGTGTTCTGGTGTAGTTTGCTTGGGAGTTGAGTATTTATGGCTGTGAGATAGGCTTTTGTCCTTTTCAGGAGATGGGTGATTAATGTGTCTTGTTGTGGGTGTATTGTTGTGATAAAGAGGAGAGATTATCTGTCACTGTGACGGTGACAGATAATCCTGAAAAGGACAAAAGCCTATTTCACAGCCATAAATACTCAACTCCCAAGCAAACTACACCAGAGCACAGAGTGCTGTCCTCTGAAGATGCCGGCCACAGAGACTGGTGAAATGTTAGGAAGAGCAACCTTCAGAACACGGCCAAAGAGCCTGAAAAACCCACAACAACCACTATCAACATGAATTTGACCAAACTCTGGGAGGCAGTGGAAGACAGGAGGGCCTGGCATGCTCTGGTCCATGGGGTCACAAAGAGTCGGATACGACTTGACTAAACAAGAACAACAAAAACAATCGGGTTGCAGCTTATATCAGTTCATATCAGTTCAACTTGCACTTATAACACTGTTCTACAGCCAAAATGCTTCCGAAATAAATGTAGCCAAACTTTTCTAATTTTGGTCACCGAAAATTAAAATGATGCTTAAAATTGTTGATTGGCTCTAGTTTTCCAGATATGCTGTTGGGTCAGTATAAAGGACCCTTGAGATGGGAATGGCAGAGGATAAGTCAGTTATAAAGGGAAGGGATCTCAACGAGAAATGACTAAAATACAACTTTGACTAGATCTATGAATAAGTTTTTGACTGAGTTTGGATAGTAGTTGCTTTCTAGGCAGAACAGTTTTAGCCTGCAACAACATCAATGGTGTGATGGCAGGCTTCAGCATTGTTCACAGTTCAGATCAGTGGAGACTGTTCATTGATTCATCAAAGAAGATCCTTAAAGTTATTTTACTGCATAATGCCAATGTTCTGCCATAATTTCCAGTTGGTCATGCAGTTCATATGAAGGAAACTTATGAAAACATGAAACAACTTTTCAGATGTATACACTATGACCAACATCAGTGGCAGCTTTGTGGCAATGTAAAGGCTGTTGCTCTCTTGCTTGGTCTGCAGACTGGGTACACAAAGTACTGTTGTTTTCTCTGCAAATGGGATTGTTGGGCAACAGAGTCCCATACATCAAGATAGATTGGCCATTCCGACAGTCCTTGGAACCTAGGAGGAAAAGTGTTGAGCATCCACCATTTGTTGAATCAAGGAAGCTTTTGCTACCACCTTTACATACCAAGCTGGGTTTGATGAAGAACTCTTGTCAAGGCCATGGACAAAACACAGGCAGCTCTCAAGTACCTCCGTGGAATATTTCCAATGTTAGGTGAAGCTAAGACAAAGGAAGGTGTGTTTGCCGGTCCTCAGGTTTGTGAACTTCTTTGCAATGATGCATTTGACTGTGCATTATGTAGCAAGGAAAAGATGGCATGGAAAGCCTTCTAGTTAGTGGCAATAAATATTCTCAGAAACAACAAGGCAGGCAACTACAGGTTGCTGATGGAAAACCTCCTCAAGGCATACAAAAGCGTTGGTTGCATCATGTCACTAAAGGTATATTTTTGGCACTCTCATCTTGATTTTTTTCCCCCACTGTAATACAAAGCAGTGAAGGACGAGTATGGTGAGCAGTTTCACCAGGACATTGCAGCAATGGAGAAATGCTATCAGGGCAAATGGAGCCTGCCCATTAATGCATGCAGACTGATGGTGGAAAGTGACAAGAGATGCACCATTTAATAAATACAAGAGACAACCCAAGAAAAGCTGAGTACACACTGTATAGGATTAAACTACTGTATGTACATAATAGTTTTTTGCCTTTGGTTTCGTAATATGTTTTATTTATGTAACCCTTTTGCTGATTTTTAAATTGTTACGTAAACATGATAAATGAATATTATCACATAAAGCAACCATAAACACATGAAAAGACCAAGGTTTACAATTTATGATAAAAATTCTACTATCTACACAATATACATAAGTGTAAAATGTAAGAACTTAAATATCTTGGAAACAGTAGCCAATCAGTTGTTTTAATTGTCATATTTGAATTCAGCACATCCAAATACATAATATATAGCACATTTTACCTCTGAAGCAGACAATGTATAAAAAAATGTAAACCAGTGTAATGAATCTGGCCCTTGCTGCTAAATTGAATAAACAAAAAAAATTACTTCTTAGTGGAAGTAACAGGCTTCTTTTTGCTTTTGAAATTTTCACCCATATCACCACAGATTAATTTGAAGAGACAGGACAAGGGAGAGTGGGCTGATAGTCTTTTTCACAGAATTAAAATCCTGTTTTTACTTATGTACACACAAGTCCCATTGAAACCACTGCAAGCAAAATAACTATGCATTTGCCTAACAGCCTCTGTGAATTCAACAAGACTTATTGATAAATGAATATTCATATGATCTGATAGTATATTCAGTAGCCTTGAGTTGAAGGAAACCTTGAATTTCAATAGTTCTTGTGTTCTCTTTTATGTAAAGTAGTGTAACCATTTGTAAAAAAAAAAGTAGAGATAGAATGTTGCATTTCCTGTTTATGTACTGTATGTGTATAGTGTCACATATCATTCGGTGTCTGCCTAACGAATACCATTCCATCTCATTCAACCAGGGTCAACCAGGGCGAAATGGCTACCGGGTAACCATCCCATCATATATTTATCAAATGCATGCATTACGTTCAAACTATTATTTCTTCGCTATCTTTATGTCTGTCTTGGCTGAATACTTTCCTATAACTTGCAGAACTTCACACTTCCCTGGTGTTTTGTGTTGAATTGTACTTCACTTAGCAGATCGATGCAAGACCTAGCAGATCTTGATGCAAGACTAATTCCACAGTATACACTTGGAAGACAATATCACCATTGTGTGCATTTCTGTTTATTGAACTGGCACATTCTTGAACAGAGACATCATTTTCCCATCATAATTTAAAACACTGCTTAAAGTGCATCCATCTTACATATCAGTTTTCTTTATTCAAATATCATTTTGTTTTATTATTCAGTTCCTTGTGTAGGATTTTACTAGGAAAAAAGTCCCAAGTTAATTCTGTGCACCAACTGCAGAGTTAACTGCACTCGTACTTGGCAGTTACTTGCATCTTGGTATGGTGTGTGTATGCGTGGTAATTTACTTATGTGCAATTTACACTTGCATGTTTACTTTTTGTATGAAATAATGCATGTTTCAAGAATAATATTAAGAAACTAGCCAAACACATCCCTTCCTGTGTATGACAACATGAGTGCCAACTCTTTTCATGTGCAAATACATCAGATGCATTTGAGAACTTTAAAACCAAGTTCTAATTAAGGCCACAATTTTCACCAAGACTAAAAAACTGCCAGGAATACATGTTTTTGTGTATGCATTACATGCGTTGTGTCATTGATCGCCAGACCTTTACCTGGAAAATCTGCATGTACAATTCATGGTCAGCTTTTGTTTCTGGTTTTTAATTAAATGAACGTCAGTATGACACCTGAACTCAAGCAAACGGAATTTAGTGTCAGTTACAGTTTTGTAAAACAAGCCAATTTCAAACTTTAGTTTCTACAGCTGACTTATTTTGTTAAACCTCGTTTAAGATAAATTGTAGTTTAGGATTTGGGCCTTACATAATGATTAATCAATAATGAAAGTAGAAAGTCCCTGTTCAGCAAAGCAAAGAGATCCTTGCAGGGTGCGGTGGCATACAAGTTGAAGGAATGAATGAATGAATGAATGAATGAATGAATGAATGAATGAGGGAGGGAGGGAGGGAGGGAGGGAGGGAGAGAGAGAGAGAGAGAGAGAGAGAGAGAGAGTCCAAGGCTAGCACAAAAACGTCACTAGGATGCTTCAACGTGGTTTGGAATCATATTACAAGGAGGCAATATTTAATTCAGTTAATCCCAGTTAATAGCCATTTTCTGAGATGCATTCAATGGTGGACATCCTGTTGCATAAGTTATGCCATGTCAAGCTGATCATCAGCCTGGTGGTGTTTTGGAAATAAAACATTGCCAGTCCCTCCGCTGCCCCAGCTTCTGTGGAATCCCTTTCCTCATTGGGAAGCTGTTGAGGCTGCGGGATAAGGGGGGGGGGAGATTTTTAATTACCAAAAATCACTGCTGCTAGTGGCCAGCAACCCATCAAGTTACAAAATCATATCTTTCTCATGTCCTTATTTCCAGCTATTCATTATCCCATACAACAACCAAGAAACTGTTGATTCTGCTCCATAGTCAAACTTACTTTCTTGTTAAAGCTAATCTGAATTACGTTTCAAAACAGCCAGAGTTCTTTGTTTGCATTTCAAATTATTGGAATTGTTCTCTTTGTTTCTTGGACTCAAAAGCATCCAACAGATGAAGTTTGTTTAAGTGCTACACATGGGGATGCTTTGGCTGTCACCTAAGACTCATTTTGAAATCTACCACATACTAATTGTGGTTCATGTCCAGGGCAAGGAGGGTATCCTCTTGGAAATTTGGAATGAGGTTCCCCAACTCTGTTCCACAAGCTCCCCATGCCACATATAAAACTGAACAGGGTATATCACCTCATTGCGTTTCAGAGTCAGAGTATTATCCTTAATCTGCAAAACATAAATCTCCAAACTTCCTCTCTGTTGATCATAAAAAAGTAAACATTCAGCCTTTCCCCCTTATTACAGTAGTCAGGATAACTGACCGAGGCTGAGCATATGGGATAGGATACAAACATATTCTTCCTGCTGATTTGAAATTATCCAAGTAATTCAGTCTATGGGTCCATATCACCACAGGCTTGTGAACCCTGTGCTAGCAACAGAGCTATGCTGCTGCAATTTAGGAATTTAAACAACCTTGTTCCTCCTTAGAACTCTACCAACAGCAAAATCATGCCTTGGTGGTCCAGGGAATGGAGTAATTATTTGAAATGTTTGGTGCCAGCCTTACCAAATCATAAATGTAAACAAAATAAATATCTGACATAACTCAGGAACTGATAAAATACTGTACAGCCATTCAGACCAAATTATCCAATGAAAGTAACACCAACTTGTCAATGGATTTTCTACATAAAGCCCAATCTAAATGTTATACATACTTTTTTGGTTCAATCAGTGGGTGGGGAGATCCTTTGGAATGGGCTGCAATTGTGACATTTCAGTTTAAAACGCAGAAAGAGAGGGAGAGGAAAGGTTTCACACCCTTAGACCAGGCATTAGGCTCTTACTTAGGCAACAGAAATTCAATATATCCTTGGGAGGATGCAGAATGGAAGATTCAGTCTTTATAGCAGTGTTCTCTATTTGTACCTGTTTTAACATTTTATTTTAGAGCTTTACAGAGTTTTCCTTTGAAACTTCTTTCTTTGTGCCTGCAGTCCTTACCCAGAAGAAGACTTTGGGAGATAGTGATGTCCTAAAAGTCCTAATTCCTGGCACAGCTTGGAGAATTAAAGAGAATTAAGGATTTTTTAAAATTGGTTGTTGTAGGTTTTTCAGGCTGTCTGGCTGTGTTCTTGAGATCAAGAATACGGCCTCAGGAACATGGCCAGACAACCTGAAAAACCTACAACAACCATTGGATTCCGGTTGTGAAAGCCCTCGAGAATACATTTTTTAATTTAATTCTTTTTTTTGGGGGGGGGGGGTTGCAGCCAGCTCCTACTCTGGCATCTTGGGGTGTTTAATCTTGTAACAACTAGTTTGGGCTGTGTATGTACAGTTGTTGCTGCTTTTGTTATGTAATTTAAAATTTAAAATATTTGCACAGTTTTTGTGTTTGTAAAACTCATTTTAAAAATATAGCCACATAGAACCAACTGAGGGATTTGCTAGCACTGGGTCTTAGGATATAGCTTGGCTGATTCCACAGTCTAGGGAAAGAGATAACTAAGTTTGTATTCAGAGAGGACCACAAAAACAAAACAAAAAAAAAATAAACAGCTAGCTTTCAATCATAATTCATCATCTTCAGACTGTGCTCCAAGTTCTTGTGTGTGGAGGATGGCTGAAGTCTTAGCAATAGAGACAGAGAGGATTTATAAGAACTACTAGAGGCCAGAAAAAAATGATGCTAGGCAAAGATAAAGATACTGAATGCCAGGAGTGAGTTTTCAGAAAAATAAGGTAAATTTGAACACACCGCTGAGCAATTCTTTCTCAAGAGGTGCACTCAAGTTGATATTTAAGAATTCTGTTCTTTATTCCTTTGCTCTTTCATAAATTATCAAAAAGTATGTCCAAAAAAATTTTTAATTACTTGTTTGATGCCTAAGTCACTTTTCTCCCAGAATTGGAACCCATTATAAAACACTATAGGAAGAAAGATTTAGAATGCTTTGTAGAAAGCAGGCCGAATGTTAAGCACAAATACTTCTAGTCAATCTTCCGGTTTTCTTGGGAATCCCTCCCACAATATTGATAAAACTGTGGATGTGATATTCACTTAGGTCTAGACATTTGTACTGGCGGGGTAGGTGGGATAATTTTTCTGGTCAGTTATATGTATTTTGTATTATTTTTTAGTCTGACCAGTAATAATATTTCTGCATTAACTGCGCAGTTTCTGAAATATGCAAGATTTACCTAAATCTACATAAAAAGGCCAATGTTTTAACAAGCTGCTGGATTACATAATTGGGTATTGCTCAGCATTGTCAAAGTTGCTTATTTGAAATCCAGACCCTAGACTACTACAGATCAACTCCAAACACTAGAAGCTTTTTAAAGTTCTAACTAGATTTTAAATTTATTGAAACTCACTGCAAAAACTGAACACGTGCTTTTAATCAAAGACAGAATGGCACACTAAGCATGTGTAAGCATAATAGGAATACCAGATTGCATATTATGCGGTTGAAGGGCAAAAACCTCAAAAAGAGTGATCCTCTATCACATGGACCCTCCAGATAATTGATCCACACAGCTGGAAGTAGAAAAGTTTAGGTCATTTCCTATTGAGGGATAAACCTAGGACTGGCTAATAGGCTAGACTACCTGTAGGAAACCACAGCTGATTAGTTCCACTCAAAAGGGACTTTTAAAATAATTTCTTTCTAAACCTCATTATAGCATTGATTGGGAATATAAGTACAGCCTGTGTTGGAGAATGATACTAAATTTACAAATGATCACAGCTGTCTGCAACAAAGTCTAATCCTCTTATTCACATGCATCTACGACAAGAGTGAACTCTTTGTGGAAGCTGCAAGATGAAATAACCTTGATAACCGCTAGTCAAGGGATGGAAAGCCTGTGTTACATGAATATATGCCTCTGAACACAACACTTTGTTTCTCAGATTATTTTCTCAAATGCTAAGACAGTCTTTAAGGCCATTGAATGGTATGTGAAGGTGTTCTGCTGGAGTGTAGCACATTGCTTTGCATATACTGTACGTGATCTCAACCTAATCGTTTTTGAATTTCCAATTCACATTGTTCTTGGTGGCAACTCTGAATTAGTTCGCCATCCAGGAATGGAAACCTTTGTTTGATTCTGTGTTATTGGTAGGGAAAAGAGTCACATTCTTATCCTGACCTGCAAAAACTTCATTAGATTTTTTTGCCATTCTTAACACTTGCTTCTACAAGCCCCCCTTGTGCAATTAGCATAATATTTTGCAAGTTGTTCAGTTGCATAAAAACTACTCCCTAGATACCTGGAAATTAAAACACTGTAAGCCTTCGGCTGTGTAAGGATTTGGCTTTGCTGTGATTTAATTCACAACCTGCGTTATATTTCAAATTTTAAACAGTGGACACACAAGGGCTGTGGATTGGTTCATGAATCCCCCATTCATGTTGTTTGCGATGCAACTGGCAATCCCGCCCACACATGCCCTTATTTCTTTCCTTTCTCTGACCCTACCTTTCCTTTTCTTTTATGGTTAGTTGAGAAGCTCCTTGGTTGCAGAAGTGTTCCAAATATTTTTTGTTTCACCCCAAATTTATGTGTGTTTGTGGGTGCACATCAAATGAAAACACTACCTAAAGACACTACCCTGTCTTCTTAGGACTGTCTGTAGGGGGGAAAACACGGTTGAATCCAACTCTCTGGAGGCAGAGGAAAAAAGCGGGCTTGGCAGAAAATAGGTTCCAAGGCATTGAATCTACCTTGAATGTCATTCAGACATTAACAAATATATTGAATGCACCCATTTTATAGGCAGAGTAAATCCCGCTGTATTTGACCATGTAGTCAAAGCCTTAGATAAGTTGCTTTTCTCTTTCCACGGAATCAGTTGGTTATTTTCTTTTTTCTTTTTTTTCTGTATTTTTGCTTTGCTTCTCAAGGGGAAAGGACATTAGTTTTGCACAGATTGCAGAGAACTTAAGAGGAAACAAAAACTTTGAAGATATTCACTGAGGTGTTGACTGAGTCGAGAACAGCCTAAACTGAGTAAGAATGTAATTGTGTTTATCTCCATATCCCTACCTTTGCTTCGATCCAAGAAGGAACAGTAGGCAGGAGATTGGGTTAGATGAACCCTTAAATGGACACGGAATATGGCAGTCATTTGTCTGCATAAGCATCACTTTTCTTTGAACCGTGTGCAAATCTTTCTTTCTCCTAACTAAGCTCTAATGTGTTGCTCTCATGTTGGAAAAAAAATATTTATGTTAGATCATCCTCTTAAGAAAATGTGACTAATGTGAATAAACTGGGAAAAGCAGCTGGTTTTGCTCACTAAAGGCCAGGCAAGGGTTGCCAAGCATCCTATATTTCACGGGATATTTCTTTATTTCATTACACCATGCACCATTTTTGACATTTTAATTTGGTTCCTGCTGCTGTATGGAAGCTGCTGTCTACCTCTGCCTCAATAAAGGAAGCAATGTGGAACGGAGAAGCTCAGACTTGAGTGCTGGATGAAACTAGAGAAAGAACAGGATTTGTAAGAGTTGATGAATGGGGGGCGGGAGAAGAAGTGGGATTGAAAGGAACCTGAGTGTGTTTTTCTGTATGTAAGAGAGAGAGAGGGAAGGAGAAGAGAATATTTTGCAGCTGTGGGATCTTCCAGCTATTACTAATCAAAGTTTTCTTTAATTATTAGTCCACAAATTAAGATACTATATGACAACAAAAGTTAAGAAAAGCAAAAAAGCTGTTTAGGATATCTTGATAAAAGTGTAGATGAGGGGCTTAATCCTGGGATAATCCTGGGGTCTTGGATACAACAGATCCACAGCAGCCTCTGGCCTGTCTCAGGGCATACTGTTTCTCAGTGTACCACCAATAAACTGCAGTTATTTGTATATTTAATGCCTAAGAGATTCCTGAAGGTGTAATTGGGACATTCAGCATGAATGCTGAAGGAAGAGAAGCTCTATCAAATCCTAACTACCGTACCCATGGATTTTTGTAGGCTACAGTTGAACTATAAAACATAATACGTTTTCATGATATTGCAGAAAACCATAAATTAATTTACCTGTTCTGAAACTTGTTATTCAAACATTTTATTATTTGGTTAAACTCCTTTGCAGTCAATTAATTTGGACATGTGGGAGGCAGTGGAAGACAGGAGGGCCTGGCGTGCTCTGGTCCATGGGGTCACGAAGAATCGGACACAATTTAACAACTAAACAACAAGCAGGTGTTTTATCAGGAACAGAGGAAGCTGTCAGGGGCTTCTAACTAGCTGCTGCTATCACCAGTTCCAGATTTCCTTAAGAAGGCTTTTTGCATGAGACAACTCTTTTTAAATGTTCAAATTATTGTCTACCAGAAACTGATATATGTACACTATTTTGCATAGAGTTTACTTTTCCATTACCTTCAGTGAGGCAGTTCCCTGAGGTGAGAAGGCAAAGTAGACTGACAATTTGCCAATAACCCCATCTATAAGGACCCCATTCGCTCTGGAGAACTGCTAATTAAGGTTTATAATCTTGAACAATTGCTTCATCTGGAATGACCCTTGACAAGACAACTCTTTTAAAGTGTGTTTATCTGAAGTATGTTACTGTTCCTTTAAATACAATTTTCCCATAAAGTTGCATGGCTTAGGTTTGTCACTCAAAGTCTAGAGCAGTGGTTCCCTACCTTGGGTCTCCAGATGTTCTTGGACTAAAACTCCCAGCAGCCTTCACCACTAGCTGTGCAGGTCAGGATTTCTGCAGGTTGTAGTCCAAGAGCATCTGATGGGCACTCTTGAAGATGTTTAGACATTTGGCTGGTTGGAACTGGATTGGGAGTTCACAAATAATGTTGTCAAAAGATGACGATGAGCAACAAACTGCACAGGCACTAGGTGATAGCTTTTAAGAACACATCTAGACCACACAATTACAGCAGTTTGACTCCACTTTAATTTCCATTTTGTTGTTGTTGTAGTTTAGTTGTTAAGTTGTGTCCGACTCTTCGTGACCCCATGGACCAGAGCACTCCAGGCCCTCCTGTCTTCCACTGCCTCCTAGAGTTGGGTCAAATTCATGTTGGTAGCTTCGATGACACTGTCCATCCATCTCGTCCTCTGTCATCCCCTTCTCCTCTTGCCTTCACACTTTCCCAACATCAGGATCTTTTCAACGGTGGCTTCTCTTCTCATGAGATGGCCAAAGTATTGGAGCCTCAGCTTCAGGATCTGTCCTTCCAGTGAGCACTCAGGGTTGATTTCCTTAAAAATAGATATGTGTGTTCACCCTGCAGTCCAGGGGACTCTGAAGAGTCTCCTCCAGCACCACAATTCAAAAGCATCAATTCTTCGGCGGTCAGCCTTCTTTATGGTCCTGCTCTCACTTCCATACATCGCTACTGGAAAAACCATAGCTTTGACTATGTGGACTTTTGTTGGCAAGGTGATGTCTCTGCTTTTTAAGATGCTGTCTAGGTTTGTCATTGCTTTCCTCCCAAGAAGCAGGCGTCTTTTAATTTCGTGGCTGCTGTCACCATCTGCAGTGATCACGGAGCCCAAGAAAGTAAAATCTGTCACTGCCTCCATATCTTCCCCTTCTATGTGCCAGGAGGTGATGGGAGCAGTGGCCATGATCTTTGTTTGTTTGTTTGTTTGCTTGCTTTTTTTTATGTTGACCACTTCAGACCATTTTTGGCACTCTCTTTCACCCTCATTAAGAGGTTCTTTAATTCCTCTTCACTTTCAGCCATCAGAGTAATATAATCTGCATATCGGAGGTTGTTGATATTTCTTATCAACAATAATTCTGTCTTGGGATTCCTCCAGTCTGGCCTTTCGCATGATGAATTCTGCATATAAGTTAAATAAGCAGGGGACAATATATAGCCTTGTTATACTCCTTTCCCGATTTTGAACCAATCAGTTGTTCCATATCCAGTTCTAGCAGTTGCTTCCTGTCCCACGTATAGGTTTCTCAGGAGGTAGATATGGTGTTCAGGCACTCCCATTTCTTTAAGGAGTTGCCATAGTTTGCTGTGGTCCACACAGTCAAAGGCTTTTGCATAGTCAATGAAGCAGAAGTAGATGTTTTTCTGGAACTCTCTGGCTTTCTCCATAATCCAGCGCATGTTAGTGTTTGGTTATTTGGTTAAACTCCTTTGTAATCAATTAATTTGAACATACGTGGAAGGCAGTAGAATACAGGAGGGCCTGGTGTGCTCTGGTTTATGGGGTCATGAAGTGGATCTCATTAGATGAAATAATTTTCATTACTCCATCTAATGAAATCCAAATCCAAGTTTGGTCAAGTACTTGAAATTCTTTGCTGTATTTCAGGGGATTGCACTAGAAATCTTTGGCAGAGAATTTGTACTGCCTCATCAGACTACAAATGGCAGGATTCCATATTATGGAACTGCAACCATTAAAATGGAATTAAACTGCTGGAACTATATGGTGCAGATGAACCCTAAGTGATCTGGAAGCTCACCTCCTTCAATAACTTGCAAGGTATCGCTGATTGACCTAGACATGCACAATCCCTTTCAGATTTAATGGACTTGTTAACAAATGCCTTATGTTGTTGACTTTTGAGCACAAATGCACATGTATCTAAGCAGATTCTCAGATAAATAGCTTCAGCCTTGTATAGGGTGGCCAGATGTAAAAGAGGGCAAGGCCCCTTCCCCTTTAAGGTTTATGCAGAAGCTGGAATTTTAACAGGTGTAATTTGCCACTTGACTTATTTCTGCTGAATTTTTTTCTTTTGTGTAACTACTAAAAAATTCAGGAATCCTGTCTTCTTTTACATCTACCCTACAGTTGTTTTTGCAAAAATACCCAAACATTTATGGGACTACAGCTTCTTAACCATTCTTTATTTAAAAAACAAAAAGAGAGAAGTGATTGCTCATTTCAACTACTCATCAAGTCAGGTTTGATCCTACCATCAGGCATAGAGAAGTCGTTACCTGGAGTGGCAAATTCTGATCAAAATTCTGTTGAATAAAGTTTTCTGGGATAAGGGCGATGGCATCATCCAACAGACAAAGCTTCCAGTAATCACAGAGCCACTGCTTCCATCCTGGGACTTTGAAAGGTGACATGCAGTGAAACTGCATACGAGACCTCTGAATCAAAAAACTCCTTAATTGCTAGTAACATCTCCTGCCAAACAACATAATCTCCTTTATGCCAGCATACTTTACTTAACAGAATTCTGACCTCTAAGAGGCATAAGCAAGATATTGAATGAGAAGACTGTGTATGCTATACAGCTTGCATTGCAACCCCCAAGCTAAGCTGTTGCTTTAAGTTGTGATAGAATGTGATGTCCCATACAGTGGTGAAGAAAAAATGGCTAGAATCCTGTTACTTATGCCTACCAGTGTAAGTCCATCAGGCTGAAGTTCATTAGAGAATACCTGCTGGATAAGAAGGCAGTGCTTGCACTTTGCTGTTACACATCAGTTGAGTGACTTGGCATGCAACAAGAAATACAAGTGCTGGCTTCACCACTGAAATTTGCACCCATGGATTTATACTGGCATAATTATTCATTTGTATTCTAGCCACTAAATTGCCAATCTAGTTGGATTTGGTACATCGAACTGCAAGAGAAACCATCTTTTCCTTTGCCTCAAGCAGCTAGTCTTGCATCAGTTCACATGGCCTCAGTAATATTATAAGTTCTGGTATTCTGCATCTATCAACTAAGCTCTGAATAATTTCATAATCCACAAGCATGTCAGAGCACTCCAAAAGTTAAAAAGGAAATGAATGCTTCATATAATTGTGCATATTATTAGCATTCAGAGCTACTGTTGGAAAGCTGTATTACCGATAGAACTTCCTTCTAATAAGGCAGTGGTAAATATGACCAGGTGAACAGAAGGACATTTTGCCTGTGAGAAATTCTGTACAGTATATAATTGCACATGCATTTTACATTTTCCTGTCTCATTCCCGTTAATTTCAGTAGTAGTAAATATTACCCAATTCAGTAGTAATTTGGTATTCTGCCAAATTCTACAGTAGTTAATATTGACAACTTGCCATTTTTATTATTTAAAGTTACTAAAGAAAATTTTAGTGTAAAAACAGGCAAATAGATCCAAAATTTTGGAAAGCTGAAGTTTTCTTAGTTATTTGAGAAAACTTTTAACTGAAGATTTTACAGTGTCATTTGACAGTTTCTGTGTTTTATACCCTTGGCAGACATTCTGTTCGAAAAGGTCCATTGCAATGATTTCTCAGAAATAAATCTTCTCTGACTCCCACACCCCAAAGGTCCTATGGAACCTGTTTTATCATCAGGAAGCCACTGGAGCTATGGGATGGAGGGACATTTTTGTCTATCAATAGTCACCCCCACCAGAAGGTCATTCCAGAGTGCTTCCTAAGATTGGTGGTTATTCAGGCTGTGAACAGATAAACAGCAAACAAGATTAACACCCTCAGGAAGAATTGGTACAGCTTCCTTCCTAGAAGTATTGCGGCAGGAGATGAAAGGTTAGAAGAAGGCCTTGAAGGATGCTTTGACTTTATCCAAATGATTGAAATGTAGTTTCTTCCTGTTACATGTTTACAAGCTGAAACTCCCAGAATCCTGCCTGAAGAATTCTTGTAGAATTATGAGATTTAGAGTTAAAAAACAAAACAAAACAATACAAAAACAACTTGCAACAAATGGTAAACTCCTGCAGTAGCTCATTTAAAGTCATGCTGGGTCGTGATGTGCTCTTTAAGGAAAAATACGCATAGGAATTTATTGCGTTCCCAATTTTGTGATAAATTGAAAGGGGAGAATGTGTCCAGAACAACAAAAGAAGCTCATGATAAACGCATCTGAAACAACTGTTCTCCAATATTGTTATGAGAATGTGGTCACACTATCTTCTCAAGCTCCAGGTCTCATGAGTGGCTGATATTTCACTACGTGCACTGTACTCTCTGAATATTGTCCATGTGCAGGGTGGATTTGATTTAATTTTTTTAAAAAAACAACCTTTTTTACAATTTAAATTTTAAAATGATTTTTTAATTTAAGTCATAATTTAAATCAATTTATCCACTCTGTTCATGTGCCTTTTTAAACAATACCCTTTTAGACCCAACCAGTTTCCACATTTTGAAATAAATTTCAATATAACCCTTCCTGTATTCTCTCTAACTTCAGATCGCCCAAGGGCGATTGCATAATTGAAGGTCCCTTACATTGCACATGTAGCATATGGAACAGATTTCTTTCCTAGTCATTTGCCTATTATTTGTTATGTGCTGTCAAGTTACTTCTGTCCTATGGTTGCCCTAGTAGGGTTCATGAGATACATCAAGGACTGATTTACCATTGCCCCTCCCCCAGGAAATTTTCATGGCTGAACAGGGATTTGCTTTTAGGTCTCCTGGGTTCCAATCTATCCACTATGCCACACTGGTTGTTACCTCACTATTACATTAAAGCCTCCATCAATATACCATGGTGCCTTGTTTAACGAGGATAATCCGTTCCAGTGAAATCGCTGTAGAGCAAAATCCTCGTTAAGCGAAATAAAAATCCCATTGAAACGCATTGAAAACCCGTTCAATGCATTCCAATGGGCTGAAAACTCGCCGTTCAGTGAAGATCCTCCATAGGGGTGGCCCTTTTCCGTGCCTGTAAAGCAAGGGATCCATCCAAAAACACAACGGGGAGCCATTTTACACAGCGGATGGCCATTCTGAAGCCGCCGATCAGCTGTTTTAAAAACATTGTCTAGCGAAAAATCAGTTCTCGAAGCAGGGAACTGATCGTCAGGAAGTGAATTTTGCCTATTAAAACATCGTTTTGTGATCACAAAAGCGATCGCAAAACAGTCATCGTATAGCGGTTTTGTCGTTTAACGAGGCAATCATTAAGCGAGGCACCACTGTACTAGTCCCAGGCTCTAGAGTAGACTCACCAAATTAATGAGACTATTTTTCAAGGTTTATTCAAGTTCTGTTGATTCAGTGGGTCTACTCTGGTTGGGACTAACAGTTGGTTTTTACTTACTTACTTACTTACTTACTTACTTACTTACTTACTTACTTACTTATTTAATTCATATACCGCCCATCTGGCAGCCAAGGCCACTCTGGGCAGTTTACAACAAATAATATAAAACAGCAAAGTAACAAAATAGAAAATAACAACATCAGTACATAGGGGCAAAAATAAACAATCATAAAGACTCAAACTAATACTACACTAAAAAGAGTAAATAAAATAAATACTAAAAGCACCAAGTCACAACACTCCATTTTAAAACTCCTCCACACAACCACTAAGGGAAAGAAATGTTCTTTAAAGGTAACTTTTGAAAGTAACTAGAAATGTTTGGTCACATGTAAAAGTAAAAAAAGAGCAAATTTTCTAAGCACTGTGGCCACACTATGTCTTCACTTGAAGTTCTATTAACATATATAATATTTTGAACACTGTGGGAATTTATGACAATGAGAATGTTAAGCGAGGAACTTCTCATTTACTGGATCATGGCCAAGGCTTCTAATTTAATCACAAATCAACATACTGATTTTGAGCCTGATGTAAAAAGAAGCTGTGTTCATTGGCTTCAGTACAGCTTTCATTAAACCCAAAACTTTTAGGGACATAGAGCAAAAATGTTAAATTTCTCTGCTAAGATGCTTCCAATGAATGCCGAGAGGGATAATGTCCTCCAGTTCCTAATAACTTTTTGTTAAGGGAATAAAGATGTAAAAGCCTGCAGTGTGTTGTAGAACTACACCTGTTCAGCACACTAGAGAATACTGGGATCTAATGCCGAGAAATAACCGAAGTTTGTCTTCAAATTAATATAAATATGTTGTTGCTGTTGTTATGTGCTATCAAGTCGCCTCCAACTTATGATGACCCTATATGAATGAGCAGTCTTCAGAATGTCCTGTCCTCTAGCCGCCTAGAGTGGTCCTCACCCGACCAGATAGGCGGGATATAAATAAAAAAGAAAAAAAAACCTGCCCTGCTCAGCTCTTGTAAACTTAAGTCTGTGGTTCCTTTAGGGAGTCAATCCATCTCGAATTTGGTCCTTCTCGTTTCCTGCTGCCTTTCCCAACATTATTGCCATTTCCAGAGAATCTAGAGTCTTCTTAAGATGTGCCCAAAGTAGGACAATTGAAGTTTCATCATTTTTATCTCTACAGATAGTGCAAGCTGGGTCTGATCTAGGAACCCATTTTGTTCGCCTTTCTGGCAGTCCAGGGCTCTCCTCCAGCACCATATTTCAACTGAATCAGTTTACTTTTCTGTCAACTTTGCTGCCAAGCTTTCACTCCTCTACATAATTACAGGAAATACAGTGGATTATCTTGGTCTTAGCCTCTAGCGACCATCCTTACACTTGATTATCTTTTCTAACTCCTTCATTGCTGCCCGTCCAAGTCTCAGTCTTCCGATTTCTTGACTGAAGTCTCCCTTTGGATTGATGATTGAACTAACTGCTCAGAACAGAGGTAGTCAACCCCCGGTCCGCGGCCCGGTGCCGGTCTGTGGCCTGAGCCGGTCCGGGCCACAAAGACAGACCTCTTGCCCCCCCCGCATGCACTCCCTCCACAGCTGCTTTGCACACACATGCCAGTGCTGGCATGAGCGCTCCCCCACCCCTTCACACATGCACCTGAGCGCCTGCGTGAAGGGGTAGGAGATGCATTTGCTTGAGGCGGAGCCAGAGAAACCAGGAGGGAGGGGAAGTCAGAGAGAAGTTCAGTCAGTTTTAGGTCTGAGAGGAGAGTCTGACGTGAGAGGGGAGTTCAGTCAGAGAAAGAGTTTGGGGGTGTGAGGCAGAGAGAGTGTTTAAAGAGTGATTAGTCAGAGTGTGACCTGTATTAATTAAGATAGAAGAGGTTAAAGTAAGCTACTGATGCTTTGTGTAATTTTAAGAATGTGCTTAAGAACTATTCCTAAAACAACTTGTAATCAATAAACCTGTTTCTGTTTAAAAGTTCAGTACTGAATGGACCTCAGTCCTTCATAGGAACAGATTGATAAAGAGATTAACTGGTGGCAACGTGTTAAAGGGCATGTTGGTATACTCGTGTGAGCTCTGTGCTTGGTGAAACAAGCAGGGCCATGGGGTAAATGTCACACGTGTGTTAATTTTTTAAAAACAGTACCTGAACAACTTAACTCAAACTATAGTTCAGTGTGTACCACGAAACAAAAGCCCCTCTTAATGATCCTTAAATATGGAAAATTTATATTGTTGAAGATGAACGTGGAAAAGTTCTGTAGTTCACAATGGGAGCAGAATTTAGGGAGCTGAAGTTTAAAGAACCAATTTGTTCAAGCACCATGCAAATTGCTATAATATTTGAATGAATATAAATCAAGAATGATTTCCAACAGAAGCACAGTTTGAACAGACTGCCTGGTACATGATTCTAAATTATACTATATATGTTATGCTCTAAAAACATTTATTCTAAAAGTGAATTCTGTCAAAAGATTCATTCCGGTACTACATTTATAAGAAAAGAAAGTGCACTTTTCCAGTCGAGGCAGCATTGTGCAGTTTTATTAGCTAAAGATGAAGACTTGTGAACATTTTTTGCTTGGAAGGGATAGAACTGAAGTTAATTGAACATATATCTGTGAAGATTCTCAGTCATCTAGGTGAGGTTATCTGGAAGTTGAGTCATGGCAAGACTGAAGAATCTACTTGGATGAGTAGTGAAACATTTCAGTCTAATAAGAAGTCCAGTTGCCATGACTCAACTTCCAGATTAACTGAACTTCAGAGTGAAACATGCATAGGAATGGGTGGGTTAAACTGATCAGTTAGGAATAATAAACCTAACTCTACAGATATTATTACTGTCTCCAGCTAGCATGGCCAATGTTCAGAAATTATGGGAGATTTTTAAATGTCTGGAGAGTTGCAGAGTGAGTTATGGAAACCTTGGTTCTAGTATTAGAAATGGATCAGTGCAACCAAGGATCAACTCCTATCTGTTTTTTTTAAAATCACAATTGCACACATGTGGTGGAGTATTGGGATAAGGGACGCAGCTTGTACATCTCCACCTGTATGTTTTTGTGAATCCATTCCCTATATCCCTTGTGTCAAGTTAAAGTATATGGGGTATCACAAAGGGTTATGCGTGCAAGTTGCAATATGAGAATGGGCCTACCGTGTTTCTCCGAAAATAAGACAGGGACTTGGTAATTTTTGCTCCAAAAATGCATTAGGGCTTATTTTCAGGGGATGTTTTATTTTCTAGTCATATCTTCTGGTTGCTGCACAAGGGTGGAGGGTGGGGTTTCACTTAACTAGGGTTTATTTTGGGGGTAGGGCTTATATTACGAGCATCCTGAAAAATCAGGTTAGGTGTTATTTTGGGGGAAACAGGGTACGTGTGAGAAGCAAGAGTTTGAGATGGTTGGTACAGAAATAGCTATCATAATTCCTGTCATGCTTTAAAGTTTTCATTGAGTTTCTATTAAAAATCTCCATAATAATATGTTATTTGAAGCCATTCAAATAGACACTGGTCCAGACTTTTTAGATTTTAGTTTCCAGAATATGTCAGCCAGCCTTGCTTGTTTTGGAGTTGTAGCTCAAACATCTAATGTTTCCCACTTCTGCTTTGATCATGCCCTGACTTCTTGAAATCGTATATTAGTTTTGTAATCATTTCCGTATCCATTACAAGTTCCTTCAAAGCTCTTGATGGCCATCCTCTCTTCATCTCTGCTTTCTCATCCAGATGTGACTTCACTCATCCATCTTCATGACTGTCAGTCGTTGGTCCTTGAAAAGAATCCGCTTTTTCTCACTTGTTTCCCCAAATGCCTGAAACTGTGTCCCAGGACAGATGTACAGTCTTATTTCATTCCACTTGCCCCCTTAAACCCTGGCTTTTAATATCTCTTCTCACTGATTCATTCCCCTAGTTCTTATGCCCTACAAGTTCAAAGAACACATAAATAAAATAATCATGTTCTTCGTTTATTCTTGTGTCAACTCCCTCCATCAACTTTTTGAGTGTAAGCGTCTTAGATCAGCAGCTTGTCACCCTGTATACTGTAGAGAGTTTTTTACACTAATGCTGCTGTGTTACTAATAATTAAATATTACAAGTATTATATTGCAGGCATTGAGAAGTTCTTTGAGAATAGTGTTGCTTTGAGGAGAAGACAATATAGTAGAATTTTGTAAAAGATTAAGGGATTTTTCCTTTAAGTGGAAGAATGCAGTGATGATTTCAGTAATCATTTCACACCGCCCAGAAGCCACTGGTAATGGTGCGGCTAAAAAATTACTGTAAATAAATAAATAAACAAATAAACAAATAAACAAATAAACAAATAAATAAATAAATAAATAAATAAATAAATAAATAAATAAATAAATAATGTTTGCATTTCTTCAGAAGTTAAATCTTGCAAGTATAGAAGGTCAGATCCCAAACAAAAGCAGGTCAATCCTATATCTCACCTACAGCTAACACAATTATGTGATATAATGCCTATGTTCTTTGCAATGCTTCTTAATAGTCAAATGGGTGCTAATAGAATAGTTTAGTAAGTAGTATGTTTCAAGATTACTAATGGATTTACTCCAGGGAAGATAGATAGATAGATAGAGAGTTTAGTCAAAATTATTCCAGAAGAGAATGAAAATCTAATTAATCAAAGTCATTGTGTCACAGCTGTTTCAACAATCTACCTCCTGCTGAATTCCAGGCACCTAATGTTTTGAGAAGTGACATTTTTCACAGTTTATTGTTTTCTCATCAACAAGACACTAGCTACATCAAATATATTCTGAGATGACATTGGCATTAATGTGTTGGCCATGTGCTTTCTATTTAAGAATGTAAGCGCATCAGTTTCATCAAGAAGAAATAAGACATTTTGAGTATGGAGCAGCAGACTGTTGCCTTCTTTGTAAAAATGCTGTATGTATATTCCGTGGCCCAGTACTTAGCAAATGAGTGAGCAAGCAAACCAGCAATAAATATAAATAAATAGTATGATAAAGTTGATCTTCAACAGATAAATGAATAATAAACATTTATCTTCTCATATATATCAATATGTTAAAGCAATACTTCTGATGGAACTGAAAGGTACACTTAAGGTTTGATTACTGGCCACAGTTAATTCTAGCAAATTGTCTAATTGACGAGGCACATCTTAGTTGTGAAACTGGGCACGTGACTGAGCTGTGCCTTGGCATCTCATCAATGAGCCATGGAATTTACACAAAATATAGGCAAAAACTAATAAGATTCTGTCTACTACGTTTACTCTTTGCCTCTTTGGTCAATTTAGACTTAGAATTGTAGGTTCCGGCCCCCAAGTTTTTATTTCTGGATAGCTTTGGCAGATTAGACAACTCAATACAGGTGTGCACAGCTGTAAAGCTCATGTTTAATCCTCAAGAGATACTCTTAATGGTACATAATGGATGAAGACCATTTGCAGGTGCCTCATGGTATTGTTATCTTCAGTATTATCCCTGGCAGCCAACTTCATAACCATAACTACAGCAGGATAAACAAAATATTTAGATCCTGAATTAGTAGGTAGCCACTTAGCCCAGACATTTCCTTTTTTTTTTTTTGACAGATGTTCTTGTCAAGCAGCACAAATGTATAAGAACTATTCAATGTACCTGTTGTATTTTTGGCTTTCCAGAAGAACTTCTACAGTGCTAATGTTTTACCCAGCTGGATGAAAGCTTCAGGAAAAAAGATACCGTAGCAGTATGCCTCCAGAACTTGTTACATCAGCTACGAGCCAAGTTGTATGCAGCAGTTAGAACAATACAGCATGTAAAAAGGAATATAGGTTTTTGGTGAGGAACCAGACGGAACTAGAACCTGTTATTTTCTACTCACAAGCTTTCATTTACTTTACAAACACCCAAGTTAAGTGATGCGCATAGCAGAGTTCTGATATTCTGTTTCTAACTACATTTTACACTCTTAATTCTTCAGGGAAGGACAGACACCTTTTATCTCTTTTACCTGTCATCTCCCTCCTACTATGTTTAAAAATTGGGTAAGGCATCTTGGTTCCTGGTAGACTGTAGTAGCAGAATATTGAAAACCACAAACCATATTTTATTCTTCACAAGGTCTCACCCTTTATCTTTGTTGGGGATAGCAAACCTTACATTTCAGGGAGCAGTCCTGAAATGATCATCAGGTTCATGTCCTGGAATAATCACCCTCATTCTAATTGTGTTAGGTTGATTTCCTGGGGCTGAACTGGGTGAATTTATTGGAGATACTGTTCCTTATTCCAGCATGATTGTTAGCAAGAGAGTTTCTGCTGAAGTAAAAGGAGAAATACCGTAAATGTCTGTAGTAGAGTACATAATTAGACTTCCAGAAATCTAGACTCAGTTCCAAGGCTGTCCAGAGAAAATGTTTCAAGGTGGAGGTTTGAAACCAGACAAAGTCATTACCAGCCATATTATACAAAAGAAAAATGCACTTTATTTCAGATCTTGGAAAAGTCACTTATTTGGACGACTACTCTCAGACTTCCTCAGTAAGCTTGTCACTTCTTTGGATAACTTCCTGGAAATTCTAGACCAAAAATGTTACTTTTCCAAACTCAGCATTAATCCATCTGTGTCAGTATTGCTTGCTGACAGCCTTGTGGCACAGTGGTTAAACTGCAGTACTGCAGTGAACACTGCTCACAATCTGACTTCGATCCTGGGCTGAGGTTGCTGGCTTGAGTTGATTCAGCCTTCCATCCTTCCAAGGTCAGTAAATTGAGTACTGTACCCAGCTCACTGGAGGAGCAGTGTGTAGCCTGCATGATTAAATTGTAAACCACCCAGAGAGAGCTTTAAGTTCTATGAGGCAGTATATAAGTAGCACACTTTGCTTTGCTATGATAGATCTTTGGCATTTTAGATGAAGGTCTGGTCCATATTTACCCTAGGTCAGGGGTTGAATCATGAACCTTCTGTATGAAGGATATGTGTTCAGCTATTCAATTACAGGTTCCTTGCTGAGTTTCATCAAACAAGCCTGCCATCTTCTTCATAAAATAAGTTTCTATTGATAATTTTTGCGACAGTCCCACTAGACCCATTGCAAATAGAATAGAAATTATTTAGCATGTAGAGAAACTTTCCTTTGAAAGAGATGCAACCGGAGCACGGAAAGGGGTTTCATAGCTAGAGCACATTCACTGTCTGCATACGTTCCATATTTCTTGTAACAAAGAAATCTCATCAGGCTACTAGGGTACTGTATCTCATAAAAGTTTCCAATTTAAAGACACTCTTGTTAAACATGTAATTAACTAAGGTAGGAAGGAGAAGTGGAGAATATTTATTTTTAATGACTTTGTGATGAAAAGCAATAGAGTGAATTGTGAACAAGCAGAGAGAAGATAACAAGAAAAACATTCTGTTCTACAGCTTACCAGGACCTAAAGTGAGTAATTTTTGTGCTGTTTAACACAAAAAACTTTTTAAATTGCCATTTTAGTATTAATGCCATGCCTCTGTTATAAAGGCAAATCTCTCCCTCTACTCCCTTGATAAATTCTCAATTCAGAGACGGATTGATTGTGTGAAAATGCTCAAGGTTGTTTGCAGTACAAGTTTCTCGGCAAATATCTGTTTAGTTATAATTTTCAACTATTTACCTCAAATAGACCTGAGGCAGAGTAAATGAGAAGTGTTAGCTTTTTTTCAGGGTAGAAAGTGGCTGTCTCAAAGATCAGGGCTAATTAGGAAATGATGCAAAGATGGAAAAAACCTAAATGATTTTCATACAAAATCCACATACAAAGTTGAAAATACCTTTTATTTGATTATTAAAAATACCCAATACAGGCATTTCTCCTTTTCTTAAGGGTAGGTGTCACAGAGCATGCAAAGGTGGGGGAATGGAATAGAAAAGCTAAACATTTTCCTGGCATGATGATGAGCCTTAAGGGCAGTGATGGCGAACCTTTTTGATCCCGAGTGCCCAAACTGAAAACAACAACAACAACCCAGCGGGTGGCGGCGGAAGGGGGAATCCCGGGCACGGAGGTGCCTCCAGACCCCACTCTTGATCCACCTCCAGTTGTGCCCAACCCTGCTACTGCCTATAGCTTGGCCGGCCCGCCAGCACCAGGTGCTCCAGATCCTGGCCCGCCGCCTGTCAGGGCGCTAGCACCATGGCTGCAGCCTCCTCCTCAAGTTTGGCTGCCGGGGGTAGTGATCCAGTAACTTATGGCTCACATACCTGCAGAGAGGGCTCTGCATGCCAGCTATGGCACACGTGCCATAGGTTCGCCATCGCTGCCTTACGGTCTGTAAAGTAAAATCCCAAGACAGGTGCTGCACCCTCAACCACTGTAGATACTTTTCTATAGATACTTTTCTGCTTCTCTGTAGTTAGAGTGCTGCCATCTTCAGTGCTTTGCATGGAAGCACCCAGTATCTAGAAACATGAAAATTAAACTACTGTAGTTGGCACCTTAATCTCCTCAATCCAAAAGCCTCTGTAGCCAGAGTATTAGGTAGTGATTAAAAGAAGACGGAGTCCTGAGTGTTGGACTGTCCTTCTTGAATGAATCAGTGCACTTGTAGTAGATTTTTTTTTCTGGATTTAGGATACTATCCATAGCTAAACCGACACAAAGATGAAGACCGATAATAAGGAGAGGGAGAGCTGCATATATATTTTTTTCTTTCAGCAGTGCTACTGTTGGAAATTCCAGCACTGGAAATTCAACAGTCATTGTCATGGAAATGCCATGATACAGAAAAACTTCAGCTGTGGAATTTTTTTATGCAACTGTTATTATCATAGATTTTGTCAAAGGCATCAATTGTAGGAGTATGTTTTATCTACTAAAATAAGAAGCCTTGTGGCACAGTGGTTAAACTGCTGTACTGCAGCCAAAACTCTGCTCACTGCCAGGTAGCCAGCTCAAGAATCACTTAGCCGTCCATCCTTCCAAGGTCAGTAAATTGAGTACTTAGCTTGCTGGAGTGTGTGTGTGTGTGTGTGGAGGAAGGCAGTGTGTACTTTGCATAATTAAGTGGAAACTGCTCAGAGACTGCTTAAAGCACTATGGGGCAGTATATAAGCAGCACACTTTGCTTTGCTTTTTACTATGCTGCTGTTTTGTGAGCAGCTAAAAGGGAAAGGAACTCTGCTCAGATTTCCTCAATGTGTCATCCCAATACATTAATACTCTGCTGTAAGATTTACAGAAAAAATGGGGCTGAGGCTTCCCCAAGCACAGTTCATGATATAACCCTATGCCTGCCTATTCAAAAGCAAGCCTCATTGAATTCTTTGTGATGTGTGCAGGATAATAGGCTCATTTTTCTTCCACTTTTTTTTCTCTGATGCAAAGATAGTTCCCATGTATAGCAGCAAAATTATTCAGGTGAAGATAGGTAATAATGTATAAAGATGTGTAGAATGTTTTTGAGAAACATAGATGATGGCAGCTTTTGAAGAATTTCATCTTGTTATGGATTTTCCTCCTCCTCCTCCTCCCCCCCTTCTCAATTCCAATGAAGTTCTATACATAGGACTGTGATATAAAGTTACAATACTTGTACACATTTTCCAGAGAATACAAGGTTGTGCTGTGAAGTTATAGGTCTATGCCTCTTGCCTGAGAGCATGGATCATTGAAGACAGTAGCGCTTGAGTCTCATGGATAAGATTGCACTGTAAAACAGCTTTGTTTACAGTAGACCAGCCTCGAGGATTAAAAAAACCCGCTGGCTGGCATGTGCAGATATCCCCAGCTGCACTTGAAAGGATTTCTTTTATTTACCTAATAGACCTCACCACAGTGGTCAAGATTAACTAGCAAATATTTCTCTTGCACACTATAGGAACAGGTCTTTTTCCAGAATTGCTCACATCTCCTTATCATCTGCCCACATAGTTGTTCATAGTGATGAACAGTCCCATTCGAAGCACATTCGCACCCTTACTTGATTTCATTGAAATGTAGTTAATAATGCATATGCTTGAAATGGCAGCCAAGATTTAATTATTGTATTTGTGTGTATGGGGCAGGTTTTCAAAGCCCCCCAGGGCTTCATTTTCAAGTGTTCAACATCCAAATTTAGAGGCATGTTTTCCAAAGAGTACAGCCTCTATTCAAGGTCAGATTTTTCAAAAGCGCTTGGAGCACAGTAGCTTTCTTTGTGTCACCTCTGGGCATATTGTCAGAAATGCTGTGTGAGCTTGGGAGTGCTTTTGAATTCTAGTCCCAATTGTGGCTGCCAATCTGTGAATGCAATTATCCAAGGGTGTTGAGGAAACATCTACCCAAAGCAGATACCATTGCTGTGTCATTATGTATTAATACATCAATGGGATGACTTACATTTTGGGCACCTAATAAATAGCCAGGTAGAATTAAGAAAGACTTTAAATATATTTCAGCATAGCCTTCCATGTTTAAAAAAATATTATGGATATTAGTAGTCATGGAATGTTGCTTTTCGATGTGACTGGCTTTTAAAAACCCAATTGATATGGCCAAAAAAATTAAGTTCTATGTATTATTTTCAGATTATTTTTTTCCAGATCTAAAATTTGGTCACTTTATGAGCTTTTAAAAAATATTTAGAATTTTAAAAATAAACCATCATGTGCATCAAAAATCTGAAGCAATGCTTGATAGCTCAGTGGTTTAGGTCTCTGGTGGTGAACCTAGAGGTTGGGAGTTCAATATCACACCATGCCTCCTTGAGAGCAGCTGGACCCAAAGATCCATAGGGTCCCTTCCAGCTCTGCAGTTAAATAGCTATTACTATTGGTAGTATTGAAAGCATCATTAATGCTATTTTACAAGAAAAACTCTTTAAATACCATCTTTTTCTGCATAATCCTCCTTACCATTGTCTTTATCTCAATTAAGGCTCATCAATGACAAAATCCATAACACTGACGTCAGAGCCCTAATTTTAGTAAAGATCTGAACACAGTGTAGTAGAGCACACACGTGCTTGCAAAATTAATATGCTCAAGTATTTAGACTGTTATTGTGACCAACACAAAGGCTGTTGATTTATTGATTTACCTAAAAATGTACAACTATTCCTTTTCATCAGAAATGCCAGAGAGACATATAACAAACTGAAATCAGTCATTATAAGAATAAAACAGTAAATTATCTCATTTATAGTGACCAGGCATAGCTGGTAGTATTGATGGTCATGAAAATCACCGGTCAAACAAATATGTTTTAAAACAGTGGTCCCCAACCTCGGGCCTCCAGATGTTCTTGGACTACAACTCCCAGAAGCCTTCACCACCACCTCTGCTGGCCAGGATTTCTGGGAGTTGAAGCCCAAGAACATCTGGAGGCCCGAGGTTGGGGACCACTGTTTTAAGATCTCTGCAGAAATGCTTGAAACTCCATCTGATCTCAAGATCAAGAAAATGTCCATGGAGACAGCCTACATGATCCAGAGCTGTTGATACTCTTCTAAACCAACAGCAACTCCTTATTTTTCCTCTTATTATTAAAGCTAGAATACAACAAAATAAAATAATTTAAGATTATGGCTTTATGGCTGTAGAATATAGTATCAAGTATCCAGAAAACAAATGGCCAAGTAAGTAGATACATAAGAGATAAATGCATTAGAGCAGTATGGAAAATAAATCAGCTGTAACACCTTAAACGTAGTTTGATGGCTAATTTGCAGAGAGATTTGTTTACTAAAGAGATGCTGAGCAGAAAGAGAACTAATATCGATTACAATTTATTCCCTCCCCCAATAAAATGAACTAAACTCTGACATTCAACACAAGGTTGATCATTAGGGTTCAGAATATGATCAGAGCATTATCTAAACAGGATATCTTTAATTTAATGGCCTGAATATCAAAAATCTGTCTAGCAACAATGGACAAAGTTTCAAGATGAAATAAAAAAGCAACTTTACTAATCAGTACAGTGGGTCTCTACTTAAGAACTTAATCCGTATTGGAAGGTGGTTCTCAAGTGGAAAAGTTCTTATGTAGAATCTGCATTTCCCATAGGCATGCATTGAAAACCATTTAATCCGTATCTGCTCTTTTCCGTCCATAGAAATTAATGGGAAGCTGCTATTCCGCCTTCTACCACTAGAGGGGGATTTTTTCTTTTTTTCCCCTTCGGTCAGGGAACAGTGTTAAAAGCACTTCTGACGAAGCTAATTTTGAAGCAATGGACTGAAAACCAATTAATCCGTTCTGGCTGTTTTTTTTATGTAGAGGTGCGTTCGTACATTGAAGCATTAGTTCCCATAGGAACTAATGCAAAGCTGGTTAATACGTACTCTACCACTAGGGGGAGAACTTTTTTTAACCTAAGATGACCTAAGGTTAAAAAAAGAGCAGGAAAGTTTTTTTTCCTGTTCTTATCTGGATTTTTGTTCTCAAGTAGAAGCAAAATTTAGCAAATGGAGCTGTTCTTAAGTGGAATTGTTCTTAAGTAGGGACGTTCCTAAGTAGAGACCCCACTGTATTCTTAATCTGTGCACTTAAACTGTAAGGGGCGAGATTGTCAATTGAATAAGATTTATAGGAAGGTAAAATCTTTTATAGATAGAGCAATAAGATATTTTTACACATCTGAATGTTTCATAAATATAAGGACACTCAGTTTATGTCTGTCTTCATTAGACTTTGGTTATGATTATAAATTAACTAATAGTTCCAGTTCTGAAATATCTGAGGTTTAAGTCTGAGTTGATGAAGCCAGATTCACTTTCACAAACCCTGTTCACTGTATTTGTTCTTCAAATAATTTGGTAATTCCAGCTGTAATTCTGAATGATCTATAACAAGAAAATCTAACAATGTAGAATAAACATGAGACAAGATTCTCAACTGCACAAATATAAAATCAGATGTAATCCACTGATACTGAATTAAAACTATTTGCCTAAATTTAAAAACAACCTATTGTGTAGTAATAAGTAATTAAACTTATTACATGTAAACAGTAATAATTCATTGTCAATAATACAATAGTCATTATTAATTGAGAAAGATTAGCAGATATTTTCCTTTTCTTACACAGTTAGTGGCAATATGCAGGCAGAAATTTTATACTCATTAAAGAATAAGTCACTTTGGAAACTCAGTAATGCTTATTTCTGGATAAATATAGTATTGTGCTGTACCTTAAATACTAAATTGACATAGTTTCATTCATGACGGGATTCATTTTAGTAAGTTCAGCTAAACCTGAATTATATCCAAGATGCTAAGAGATATGTTTGCACTTGATGTGGGGGTTTGAAGCCATAATTATGCTAGCAGCCCTTACATTACGGACCTCATGTAGCTACCTAATTGTTCAAAATGAAATACAAATTCCAGATGCATTATTTTATGTATTGAGTTGAAGAATATGTTTATGTCTGCAAATCTAGCTGTGCTGATCTCTTTCCTGCACACCAACAATTGTGTGGTGTCTTTCCAATACTGTATTGTGCTAAATACCTTTCTGTATCTACTGGTGCTCTGCTGTTGCTGTTTTCGTATTTGGTGGCTGAAATGCCCTGAAGAGATTACGATTGCTGACATTCAGAAAGTAATAGCCTTTCCACAAGTTTGTATTCATTTGATTTTACAATTTCCTATTGTTTTAGCTTTTTATTATTGCAGAGTCCACTTGGTATGGATGGAAAGCTGATAGGTGACTCTTTAACCCACCAAACAGGGCCTTTCCATGATTTTTTTTTCTTCCTCAGTCATTTATGCAGAATTGTAAATTTTCATGAATTTGTAATTTACTGTCAATAGACAAAGGTCTAAAACTTTTCATCAACTATACCTAGGAGTTATCTTCCTTCCTTCCTACCTACCTACCTACTTACTTAACTGAAAATTCATTTAATCAGAAGAGTTTGATAAGTATTTCTACTGCCTATCCTATTCTTTCTTACTCCATTACTACCTAATAAAAGCTTGTAAAACAGTTGACATATTGTCAGCAGCCTACTTAAAGCAACTTGGTTTTGTGACCTCATAATAAAGAAAGAAAGAACTTAAACCAGTGGTTTCCAACCTTGAATCCCCAGATGTTTTTGGACTAAAATTCCCAGAAATCATTGGCAGCACAGCTAGTGGTGAAGGCCTCTGGGAATTTTAGTTCAAGGACATCTGGGGACCCAAGGTTGGAAACCACTGACTTCATTCAACATTCTGTTTAATCTCAAAAGATGCTGTAATCAAAGACATTTTAAACTCTAATGTATTGAGTGCCAAGTCATTCTGTGTAAATTCTATTTTAGAACTAAAATCCCAAATAATGAAATCTGGGGTGGCTAATATGTAAAGTTAAACAAAAAGGCTCCAAACCCAACCTTTCTTTTAAGAACATTTTACAAAGAGGTGCTGTAATCAAAGTTAAATTTAACTGTTTCTCTCAGTAAATTCTGTTTTCAAACTAGCATCCTTCAAATTACAGAGTTTGCAATAGTTGCAAGAGAAGAGATGGCTAGAATATTGTTTGCCAATGACAAAGGTGTGAATATGTCCTATCAAATTCTTTCTATTCTGAATTACAACCAAACTGTCTATGGAACACTCTCTGATTCTCAGGGCTTGAAAAATGCTCTCGTCCACTCGTTTGTGATGAGTGAAAAATGCTGCTGGACGAGTCACAGCTCTCTCCCTGCTTGCCTCCTTCCCCTCCCACCGTCTCTCTCTTTCTAATCCTGCAGTCCTCCCCTCCCCCTCCCATTGCAAAAGGAAAACTGCCCTCTCCTCATGAGAAGAGTGTTCGAGTTGCACATAGAGATATAGCTCTGCAGGAGAATGTAGAGTAGTCTCATGCTGGAGAATATGAAGATTCCCTGCTCCCAATTTCAACCAAATGAGGACACACCCTGGGGTGGCAGGGAACCATGGCTCCTTAAGAGGAGGGAGCTTTTGCTTTCAGTTTTATTTTTGCTGGAGACGTTCAAAAGAAAGGCATTGAAAATACAAGTTCCATGACCCTACAGGCACGCACGTAATAAAGCAACCCAAGTCTGAGGGTATAAATCAGTGATTCCCAATCCCAATAAATTGAAAGGCTATAGTCCAGTCATGCTGACTGGTGAAATTTTTGACTGACTGGTGAGACATTCTAAAATTTTTCAAGCCCTGCCGATTATTAAATATCTGATAGTCTTTAGATTTCACCAAACTATGTTGCTCTTTTAAAAAAAAACCACAGTGAAACAGTAAAACTTCCTTCACGAATACACAGTAAAACAATTTATCTTTCACTGTCATTGAATTATGATCTTTTAAAATTTTCCACTGATTTTCCTAGTGGTTAGTCTTCTGCTTCCTTAGTTCTATTCATGGTGGAAGGAGCCAGACACATCACGCTCTAGTGTTGCAAATGTATGATTTCCTTCAGCTAGCAACTGTGATTTGGGCTGTGTGTGCTTCTGGGATTCCACATAGCAAGGAATAATAAAGTGGTGTGTTTCAATGCAATTCACTAGCCAGAAGTTTGTCATATGTTATTAGAAAATATATAAAATTATTAAAGGTTATTAAAGGTTATTTAAAGGTTTTTAAATCATTAAAGGGATATTTGAAAACATAATTATCTTAGTTCTTCGTCATGTACCGTCATGTATTGTACATTGAATGTGCTTCTGCTTGCACCAAACATACTACAAGCTGTAAATCATTAGATCCTTAACTGAAATTTGTTGAAATAATCCAGTCCCTTCATAGTCAATTGTTACTTCTAACAAATACACTAACTGGGACTTTAACCAAGGATCTTTAGGCTATGGGATTTGCACTCTGATGTTTGTCTTTATAGTCTGCCCATTTACCTGACAAGCTGATCATTCGCTGCCTTCTAATTAGAAAGCTGAGGCTCTCACATTCTGGGCAAACAGACATGACCTTTTGTAACTCTTTCTTTTTTCTTCCTTCGCAGGGTCAACCTGGTCCTCAAGTAAGTGTAATCTATTGTTGTTAGTATTATTAATAATAATACTGGTAGGAAATTATTGCTACAAATCATATCTGTACCTTAAGTGTTGCAGCGAAGAATTTTCCTGTTCATTGTTCTAACCATGCCTTCTTCTGGAGTATTCTATTCCATTATTTTCCTTTGTGGGGGTTGATTTCTGCTTCTCCCCTGACATTCAGAGTTTACTGGCTATGTTGTGTCCCCACTTAATAATTTCTAGGTGTCTCTTTTTTGACTTCACAGGAGTTTTCTCCTGAAGATTATTTCTACTTTGGTGTTTCCCTGAGCATGCCAGTTGTTTCTTCTTGTTTCTCAATAATCTCATTTTGACCACACGAACATCATGCATTTAGCACCTGAATTGGTTGTTGTTGATGGTGGTGGTGATGATTTGAGTAACTGATTGTTGGTGTTGTTTTTTTGTTATTGTTGATCATGATGATTGGAATAATTGATTTTGCAAATTTGGTTTGTTTTGGTTAGTTTAATCCCCTGATTTAATCATTACACAACACAGTAGGCCACATTTATTTCCTGGGGGAACAAATGGGCCCCCAAATGTTTGAATTCTATCAGCTGTTTGGCCAGCTGATGCTTTTTACTAAGTAAAGCAAATCTCTTAACTGTAGCTTGAAACTTTGCCACAGAACTTTGAAGTAAAATAAAATAGTTTAACAAATCTGTTGCGGAGTTGCTTTGCATTAACTACTTATTAATCACATGCTAACAAAGCTGTTGTAAACCAGGAAGCCTTCCGTTATTGTGGATAACATCGGTCACTTTGATTAATAGCATTCAAAGCTGAACTCATGTCTACTTTGTTTAAGAATAGCCCAACATGCGATATGCTTAAATGTATGTGAAATTATTTAGAAGGAGGGAAAGAGAGAATGAATGAATGAATCTTTGGGTTAAGTATGCAAAAGAAGCACTGGGGAGTAGGGTTGTATAGAAGTTAACAGACTTTTACCAGAAAGAAATGATTAAAAGCACATGAGGCTTTTGTTAAAATAAAATTAATGGCATGCTCGTATGAGGTTTGACTCATGTTAACAACTTTCTTGAAACATGGCTTTGGCTAGCACAGTTTCCCTCACCAGCCTATAAATTTTGAGCAGTGTAGCCATGTTCAAGCACTTAGTGAGAGTCAAACATTCCATTGGGCTCAGTAATGTTACATGGCTCACTTAGAGGCCAAATGTTAGTCTAGAATCGATGATATCGTTAAGGTCCCTGGGTTCAGATTTTATATTATCGCCATTGAAACACATGTATTCTATTTTGGAACCACCAATATCTTGTCATGTCTTTATTTTTTCATTGTATGCTTAGATATGTTTACACATTTCACATTGTTTGGGGGAAATCAAGTTTCTGTTCTGTGGCATACAACTATTGTAAAATAGCTGAATGGAGAATTTGTGTACTCATATAAAAATTATTCGACAGAAGAATCTCTCTGTCTGGCAAAGAAGCATTCTGATGTATGTTGGCACATGATGGTAATATTCCTGTTCCATGTCAAGGAGATTGATCGTTTCATATCATTTTGGAATATTAATTCCCTTTATTTGTCCTGTGGATCTGTGCTGCTGTTCATTTGCAACTCTTTGAATTATTTCCAGAGCTAATTTTTTTAAAACAAGTACAAGAATTAGAACCAATAATTGTCTCAAGAATTGTCTTAAGTTTTGGAGCTTGCTGAAAGGTATTGCCAAGCCTTCCAGTGAAATAACTACTCCAAAAGCACCACATGCAAGTCAATGAGACCTCTCCAGAATAGTAATGAGAACTGTACCAAGATTTTAAATAATCTCGTTTTAAAAAGTGCAGCTTTTACACTTTTAGCTTAGTGCGATTTTTATTCACAGTGGATTATTCTAGTGTAGGGTTAGAAAATTCTGAAAGTTTTGAGTCCAGATCTTTGTTCCTAGAACCTGTGACATGCTGCACTCCTGCTTCTGTTACACTTCTGACAATTTAAAAGCAAAATAGAGCTGTAGAATTTCTGCCAAAAAAACAACAACCTCTAAACAGTGTGGGACATAATTTGGGCTGATCATTAAAATGATCCCCTTACATTGTGCGGGTGGGGGAATAAACACTCAATTCATAAGGTGAAACGAAGTAAATACGATTAACAGTATGGTCCTATGTTGCACCCATTGAAAGCAAATGGATTGCCCCCAAATCCTGCATGTATACACGACCCAACATTATATCATGGTAGCTAAAATTTCAACAAATAGAGGAGCCATTTACAGCACCCACTGTAAAAATATAATAGGGATGAGAAAATCTGTTACTTTCACTTCTTATTTAAATGTTGATTTTTTATTTCATACAGAATTTTCCATCCAGGTTTTGATTAATTCTACAAAAAGAAATTGGAAAGAAATACTATACTATGTGCACCAGCCAAATTCAATAGGTGCAGCTATTTCCGGCATTACCGTTTTGCACCTGCCAGAAGCTAGAGAGCTTCTCCAAAAAGAAAATAAAAGAGATGGCAGCCTCAACTCATTACAAACATAGTTGAATGCATAGGCATTTCAAAGTCATACTTTTAGGAGTTAAGAAATAACTTAACTTGGGCCTAGATGACCAAAGCCCCTGGTTTGAAGTTTTTTTTAAAAATAATTTCAAGTTCTTTCCATCCCACATATACATTTTTACAAAAATTAAAGTTATTGCCGTTCTCTAATATATAAACCAAACTATGGCCCTCATCCCCCCCCCCAGTATTTTTATGCAACCCAACACCTCCTAGAGTCACTGTCCCTGTTTCTTTTAATCTGAGAGAAATTTCTTTCAAAACCTATGTTTATTTCCAAGCACTTCTAGTTTCAAAAAAGGCCTCCTTGATAGGTCTAAAACAAGCTGGAGGGAAGCTGCTCCCCCCATCAAAGACTCAAGAAGCCTTTTTTTTAAAGGGGGTATGTGTAGGGCTGAGGGCAGTTCTCAGGGGTCTGAAGAGCATGGACATGTATGGCAAAATGTTTGTATTTCTCTCATATAAGGTTATTTTGTATTTTAGTGTATCATTCTTCTTGTTTGTATACATGAAAGGAAGAGTTTCTTTGGGGTTTGCTGTTTGTGTTTCCACATTCATGTTTTCTGACACTCAGAAAGCTCTCTGAACCCTTAAAAACTACTCTCTCCCCCCCAAAGAAAACAGAGACTAGGCAACAGAGGATCAATCCACTCTGAAACGGGCAACACTGAGTGAAAAAGAAAAATCATCATCAGGCCTATGGAGGTACTAATTTATGGGGAAAACTCTGGCAATGCTCATTCCTCAGTGCACAATGTTATCAGAAGTCACACAAAGATGCTTCTTCAGCCAAGATACTCTTTCACCACCAGTTCTACATGTACGGTACACTCCACTAAGAAGAAGACAGAAATTCCCCACACAGCCCACTGTCTCATTGGGGGATGAACGTTTCTGAGGTGTTTTGACAGACAAAAATGCACTGAAACATTACATGGGAGAGGAAATATGAAAGTGACATGAAACTTTTGTATACTCCTGTTTGGTAAATATAAAACACTAAGCTCTCCACTCTGATATTGGCCATAGATAGGGAGCACAATTCTGATATTGCAGAAGTGGTATATAGAACAGCACAAAACCCGCTAATTTCATGGACTCTGACTCCTGAATGATAACTAAAGTCAAGGAAAAGTTTCGGCACACATCTCAAGCTCTGACTGCTTCTGGTCAAAAATAGTTTGGTTCTCTTGACATTTTTATTAGTTTTTTATTTTATCAAATTTCATGTGTGTCCATTGAATTGTGCAGTGCTCTGAAAGAAAGAAAGAAAGAAAGAAAGAAAGAAAGAAAGAAAGAAAGAAAGAAAGAAAGAAAGAAAGAAAGAAAGAAAGAAAAAGTGATGATGGAAAATTTTGTGGAAAAAAGGATCAACCAGCTACTGAAGAAAATGAAGACATCAGGGTAGCTGATTATAACTTTTCTCAGATTCCTTAATAGTACTCTGCCTCTGAATGTCTACCACCAACCAGCCAAGAATCTCTGCTCTACTTCAGGACCTACTGCTATAAGGAGGAAGCATTCTACACAGGTAAGAAACTCACTAAAAAAGAGAATCCTTCATCCTATTGCATCCTTGTACCCAAGAAAAGAGATGAGTGTGCTCAAATACTCATATGTTTCTCCTTTGCCACCACTTCTCACTGCTGGAGTAATCTTACTAATGGATTAAGCTAGCAGTGAACAGGCTTCAGACATACAGGATCCACTTAATGGATTAAGCTAGCAGTGAACAGGTTTCAGACATACAGGATCCACTTTGTATTTTGCTAGAGCCCTGAGATCTACAAGTAGAAACAAGGCATGAAATACTGATTAAGGTAAATGAACATACTACAAATGTATATAAAAGAATATGTTCATTCCTGGTGGAGACTCAGCACAGAAGTTTGTGATTAGTTCATGAACCCTGCTTACAGGTCCTTTTCACCTCTTATATTTTACTAGATTTCTTTCCTAGCAGTCCGTTTTTGCGGGACTCTTAACTTTTGCTATTGTGAACACAGTTGGAAGTCAAAAATTCTTCTTGGCAAATTACCAAACATCTAGTTGCTGCCTATCCATAAATAAATCTGCTCTGCTCCCTGACACAGCATAGATTGCATGGAAGGTATCTTAGTTATCAGCAGACCCCCAAGTTCAAGTAAACTCCAGTGGTGCACTGCTGGGCTTCTTGGGAAACACGGTGACATATTGATCCCCAGGCTGTCCTCTTCTTCTCTTATCAGTGCTGGCCAAATTGTCACCAGTCCTTTCTCTTGCAGCTTCAGAAGCAGAACCAAGAAACACTGAAGACAGACTTCAACGATAAGAGTCTTTATTGAAGGGTGAGTATTCTTTCAGTGGCGGGGGGGGGAGGCCACATGTATCTCTCCCAACAGATGAAAACCTCTTGCGAAGCCACAGTAGTAGAAAATGGAGCAATTAGCCCAGGCTTCCCCAAATGAGGGGTTTCCAGATGTTTTAAACTACAAACAGCTTCAAGAATTTCCAGCTATTGTCCCATGCTGGCTGGATTCGTTTGAAGTAAAGCTTAAAATGATTAGAGGGGTACAGCTTGGAAAGACTGAGTGGCTTTTCTCACACATTTGTGCAGCACATCTTTGTGAATACGTACAAGGAACAAGTTTCTTCAGATGCTAACTGCTGTTCATTCTTTTCTTTTTTGTCTTTTTATCTCCCTACAGGCAACCAGTTTGGCTATACAGCATGAAGTCAAAGTTGCACCAATAACAATATCAGAATACAATTCTGGGACAAGCTGCTCCCTCTAAGATGATTATTATTCCTTTCCTCCCCACAAAACCCAAGTAGCCTTAAGGACAACACACCTAGCAACTTGGTTCATTTGTAATGCTGTCAGAACTTAGTACACTACTGATGCTGTTTAATAAACCTATCACTGAGCTGTTTTCTCTGTTCTTCTGATTATTCATTGCCTTTCCTTGTTAATGATTCCTCTCGTGATTGTTTAGCACCTTCACTTGTTACTTCTCTCTTAGAATCATAGAATAACTGAGGTGGAAGGGGCCTATAAGGCTATCAGGTCCATCCCCCTGCTCGATGCAGGAATCCAAATCAAAGCAGATGTGACAGATAATTGTCCAATTTTCTTTGAATGCCTCCAGCACTGGAATGCTCACCACCTTTGGAGGTAATTGGTTCCATTGTCATACTGCTCTAACAGTTGAGAAAACTTTCCTGATATTCTAGTGAATACCAGGGCTAAATATTTGCCTCATGCCCATGCCACTGAAATATTAAAAATGCTGAGGGGACATCCCCATAGGTCAACATCCTCTGATTCCTCTTTGTCCAGCAGTGCCTTTCAATATACTTTGTTGTTCCAGGTGGAGCAGCAGCAAATGCAATGTGGTACAGTACCCAAGGGAAGTCTAGCTGTCTCTGTCTGCTTCCTTTTCACTCCCTCCCTCCCCCCTCTCTCTCTGTGTGTGTGTGTGTGTGTTTGAGAGAGAGAGAGAGAGAGAGAGAGAGAGAGAGAGAGAGAGAGAGAGAGAGATGTTACTACCACCTTTTCTTGGTTTGGATCTGTACTACTATGGCTACTAGTCATCATGACTATATGATACTTCCAGTTTCATAGGTATTGTACCTCTGAATAAAATTGGCTGGAAAATATGAGTGGGAGTATACTGTTACCTTCATAATCCTGCTTGCAAGCTTCCCGTGGTCATTCTTATGCTTTAAAGTTGAATACTGAAGGTGGTATGACCCTAGTTTTATGAAGGGGACTATTCATCCTTCACATAAGTGGAAATCTATAAAGAGACTTTACATTGAGCAAAATTCTGAGAAGACTTGGGGATGATTTATACATGTTGAAACCATTGTCACCCACCCCCTTTTGTCTTACTCGTACAGGAAAAAATGGCTCACTGCTGCTTCAGGTGGCAGCTTGGCTAGCGTAAGCAGTCTGGCACCTTTCTTGAAGATAGAATGTGAATGGAAATGATGCAACTTCATGGTGTAACTTTGTCTCAGGGGCATTCTTGATGGGAAACATGACTGTTCTCACATAATGTGTGATTTAGACATTTACGAGTAAATTTATCCATGTTTTCACACTCCCCCCCCCTAATGTTCATGTTTATTTAATATGTTGCAACTGTTTGGCAGTTTGGGGTGCTGGTGCTGCTTCTGATCAACAACACAAGGCTATCAGCAGTGGGCAGCATCCATAGATACCTGCTGGGTTTCAACCACTGGTGCCATTGGCTTGGGCTCCTTTTCTAGCAGTTGTCCAATGGCTATCCTCTCAGTTGCTCTGAAACAGTGTGACTGCTGCTGTTCTTTCCCCTCTCCATCAAGAAGTTGAAGACAGTCTTCATTAAATATAGAAGGAGGAAACCTTACTGATAGAAGGAGATCATTAGAGTGTCCCATGTCAAGGACTTTTTCAAACCTTGAGACAGTCCTGAACAGAGCTCTTTACATGAAGGATAGTTTGGAGACGAACTAAATCAAACCACTTCAGCAAGAAAAATACAAGAAAAGAAAAAAAATGTGTCTGCAACATTTTTTTAAGCTTTCATGGATCATCATCCATTTCTTAAGACGTATGTGTTAGAATACAGAAATTACACTGTACAAGATTCATGCCGGGTTCTAAGAGACAGTGGTGTATGGTAGCACTTCACACTTGTAGTGATTTACGACACCTGTTTGGTATTCAGTTCTTTTGAATTCTAGTTCTATAAACATTCCAACAAGAGACAGAAAAAAAGCAAACAAGCAAGAAGGTGTTGCAGCACTTTAGAGACTAACTGTAAGCAGTAACATGATTAAAGGAAACAACAGGAACAATATAGAGAATGACAGACTTTACCCAGGAGCCTCGCTCTGAAATATGGGTCTGGGAGTTGTGAAGGAAAATAACAATAGATAACAGCATAACTTAAGAACCCTTGTTTGATATTTAATCCATTTATATGGGTATCCAACATGTGTATAAATTTTATCTCGTCCATTTCCTTCTGAATTCTGGTTCTGCAGTTTTTCTTCTCCAGAATAGCAACTTTCACATCTTGTGCAGCTTGTCCTGGTCGATTGAAGTGATTTGAAACAGGTTTCTGTGTATTGTGATTTCTGATATCTGACTTATGTCCATTAATATTTTTTTTTACATAAGCGATTGTTCTGTGTGTCCTGTGTAGAGTAAAGTTGAGCACTGCTGGCAAAAGATGGCATGGATTACATTTGATGAGGAATAAGTAAAGGTGCTCTTGATGTTGTGTGTGACATAGTTGGGTCCTTCAATAGTGCTGCCATAGTAAATGTGGGGGCAGAATTGTCATCTGGGTTTGTATCGGTATAGTTCTCACCATCACATTAGTGTTGTGTAACTTGTTGTGTGTCAGTAGTTGCTTGAGAATGTGTGGCTGTCTGTAAGCAAGTATCGGTCTTGTCACTAATTACTTGGGAGAATCAAGTATTCTTTTCAATGATGGGCTGGAGATCACTTAAGATCCGTCTGAGTGGTCTCAGTTATTAGCTAAAAGTGACAATTAGTGGTGTTAAATTGTTTTCCCTTCTGGGTCTGTAGGTTGCTTCCGGGTATATCTCTTGCCCAGTTAATTTGTTCTTTAACTGTAATGTATGGATATTATAGTTCGAGAAATTCATTTTGGGGATCCTTGAGTCTGGAGCCTCTATCTTGTAGATCCAAGAATATGTAACTGTGTCTTAGGGCTTGGTTGTAAACAATAGATTTAGTGGTGTCTTCAGGATGAAAGCTGAAGGCATGCAGGTAGGTATATTCATCAGTGGGTTTTCAATAGAGTGTAATGCTAAGATGTCCATGTTATAGCTTCACAGTGGTGTCAAGAAAGTGTTGTGTGAATTGGTTAAGACTAAGGTTGGTGTTTGGATGAAATCATTGAAATCCTGTTGGAATTTCTTTAGAGCTTCCTTTCCATGGGCCCAGCTTTAAGAAAATCATCAATGTACCTCAAATAGAGGAGTGGCTTTTGGGTGGAAAAGTTAAGACAGTGTTGTTCTGCCTTAGAGAGTATGGCTCAATAAGAAGCTGACGGCATATACCAAGATCCAGGTCTATAGAGCCTGTGTCCTGAGCACACTCCTGTACTGCAGTGAGCCCTGGACCCTTTGTGCACGGCAGGAGAGGAAGCTGAACACCTTCCTTATGTGTTGCCTCCGATGGATTTATGGTATCATCAGGCAGGACAAAGTTCCAAATAGAGTAGTCCTAGAATGAGCTGGAATTTTTAGCACATATACATTACTGAAACAGCGACATCTACGTTGGCTTGGGCATGCTGTGAGAATGGCTGATGGTCAGATTCCAAAAGATCTCCTGTATGGAGAATTAGTGCAGGGAAAGCACCCCAGAGGGAGACCACAGCTGTGATACAAGGACATCTGCAAGCAGGATCTGAAGGCCTTAGGAATGGACCTCAACAGATGGGAAACCTTGACATCTGAGTGTTCATCCTGGAGGCAGGCAGCGCATCACGGCCTCTCCCAATTTGAAGAGACCCTTGTCCAGCAGGCTGAGGCAAAGAGGCAGTCCCAAAACCAGCTAAATCATGGAGCTGGACAGGGGACAGATTTGTCTTCAGTGTGGAAGGGATTGTCACTCTTGAATTGGCCTCCGCAGCCACATTAGACGCTGTTCCAAGTCCTCCATACAGAGCACGTTACCATAGTCTCTCGAGACTGAAGGATGCCTAATTAACTAAGTTGTTCTATGTCAGCCATAAATATATTTGCATATTATGGAACTGTGTGAGTGCACAAGGCAGGCAGCTCTTGATCGGGAGGTAGGTTTTATTGTCAAAGGCAAAATAGTTGCATGTGAGTATATAGTTGAAAATGGTGGTGACTATGTGTGCGTTGTCCTTATTTTGAATGGTGTTCCTGGCAGACTGTAGTTTGTCTCTGTGTAAGACATTGATGTAGAGAGCTTCTACATCAATTGTAGCTAGGATGGTGTTATCAGGCGCCAGGGTAGGTCAGGGTGAGACCATCTTCAATCGCATGTCGGAGACATTTAGCGACACTTCCCCCCTGTATCCCCACGTTTCAGGGAGGCTATCCAAAGACCATCAAATCAACGATGCGGGGACCTACCTGGCACAACTGTGCCTGCTCAGAGGCTTAATATGGCTAAACGGTCTTACTGAGGCAGACATTGAGGGTGAATTCACGTTTATATCCCCCCGTGGTTCCAGTACAATAGATTACATCCTGATCCCCATCCCCTTGTTACCATACGTGGCCGATTTCCGGGTGGGCGAGCCTCTAGCCAGTGACCATCTTCCTCTATCCTGCAGCCTTGCCCCCTACATAGACCCGATACCCCTGATGAACCTGGCTCCCCCGGAGCACTCACCGACCCTGCTCAGAATTCACTGGAACCTCAGAGCCAAACAACTCTTTGAAAAAATAACCAAGCCAGACATATCTCCATACAGTTCTCTTAACTGGCTATCGTCATCGAAGCCCGAGGACTACATTCAAGGTTTTGAGAACCTAACAGATACCATAACAGCTAACCTGGGGCGACCCTTCCCCCAATCCCTGTCAAAACAGGCCTCAGCCCCCTGTTACAGGCTAGACAAGGTCTCCATTGCCCTGAAGCAGCACCTGAGAAAGATCTACAACAACTATAGATCCTCCAAGGCTCCCAAGCCCCCCTCCCTTTACTTCGAGCTGAAAACCCTCCTCAGTTCAGCCATTAAGAATCTCCATCACCGCTCGGCAATGGCCCGATGGTCCCAACTAGCCGAGGCGCTCCATTCAGGTAACAACAAAAAATTCTGGGAAGTGGTTTCCGGTTCCTTCATCTTCAAGCAGACATCACCTGATCTCCCTTACATACCAGCCGAGACGTGGGAACATCATTTCCTGGCCACCTTTCACGACAGCTGTAAGCCAACAACTCCATCAGCTGCGCCTCCACCCCGAGACCTCCCAGAGTGGGCCCCAATCACAACCAGTCAAACAACAAAACTCATAGGCCAACTCAGAAATGGTAAGGCCCCTGGCCCCGATGCCCTTCCTCCGGAACTGATAAAGGCATATACGGACTGGTGGGCCCCGGTACTTGCTGTCCTATTCACCGCTATTAATGAATCTGGCATGATGCCCAAGTCATGGACACAGGCAATAATAATTCCGATCCTAAAGAAGGGAGACAAGAAAACTCCAGCTAATTACAGACCCATAAGCCTCCTTGACATTATAGGGAAGATGTACGCCAGTCTCCTACTTTACAAACTGCAAGACTGGCTTCATGATCAAGACATCATGGGCCTAGAGCAAGCGGGCTTCAGGGAGGGAAAGTCAACACTAGACCACTGCCTGATCCTATCCCACATGATTTCTAAATACGCCTCGCAGCCAAACATTCGCCTTTATGCAGCCTTTCTAGATCTTAAAGGGGCCTTCGATTCGATCGACAGAGACATTTTATGGCTCAAGCTTGCCAGGTTGGGTATCGACAGAAGGCTACTTTTTCTAATCCAAAAACTGCACGTGGGTTCCACTTGCCGCATTAAAATCTCGTCGAAGGGGGCCCTTTCCAACCCAATTCCTGCCAATAGAGGAGTGAAGCAAGGCTGCGTCCTGGCTCCAACCCTGTTCAACCTGTTTATCAACGATCTCGCCCCTCTCTTACGCACTGTCAACGGTCACAGCTCCAAAATTGGCCACCTCTCGATACCAATCCTTTTGTACGCGGACGACATGGTTCTCCTCTCACGCTCAAGAGTGGGCTTAAAGAGACTAATTACTTGCTGCCTTGAATACCTGTCTCACAACAACCTTCAACTCAACTTTGAGAAAACCAAAATTGTGGTCTTTGGCAAAGCGTGGAAACCCTTCGTATGGTCATTCCATGGGAATTCCATTCAGCAGGTCAGAGAGTTTAAGTATCTGGGCATTACTTTCCATCACCGACACTCCTGGTTAACTCACCAACAGGCAGCAATCAAGACAGCCAAACTCTCAGCCCAAGCCATCCTACGATTTCACCACACCTGGGGCCATGGCTTTATTCCCGCTGCTTTACAGATCTTTAACGCGAAATCAGTTGCTCAGCTACTATACGGTGTCCCTATTTGGTTGTCCTCACTACACAGCTCTGTGGAGAGAGTACAATCTGTATTTTTATACAAAATCCTTGGCCTCCCTCACTGTGTCCCATACGCAGCTCTGTGTCTTGAGGGTGGCCAATACAGAATTGAGACTAGGGCCTGGCTCAGATTTCTCAAATACTGGGTCAAAATTTGTTTTTTCTCTCCCAAGGACACCCTATTGCAAGCGTTGCTAGCCGATAGCCTGCTTCCCAATGGCTTGGCCCTATTCACAAAGAAAGTTAAGACTCTAGGGCTATCTCCCGACCTTCTGGGCCTTATACCCCCCTCCAAGGTGTTTCCAACCATCAAAAACAGGGTCTTGGACATTGAAGGGCAAACTTTGTTTAGTGCGGCACAAAAAGTCTGCTCTCCACTTCGTCTTCACCTCTCACTCACTCTCGGACGCAGCCCAAGCTACCTATACTTCCTTGAACAGCCACTAGAGCGCTGGGCATTTACTCTCGCCAGATGCAACATAGTTCCATCAAATCTAGTGCAGGGCAGATACTTGGGCCTTCCTACAGACCTGAGAACCTGTCCATGTGGCCAGGGAAAAACTGAATCTCTGCATCATATGCTATTTCATTGCATTTTGTACATGGATATCCGCCTGCTCCACCAGTCGGTCTTTCCCCCCTCCTACACGCGATGGGATGACCTAAAGAAAACCCAATACCTTTTAAATGGTACTAACAAGGAAGTTACTGTATCAACTGCTCGATATGTTCACGCCATTATTCAGAGACGTCGCAACATGCCCTCTAAAATGAGGGGCTTAACGCTGTTATTTTCTCCACCCCACTCGCATGCAACGAACCCTGTATGCGTATTTTATTGTATTTATTTTGCGGCTTCTTCTGCTGTATGCCAATAAAGGTTTTTTATTATTATTATTATTATTATTATTATTATTGTTATCAGGTAGGTTATGTATGGATTGCAGTTTCATTAGAAAGTCTGTGGCATTTGTTACATAGTTAGGTGCACTGGTGGCATGTGGTTTGAGGATGGAATCCACATATCTAGATACCAGAAAATCAAACCAGCAAAATAAGATTAGATTTGGTTATTAAGGCATTCCTAGTTGTATTTAGTCAACACATGAGTGGACTATTCCATGTTGGCCTTTGCTTGTGTGAAAAGTGATGAGGCTGAAGGTAAGGACCTGATATGTCCATGGATGCTCTCCAACGGAGTCTGAATTCTAGTCAGTGTTGAAAAAAACTCAATGATTCTAAAATTTAAAAATCAAATTTAAAAATCTAAATTGGGCTTTTATTTATCGTTATTGTTAAACATCTTGTCAAAACTTTACAAGATGATAGTTTAAATTTAAAATGTGTTGCAGTTTAGAGATCTCATTATGGAATAATAAATTCTAAATTTGTATTACGGGACAATGTAGTCATGCAATTTTTTTAAAAAGCGATGTGAATGGAGTGCAATCGTTTTTGGATTGGCGGTCTCAATTTTTGTAGATCTACAGACTTCTATATAGATTCTTTAGGTTAATTTTTTTATCTCCCAAAATACTGAATCCCATACTCGAAGTAGATGGTACTGTCAGAAAATCTTGCAGTTCTCAAACTAAATTTGTGTCTATAGAGATACACATTTCTTAACAATAACCTGTGGAGAGGAAAAATAATAGACCTGACCAGCCCTATTTTCCATCTCTAACTGAAATTATTCCTAGGTTTTCTGTGCCTTTCAACAGAATATGAAAGCCCTATTAAAATCTCCAGGATTGCTTTGAGCAGTTGTCTTGAATGATGCTATTTCCTGTAAAGGAGGAAACACTAGCTATAGTCCCTCTGCAATGTTGTATACATGAGGTCAAGCCTTTAATTCTCTTTCTTAAAGTGCATGCATAACGGAGTACAGTATTTCTGTTAAGGCTATAGCAAGGAATGTATACTGATTCTGAAAGTGCCCACCTAAGTTGTTAACCAAACATAATTAAGAACTGCTGAATAGGATTCTAGTTGCTTTTATGGATATTTTCTCTTTTCCTGTCCTTGATTTTGGTAGTCAGAATGGAACTCTACCTGTGAATTCCGTCTCTTCAACTTGTAATAGTAGATTAGTTCCGATTTCATGTAAGTTATGTCTTGCAGAGTTATACATTTTCCTTTGCCTCTTCTTTTTCAGTAGTCAAAGCACACTTTGGACACAATGCAACCTAGGTTAAATTCTTTATAGTTACATCAGTTGAATGGGAGAGAGATGAACATATGCTTAACCTTCCCAGTTGAAATCGTTTCCAAAAACTTTAATTAGATTGTAGCCAATATTTTTAAAATATATACATTTGATTTACTTTATGTTTAGGTTGCAACACAAGTAAAGGCTAAACTTACAACTTGTGTGCCTGCGAAGGTGGGATAAAATAAAGCACAAAAAAAACACACAACCATAACATATCCTCAGGAGTAACGTGAAAGCCATGTATTCCTTTGTAGACCTCAAAACTTTGCATTTCCATCTTTATCTCAAATTCAATGACTTTTTATTAACCAAATGCTACAGACAAGTATTCTACCATATTAGTTTTCCCAATGAAAACAAAATATAACCGAGATTTATTCAGATGAAAGAAGGAAATGTGATACATTTTGGCTATATTTTCTATAGCAATCTTGGTAATCTTTTCATCCCTCAGGAAATACTTTACACAGCAATTGCTTCCTATCAATATTTTGCCACCACAATTGCCCTGCAAACCCATTATGACTTTATGGATTAAAACCCACCAGTTCTTTTGCAATCATATTTTTATACAACTATTTTTGGATTTTTCAAGTAGAAGCAATTTTTTAAAAATTAAGACTGTAAGTTATATCAGAGTGATAAAAATGTTGACTTTATGAAACAGAAATTTAAAGCAGGAAATGTCAAATAGGGAAATTGCTCTTGTTTGGTACTTATGGAAACAGAATACTTCCTGATTGTAAGAAATCTAAAGGCTGAGATTGAGATTCAAGTACTGTACTTACAAAGACCACATGTGGTAGCAGAAAGACTTAAAAAAACAAAATATTATTTCTTCCTGAGATACCAAAACAGAGTATGTAGACTTCTTTACCCAAATGTACACATTGTTGATAGTTTATTATTAACAACAACAACAATAATAATGTATTTGTATGACATGTTGTGATGTTCAAAGTGCTTCATCTTATGATCCCAGGTATTATATGGATCAGTGATCCTAAATGGCTAATGGGGCTTAATTTGAACTGTGGTCTATTCCTTGTGGTATGTAAAGAAGCTTTTATTAAGGCGATTATGTCAATCAATATATTAATAGCAGTACAAAAAATTGAGTACTAGCTTAACTATGGTGTTTTTATCTTTGTTGGAGGCACATTTTGATATTGTTGGAGGCACATTTTGATACTGGCGTTGCCACAAGGGGCAGAATGAGCAGTTACTGTTAGATCCTTGGTCAGCTGTTAGTCTTTAACATAGAACTTTAAAAATCTACAGTATTTTAAAATAGGTCAAGGTAGTGACAATATTGGCTTGAGAAATCAGCATGGGCATTGCAGCTTTTCCTAAACTTAGACAGAGATCTGAAATAGATAATCGACAGGGGACTCCACCAACATTACCATTCACATTGGGGAGACGGAGTTTAAGAGTTAAACATGAAAAGACTGTTGAGAAAATATAGGAATTGCAGTCACAGGGTATAACTGAAAATAAGGCTTAGAAACATTTTCTGCCAGTAGTGCAATAAACTGACCGATACCTGCTGTTTTCAATGATAAAAAGTTCAAGTGTTGGTTGTATATGCTTCTTTTGCTTTTCCATCTACATCCCACCCTTTTGCTGCTTCTCTTCTTAATAGAGCGTGAACTTGAAATTAGCTCAGTCTAATTCTTCTGATGAAGTCACTATTGCATATTCTTCAATTGACTACTCTAAAGTTGTTGTTGTTGTTTAGTCATTAAGTTGTGTCCGACTCTTTGTGACCCCATGGACCAGAGCGTGCCAGGTCCTCCTGTATTCCACTGCCTCCCAGAGTTTGGTCAAATTAATGTTGGTAGCTTCGATGACACTGTCTAACCATCTCTTCCTCTGTCATCCCCTTCTCCTCTTGCCCTCACACTTTCCCAACATCAGGGGCTTTTCCAGAGAGTCTTGTCTTCTCATGAGATGGCCAAAATATTGGAGCCTCAGCTTCAGGATCTGTCCTTCCAGTGAGCACTCGGGGTTGATTTCCTTCAGAATGGATAGGTTTGTTCTCCTTGCAGTCCAGGGGTCTCTCAAGAGTCTCCTCCAGCACCACAATTCAAAAGCATCAATTCTTTGGCGGTCAGCCTTCTTTATGGTCCTGCTCTCACTTCCATACATCGCTACTGGAAAAACCATAGCTTTGACTATGTGGACTTTTGTTGGCAAGGTGATGTCTCTGCTTTTTAAGATGCTGTCTAGGTTTGTCATTGCTTTCCTCCCAAGAAGCAGGCGTCTTTTAATTTCGTGGCTGCTGTCACCATCTGCAGTGAACATGGAGCCCAAGAAAGAAAAGTCTGTCACTGCCTCCATATCATCCCCTTCTATTTGCCAGGAGGTGATGGGACCAGTGGCCATGATCTCTTTTTTTATGTTGAGCAGTTTGCAAACTATAAAGTAGGCCCATTTAAATCAATGGAACTTAGAGAGGAGTTGACCCAAATCCTCACTGGTGCAAAGGGCCTACTCTAGTTCAATTTATTACGCAAAGCAACAAGATTTCAGCCTCTCTCACACTTGATCTCTTTTCCTGTCACTGGTTATGTCTGCTTCCCTAAAGTAATTTTACGCATTTGATCGAACAGTCATTTGTCCTGTGGTTTTGGTCCAGATTGGGGATGGGCTTGTTTGTTCCTTTTCCTGGCGACCACCCAATGTACTTGCCATTGTAAATTAGCCCACCCCGCTTCATGCTTACCTGCACCTGCACCTTTTGGTTTTGGTGCAGATAGAATTGCTCTGTTTTGGTTCAGTTCCAGCATGTGTGGTTGCTGGGATTGAGCCAAAGCAGCTGGCTTAAACTCTTATCTTGGCTTAAACTGTTTAACTATCTTGAAAAATAGAAAGCTTCTTTGCTACTCACCTGTGGAGGGAAAGCAGGGGAAAGCCCTTTCAAAGCATTGCTGATGTACTAGCAATAAGTAAAAAAGAAAGAAAGAAAGAAACTTCCTCTCCCTTCTCCACAGGCAGACTAGAAGGAAGCTTTCTGTTTCTCAAGATCAAAAAAAAAAAAAGGCAAAATATTGGAGGAGACAGGAAAGGAATTTTCTTTACTTTTTTCCCCTTTTCCCTTTAAAGGGAAAGAAGATTGGTTTAGGTCAGTGGTTCCAAACCTTCGGATCCCCAGATGTTCTTGAAGTAAAACCCCCAGTTGCCTTCACCACTGACTGTGCTGGCCAGGATTTCTAGGAGTTCAAGAATATCTGACCACTGGTCTATATCATGTTAAATATGGTTGTCTGCAGTGTGGAGTGGTCAATCCTTGCATATGGATACAATGATCACCTCCAGTGACATACTGCACCTCAGTACGGATCTGTTTAGAATGATGTAGACCAGTGGTTCCCAACATTGATTCCCCAGATGGTCTGCAACTGCCAGAAATCCTAGCCAGCACAGCTAGTGGTGAAGGCCTCTGGGAGTTTTAGTCCAAGAGCATCTGGGGTTGGGAACCACTAATTGAGGCCAATCCAGGCTGGGATGACTGGGCTGTCTTGTTGCATCCTATCATTGCTCTTTTGGTCTGAAAGTGACAGAGCTTTGTTAGTTTTGGACGCAGATAACTTGCATTACTTGAATTGATCCTGCTCTGGAGACAGGAATAGAAGATCTGACTAAAGTGCACCTGAAATTTGGCCAAACAATTTGGATGCCAGCAAAGTTCCTCCACTATCTTTTAACGTTCCCATAGACTCTGTTTAGGAATTTCAGGAAAGTTGTTGCACGCTGTTGTGTCTTTGGCAATGTACCAAGGCTGAATTTGCTTGGGATTGTGGGCCAAGGGGATTCCATGATAGTGCTGGCAACAGTCCCATTGGTTGTTCCAGCAAGCCAGCAGCATTTTCATCTGAGGAAAGTCTCTGTAAGCATTTTTCCTATTAATTTAAACCTTCCAAAACCTTTGAGATTCAGAATTGGCCAGTTATGAAAGTTTACTGGAAGAATATCCCAACAATATAAGTGGATGTTGCTGAACCTATCTAGGAATAGTACCATATTTGGTAGTAATATATAGCAAAAACACTTCCTTTTGTGAAATGTTTGCTATATCATTAAAAATCTCCTGCTTTCAGACTTTTGTTGATTCTATTCACAGGGGTTTTTATCTGCTCACAATGCCTGAATGGGTTTCATTTGTCATTAATGTCATCTGTTCAAATCTCCCCAGGCTACCTAATGTTGTGACACCATTCTACTCATAATATGATTCTAGTTTACCAGCCCTGACTATGTTACTTGGGCACAAAGCAGAGTCTTTACAGTCAGGTGTCTTTGTTTATGCCAAGTAATACAATTTGTCAACCAAATCTGATTGCCTATGTAATGCGTTTTATTACACAGTTCGTTGTGTATCCCAGTTTGGCTGCAATCATCCATGTAACTAGTCAAAAATATCTGGAAAGGAAGAGTAAAAATGCACTAAAAGAGCAACAGAATATTCCGAAATTCATGATTTTCTCAGGAAACATCCCCCTCTCCCAGCAAAACCCACACTGCTTTCAACATGAAAATTGAAAGAGGAGATCCTTCAGTGCAGACTTACTTAGAACAGCATGAACTGGCTTATATATGCTAGCGACCAGGAATGCATCTCAAAACCAGTGAGAACAAGGAAGCATTTAAAAGACCAAGGGCTTAGGTCTGAAGCAGGAAATGATAAAGCAAGGCTCAGCTTGGGAAAATCAATCAATCAATACATCTGGAAAAATTACACAGAATCCTAAAAAATTCTTTTAAACATTCAGAAGAAACCTGGAAAACATTTGTTCTGACAAACATTGGCAGCAGATGTTCGGAAACACAGTAGTATTTTAGCTGCAAGTGCAAGATCCACAATGGAGAAGGGAATACAATTGGCTATCAGGACTGAAGAATATATAGTATGTTCACTATTTGAAAATGGCCAGATTCCAACAAATTATTCTTGCCACTTTGTAGAATTCCAAGATATGTTGATATCTCATGTCAGCATATACGTATTGGAAAGCTAATCTGTGTTTCTCTTATGTTTATTATACTGTAGCATTGCCACGTATTCTAAAATTAAATGTGCATCTATTTTGCTCATTCTTTCTCTCCCCACCTTCTCCCTCTCTCCCTTGCACATAGGTGCACCTGTACGTGCGTGCGCGTGCACACACAGACACACACACAGACACTTTCTAATACGGAATGGTAGGGTGAGTTTCAGATTCCAGCTTAAATGAATTATAGTTTGCAAACTGCCATTGTCATTCCTAGACTGTTAGCAAGGCAACAGTCTTTCTTTCTGAAATATAGTATTCAGTATTTGCAATTCATCAAGGTCATTCTGGATTTGCATTCTAATTTTATAGCATTTTCCTCAGTGTGCTGTGACTTTAATATTTATACTCTCAGCTCCTTTATTCAAATCAGTCTTGAAAATGCCATTTATCTGATACTGTTCTTATTAGCCCAGTTTACGGCGCCTTTTCCACAAAAGAATTATTTCAGTTACTGACGAAAATGTCACTATGAATCTGTTGGCATCTATTCAATTGTTTTCGGTGGGCCAATCCAGAGCTTTTGGGATACTGGCTGCAAGTGAGCATGTTATTTATTTTCCTGTTTGTTCTAACAGTATTCCAGAATGGGGTGGGCACACCTTGCTTTCTCCAAGAACTATTTTCAAACTTTTCCAGGCTTCAGTGGGCTGCACTTCCACCATGGGACCCATCCCCACTTTCTGCTGAAAGTTATGTCAACATGAGCTGTATGAATGGCTGTTTGAACTCTATTCCCACCCTCCCATTTTAAGACTGAATCATCCTCTTTTAGAACTGGAAGTGACCAGAAAGGGAGGGGGGGGTACTCTGCGAGCCACGTACATCTATGTGCTCTACTTTGCCTGCCTATGCTGGAAAGGTAACAAAATTGCTATTTCTGGACTTTTTGTTTTTGTTTTTTTCTGCTTTTCAAGGATAAACATTTATTTTTAAGCTCACACACAGTAACAATTAGGCCTGGGCAACTGTCTTTGAACAAATATGCAAAAATGGACTGAATCAGGGGTATTTGCATAATTCCAGAGAAACTTATCAGGTGTTGGAAGGAACTGCTTTTCCCCACAAGGATAGAGAAACACTACAACAGACCCTTCATGCCATCTTCAGCATATGTGGGGTTAAACATATGGCTAATGATTGAATTGAGGAAAGGGGAACTGGAATGTGATATAGTAGGTACCAGAGAAACAGAATGACAGTTGAACCCTGAATAAAGTCCAGAGTCCCACCTGGACACTCAAACCATGGAGGCACTAGGGAGGGGTCACATCAAAGTCACCAAGAATTACATACAGTAGTGCCTCAACTTATGACCATACTGGTCATAAGTTGGTCATAAGCTGCTCAGAGTGGTCGATTTGATCAGATGAGTGGGATATAAATCAGATAAATAAATAAATAAATAAATAAATAAATAAATAAATACATGCATGCATGCATGCATGCATGCATACATACATACATACATACATACATACATACATACATACATACTCCCTTCCAGAAGATGAACGTAACTCAAAATGGTCGTAAGTCGAAGCACAATTTCCCATAGGAATGCATTGAAAAGCAATCTGTTCTGACCGAAGAAAAAAAATCACCAAAAAAACCATGCAAAACTCATTGGAAACACAATTAATCCCTTCTGGCCGAAGGAGGGGGAAGAAAAACAATCAAGCGTGCAATATCCATTGGAAATGCACAGAAAACAAACAGAGCAGATCGGAAATGCACAGAGAACAAAGGGAGCAGGTCAGAAATGCAAATAAAGCAAAGGAAAAAGCAAGGGAAGCATGCAGGACCCATCGGAAATGGGGGAAACCCCCCCAAAAATCAACTAAACCCTCCAAGACCAATCAGAAATAGGGGGAAGCCCAAAAAGAAACAAACCCCTCAAGACCCATCCGAAATGGGAAAAAAACAACAAACAACCCCCCAAGACCCATCACATCACAGAAACATAACCCCCCAGCTCAAAACCACACTGCAAAAACACCCAGAACAGTTTTAAAAAGCAGAAAACAGTACCTTACCAGGCAGTCCGAAGCCTCCATGCAAACGCACACGCGCGCACACACACACACGCACGCACACACACACACACACACACTCAGAAGCACAAGCGAGGCAGTCCCAAACCTCCTCCGACGCACACTCTCTAACTGCTGGGGTGAAAGAGCTACAAAGAAGCAACCTTGTCACCACCTACAGTTATAATTTTTCCCTGCCCTTCTCTGTTCGTAAGTGGAAGCTCCGGTCGCAAGTCGAAGCAAAATTTTGCAGCCAGAGCTGGTTGTAACTCGAAATGGTCATAAGTAAGAACGTTCATAAGTTGAGGCACCACCATATTTATCCGTTTGCAACCACTCCATCACTCCTTTTTGGGAGAATGGGAAGACTTGTACTGCTTTCCACATAGCCCTTTCAAGTTCCTGAATATTCTTCTTTTTCTTTGTTCTCTCATTCATCGAAGTTTACTAAACTTTACTAAGTTATTATATTCAATTAGTGTTCAGTATGTGTGAGATTGTAAAAAGATTATTGTGGTACAGCCTTTGAATGGATCAATTGCACAGTTAGGCCTGCCTAGACCCCAGGTCATATCCTTTTGTTCCCCCCACTTTTTTTAACAGTGATCTGGAAATGCACAGGTAATGTCATCAATCCAGGGACAGAGCAGGCCAGAATGTGTCTTAAAAGGTGCAGAAATGGTTATTTGTATACAGAAGTGCCTTGGGAGGAAGGTTCTGCACACCCTTAATAGCAATATTTTGTTAGTGGTTCAAAGTTGACTCAAATTCTAGCATTTCATATATTAAAAACTTGGTGTTTGTAATAATATATTTTTAAAAGAAAATAAACATCCAGTTAGTGTTGAATTAAAACAGCTAAAGTGCCAAACTCTTTAGTGGCAAACCTGCTAAAAGTGTTGTACTTACCTTCTGTTGATCTACAGATGTTGGATAGAAGAAGATTCTTTTTGTTCCATCTAAAGAAATGACACTAGATATAAGAGAAGACTTGTTTATCTAAGATACATTCTTCTAAACCAACCATTGTCAACCTTTTTTTGGCTACAGCCATAGATATAATATGAAAGAAATATAGGCTGAATCAGGACTATATAAGTCACATAGTGAACCTTATAAGGTGGTGTGTGTAGACTTGTTTCCAGTCTGTGGTTTCCTTCAAATATACCATCCACCCACCTGCCCCGCCGAGGATTGTTGTTCATTGTGCATATTGATCATTCTGTAATTTCTGGCAAGGTGGAAATTTAGCAGCCTGTGAACAGCATACAGCCCATCAAGTATGCTTTTCTTTGTGGCCAATCTTTGACACCACCAAAAATGATTTAGCCTAAAAATAGACAATCAGGGCTCCAGAAGTCTCCAGAAATCTGAAATTATTTCCCCATTTATTTTATTTTATTTATTATTTTTGAGGGGAAGAGATTAGATTTTTTTTCCTAAAAAGGGAAATGACTTTCTAGATCACTTCTAGTTTTGAAAAATGTGGGTGGGTGTTCTGTGAGAATCTGGGGTGTGGAAAATTGAGTCGTGTCCCTTGGGCCCTCGGGAGATCCTTCCTCAATGAACTGTATCTGGCTCCTTGTGAATGTGAACACACTTGGCTCTAGATAGCCTACAATGGTTGCTGTCTTCATCTCTGAAACATATTCTAACACCTGCAATGTCCTGATTGTTATTATCCAAAGTTGGGAATTGTGGTTGGGAGGCATTAAAGTTGGGATGTGTCACTATGTTGTGGCCATTTAATGTGTTTGAGATCCCTGGGTAGCTGACCAAATATCTACAATATCTGACTCACAATCCCTTTACTTTTGAAATTCAAGTCATAATCATGAAATAGTCCATTGTGAACTTCATCTTACTTTGAATAAGTAAATGGAAAAAGTAAAGAAAATGCAAATACTCTCAAATATTTATAGGGAAAGGATTCCATTGCTTTCATTAATAGGATGTGTAATTTTAAGTATTTTACAGTGTTAGGAAAGAAAGGAAGAATCTACCGTCCTCGTTCTGCCAGTCTTACGAGACTTAAATTCCATTTGATTTGATCAGTCTTCATTTTAATCCTCGTCCTCTTCATTCTTATTTTTCTTTCCCAGACTATGTTAACCACTTCCATATGGATGAGTCTTGTGATTATCATCTAGCTCCTCATGTGCACCAGGAGACTCCCCCAGACCAGCTCAGACAGACAAACATTCATACCTGCTGAAGAAAACACTTAGTAATAAAAATATCATCACAAGGATGTCGGTTGTAAAGCAAAATAAAGTTTTTCCATGAAGTTTTGACTTTGAGTGGGGCTGACTAAGAGATTCAGCAATCCCTTGTTTATTGCATTCCTCCATCTCCACCTTCTCTTACTTCATGGCCCCTTTAATCTTCAGTACAAAATGAAAGGTGTGAAGTTATAAATCCGTTTATAGCTGTAGCTTACTTCCTAAGCTTAGCTGAGTTTGACATTGTAATAAACATTGGTCTTCAGTGGAAATCTTAAGCCGACAAGGTATACTTTGATAATTTCCTACATAGTCTCTCATCCTCCTATTATAAATACTAAGACAGAACTTTTATTTGTTTTTAATTCCTTTATTCCTCTATTTTTTGTGTTTACCATGCATTTTCTCCCTCCCTTCCCTCCGTTCTTCTTTTCATCCCTCTCACATGCAGTTTTGCAGCTGGTTGATTTATTGTTCTGCTTCCTGAATTTCAATGTAGTGATTTCTGATGACTGCCATGAATATATATTAAGAATAATATGATACCCTAGTCAATTGAACTTCCTTCTGCTATTGAATCCTATCAGCATACCTTTCAGTATCTGACAAAGGGAAATTGATACACTTGTTTAAGATTAAGAGAACAAGGACTTTCTATAATGGCAGTGAGCATGCTGAATGAGTAAGCCAGTTCCACAGGGTTTAGCAACTTGGACCTTCAAAACACTTGGTGTTTTCAATGTAAAGCAAACGTCTCTCATTAGCTAAGAACCCAAGCCAATCCTATTAAAATGTTAATACATGTTAACATCTGGATAGTATCCTAAAACAAGGATGGCCAAACATACATTGTAGCCTGTTAATGGGCCATTGGCCGATTACTAGCAGATGACCTACTGCTGGTAGTTGGGTTTCCTGGGAAACTGCCAAAAAGTGGAAGGAGGGAGGGAGAATGTAGTGGTGGTAAAGCTCTCCTGTTACGTATAGTCACATTGGCTGAAATCTTGTTTCTTAGAGTAGTCAGTTGCAACTGGAATAGCCAATTGAATTAGTGGAACTTATGGAAGAGCTGATTCATGAAATCCCCTCTGATTCAATGCCTACTCTAGATACAACTTCCCACATTAAGCAACAAGATTTCAGCCATTGTCTTTCTTGCTGCAGTCTATTCTGCATTCATTAATCCACGGGTATGCCACAGTAAGTTCAATAGCACTGAGTTTTGTATACATAGGTCTAGGATTGTATTAACATAATTTTTCAAAAAAAAGTAACTTTATCTCAAATCCAACAAATGTTATTTCATGACTACAGCTGTTCCCATGCTGTAGTTAAGAAAAGTAAAATTTCTAAGATCTGAGAAGCATCTAAAGTTGTGGTTCCCGACCTTGGGTAACCCAAGTGTTCTTGGACTTCCCAGAAGCTTTCACCACCATCTGTGCTGGCCAGGATTTAAAGGAGTTGCAGTCCAAGAACACCTGGGTTACCCAAGATTGGGAACCACTGGTCTAAAGTAAGTGGGAGTATCATTTGCAGTGAATGGGGCAGCCTTTTACATGCTGCTGTATTATCCATACATTTCCTGCCCTGGTGCTTTCCAGCATGTGTTGTTCTGCAGTACCCATTATCTCCAATAAAAGGATGGCTGTGCTAATTGGAAATTATGAAAATTTTTACCCAACATTATTTGGAAGGCACTAGGTTTAGAAGATCAGGATTAACTATTAAATTATTTTTAAAACCTCTGATTTATGAATATAGAACAGTGATGGCGAACCTATGGCATGCGTTCCACAGCTGGCACACAGAGCCCTTTCTGTGGGCACACAAGCCATAAGTTGCCGGATCACTGCTCCCCCCGCAGCCAAACCTGAGGAGGCAGCTGCAGCCACGGTGCTGGCATCCTGACAGGTGGTGGGCCAGGACCTGGAGCAGCTGGCATTGGCGGCGGATCTGGGGTCTCGAGGCAACTCCATGCCGGAGATTCCCCCTTTCGCCGCCACTTCCAACACTGCTGCCACTCGCCACCTGCTGTGTTTTGTTTTTTTTTTTTTGGCTTTTTTTCAGTTTGGGCATTTGGTCCCAAAAAGGTTCACCGTCACTGATATAGGATATTGTGCTTCTGTATCCACAATTCATAATGCAAGGAAATGGCCCAATAGTTTTACACAATACCATGCTCACACTGCCAGCAGGAAAAAGGATGCCAAACTTTACATAGCATGTATGTTGACAACACCCATACAACAGTCAAGATTGTCTACAGCAGTTGTCCCCAACCTTTTTAACACTGCACATCAGTTGGGGATAGCGGGGCACCCCCATGCTTGTGTGTATACGCAAAGGGGCGGGCGTGGGGGCAACACACTTGTGCACATGCATGGGCACATGCACACTTGTGTGCATTCCCGAAGGTCGGGGGGCACTCGGGGGCACTTGCACACATGCATGAAGGGATGGGGTGCTTGTGCGGGCATCTGCGCACTTCTGCGCATGCAGAAAGGGGCTGTGCGGGGAAGCGCATGAGGGGTGGGTGGGAAATGTGTCTCCGTGGCCTGGTCCAGCCCAGGCCACAGACCGGCACCAGGCTGCGGATGGGAGTTTGGGGACCCCTGGTCTACAGGGTATCTTCTTTTCCTTATTACCATTTCTTCTAGCCATTTTGATTACTTTATGGTTTCAAGCATTACATACCTTGAGAACCTTTTGAAAAACAATCCTGATGATTGTATTGCATTTGGGTGAGGAGTGTGTCAACTGAAGAAAAAGGAGTCAGGTGCTGGGATTTTCCCAAGCTTGGTGTCTCTTTTTGAAAGGTAGTGAGCACAAGAGGATATCCTGTAGACCATCTTGACTGCTTACATGGGTGTTGACAACATTCAAGCAGCCCTTTACTATGTGAAATGTGGTGTCTAGCTGGTAATACGGGCACAGTATTGTGCAGCAATATCGAGCAACATCCTGGCATTTTGAATTGTGCTTACTGAAGAGCGATATCCCAAATGCATAAACAAGAGGGTTTTTAAAGAATTGAATTTCCTGGCTTTTAAAAACTGAAGTATACATAATTTACAAACAAATTCCTACAGCAACTTCCCTCATGTAGTGCTATAGGATCCCAGAAGATGATTGCATGATCTTTAATATGATTGCTGGGGGAGGGCAGAAGCAGGAATAACTGGCACATTGCTGCAGTCTTTCTCTTCCAAATATTTTGAAACGCTTTCTAGAACTTAGTAAAATAGCAAAGTGTGAGTGAATATAACAAATACACCAGAGAAATATACATGCTGTTCAGGTAAACTAATGTTGCCATGCCCATTGCACAGAATGCAGGCTAGAAAGCTATTTTCCATTTTCCAAACCCTTGCTCTACAAACATTTTACCTACAGGTATATGGTTCCCAAAAGACGTTCCTTCATTTTTTGAAATATGAAGTGTAGTGTGTGGAAGTTAGACTACAGATGTACACAATGCTTCATTTCATGAATTTCCTGCTGGGCAACCCATGCCAAAAGTGCTCAGTCTTATAACAAAGTGGCTGTTTTTCCCTTTTGAAAAGCCTCTTTTATGGATCAATATTTTGACCTCCGCAGCCTGAATTCTTTCCAAATTAAGGGGAAAACCATTTTTAAGATAAGCAAGATTAATCTTTTCAGTATATGTGATCTGTTTTAAACCTGGGAACATTCTGGGGCACTTATTTCTGAATGGCCAGGAGAAACTGTACATTTTTTTAAAAGTTTTAATTTTTAAAAAGCATACATTGAAAACTCTATGTCCAAACTCACCCAAATTTGGCCCAGAGCAAGAGCTCATTGCCTACTACAACTGTCCCAAATGTAGTGCTCATTTGAATCCCTGTTTCAAATTTATAATTTTGTTTGGGCTGCCCCCATTTTTAGAATGGCTTTATAGAATGTTGATTTGCTCTGTCAGCACAATATAACTGATACACTCTCCTACAGCAATAACGTATCGAATAAGAATGCCATGGACTAAATTTTCATTGACCCCTACATAGCTGGCCAGAACTGGATGCGTTAGTTTAACATGCTATTTTGTCTAGTACAGTTTAGTCAGACAAAATGAGCAATTTTCCCTTCTCTTTCTCTATTAGAAGTTAGAGGAAAACTTAACTGCATTAAAAGCTGAACTTAAAAGAAAACAAAGAATTTAGTTGTTGTTCTCTGGGTGTTTTAAAGTATTTCATAAATCCAGGAGTAACGAAGAGAAGAGAAACATGTGCATGCAAAACTAGGAGGGAAGCATTCTTGAGAGGAAAATTAAAGTTAGGTAAAACCACCAGAAACCTTTATGAGCATTTATAGATTGATTGAATGCAAAGCAAAATGTTGGCCTTGTACAGCGTCTAGAGTAATGCTATTCTAAAAACATTGCCAAGTTCAATAAAGTCAAAACTACACCACTTAGCTTCAGAACTCACACGAGAAATGAGAAGGAAAATAGTATCAGAAGAGGTATGGCAACGTGATCATTATGATCCTGAGAATTTCGTTCTTCATAATTCTGCAGATGTCTTTGGTTGCATACATTTACGGGATCCAGGAAAGTTTGACTCATAAAACCAATTAAGATATGCTTGTGTAAGATGAACTGGCACATGTATTTGTGGACAAGACTATATTGTGTTTTCTGTGACTTGAAACCATGTGATTTACACGTGTTGATTTATATCTATCAATTAATCCAATGGGTCTCTGTGCTATAACTGGGACTGCAAATTGTATGTTGGCCTAAATGTATTGATTTGTAAATAAACATAACTGGAATATTTTTGTAACTGAAAATTAAACCTGCCTCAGCTTCACATCGAAACTGCATTGTGAACAACGGACTACATTACAAGTCTTCCTAGGATAGTCCTCCCACCTGTGATAGGAATACAACTATGAACTGTGCAGGAGAGTTGTTTTATAGTACTTTTTTAGGCTAATCTCCAAAATGGGGAAAAAATGATGGTGAACATGACTGGCTTATTGTACTGTTACATCTACAACCCACTAAACAAGCTGCAGTAAGGATATAACATTGCCACAGAGCACTCTAAGCCTGACCCTTAAGACCCCAAACAGGGCATGTCTTTAGAAGTAGAACTCCTTGAAGGGATAAATTGCATCTGATGCCTCACTGCATTTTGCAAATTAGATTGCTTTTGTTTTGTGATTGGTCATCGGGAGGTACATGAGGAGGGGCTGTGGCTTCATTTGTGAGTCTGATTGTGTTACTAAGGAATTACATGCTGTGCCTGGAAAGAAAGTGTTCTGATAGCAGGAAATGTGCATTTCCTTTAATATGTGATTTGACCTTCAGTCCTTAGTGTTAATCACACTGGGGGCTGTCAGAAACCACTCTGTTCTAGTTCCAGCTACAGGCCTTTCAGCCCTTATTGTGGACAACTTGTTAGAATTTGCATTAATGGGGGATTGTTGTAAAGGATTTCAAACTAAGCAAAAACTAATTTAGAATGATCAGGAAGTTTTCTCTTTGCTGCTGCCTTTGTGGGGCAAGATGGGCTGGGGGGCGATGAACACAGTGCCTAATCCTAACTAAATTAAAAATCCATTATTTAGTTCTGCCCATAGATATTCTATGTGAATATCTCCTGCTTCTGTCCCTTGAAACTTTTAAAGACATTGAAGGATAAGGTGTTGCCCTTTGGTTCAGTGGCATATGCTACTCATTCAGCTGTCATTCTAGTTGCATCTTTTGATGGCATGAGCCATCTTGTCCTTCATTTCATCCAAGAAAATCTTCCACCCAGGCAATCATCAAACGAAGCAAAATAGCAAGGCTTGAAGAGGATGACTTTAATGCCAGAGAAGTACAGTAGCTTAAAAAAAACCTTAGTAAACAGACTGCATCCCAGAACTAGTAAACCACAGCTCTGCCATTCTATCTGTCATGTACAGTGGAACTGATGATGCACTGTGGAAGGGAATAGCATCCTAAATTCTCATAAAAGGAACCAATTTTTGCTCACAGTGTTGCATTATGCTGCCACAATGAAAAGCACTTCTGGGCACACCAAAGAAATATTACAGAATCCAGCAGCTGGCTTTCTTTTGTTGTGCAGTAGCAAAACTGTCAACCTTCATGACGAATTCATAAAACTGAATCTCCATTAACTGTGCTTGCCAAGGTGTTTTATGGTCCATGGTTACACATGCCACTGACCACAGAGATTACTGAGAATGGATAGCCGTAATGAACTGAGTCAAATTATTCAGAAGCTCTGCATTACAGTTTTACTCTGCTATATTATATATAGCAGACCTGGCTTGTATAACGGAGATCTGGGCAGGCAATATGAGTGAGGTTGCCCTTTCACAGATGTGGCCCCAGGATACTCCATACAGTATCAGGGCAGATTGGAGGGACTACTGTGGTTGTTCATAGGGATTCCATCCATTACTGCCTTGCTTTCAAGCTTTGGGTCTAGAATGTTTGTACCTGATGGTGGGGCTAGGCCTGAAGTTCATGGGCTCCATGACATCCATGAGTCTATCCCAGCATGTCACTGGCCCTATGCATCTAGCAGGTCACACTCTGGACCTGATGTTCTTGACTGTGCAGGCGGAGAGTGATCTGATCTTTCACCCACTGTCATGGGCAGATCACTTTCTGCTGAGTTCCAATCTGTTGATGGCAGCCCCTCTCCATGGGGGGAATAGACCTGTGAAAAGGTCTGCCCTCGTAAGAATAGACCATAGGCTTCTTCACCCTGAAGGGCTTCAGGAGGCCTTGGAGGGTATCTTGTCAAAATGGTAGGCGTCCCTGTCGAAGCCCAGGTTCACAGATGGCATGCAGCATAGTACCTCAGAACAAGAGAAACACAGCACACTGAAAGCTTAATAGGACAAATAGAACCTGTGTTTTCTTGCTAAACACAAACGCCCACCATCAGTTTACTTATATTCTTTTATGCACACATGTTATTAAAAAATCAGTCATCTATACATTATAAATGTCTGTGATATCCAGGTAAAGGTAAAGGTTTCCCTTGACATTTAGTCCAATCTTGTCTGACTCTAGGGCGCGGTGCTCATCCCCATTTCCAAGCCATAGAGCCAGCGTTTGTCCGAAGACAGTTTCCATGGTCACGTGGCCTGCGTGACTAGACATGGAACACTAATATCTTCCCACCACTGTGGTACCTTTTTATCTACTCACATTATTACATGTTTTCGAACTGCTAGGTTGGCAGGAGTTGGGACAAGCAACGGGAGCTCACTCTGTCACATGGGTTTGATCTTACGACTGCTGATCTTTGACCTTGCAGCACAGAGGCTTCTGCAGTTTAACCCACCACGTCCCTATGATATCCAACCTACCTTAATTGAAATACAAACCACGTTAATTAATATACAGTGGTGCCTCGCTTAACGAGCGCCTCGCTGAGCGATGAAATCGCTTAACGAGGCGCTCTGGGCCATCGCTGGAGCATTCGCTCAGCGATGGCCCCTATGGAGGTTTTTCGCTTTGCGATATTCGCTAAGCGTTTCGCTTAGCGAATATCGCATAACGAAGCCGGGAGAACAGCTGATCGGCGGTTCCAAAATGGCCACCGGAAGGTCCGCGCCGCATTTTCGCGCCCTGCCCTCGCTTACCGAGGGCGCGAAAATGGCGGCGCTATGGGACAACATCGCTTAACGGTGAGTTTTCAAGCCATAGGAACGCATTGAACGAAGTTCAGTGCGTTTCTATGGCTTTTTTATTACCGTTTAGCGATGTTTTCGCATAGCGAAGGTTAATCCGGAACGGATTAACCTCGCTATGCGAGGCACCACTGTATATGAATTACCACGTCCCTATGATATCCATCCTATATATATATATATATATATATATATAGCCACAAGGGATGCCTAAAATATTATCTCAAGGCTACATAATGTTTATGATGCGTTCCTTTAGTAATAAATAATAAATAACTATGTGGGATAGTTTGGATTTTAATTAGGGTGGTTTGGATATCGTAAACAATTATATTGTTTATATTGTATAAATTACTGATATTTTATAATGTATATATAAAAAGCATATAAGTAAATTGTTGGTGGGTGTTTGTGTTTAGTCAAAAAAAAAAAACAAACTCCACAGGTTTTGTTTATATTATTAGATGGCATGTAGAGACAACCCGGGTGATTAACACAACCACTCCTTTTTGTAGAGATAGTTTTTTTAAAGTTATTGCTGTCAAACAGCTCTCTTTAAATAACCATCCTGCTGTGGGAAAAATGCAGATCTTTTGGGGGCCAAATCCTTAAGTGTTTGGATGACAATTCCTGCATCCCCAAACCAACTGGCTGGAGGTTTCAAGCAGTGACTTTTACAAGTTTGTAAATCTCCTATGTTTTCACAAGCTGCCCTGGAGGTGGTAACTCCTATGTATTCTAGCCTTTTTCTACCTGCTAGCTTCTTGTATACAAGGGCAATTGGCTGTGGTGAGGAGTTGGTGGAAGAACAGTCAGTCAAGTGAACCTTCATTGGCTAAGTCACTAAACTCCAAGCACAAATTTGCTATCCTGTCTGATCCTTGTGAAAGCGAGGCCTTTTTGGTTGAGTAAAAATATCAGCAAGATGTTAATGAATATATATTCTCTGTTTCTTTCAGGGCCCACCTGGTCCAAAAGGCGAGAAGGTGAGTCAGCATGCTATTGTTGCTACTAACAAATAAATGGAAGCCCTCCTGATATTAACAGGTGGCTCTTGAAGCCATATGATGTGAGATTATTTAAGAGAGCTGAGTTAGCACACAGATGCTGTGTTAAAACTATCATCTCATCTTTCCACTTTGCAGGGAGATCAAGGTGATCAGGGCCCACGGGTAAGCATATTAACCAAAATGTTCCACTTCCCCTTTCCTGACTAGGCAATTAGTACTTAGCGCAAAACTAAATTGAACAGAGTGTCACAGCTAATTACGCTTATCAGCTGCTTTCCCCCTGCATGTTGTAGAAAGTGTCTGCAGGAAGGCAACAGCCAAAAGTGGTTTCACAGACTATAGAAACTATTGCAGTAGAAACAATCCGTGCTACATGCATTTGCAATACACTAAAATGCAAATTTTCTGTACTTAGGTCACAGTATATTTCAGAATGGTTGTGATATGCAGTTTTAACTAAACAGATCTTTCAGCTTCTCCCCCTTGTGCTTTAAAAAAATCAGATGTGCATGAACTAGAGCAAACTACAGATGGATTTTAACAAATGATAGATCTAAAAATTTAGAGTCATGCATGTCTTTAATATCTGCCTTTTTGAAACAACAGTTTGATTCAGGTGTCTAGAATATAGGTTTTAGAAGTAGCAGGCCTTGCAAAGTTTCTTTTAGAAAGTAATTAATTTGTAATGTATTAAAGTAGCTCATTGACATTATGAAAAGTAAGAGAACGGACTAACTTGGGGGTACTCTAAATGCCACAGGTATGCATTTTAGCCCCCCCATGACATGAAAAAGTAAACAGAATAAACAGAGTAAACAGAATTCATGATGAGGAAGGAACAATGTTACCAGTCATTCTTTTTTTTGCAAAGGGACTGTTCTAATGTTCTCATTACCACCAAAAGTAATATGATGCAGCCGATGTTGCTTGTAGCACATTTTGTCCCTTCCCTGAGAATTAATCAGTACCTTTGACTTTGTCTTGATTTGGTTTGCGATACAAAAATGAAAATCTGCCACTTTGAGAGTGCTAGTTGTTTCTCTTTACATCTGTGCATCACAGTAAAAGGGGGGGGGCAGCGGGAAGCACCAGCTAGTGCTGGGAAATAATTCTCAGAACAGAAAAGTCATGTCTCTCCTCTTCATCCAGTATCCCCAAGAGCCCTGGCTATGTTGGCTCCACGTTGAGGGGAGAGTCTTAGAGAAGCTGCCCAGAGGGGGTTGACCCTCTTACCCCTGTCAGCACTGCTCATTTGTTTCCCTTCTCCCTCTGGGTCTAATTTGCACTACTATCCAGAAGGAGAAGGCAAGGTCCAGTGGAGGCTACTGTTCTTCTTTTTTTCTTGTTCCTCTTTTTATATTTAGTGATGGCAGAGAAACAGACAGGGGAGGGAAAAAAAGGGGAGGAAAAAAAGGCAAAGCCTCTCAGGTCATGAGGAGAAAGGGAATCCCAAGGCTGTCAAAAGAAGAGCTGAGTAATGTTGGAGGTGCATTTTAGAGATAGGCTCTCCTTCATGGGCTGTATCTTTACCTTGAGACTTTGAAATGATGCCAAGACGTCAGTTGTTTCGTTAACTTCATGGAGAGATTTTATGTATAAAGAAGGAAATCCTGTCTCCTAAACATGTCGATCATCTTTGCTGTCAGTAGTTTCTTTCTGAACCTCCTAAAACAATACTGTAGTCCTCTTTTTCATTGTGTGTCAAGTGCTACCTCATGCCAGTTGTGTTTGCCTTTTGCTTCATGCCAGAAATGAGTCCCTTGCTGTACTGTGGACCTTGGCAGGTGCCCAGTAATGCTAACTGCTGAAACTAATTCTGGTCCCTGTCTGGTCATCTTGAATGCTGGCGCTCTTCTGGGTTTGGTGGAATGGTTTGGTTTCCATTTGCAACAGATTAAGGTGGTAACATGCTGAGAAGACAAAATGGACTGTTCTTTGTCAGACTAGTTGATCATATTTGGATGTGTGTGTATTTTTAATACCCGCCCAGAGTAGACTTTGTCTAAAAGGGCGGGGTAGAAATCTGATAGATAGATAGATAGATAGATAGATAGATAGATAGATAGATAGATAGATAGATAGATAGATAGATAGATAGATAGATAGATAGATAGATAGATAGATAGATAGATAGATAGATAGATAGATAGATAAAATATGTATATGCATTATAGTCTCCCGAAAAATCACACAAAGGGCAGGAACAGAAAGATTTCCCTGATGCATTTGCTAATGTTCTAAAGATGGGTTTTCACATGGATCAGGTCCCATCCAAGATACTTGAGTTTGGGAAGGTTAAATTCCCCAGAATGTTCTGCAGCAGTACTACATATGGGAACTCAAAGCATTTTGAGATGTTTTACAAACACATTTCTCAGGTGCATGCCATCTTCACCAGGGTGGCCAGTTCTTAGCCCACTGACATATCAGGAAGTCCACTAAACAATATCTTACCTAGGGTCCCCTCAAATCTAGAAACAGTGCCTAGGGGAACATATTCAAGAAGAGTTCCCTTCTTGAAACCTGAAGTGCTACAGCCAATAACAGCTTTCTTCCCCTTCTTTGGTGTTTGAGAATATTTCTGGGGATGATGGGAATTGTAGACAATCCCATCTGGAAAACACCAGCCTGCGGGAATACAACAAATTCTGCCCTACAGAATACAATAAATATTGCTATTTCTTTTGGGCTGTATATTTGTTTGTATGGGGTCCTCATAATGTTGAGCCTTTGTTTTATTCATACACTTCAGGTTGATCTTAGAGCGGATCAACTAATGATTAAGGGCTAGCTGTTCCATATGAAGGGACAGTGAGCTCTAAGAGTTGGCCTTGTTCCAGATAATACAGGTTGCCAAAAGCAACTCTGCCAGAGTTAACTCTTCTGATAACTATTGTGAGATACTTGAATAATAAGGATAGATACCCTGATGACGATTATCCCCCATCAGCCACCTTTCTCTCACCAGGTGCAGGAGCAGTGAGCCAGATTTCTTGCTGTGCTTCTAGCTAGAAAACAACAATGCGTAAAATGACTGCTAGGAAACCTTTTATATCAGAGTGATATGTTCAAGACTTTCTAAGAACTACATTATAGCTGTCTTTGTAGACAGCACAAAGGCATGATATTGCCAGGGGCAGAAACAAATTGATTTTAGCTTTGAACCAAGTTAAAGAGCTAAAGAGAAAATAAGAGATAGGTTGCAAGCGGTGATTATGGTTGGAAAACTAATTGTTTTACACCAGTCACAAAATTACCAAGACATTCCTTTCTTTTTAAAGCCCTTGCCATGTGATATCTTTGCTTCTGTTCATTATTTGAAGTAGATGTGTGGATCGCTCATCTCTGTAATATATGAAAACATAGTCAAAACCTCTCTTTCACGCTTGAATAATGTTGATTGCATCTGAGATTCCACCATGGTGCTTATAGTCATTTTTTGAAGCATTCTATCCAAATTTGTAATAAGTGGGCATGTGAATTCGTTTGAAAAAGAAGTGGGGATGTATATTAGAAGGGTCTAGGAAATGATAAAAGCCTGTGATTTCTAATTTTGTAGACTTTGCAGGGAAGTTTTGACACTTGAGCTTATTTGAATCACGTTACATGTTACATTAGATGCACTGTCCTTTTTTTCTTCTTTGTTTTTATTTTACGGAAAAGTAAATGGGGAGCTGACAGACTGTAACGGCAGCATTCAAAGTGGAAAGATTTAATTCTTCTATCCCCAGCTGTTTCCACTCAAAAAAATCTCCCTCCAGCTATAAGTACACTTTTCCCTTTAATAATGCTGGGTTTAGGGGCACTGGACCCCAAGTAATTCAAAGTCAATGTGTAACTCTAATCCCCTTCCCAAGTGTAACCAGAAAGCATAACCAGTCGATTAACATTTTGGCATGCCCCAGAACCCTTCCCAGCCACCATGTGGAGCCTCCATCCCAAGAGAGAGGGCTGGCCAGGCTGCTGCCATCAGACTGGGGGCCACCTCACCATCAGGCCAATCAATGAATCAATGAATCAATCAATCAATCAATCAATCAATCAGTCAGTCAGTCAATCAATCAGTCAATCAATCAGTCAATCAATCAATCTCTCTCTCTATATATATATCCATCCATCCATCCATCCATCCATCCATCCATCCATCCATCCATCCATCCATCCCTGTATAACCAAAGCTGTCCTGCTCAGATGTGTGCAATTCAAGGGAGAAGTGTAATATTAAAAGTCCTCTGTTGGTATCAGGTCTATGCAGAGATCTTCAGCAGGAATTCAAGAGGAATAGAGAAGTAGAGAGCTTAGAAATGTTACCTTTGGACTGTGAACCTCAGAATCCCCCAGACAGCACAGCCATCTAGTAGTTAAGTTTTAAATAATATTTCCAACCTTAGGAGAGTAGCATTCCCTTCCCCAAAAGTAATGAATCCTTCCTTCCCTAGAACAAGAACTCTGTGTTAATTATTTAATGTGACCTTTAATTTCCCCAGATACTAATATGTGCCAAGGAAAAACATCAGACCAAAGGCTATGTTGTTCCACATTTTCTTCCCAGAATGGCCAATGAGATTGGTTTGGGGTGCCCAATATACAGAGAGTGAATGTGATAGCAATTCCTTACTCATTTTGCATAATAAGTGATGCTGAGGAACATTGCTGAACAAACCTAAGTCTATTTCACAACCTAAGTCTGAATTCACCTCATACAAGCAGACTCAGCCCAGACATCTGTCATAAATTTCTGGGACTCTGATCTACAATTTTTTTCCTCCGCTATCCATGAAGGGGTGGTATACAGCCTGAGGAAGTGGGATTTCATTCATGAAAGCTTGCAATTTGTGTGATTCTTTTTAGTGTTTCAATAAAGTTATCTCCTTACTCTTGCATTGCTGAACATTGCTGAAGTTATTGTCATGCACTACAAGTGGCTTCTAGAGCCTTTATCAAAATATAAAAAGGGGGTTCTATCCAGGAGGTGTTCCTACTGACAGGAGAAATCTGTCTGCTGATTGGGAAGTGATTTTTCTCAAGCGATAACCTATCCTATATACTAACCTATTATCACTCTCTAATTGGCCTTCTCAGCCACACTAGATGCTGTTCCAAGATCTCTATTCAGAGCACATTACCATAGTCTCTCAAGACTGAAGGATGCGTACATCCAACCTATCCTCTTTTGAAGGGTCCCCCAAACTGGTGCAGATTTTGATATGGGTGACTGCAAGGAAAGAGGGAATGGTGAAAAATCAGATTTATTTTTCCATTTTTGTTAATTGACGAACACTAGTTGGAGACTACCCTAAAATATTACAGACAGCTCTTGAGACAAGAACAGCAATGCTACATGCACAAGCCTTTTTTCTCTCAGCTAAAGGTCAGATATGTTTTACCCAAAAGGTTCATTAGTCTATCATCTCATTCTTACTTGGAAGTGGGCCTTTGATTTTGATTGGGAGGAACCTAACAGTCTAGAAGTCTGCTACTCCTGGAAAAGTTTTATTCTTCAGTTCAAAGCTCAGACAAGTAAAATAAAACCATTTGACAGAGATTTTGTTTCAAATGTGCTGATCAAAAGAGGCTGACACGTCTTTGATTTCTTACACTAGGATTTACGTGTCACTGCATAAAATTGTGCAAGTAGTAATATCTCTTCCACTTGCATCCCTTTGGATCCTGGCCAGTAGGTTATAGGCTGAGTTTTCTTATATCTGTTTATGAGTTTCATAAATGGGACCATATATAGACATGATCAAGGTTCCGCAAATCCTTTCTCTGGCTTATGGTCCTAGATATCTCTAGAGAAACTGATGTTGTACTGTGGCCAAGTAATGTGGCCTTACTAGTTTGTAGAACAAAAATAATGTTTGCTGTAGCTTTTTAGTAATTTGATTTTTTTTTAACTTTTAATTTTGTGGTGTCAGCCTTTTTAGTTTTTTTTTCCAGATTGCCATTCTTAATCTTGGATACGTAGATAGCACTGATGTTAGCTCATCCATCTTAATCTCTGTGAATGAATGGCCTTAATGGTTCTCCTGTTGACCCCTGCGTGTCTTCCTCATGGCAAGAAATCCAGTTTTTTGTGTTTTTTTTTTTATTTTGACATCTTCCAGAGCTAGAGGGAGAAGTCAGAGAAGGAATTTGGGACCAGCTTTTTGGTACAGATGACACATTTGTGGATGGTTAAGCAATGTGATTTGGAATAGCAATGAAAAAGTGGATAGTTCTAGTGACACAATCCACAATCCTTTATTTTATCACAGATGGTGCTGGAGTATGATTCTCAGATTATCCACAGGAGTATGAGATATAAATGCTGTGTCAGAATGTACTGTACACTATAGAAAAAGATCCCTTATCAGGCTACCTGTTTCAGTCACTTTGGGCAGCAGTAGAATTTGGCTGGATCTGTATTTATTATAATCATCATCATCATCATCATCTTAGAACTACAGAGCTGGAAGGAACCTTGTGGATAATTGAGTCCAGGCCCTATAAAGGAGGTACAGTGGGAAATTGAACGTCCAGCCTCTGGCCCCGCTGCCAGATGCCTATCCAGCAATTTACCCATTATGATTCTTTGTTGGGACTGCTTGTTATGTTCAATATGAACATGTGGAGGGAGTGTTGGGTTTGGAGTCTAGAAACTCAACTTCAGAACAAGAGCAAAGGTATAGGAGTCAGGGATGTCATGGGACCACAGATACAACACTTTCAGCCCCTTGAAACATTTGGGGAGCGCTGAAGTGACAGATACCTCTGGTCATCTTGAGGTTAGTACTGAAATAAAGCACAGAGTAGCTAAGCAGCATATTTTCCTGCTAAGCAATCAAAGTAGCAAGGAGAGTAATATTTTTGGGTCTCCCTTCCAGCATTCCACAGCTTACATAACCTTGATTTTCCTGCGTCATAGTCTAATAATAAAATGGTGTTAACATGATAGAATAGCAAATTATGTAAGTGCAGCAGGTTTATTACACAATCAGACCCTGACCACTTTCCAGAATTCCCCAGGCATCATGACCACTTGAGTGAAATTTTCATGTCAAGAGTAAGCCCAGTTGAGCAGCTGATTCTCAAGTGTGTATAATTAGCATTGCAGCATTTAGGCATTCAAGTCTCATGCTTCTTTAATCAAGAGAAAAGTCCCTATTATTCATGGACCAAGGAGGGAAAAGTTTTCTTGTGTGAGCCGCCCTGAGTAGACATATTCTAGAAGGGTGGGATAAAACCTTAAATAAATAAATAAATAAATAAATAAATAAATAAATAAATAAATAAATAAATAAATAAATAAATAAATAAATAAATAAATAAATAAATAAGAAGCTTGATATTCTGTGCATTTAGCTTATGTTTACTTACTTTATTGTACTTAAAGGAATTGGGAGGTGGGGGGAATCTAGCAAACTCTTTAAAAATTCACAATGACTTTTACTTAAGAAATCTTGCCACCTAAAGATCTTTCATGATTTATTGTCCAATCAGTGCAGTAATTAATAAAAATAGACCTTTTGTACTAAACAGGTCTAATGAAATATTTTAATCTATTTGTTATCTTCTTCTTCCAAATGATAATAAAGTGCTACTACTATTCAGTCCTGATACAGAGAAGCGATTTACTGTTTATCAGGCCTCCCAATCATCATCCAGCAGCTGACTTTAAATTAGTTTTGGGGTCTTGGGTGCAATAAGAAGCCACACAGGGTGCGTACTTAACTATTTTCATAAAATTATTTTCTCCACATGGTGTGTTCCAAGTAAATTTTTTAAACAGCTGGGGCTGCACGGAACTGATAGCATCTTTCAAATGTCTTCAGCAGGAGGGATTAAGTTCCAGAAAGCGAAGGCATTCAGAACTTTCTTTTATTATCTTAACCTTTATTAACTTGAGTGATTAAACAGATTCTTTTGCTCTGGTAAAGCTGCCAGTATTCTCTAGTTAATATTCTTAGACGATTAACCCATGTTTTCCTCTGATTGCCTATAATGAGAAATTGTGTAATAATAGAATAGAAGTTAGCTGACTGGATAGCTCGGTAAGTTGGGCGCCTGGTTGGAGAGCTATGCTGAGTGTTCAGTTCCCCTTGTGCCTCCTGGGAGAAGAGTGAGCCTGTATATCATCAGGCAAGCTGCGAAGTCCCAGAGCTGCCCCACCCCACCTCCCAATGATTGGTAAATAAGTTCTTAATTCTCTATACCTGGAAAACTCTGAAAATGGTTGCTGTTAAGTTAGAATCAACTTGATGGCATGTAATTGTTAATATAATCTATAGAATGTTTACTAGCGGTTTTATATTCATGCCTCATTGCAAGTTGTTGCAAGTGTATAGACAGGGAATTAGCACTTTCACTAAGCCAGGCCATTTAGAAAATGAGCCCAAATGTTATAAGTCTGTTGAACTCTTACTCTGTGGATCTCTTAGTCCTGATGAGAATCTGTCAGAATGCACTGTGCCAGGACATCAAGAAAACTATGTATATGCAGTACCATCCATCATCAGAATTAGTGCAGTTTAGGACAATGCTATCATAAGGTTTAATGCAGAATTTGACAACCTCTAAGGGCCACAGCCACCCACTCCTGTGTCTTAGAGCATTGCAGCTTTCCTTGCACTAATTCTCCATACAGGAGATCTTTTGGAATCCGACCGTCAGCCATTCTCATGACATGCCCAAGCCAACGTAGACATCGCTGTTTCAGTAATGTATACATGCTAAAAATTCCAGCTTGTTCTAGGACTACTCTGTTTGGAACTTTTTCCTGCCAGGTGATACCAAAAATGTATCAGAGACAACGCATATTGAATGTGTTTTCCTGCCATGCACAAAAGGGTCCAGGACTCACTGCAGTACATGAGTGTTCTCAGGATGCAGGCTCGACCTGGATCGTGGTATGTGTCGTCAGCTTCTTATTAAGCCATACTCTCTTTGTGAGTCTAGAGAACATGGTAGCTGCTTTGCCAATGCGTTTATCCAGCTCAACATCTAGGGAGAGAGTGTCAGAGATTGTTGAGCCAAGGTACACAAAGTCATGAACAACCTCCAATTTTTGTGTGGATATGGTAATAGAGGGAGGTGAGTCCACGCCCTGGCCCATAACTTGTCTTTTCTTCAGGCTGATTGTTAATCCAAAATCTTGGCAGGCCTTGCTAAAACGATTAATGAGTGGTTGGAGGTCTTCAGCAGAATGAGCCACAATGGCTGCATCATCTGTGAAGAGGAAGTTCTGCATGCCTTTCAGCTAGACTTGGGTCTTCGCTCTCAGTCTAGAGAGATTAGAGAGCTTTCCATTTGATCTTGTCCAGACACCTTCTGTTGCAGTTCCAAAGGCGTGCTTCAGCATGACAGCAAAAAAGATCCCAAAAAGTGTTGGTGCGAGGACACAGCCCTGTTTCACTCTGCTTCAGATGTCAAAGGGATCTGATGTTGAGCCGTCAAAAACTACAGTGCCTTTCATTCCGTCATGGAAGGATCTGATGATGTTGAGGTGGACGTCTTTGGGAAGTATTTTAAAAAGGGTGTCCCTGCTAACCAAATCAAAGGCCTTTGTAAGATATATGAGGGCCACAAAGAGTGGCTGTCATTGTTGCCTACGTTTCTCCTGCAACTGTCTACTTTTTCTGGTATGACCCTTTTTGCACTTGTTTGCTTTCCTTATCCATTGGAACTTTGGATTGTGCCTTCTTTATCCCAGTGACAATGGCATAATCACACAAGTAATCAAATCTGGCAAAATGAAATCCTCTGTGACAGCATACAAAGATAATGAGATGTATATACAGCTCTTCCACAGGAGATTTTCTCCTCATTATGAACTAGCCTTGTTTCCCCCAATAATTTCATCTCATATGAGATCTTTTTGAAGACACCTCTGTTACTAGGATCAAAAAGCAGTTATTTCCCCAAAGAGAAGGTGGTGAAGGTAGAAAGAGGAATAGGAATGAGAAAAAATGGGGTGGAGGCAAACACACACACACACACACACACAGAGAGAGAGAGAGAGAGAGAGAGAGAGAGAAGTATATGTAACAACTTTCTACTAAACACTGTCCTAAAGACAGCTTACAGCAGAATGATTGTGAGCCGCCCAGAGTAGACTATGTCTAGATGGGCAGCATAGAAATAAATAAATAAATAAATAAATAGATAAATAAATAAATAAATAGATAAATAAATAAATAAATAAATAAATAAATAAATAAAATACATAAAATAAATAAAATACATAAAATAAATAAAATAAATAAAATAAATAAATAAATGATAGATCTAACTGATCCAATGTCAGTACAAATGTGTACTCTGTTAAACTAGCAGAAGATGGGTATGCAACTGGGTGAAAAATGAACTCAACAAGTAATAATTAATAGACATAAATTATCCTAAAAGTTTCAGAGTACTGGGTCTGATGCTGTTCAGCACCTTCATTAATTATTTTCATGACAGAGTTCCATTATCCAAAATTATTAATTTGTGAATGATGCAGATCTGTAGGGGGAAACTAGGATAAACTTTAAAGAGCAAAAGGTTTCACTGGAAACTACACATGAAATATTACTGTTTCACATATATTATTTGACAAGGGAGTGGGTTGAAATAGATTGCTTGATATCCTTTTTCAGAGAATGTACCCCCTAGGAAATATTCCTTTGTTTTCCACAGAATATTAACTGTCTCATGGTAAATAATTCCTTGTGTTTGAGACGTTTCCAAAAAGCATCACTTCCGTTAAATTTAAAGTTCTGTTTTGAACAAATATAGCATGTCAGGTGGAAGAATGCCCTTTGGCCTTATCATATTCGGTGGTATATTATTGTTTTAGTTTCGTAGCTGATGGAGGAAATAGCAGCTGCAATAAAAGGGTTTATATAAAGAAGCTCCTGCTGTGAATTTCAGGAACTATATAGAGAATGATACAAGACACTATATTCCCTAGAGCAGGTACAATAATGGGCACCCCGTCTGAGAGATTAATTAGAGCTTGAGGTGGCTATGGAGTGGGGAGGCCATCATATAATGTGTCAGGATCACTTTGGCCTGCAGCTTGAGTGATTTGATGTGAAATAGTAGCAGCTGGCTGCAAATGTATGAAGTGGAATTGGGCAGCAGGTGGTAATTCTCGTCTTGTTTGCCAGATCTTCATGGGTATATGTAAGCTTGTGTAGAAAGGTCAGGAGCAAAATATAGGCTTTATTGTTTCTACCATGAGATGCCAAGTTGAGAGATAAAATTTTGTTCATAATTTTAAAGGTTTGCAAAGTAGCTGCTGTTATATGATGCACTAGGTAAAGATTCCCCTTGACATTTAGTCCAGTTGTGTCCAACTCTAGGGCGCGGTGCTCATCCCCATTTCCAAGTCATAGAGCCAGCGTTTGTCCGTAGACAGTTTCCGAGGTCATGTGGCCAGCATGACTAGACACAGAACGCTGTTACCTTCCCACCATGGTGGTGCCTATTTATCTACTCGCATTTACATGCTTTAGAACTGCTAAGTTGTAAATAAGGAGAGCTATCATGAGGTGCTGCCAGAGACACCTAAGACATTTTGCTGTCCGGAGCAGAAGAACAAATGCTGTTCTTCCCAGCAAAATCATGGTATGTAGTATTCAAAACTAACAAAATTATTTTGGCACCAAATACTGAGAATCCCACAAGCAGCTTTCTCAATCTCCCTGGCTGAATGAATGAATGAATGAATGAATGAATGAATGAATGAATTAATATAACATTAATTAGTAAGTCGCAATTTGCCATCTTTTGTGATACCAAACTTGAGATCATAGTGTAACTCTGCCTAACGGTAGGGTTGGCCCAACATAAGTGAAGCAAAAGCTCTAGATAGTTGTATTAAACATCGTATTTGGGGAATTCCTGGTATGGATGACTGAACTCTTGAGGGAAGTGTAGTTGTTTTATGGCATATGGAAGTACAAGTCACATTTGAGTAAAAACCAGCCCATGATATTTTAGGCTGAACTACATATCCTAAGAGAAGTACTCCGCTCCAGTTTTCTTGCCAAGAATCCATTCCTGTTGTGTCTTCTTGAAATGCAGTCTTGAACTTCATTGCTAATTTATGAACAATACTTGTTCTCCAATATCAGGTTATCCAGAAGGCAGGAACTCAACCAGAAAAAAAAAGGATTAAACAAAGATTCAAACCTAATGATTGTACAGGAATACATCAAGATCAAGAAGACCTTCTTGTTCATGAAAGCCCTGAGGCTATACAAGAGGCATTTATATGCCTTTCTGTCTAGATTAGAAATTTGGATTGTGTCAACCTATCACTTAACTGTTCATAGCTACCATTTTGACAGCAAGAAAAATGGCCTTCTACATTTATTTATACAGCCCTGTATAGTCTAATTTTCTTGACAATGTATTTTTCAATGCTTACTTTTCTGCTATGGGACTAGTGCAAAGGTTGGAACTGTAATCAATTTGTACCGGTAGTGGAGTATAAACAACACATTGTTAGAAGCTGTTCTTAGTTTTCCAGTCACATTCCAGAGGCACAATTCTTTCAGAGCTTGTCGCTGGGCGGCCAAGACTTGAAAATGAACCTGTTCACCTTGCAGTGACCAGTCACAGAAAAAAGCAAGTTAATTGGTAGCATACTGAAGATTTTTTTTAAAAAAAGTTCGTACAGTGACAAACAGAAATTTTTCAGTGGTTATGGAATTTCTGATTCTGGCAATATAGGCTAATATAGGCTATTTCAATCCTGAGATGCTGAACTTGATTATCTGTTTGAGAGCTGATAGTGAGATTTAATGCAAGCCTGTGCATGAATTTTCATAAGTAACTCCCACTCTATTTAATGGGTCTTAACACAGCAACAAGCCAAACTGGTATAGAGGGCAGTGTTGGATGAGGATTTAGGAGACCCGGGTCAAAATCCCCACTTGGCCACTGAAATTCATCAGAGAGTGGCAATGGTATGCCACTCCTTGAACATCACACATATGTTAGAATCTGTTTTAGGGTCACCATAATTTGGAAGTGACTTTATAGGACATGGTAACAATAAAGCAGCATCTTTACAGAACAAACCAGCACCTGTTTCCAACAATAATCAGTTCAATGCTGCTTCATCACTCACAAATAAAGTCTAACACTGAAATATTTTCCCAACTGTTTGATACACCAGTGGCACTCAAAGCATTATTGCATTTGCAGAGCTTGGAGAGTTACTTTTTAAAAAAAAAATAATTAGTTAAAATTAGTTAAAATAAATGTACTACCTAATTTGTTGATATAGTTTGCAGGTTTACAATTTTTACGGTATTCCTCCTATTTTTAAATGATGTCTTTACTTTCCCATTTGATAAAAATATTGAGTACTTTCTAGTTACTTAAAAATCTGAATGTTTAAGAAACTGGTCTGTACTACCTCTCGTAGTGAATTTACAGTTCAATCAAGTGATACTCCTGCTTTACCATTTAGTGAGTCCAGTGATAAAAATAATTGTAAAATTGTGGTTACTTGATAAAAGGAATTGGGTTATTTTGCATTTATAACTGTAAGATAATGTAGTTGTACCTTAGTTTTGGGAAGGTAACTATTTACAATTGATTGATTGCCTGTACTTTGTTACTTCTGTGCTGTGATGCATAGGGATTTCATTTATCTGTAATTTTTTTTTTAACCCCACAACTTACTCTTCATGAATTTGCTTAATCCTGTTTCTGTACTTTGGGATGCCATGACACCAAAATTTCTCAAGGTTTCAGGATACAAATGTGCTTGCTATTTTTTTCCCTCTCGAACAGCCTTTTAAAATAAACAATATTAAAATTCGCGAAGCCTTTCACGGCCGGGATCTAATGGTTGTTGTGGGTTTTCCGGGCTCTTTGGCCGAAAACACGGCCAAAGAGCCCGAAAAACCCACAACAACCAATATTAAAATTGGTCAGCTTTTAAAGATTAATATTCAAAATTCATTCCCACTAAGTCCCACTAAGTGAGGAGGAATTAAAGAACCTTGTAATGAGAGTGAAAGAGGAGAGTGCAAAAAACGGTCTGAAACTCAACATCAAAAAAACTAAGATCATGGCCACTGGTCCCATCACCTCCTGGGAAATAGAAGGGGAAGATATGGAGGCAGTGTCAAATTTTATCTTCCTGGGCTCCATGATCACTGCAGATGGAGACAGCAGCCCTGAAATTAAAAGGCGCCTTCTTCTTGGGAGGAAAGCGATGACAAATCTTGACAGCATGTTAAAAAGCAGAGACATCACCTTGCCAACAAAAGTCCGAATAGTCAAAGCTATGGTTTTTCCTGTCGTGATGTATGGAAGTGAGAGCTGGACCATAAAGAAAGCTGACTGCCGAAGAATTGATGCCTTTGAATTGTGGTGCTGGAGGAGACTCTTGAGAATCCCCTGGACTGCAAGGAGAACAAACCTATCAGTTCTAAAGGAAATCAACCCTGAATGCTCACTTGAAGGACAGATTCTGAAGCTGAGGCTCCAGTACTTTGGCCATCTCATGAGAAGAAAAGAGTCCTTGGAAAAAACCTTGATGTTAGGAAGGTGTGATGGCAAGAGGAGAAGGGGACGACCGAGGATGAGATGGCTGGACAGTGTCTGCGAAGCAACCAACATGAACCTGACACAACTCCGGGAGGCAGTAGAAGACAGGAGGGCCTGGCGTGCTCTGGTCCATGGGGTCACGAAGAGTCGGACACGACTAAACGACTAAACACAAGTTCTTTGCATACGATAAAACTTGTAGCTAAGGTAAGATGGAAACAAAGTACAGAGAAAGGCTAAAGAATAACAGCTGTAAGAACTTAGTTTAAAAAATCATGAAAATATTTTTCACAAAAATGTTTTCTGTGGAGCAAAACTTTATACAGTACTGCTCAAAATGCAGGGGGGGGGTTGGTACAACATTTATGCTAATTCTGAAGGTGCTGGTCTTTTCACTCTTGTGCAGGAGTGAAAATTATCCCAGTAATTGACCATTTCTTCAATAAAGTGGATTTTTTTTTGTCAAGGATCAGAATATTTGTGACTATGCATTGTTTCCTTTCTACATACACTAATGAGATGGTGGAAGAAACGACAAAAAGGCAGCATCATGTTGTGTAATAAATGTATTCTTGGGAACTCCCTGCATAATATTGTTCCCAGAAGATTACTGGACAACAGTCTCAACAGTATTACCAAGGATATTGGCCTCTGTTTAGAGAACCAGTCACTAGACTCTAAATCACTTAATTCTTCTCAACCCTAATTCTCCTCAACCCTGAAATACCAGAAACATGTAAGACATTGGATGCAAGACATTCTTTATACATCTGATAGCCTTTTCTGAATGTGGGAGGGCCTGGAAATATCACAGTGAGTTAAACACTGGGGATTATGAAGGAATATGTATCTTTGCCCTTCACATAGTAGTATAATACAGCTTACTAATATATATTTAATGTTGTCACAGACTGTTTAAAAATAGTAGTCAAATTTTGAATGTTTCTCAATGTAACTTTATGTCAGTATGTGTTTAATGTTGCATGGAAAAGAGACCAACATAAAATGCAGAGCTTTGGGGGGTGGGTGGGACACGTTTTCAGAGTTTTTTGCTGTCTACATGGCTCCATGAGACTGCTGTAGGGCAGTCTCTGTCAAACGTCCCCTCCCCCATTTTCATGGATGACAGTTCTCTTAATCCCTGGTCATTGGCCATGCTGACTAGCCTGATGAGAACTGTAGTTCAATAATTTCTGAAGATCCTAGGAGGCGGGGAAGGTGGCCTATTCCTGTCTTGACTAATAAGACTAAAACGTTAGAAATATTCACAGCTGTTGACTATTATATCTTTGGATGACCTTATCCTTTCTGAGAATCCTCCATGAAACTAAATCACTAGCAATGATCATCTTCAGGAGCAAATCTGAGAATAGAGAAAGACACCTACTAAATTTCATGTCTGTTAAGTTGTTGTTCTGTGTGATGTTTTGTGTTGTGTTATTTTGGTACTATGTGTGTGTGTCCCCAGGGTCTGCCAGGCTTCCCCACAGTTGCTGCCCTTCACAGTAATCAGATCCTCACCGTCAAGGTTTGTGGATGACACATACCAGCTAGCCAGTCTTTCCATATCAACATAGAAGTGTCATGAATAATTGGTTTGCTTTCAGAAGGTGGTCCATTTGGCCTACACATTCTGTGGCTGATTGGGACCACACTGGACTAGCAGTTGGATTGAGTCCTTTTTAGGCTAATGTTTCCAACATACCTGGGCATGTGTGGTTTCCAGAAGCATTTATTCCAGTAACTGCTCATACTCCAAGAAGAGGTTGCCTTATCCCACAATGAGACCTGAGCCTCATCTACCTTGCATTTTGGATCTCGGTACTGTACCACCCATATGTATTTCTCAGCAAAAGCAAAGTTAAACTGCATTGTAATTTCCTTATAAACAGCATGTAAAGTTCAGAAAGCACTGGATGAACTTGTATCAAAAATCCTGATGAAAATAGGAACCCATGACTTTTGACTGGATAATTTCCTGCTTTGAATTTTTTGAAATTTAAGCAGAAATTACTGTATTTATCTACGGACCAGCAACCTCAGTTTATACTGCAGTAGTGGCCCTATTGTTCATGGCGCAATATGGTGTTTGGGAAGTCTGACTGAAAGCCGAACTGGTGCTTTGTCTCTTGGAATCTTTGCTTATGAAATGGAATAAAATGGTTATGTGTAGATCTTCCAGATTCTGAGGAAGTTCAAAAATTAGAGTTGCAAGCTGCATTTAGGAATGAGCTTGACTTGGATTGCTTTTTATTTCATAAAATGGTAATCTAATGAAGGTTCTCTCTCCTATCTTTTAAAACTGTTTGATAATTCCATTTTTAAACTTGCACAGATTCTTTTATTAGACACAAGCACCAGTTGGTTATTATATTTGCTGCTACAAATCTAATGTATTTGTTTCTATTTCTTTCTCGGGGCCTTCTGATGTCTATTCTTCAACTCTTTCACCTCTGAACTTCAACCTTTGACCTCACCTGCCTGCTCAGATGGTGTTTCCTAAAATCAATCATGGGTTTCTCTCTGCTGATCAGCAGCTCATTAAACGCCGCCTCATTAAGGTAGTGCTTAATCTCTCTTTCCACCTTTGCAATGCTCTTGCTTGGGGCTGTTTGCTGAATTGCAAATATGGCTGAGCCACTTTGCTATTAATGAAGTGTTTTTGTTGTTGTTTATAGAAAGAGTAATATTAAACTGTATAGAACTTTGCTGTAAATTGCATAATTAATTTTATCAACTGTTTGCTGCTCACCTTTTTCACTGGAAACTGGACAAAAATTAGTCTTTTTGAATGCAAGTGATTGTGATTCAACAGTTCATTATCCAACTAGATTAAATTACTATGTGGATATGTTGAAGCTGTAAATATTGCTTCTCGGTGGTCACTGTAAAATGGATGCTAAAAAGAGATAAAGTATTATTGGCATTTGCTTGATAGGCTGAAAAGTACCATACAGCTTTTTGACTCAAGTGGTTATATTTCTGTGTCACTTTAGAATTCAGTTAGTGCTTGCTGAGCTTCATAAACCTGTTTATGAAAGCTGCTGTGAGCTGTAAACTGTAAGCTGCTGTAAAAGCTTTACAACCTTTTTGTAAGTCTAGTGATTCAGTCTTTAACAGGAAAATGATAACCAAGTAAAACATTCCCCCCCCATAAACACATTGGTGGAATTTTCCAAATATCCCTGAATTAGAAAAGGTTAAACTTTTCTGTATATTCCTCAAATGCAGAAATTAAATGTTACTACCGTATTTTTCCATGCATATGACCCTCAAATGTATAAGACAACCCCGTAATTTTGTCCCTTGCTGGAGGCGGAGCAGCAGTCAATGGACAGCCATGAGGGGCTGCCTGTGGACTGCTGCCATCGCCGGTGCCGCCAGATCACCTCCTCCAGCGCCACTCGTGGGCTCCCTTCGGTTAGGGGACAAGGCGGCAATGTGAGCTGGAGGTGAGCCCTGGCAAATTGCACTGGAGGATGTGATTGGACTGAAATTGCACTGGAGGATGTGATTGGATGGAAATTGCACTGGAGGATGTGATTGGATGGGCAGCGGCAGCAGTTCAGTGGGCAGCCATGAGAGGTGGCTGAGCACGGTTGCTCCTTTGCCTCCACCTCTGCCTCCTTCCGTGTATAAAACAACCCTCAATTTTTCCTCTAATGATTTTAGTGTCGTTTTATATACAGAAAATATGGTAATTGAGGTTGCCGTAGTTATTGTCAGTGTACTTGTGAGATACATTAATACACATTCTCTCTTGAATTGTGATGCAATTCACGATGTTGTAAAAACTATGCAAAAGCATGCTATATGTGCAGTTCTAGGTTGTGTTGTCTTTCTAGGCCTGTGCATGAGATTTGGATGCTGTCAGTGGATTCAGAGCCTGCGGGACTATCCCAGTGAAAATGGCTGATATTTTGCCCTCCCCACACATCTTCAAACACATTAAACATCAAATGCACACAGAGCACACTGGAATAAATGAAATAGAAAGCTATAAAAACATGGATAACTGAAGCCAAATGCTTGTCTAAGAGTATTCATAGACAGCTGACCAGCTTAAGTTCATTGTGTTCCTCACTACTGCCTACATCTCAGAATCCGGCAGAGCACCAAACAAATGTTTGTGAGTGGGAGGCCTGAATTCACTTCCCTCACTTCTGTGAACAGGTGGCTAGTACTGTACTCTCAAAGATTTATAATCCGCATGTGCAAGTTGTTCTGCATGTAACTGAACTGAGACCTTGTTTGGCAAACGTTTTGAATTATTTTTCTCTTCTACAAACTTCTTCTTGAAACGTTGCATCTCTCTTTAGCTGAATACTTGTGTGCTAATAGCCAAAAGATGCATACTAATGCTAATTTTGCTGACTGGTGTTAAGGGAGATCAAGGACAAGCTGGACCTCCCGGGCCTCCCGGGCCCCCAGGACCAAGAGGTCCACCTGGAGATACTGGCAAAGATGGACCCCGAGGAATGCCTGGTGTACCAGTAAGTCAATCTTTAATGTACATTAGCATTATAGACTTAGATAGGCTGTGTGTGGCTGTAAAGTATTAATTAGTTAATTGTGGCTAGGATGCTATTGAGCACACTTTGTGCAATTCTCAGTTCCAGCAGCAGGCCTACTTTATACTCATTTGCATAAAGAAACATCCAAGACCTCTTTCAGAAAAAGTTCCCAGCTGTTGAGAAATAGTCAGGTGAGTCAATTGGTCCCACTGGCATATGGACTGGATGCTTATCTGGCACCCAAACAAAACTTCACCTGTCAAATACTGCAGCTGCCGGCTGACTCCTCCTTCCCTCTCTGTTGGGTCACACATTTACACTGGGGGGATTTTAGCTGCACCAATATTCAATATGATCTAGAGTAGTAGTTCCTAACCTTTTTTGAGTTGCGACCCACTTTTATTATAGCCAAGTGACCTGGTACCCCACCACCACATTTGCATAAAAAGGCATTTCTTGTTGGGGGGGCGGAAGTCATCCTTTTTGGGGAAAGAGAGGTGTCTTTTTCCTCCCAAAGGGCTTGTTCCTCACATATACACATGCAGGACAACTTTAATATGCCACTCTGAAAGGTCAATAAATAAATTATTAAACAAGGGCTACAATACATATAAGGTGACTGGCGGCCTTCAGAAAACACTTTGTGACCCCCCCAATGGTCAAAGCCCCCAAGTTGGAGGACACTGATCTAGAGCCATACCCATTTAAAACCGTCTTGTTTATTTATAATCCACCTTAACACTAAAATATAGCCCTCAAGCTGACTTGCAGACTGACTTTTATCACATAATGGTATTTACACAGATAACATTTTGTATTTAAGGGTGAAGCAGGAAAGCCAGGGGAACAAGGCTTGATGGTAAGTCCTAATTTCTTAAATCTGTTACACTGAAAGATAAGAAATCATGTGTTTTTTTCCCTCCATAATTTTTCATTTTTCTGGACGTTATGTACATTACTATTTGTGAAGCCCCTCGGAGTTACAAGGCCAGTCAGTTCTCAAAATTGACTAAAGTGACAACTTCTCTAAACAACAATTTAAGAAAAATTTTAAAGTTCTTTCTCCTACAACAGAAGGAAAAGACTGTCCCTAACTTTGATAAGACTTTTGTATTCATTTAAGGCAGTACTTAATTCAGTAATACTTAAGGTTTGGTGAGAAGGTTAAACATTTTTAAATCCTTTCAAAAATATAATATATATAACCTTTTCCCCCCTGGAAGAATCATACAGCTTCATGTTTCTGTCTGAGGTTTTGTGGTTCTTTTTTCTCCAGTATTCATTGTTACATACAGCTATGACATCACCTGCCCGTCACTGCTGAAGCTGTGTGTCATCTGCCAATGGCGTGACGGAGGGTGGGACATAAGGGGTGGAGCTGTTATATATAAGGGGAGTGAATGGTGTGAGAGATTCAGATAGGGCCAGATAGGGCTTGGAGATAGGGCTTGGAGATAGGGATGGTTAGGGCTTGGTGATACTGAGAGATAAGAACTGTGCTACATAGTGAGGGTCTGTGAGAGAGTGTGTGTGATTGTTATATTATTATAGTGATTGCTTTATTATTTATATTCAAGTGATTTACCATTCCTTTTGTTTGTACACAATAAACCTAAGTTTTTATTTTGAAATCATACTTTGGCCTGAAGCTTTATTTGAGGGAATGGTTGGTGGCAGTGGAAACGAAGAGTGATTGAGTGTGATGTAACGGCCCCTTTGTGAGGTATAAGGAGGCTGTTACATTAATTATTAAGGAGTTTGCTGTCGTTCTGCAATTTGGGCAGGACTGGACAGAAGTGTGATAGTCTTTAGCAATTACCAGCATTCAAGGGTAATCTTAATAGGCATCCATGGCTCCTACTTAATTTTAACAAGGAGACACTTGAAATTTTGAAACACAGAATAAGCTTTGCTGGATCAGACTGTCCATCTCAGCTGAAACCCTGGTTTTTACAGCGCCCAGGTCAACATTTCTAGGAAATCTATGAGCAGCTTGGGTTTAAAAAAGGTCAAGCATAGCTATATTTCTAAAAACAATTTCCTTTTTTTTATGATCAGATACACTGGCAACTGCTGGATAGCTCAGTGGTTTAGGCCTCTGGCTGCAGACCCAGAGGTTGAGAGTCCAGTTCCCCACTGTGACACCTTGACAGGGACTGGACTTGATGATTCATAGGGTCCCTTCCAACCCTGCAGTTCTAAGATTCCAAAGCCTGATAAAATATGGCATGAAAGTGAACCAAATGTACAGTGGTGCCTCGACTTATGAACGTAATCCATTCCAGAAGATGGCCGTAACTCGAAATGGTTGTAAGCTGAAGCACCATTTCCCATAGGAATGCATTGAAACACAATTAATCCATTCCGGCCGGGGGCGGGGGAAATCACCTCCCCCCCAAAAACCACCGCAAGATCCATCAGAAACGCGATTAATCCATTCCAGCTGAAGGGAAAAAAAACCCCCAAATTAAACAAACCCTGCAAGAACCATCGGAAATGCAAAACAAAACAAAACAAAAACAAAAAAGCAAACAAACCCTGCAAGACCCATCAGAAATGCTGAAAAAAAAACAACCCCCAAAAAACGAAGACTTCAAGACCCATCACAGCACAGAAACATAACCCCCCCAGCCCAAAACCACACTGCAAAACCCACCCAGAACAGGCAGTTTTTAAAAAGCAGAAAGCAGCACCTTGCTAGGCGAAGCCTCCTCCAAATGCACACTCTCTAACCACTGGGGCAAAAGAGCTACGAAGAAGCAGCCTCTTCACCCCAATGGTTAGCAGTTTGAATGAAGCGCCTTTTTCACTGTCTTTTTTCCGATTGTAACTCGAAGCTCCGGTCACAAGTTGAATCAAAATTTTGCGGCCGGAGCTGGTCGTAACTCGAATTGGTGGTAAGTTGGGATGTTTGTAAGTTGAGGCACCACTGTATAACTATGTCCTGTTGAAGTGGGTTCCAGTTTAGGCAATCTTTCCAGAGTTTTCTAGACATAAATTATTGAGAAGTAGTTTACTAGTCCCTTATTCTGTTGGTATTTGGGGGGGGAGGAGTGTAGCTTGTCCAAGGCCATACAGGTGGTATGCTTGTAACCCAAATAAAACCACACAGCTGGGTGACTTCAGGTGGTCCCTCTCCCAGGAAACACAGCCCAGACAAAGGGATACAAATGGAAGCTATTGTTTTCAGGGGAAGTGATCAGGCAATTAGGCCAGAATGTTCCCTTTTTCCAACAAGCCATCATAGAATTTTGGCTTGCTGTTCTGTGCAAACATAGTCACTTTTACAGCTTTAACTTCTATTAATTTTATTCTTTGCTCAAAACTGAAGATTATGAATGGAGCATAGATGCTAAAACAAATGATATACACTGTGCTATCTAACTGTCCAGTTAAGTTCTCTGCCTTGATATATTAATAGTTAGAAATTTCCATTGTACTCTCTGGGAGGCTGTTTTGATGAAAGGCAGAGCAGGAGAGGAAGTCATAAATAGATCGCAAACAGATTATCTGCAATGGCTTCATGGCTCAAAGTGCCAAACTTCCCTTATACCCACTGCCACAGGAGAAATCCCTCCAAGGACTATGACTTCTGTTTGGCTCAAACCAGTGAGCTGGAAGCTCACAGGATAAAGAGCACTTGTCAGTATGAATAAATAGTGAAATGTGTTTTTGAGGTAGGTTTTAATTACAATTGGCATATCCAAGCACAAATGCTGGAGGCAGCCACTTTGCTGAGGAAAAAAAGTGATACATTGTGTGATTCATATGATACAACCACTCAGGCAGTATTATTGGTTGTATTATTGGTTCTTTTTTTCTTTTTTTCCTTTTTACCCCCAGAGTTCAAGATTTTTTTTAAGAGTTCAATGATTTATTTTTTTATTTTATGTATTTAAACATAAAATACATCAACCAAAATACAAATCGACTATGTCCCTCACCACCATATTCAGGACCTCTTGCAGTAATCCTCTTCTTCCTCTATCTTTATTCTTCTTCTTCCTTTATTGTCCTCTTCTTCAGAACTGCATTGATTCTTGATTTGGAGCTTTCCCTTCTCCTCTTGTTAGCACATATTCAAGAAATTTGCCCTATATATCATAGAAATTATTCTTTTTCATTTCTACTTTCTTAACCTTTAAGTTACAAGTTAACTTATCATTTATAGTAATGTTCCATATTTCATTATACCATTCTTCCATTTGAAATTCAGACTTTGATTTCCAGTTCCTAGCTATTATTAATCTAGCTGTTGTTAATAAATTGGTAATCAATTCTCTAGTCAACTTATCATATTCCACATCTCAAATATTGGTAACAGAGCTATCTCAGGATTAAATTCTATATCTTTTTCACATATGTCATTTAGTTGTTTAAAGATTAGTTTCCAAAATCTTTGTACTTTTTTGCATTCCCACCACATATAAAAGTATGTACCAATTTCCTTCTCACATTTCCAAAAGACGTTCAGATAACTAGCGTTAATTTTATTCAATTATCGGTTCTTAAAAGTCTCATATTTTATATACATTTCAGATACATAATAGTCGCTGAAATGCTGTTGTGCAACTCTGCATGTGCAACAGAACTAATGTCATCATGAGTGGCAAATCACCACTAATTAAAAGCAGTTTCTGGATGCATATAACTTGTATACAATGTGATGAAGTCACATGGACTTTGAAATAGCCAAAGGAAGCCTTTAATCAGAAGCAATCTGCTGTCGCTGCTGATGTCATCACCACTGCACATGTGGAACTACACAACAGAATTTCAACCTTTATATTTTAACTCTTCAGTAGTTATAGAAAACAGTGGGCTACCACATTTGGCTGTGCTGATGTGTAACCTATACCCTGGGCAAGAAGCTATGGTCAAAATAGAATATAGAGAAATATAATGGTTTTAAGTTGGCATAGATGTGAGATGATATTGTACCTCCTTATCTGTTCAAACTTTGTGATGGATTCAGATGAAGAAGGAATGAAGATAGTGGAAGAAACATAAGTAATATCAGAAACAAGAGACAAAAATGTTATGGCACTTTGAAGACTACCTGTGCCACAACATTTTTGTCTGTCAGTAATATAATTTTTGAAGGAAGTAGCCATGTTAGTCTCTGTAACCGTATTGGAGAAAACAATAACAACAAAAATGTCTCTTCATTTTTTTGTTTCTAGGTTTTGTTTTGTTTTGATCTGGTATCAGTCATGTAAAATATGCAGGTGACACCATGTTAGAAGAAGAAAATAGCAATAAAACAGTTGTGAAAGTTAAAAAAAGAAGGTACAAAACAGGATTACAGCTGAACATTAAGAAGACAAAACTCATGAATACAAAAGAATTACACAACTTTAATAACCTGACAGTGAAGAGACAGAAATTGTTAGGAATTGTTTATACCTTCATTCAGTCATTAATCAAAGTGGAGATTGCTGTCAAGAAAAAAGAAAAAGACTGAGACTTCAAGGGCAGCTTTTAAGAAACTAGAAAATTGTAAGGATGTTTGGCATGAGACCAAGGCTAAGGTCATCCTTGTTACAGTATTCCTAGTATGTGTGGGTGTGAAGCAGGACAGTGAGGGGAAGGAGAGCTATACAAATATCATGTACTGCAGAAAGATGTGTTCTAGATTTAATCAAGTATCAACTCTTGTACAATTACTCAAATGAAGCTGTCATGCTTTAGACATCATGTGAGAAGACTAGACATACTGGAAAGCTCAATACTTTGGGAAAGTTGAAAGCAGTAAGAAAAGAGGAAGGCCAAGTATGAGACAGATTGACCCAATAAACAAAGGTTTGACTTTAAGTTTGCAAAATTTGAGCAGTGCTGTTAGCAACACCATATGTTGCAAGCAAGTTCACAGCACATAACAAGTACAGTGGTGCCTCGCTTGACGAGGATAATTAGTTCCGTTGAAATCGATGTTAAGCGAAATCCTCTTCAAGCAAAACAAAAAAGCCCACTGAAATGCATTGAAACCAGTTCGGTGTGTTCCAATGGACTAAATACCTCAGCGTCCAGCGAAGATCCTTCGGTTCCCGAAGCAGGGAACCGATCATCATTAAGCGAATTTTTACCATTAAAACATCATTTTGCGATCGCTTCATCATCAAGCGGTTTCATCGTTTAACGAGGTAATTGTTAAGCGAGGCACCACTGTATAGATTATACAAATACCTAATTTATTTCCAGCAAAGTATTTACCAGTTTGATAGGGAATCTTCTTATCCTTCCATATTCATACTCATTTGCTTTGGAAAGTGCACTATAAGTTGGAACAGTCCCTTCTGAACTTCTGTCAACGATAGAGAGAGGAGGCAGTCTCCTTCATGTTAAAACAATCCAATCTGGCCACTGTTTTGATTGGCATGTCACAATCTTAGTAAGGAGGAAGGACAGATTCTGCTAGGCAACCTCTTCCATCCCACTTCCCATGTTCCTTTCGACAAGATCTGTAGAAAAACCTTGGCCATACTGTGATGGGCATCCTTTGCTTTCTTCCTAATGTAGACATTGGGTGGTCTCACTTGTGGCTGAGAATAATAATAATAATAATAATAATAATAATAATAATAATAATAATAATAATAATAATAATAATAATAATAATAATAATAATAATAATAATAATAATAATAATAATAATAATAATAATAATAATAATAATATTTTTTCCATCACCAACACCGTGCATTTGTATCTGTCATTTTCCTGGTAATGTATTTTAAGGGGCTAGCTTAGATGTAATGATATACAAAGTTACATACCAAAATAGGAAGTTACTTTACATTGAGTTAGAATATTGGTCCACCTACTCCAGTAATCTGGATGTTCAGTGATAGATCTCCACAGTTTCAGGCAGGATTCTTTCCTAGTCCTGCATGTGTAGCCTGCATAATTAACTTATAAACCACTCAGAGAGTGCCTTTTAAAAAATATTAAAACAGATTCAATAATAATTACCGTATTTTTTGCACCATAAGACACACTTTTTCCCCACAAAACAGGGGGGTGGAAAGTCTGTGCGTCTTATGGAGTGAAGAAAACAGATTATATTTTCCTGTTTTCTTCTCCTAAAAAATTGGTGCGTCTTATGAAAAGGTGCGTCTTATGGAGCGAAAAATAGTACATATAATACACATTGGGCTATCCCAACCAACACCACCTTCACTGTTGGGACTAGGTGACCAGAAGTATCAATTTATATCCCTTTTCACACTGTACCTCTCCAAAAATACATTGATTCTTTTGCTGGCATACAGATTTCCCTCCTCAAAAAAATAAAACAAAAAAAAGCTCCAAATATGAATTCCATTCATCTTTAAAATCATTAAACTTTATCATTCCTCTTCTTATTTTCATTTCACATGTTAGCTTATCATTACTCGCTAAACTCCACATTTCTTTGTACCAGTCTTCAAGATTAATTTGTTTGGTTGTTGTGGGCTTTTCAGGCTTTTCCAATTCTTTGCAAATATTAATCTTGGTACTGTAACCATTAAAACAATGAACTCTTTCTGTCCTTTTTTAAGAGGTCATTCTTAATTATATTTAGGATGGCAATGATTAGTGATATCTGAATTTCATACCCAGTAATTTCTCTAATTTTCTTAAAAACCAGCGCCCATTGTTTCTTTCTTATTTCACATGTCCACCACATATGCATATAAGTCCCTGTTTTCTTTTTGCATCTCCAGCAATGAGATGGTATATTTTTATTTATTATGTTCAATCTTACTGGAGTAAAGTACCAGAGAGTGCATTGAGCACTGTGGGGCAGTATGTAAGCAGCACACTTTGCTTTTTATATGAAGATGCAGGAGATTGATTCTAAAACCTTCTGCACACAAAGCATGTGCTCTAGCACTGAGCTACATCCCTTATCTAGTATAGTACCTGGCATTCCTTGGTAGTCTCCCATCCAGTACTCACCAGTCTTTGGCATTTGAAATCAGGTGAGGTCAGATGTGTTCAGGGTAATTTGATGGAATATTTTGCTGGGCATTCCTTGATGCCTCCCACTCCCTTTTGCCAGAGATAAACATTACAGTATATGACAATTTGAAGAGAGAGATTTTCTTAGTTCTTGGATTTAAATCTCCATTTTAAAAAATAAAGTCTCCACTCTTTAGCTCTTAGATATGACAATGAACAAGTTCCATACATAGAATTTACTCATGTGGATGAAGGTGTAAACATCATCCTAGGCCAGGTATTAAGTGGTTGAAAATGCCAGGCGTCTCCCCATCCTAACTGCTGCAGCCACACAGTCAAAAAAGCAGTCTAATATGCCTTAGTTGCTTACATGTTCTATTCAAAAAATACCTCCTTGCTGTTTTTTACAATGAAAACATGCTATTTACAAACATGTGTCACACAAACATATAAAGCGAAAAGCACAAGCCACATTTTATCAGACGTTAAAAGCAGAAAAACTTCCCAAAGAATAATAGGCCTGTGGGTGTCAGTAGTTGATGGGGAGGAAGTGCAATATAGGATGATTACTCCAGGAAAAGGCAGGAATTGAATTAATGCAGCCTGTGGTTGATGGTGAAGTGATGGTAAAGAGAAAAGAAATGTATCTGTTGTACTTTTGCAGCAGATATATGTATTTTCCTTGTTGTGCGAAAGCACCAGCTGAGTAGTTCAGAAAAGGTTGCCCAATGGGACTTTTTTAATTGGTCATTTAAACTTAAATTAAATGTATTATTATGCTAATTGAATTGTTTTCCCTTTCTAGGGGCCTCAGGGGCCTCCAGGACAAAAGGTATAGTATAAACAAAGCTGTGAATGTGGTTATACTTTTCTCATGCCAAACTGGGAGCTGTAGGAATAAAGGGCATTGGTTACTGTATCCCTCATGGAAGCAGTTGCTTTAAAGCTCTGTTTTTCCAAAATAGGTCAACATAATACAAGATGTTAAGTAACTAATTCCCACCCACCCTTACATTGTTATTCACAGGGAATCCAATCAACGGCTAGCAAGAGTTGTATTTAATGCATCTATTGAACTTGCAGGTTAAAAAGAATTGCTTTAATGTGCTAACCTGAACACTTGTTAAAGATGAAACCAAACTCTAAACATTGTAGGAAGTGTAGCTAGAATTTCAAGTGGGAAGCATGGTCTTATTCAAATAGATCACTGCCATATGTCCAAAAATGGGGGAGGGGGGGTCAAGAGAAACAAAGGATTCTAGGTGTTACTGATAAATGGGCTTGGGGACTGGCCAGTGTCTTCCTATTTCTGTTGTAAGCTGAGAACTAACTTCCTGCAAATGCTTCCGTTATTATTTACACACACCAGGGTTGATGGCTAGCACTTGATAGAATGAACCCACAATTTATGGACTGCGCTATTAGACCAGTGCTAAATTTATCAGGCATAAAAACATATGAGATGGATTTTTGCAGACCGTTGGCTTACACCCCCGTTCCACTCTCAAACTATCAACAAAGCCAAATTGTTCTAAGAGCTGTTTCAAAATGATAAGTTATTATAAGAGCTGTTTCATAAAACATAATGTTCAGTAACAAAAACTGAAGGAAGCAAAGAAGAAGAAGAAGATATTTACAGGTGGGAAATCTTCTGTTTCTAAGTCACAAGTGGAACTGCCGTTTTTAAAATCACCATTGTTGCAGAATAAAGTAACTGTCAGCTTATTTAATGTTAATATATGAGGTTGAAGGGAATGTGATGTAGCTAGCAGTGTTGCAACAGAAGGATTTCAGACATCAAAATTACTTATTGCCATTTTAGAACTGTATCAAGAGACACTGTATTGCAAGATTGTGCCACAAATATAACTTTTAAATGTAATAGGCATTTAACAAATGTAATAGAACTTGAAACTGAAGATGCTGTTTCTTTCAGTATTTTATACAGGGAATCTTGCTAGGGCTTCTAGAATATTTCCAACAAGCCCAGGCTAAGGATATGTATTTTCACTGGCAATTTTCCCGTATGATCTTTAGTTCCTTTACAATATATAGCCCTTTTGAACAGATGTTAAGTTACATGTGGCACAATCTAAGGAATTGTTTAGAAATGAAAGACAAATTGATGGTTTTGATTTACTACTTTCCTGAAGCTTAGCAACGTGCTGCTACAAGCTGCACGGCTGTTTTCTTCACATTTTAAGCTATCGGTGAAAATGCAGAAAGGCCGATGTGTGAGTTATTCCAGAGGGGTTGGAGATCTAACTATAGTTAAAATTATGCCATGTGGTTTTCTAAATTAAATCATTTTCAGTGCCAGTTGTCCTTACTCATCAGTTCATTCCCTTTCCTAGTAAAGGTAAATGAAACTCATGGTGTTACAGAGGATTAGTATCTCTTTGATAGGTGTAAATATTATTTATTATTTATCTATTTAAACTATTTTAACACACCTTTCTCCTTAAAAAGGACCCAAGGCAGCTTACAACAACTAAAATACAGTATTTAAGCTAATAACAGATAGTATACAATACTAAAAGGATAAGTGAATACAATAGCAAAAAAGTAAGCAACATCAAAACACATTCAATGCAGTAAGGTACAACAATCCATTTTTAAAAACCCCACTTGGCAGCCATTCACTCAGGGAAACCTTGGCTGTCCACTGATACACTGAGCAGTTGGAGGATTCATCGTGAAACATAGAGGAGAAACATCCCCCTTTTTTGGTCCACAAGCCACACATTTGTAGACCATGGTAATTTTTCATAATCCAGTACTGCTGTTGTTCTTCATCATAAATAACTACCAACTGGGGAGTATTTAATTTTCAGTATATTGCAGGATAGTCAAGTAATATGTAAATAAGATTCAGTGGGTTCAAATATAGATCAGCTGGGTTAATAAGTGAATTTTAGGAAATTTGGGAAGTCATAATGTATAAAGTCCTGGATAACATTCTACATAACCGTAAGAATATCAGACTTTTATCTCTTTTAACCATTTTTAGCACACATATAAGAAAATGCTTTTGTCTGTGATGTGTAATTTTGAAATATAATAGGAGGACAATAGAACAGAAAGTCATTTAATCTTAGTCCATCTCTAAAAGTTTTAGAGATCTTAGTCATCTCTTAGATATCTTAGTCATCTCTAGGAGTTCACAACTTCAAAATATTGTACTCAGATATTTGAGAGTACAACCGTGGGCATGTCTACATAGAAATAACACCTATTGGGTTCAAAGGCTTTGTTCCTAGATGACTATTTACAGGATAGCAGCCTTAAGTTCTGCATTAACAATGAGATGTGGTATCTTTCTGCAGGGTTTCCTTGGTGCACCTGGCATTCCAGGAATGGATGGACAAAAGGTGAGCTCCACACAATTTCTGCTCTGTTGTTTGTTTGTTGTTGTTGTTGTTGTTGTTGGCGGCGGTGGCTTTTGTTGTTTCTAATGATAATGGTGTTGGTAGTGATACAGTGCAGTCATATAAATATCTACTTAGAGATGATTTCTATGTAATTCATTAGGACATTACGTTTTTGTAAGACTACAACTCCTAGAATTATAGCCAGTGGCCATGCTAGTTGGGATGTTCTGGGAGTTATAGTCCAGAAATATTTTCCTTGTTTTGACTTTTTTCCAAGTCAGTACTGTATGTGCTGAAATGTGGCCGTAAAGTGTTAGTTTTACAAAGCTGGCCAAGCAAAAAATTATTTTCCCTCCTAATTAACAAAAAGTGAGTCATTAAAATAAGTAAGTAGAAGAAACTCATTAAAATAAGTCTTGGCCAGTGAATTTATGGATGCAAATACAAATGATAAACAATTGCAGCTGTGGAAATCATAAGCTAAAGCTGCTGGACTTGAAAAGTGCAGTGGTGTTTTGCAGTTTCAGTATTACTTGGCAACGAGAGTAGAAAAGTATCTAGAGAGATTAAAAAAATCGAAAGAAGAAAATAAAATTTTAGGAAGAAGGTTCAGAGGAGGCCAAATGAACACATTAGACTGGAGGAAAGTGAGGGATTATGAAGCTAAATGGGAAAAGAAATAATCTTGTCTTAGATTGATGTATTTAATTGATAAATAATCCAGTTTCCACCCCTATACTGTCACTAAATTGTGTCACAGTTCATCATGACTGGCAGCTTGTATTCAAAGCCTTACTAAAATAGCAGGGGTTGTTCACATCACGAATATAGGCTGTTGACAAATCTGTCGACAAAGTTGGCAAAACATTAGAAAAGTACTACACATCTGTTGTTCCCATGAACAACAACCTTTATATGCAGCTTTTTTTGCTAAATAGTGTGACTGTCATAGTATAATGGAGTCATTGCACTTATACTGGGACAAACTATTATATGCAACAGGATTATTTACTTCAGTGCATAAAATGCCATGCCAAAAATGTTAACAGTAACTACATTGTTTGAATGAGTTGTCTATAGTAATCATATTTATAGCAACAAATGTGTGGATCTTGGCTGATAAAGAATAAATATTGGAGTAACTTGCGATTTGGATACAATATCTGTAAATCATGAAGATCATATAGTTGCAATATTGAAAAAAAAAATCCAGACAGACATTGTCCTTCTCAAGTTAGCATGAAATGAAAGATCTGTAACATTAAAATAGCATTCACATGTTGCTGTGTGAAGAACAATGTTGAACTCTTTCTGCCATCTTCTATTCAAGAGCTATCTAGATGAACAGTTGCCACAGAACCCAGGTCAGGCCCCTTTGAGAACCCGCTCTGCCACCCTACCTGTCTTCAGATGGGGACTCTCAAGGAAGTGGTAAGAGGTGAGGGTGTATTGAACTCAGTGAGGTCTGCTTTCCTGCTCCTACACTCCAGTTCTCTGTTCTAGCAATGTCTCCTGGGGCTTTAACTCACAAATATGCTGCCACCATCCCCATAATTTCAAACCCTCTGTACCCCAAAATCCAACCAACAACCAGAAAGAATGTTATGTATTTTATTTGAAAAGAAAAGAATAAAGCAGTGAAAAAGAAAAGTTCCACACAGTTACTCAGAAATAGATTTCTCAGTCTAGTGGAGCAAAAGCAGAATACAGATTGAGGATGATTCAAAGAAGCAACCCACTGGAAAATAATAAATTCTAATCTAACCTATCCCATACTCAAATCTAAGGAAAATAGGCTGCAATGGACTTAGTTTATTCATGAGCAAGACCAAGCTGTGGAGAAGCAAACCCCCTCCCATCAGAGGATGCTGAGGCTCAAAGACTACCTGCTTTTAACTTCCCTTTATACAAGTAAATGTGTCAATTTCTGTGGCTGGCTGCTACTCTTAATTACCTTTCATCCCTTGGAATCCACTTTTACCTCTTATTAGGACAATTGATCGTTTCCTCAATAGCTTCTTAATGACTCTTCTTCCCACTGCCAAAATCTACACACCCTGGTCCTGAAGCATGGAAGGGAAGTCAGGATGCCCAGTATACATAAAAAAGAATTTTGAAATGTAAGATAGACATGAGAGCATTATCTTAGTCCACTTCGAAATATTCTGTGATAAATGACAAGAAGGTCAGTTCCTTCTCTCAGTTTGTTCTTTGAAGGGTTTGAAAAAGGAAGGCCAGATGGGCATTGCCCCTTCAGACGCTGGCCTTTTTCTTCCACAGTGGCCAGTGCCCTCTGCTGTGCCCAAGGACAGAACGGCAGGGCACAGTTCTCTTGTTTGGTGCTTTGCTTTGCCTCCAAGCGTCTGTTGCCTGAGGAGATCTACCTCATATAAATAGTATGGCTGGCTCTGTGGATCCATGTTGTACAAAGCTGATTCCACTCTTTGCTTCTGATTTTCCATTTGAAGGCAGTACTGTAGATACAGACATAAATGATAATCTGAAATTTTCATCTTTCTCTACATTCTTCATTTCATTTATACATTTTTTCCCCAAATTGGGATTCAAATAAAATTAGCTACAGGATGCTGCTGGTAATGGCCTCTCAGCCTGGCTGCAACATTTGACAGAAGTAATTTAGCTTGTCGATAATTGCTAGGATCAATTTTTATTAGGAACATGAAACTTGTGTATAGAGACTTGCAGTGGGTGGCCCAGACCCACCTCTGTGAGTAGCCTTAAAACCAGAATATGGAAACATTATTTTTTGGATTAGAGATTCCAGTTCTTCTGCTATTGTGGGCACTGGTCATGTAAGTGGGGATTCTCAGAGTGGTTTTTTCATCATCATCATCAACAACAACAACAATAACTTTTTCACATTCTTTCTAGAAGTTACTGAAAGAGTATGGGTTGAATTCTCAGTGGTATTCCCATTCTTGCATGCTAGTGTTTAGATTTTGGTAGCCATAGATTGATGAGCCAGGGTTTACAAATTACATTTTGTAGCTAAGCAGACATAGATGAGAATTCTTCTAGCCAGGCAAAATGTCAACCTTGTCTGGAAACTTTCTGGTTTTCTTGGTCAGGACAGTCAATAGATTGTCTAAATTGTCTTTAATAGATTTACATGGAGTCATGAATGCCTACATATATCTCTGACATACAGGCCCACCATGATTGACTATCTGGGGCCACAGGACGAAAGATATGAGGGTTCTAGGCATATATAATCTGACATTTCCTGAGATAATGTATTCTTCACTAGTTTTGTTTAAAAAACAACTCCCCTATTTAAACAAATGCTTGCCTTTTTCCCCAGCCAAAATCCAAGCTCCTGAATAAATGTTCCATATGCTTTGAGGCATTTTTCTCCTTTGCCTTTTAGTGATTTTGCACTCCTGAAAAGTTCACTTAGCCTCAAGTACCCTCCAAAGGAGAACCCAATCAAATGTAAGAGGCTACCATAGAAAGAGAAACTAGCCAGTCTCCATGTGTACATAGAAGAACTTTTAATACTCGTACATATGCAGGCCTCTTTGGATTGCAACCACTTTCTCTAAAAACAAACTTTCTATGTTCAGCCATCACTCACCAACACTGATTAATAAGGCTATTCCCTTAGACTTTAACTTACTGAAACTATCTAAGCTGCTAACCATTGCTTCACCCTGTGGTAATGAATTTTATGAGTTAATTTCAGTAATGATGATAATGCAAGTGAACAAGAATGTCTAAGAGCTTGAGTCTGTAAATTAATCTTCAGTCCTGTGTACCCCTTAATACTCTTCATGGGAATATGGATATATTTCTCTGTCAACTTTAAACACATTCTTATTTGAGTGCCAAGTATATATACTAACGAGAGAAATAGATGTATGATTGCACAGCTAGTAGATATACTTGACCCCCAAATTCTTTGTTGTTTACATAGATCAGAATAAAGCAACAATATTACACAGCCATACATATATAATCTATATGTAACTCTACAAAGATACTTTGTTTTGGCTCCTTCTGTTACTGATTTGTATGTCCCTCTATACACCTACTGGGTTTTAATTTTACTTCTTGGAATGTGAAAGGGAATTTAGCTTAGAAGGGAAAGCAGATGTACACATTTTAAACTACAGATATGAATTCTATAATAAAGCCTTAGATACAGGTAGAACTTAAAATGTCACCATGATTTGTGTTTAATTTTGTCATCACATACAGTATTGCTGTCAAGATGAGACATGTGAGAGATGTGTATTCCTCACCTCACTTTTAATAGTGAAGAGTGTTGGAAGTGACAGATCAGCACACATATCGAAAGCTGAATCACTTTTCACAGTTTGAAGACTAGTATGATTTTAAGAGAACTTGTTGGAATTGATCAGTTCAATTTCAAAAGAACAGACCTGGAACATTCTCAATGTTACGGGCTGTTAAGTGATCTCTTGCCCCCTGACTTAGCAGGATAACATCCATGTTAGGGCAGCGCTTTACTCTGTAGGCTTTCCATTGCAATGCAGATGACTATCTGGGTGACAGATTTAACTCAGTGCTGTAATTTTGAAAAACTGAAGAGAGAAAAACTTTCCTTGGACATGACATTCTAGTTTTTAAGTACCATGGGTCCAAGCCTGTTTTAGCAGGACAGATAGGTTTCTCTTCTGCTGCAGAATAAGCAATGACTACTAAGTTGTTCACATGCTAGATGAATTGGAACTGAAAGATAGGAGCCATACTGTATACTGACATTGAAGAGTTAATAGTGTTCACACAGGTGTTCTTTTTAAACATTTGCCTTCTGTGTCTGGCAACATCCCAGCATTTCTAAGCAAAATTTTCCTGCCAGAAGGTTAATCCTTCAGATAGGGTAGGAAGCCAAGGTTCTGCCAGTTTTGTGAAATGCAAAGTATTGTTATGCAAGATGTGATGTCAAGTGAAGCTGGAATAACTGTAGTGCCTGACTTAATTCTTCCATTGTCCATTGCAGACGTCTGCAATCTCAGACTAAAGTGAAGGCCTTTTGAGAAATCAGTTTCCCCTTTCAAAAATAGACCTTCTGAACTGAAGCTGAGAGTTGCTGTGGGAGACCTCCTAGAATTTCTGGCCACATCCCTACAGATTTGATGATATTTACTACAGGTCTAGCATGCAAATGGAAGGCGTTTAAGAATGTGTGCCACTGGAAAGCTTAAACTGTTAGAGGTGTTATTCCTCAGATTCTGGAATAACTCTATGGAGTTCAACAAGAGGTCTCTCTGAACATGATCCTAAATACTATGTTTTTAATAAATTTTGAAAGAGTAAAATGTCTTATATAAAGAATTGCTATTGGACCTGTTTTGGATAAACCATAATAAAGAACAAAGGAGAGTTTCCAATGTGGTTGGAACTTTTAGCTAGTTGATAGATGACATGAACAAAATCTTCCAGTGTAAAATAAAAAAGTAGAGATTGCTAATCCTCATACCATTGTCACTTACTTATGACTCATCCTGAAAATTGAAAGCTCACCTTCCCAGTGTTATTGTGGTGGCCCCCAAAAAGGTACTGTCCAACTTTGCTTTTAGTAATATGAATTGCAGGGATTTGCTAAACATATCAAGGCACCTGGATTAAAAATAATTGATAACAGGTTTTCAGAAATGAGATCCATCACTCTTATCCCTTAGAAAGAGATCTGTGTATAGTTCCTCACTTCTCAATTTATGAAGAAAGATAAATTCTATTATTGTTCAAACTCCAGAGCATGTGGCTAATTCCATATGTAATGTATGTGACTGATAGCTAACATATTGGTAACTAGGTCCACAGATGCACAGGGAATGATATCATCAGGTTACCATTAAATGAAGAGTCCCTGCTTTGACTTTGGGTTTCGTGCGGCGCCGTCTCATTATGTGCAAGTCATGCACAGCTTGAAATCAAAGCAGGAACTCTTGCCAGTGATGTCATTCCAGATAGCGGGCAGACTTACACAGCAACATCCTGGTCATTCCATTGATGTGATGCATATGGGTGTTGAAGGCCTGAAACAGATGCATGTTAGTTCGAGTTCGATGGCATCCTTCAGTCTCGAAAGACTATGGTATCGTGCTCTTTATCAGGGACTTGGAACAGCGTCTAGTGTGGCTGAGAAGGCCAATTCGAGAGTGACAATCCCTTCCACACTGAAGACAAATCCAATCTGTCCCCTGTCCAGATCCCAGATTTTGCTGCTTTCGTAACTGCCTCTTTGCCTCGGCCTGCTGGACAAGGCTCTCTTCAAATTGGGAGAGGCCATGATGTACCGCCTGCCTCCAGGCTGAATGCTCAGATGTCAAGGTTTCCCATCTGTTGAGATCCATTCCTAAGGCCTTCAGATCCCGCTTGCAGATGTCCTTGTATCGAAGCTGTGGTCTACCTCTGGGGTGATTTCCCTGCACTAATTCTCCATAGAGGAGATCTTTTGGAATCCGAAGATGCATGTTAGAATAAACTGCTATATCCATTATCTGCAGTGTTGTCTGCCATGCGGGGTCAATATGCTAAACCTGGCCTGGTAATATGTGGGTTTACATGTTTGCCCAGTCACAAAAAGTACTGGATAACCTGGATCAGGCAGTTTACCTTAATCTTAGGATAAGTGAGGCATAGGTCCATGTAAATCACATTTTAATTCTAACAATTAAATTAAGTAGCCCCTGCTACTACTCACAGTATCTTTTGGAGGCAGGTCAGTAAGACAGAGAGAACATGTCTGGCCAAAAGTCAGTCATTGGGTTTCATGGCCAAGTGGGGATTTGAACCTGGTTGTCTAAGACCCGATCCAATACTCTAATCACTCAACTGGTCCATGCATGCTTAAGCTTTATCCTCCAGTCAAAACACTGGAAGTTCCAGGTCATAAATAGACGCTGTTGGGGTGAATGTACAGAGATTGGGAGAAGAGCTGACTCCCTCATACACGGACTAGAAAATAATCCCAGCGATGCACTTACAGTATATCTCACTGAACACAATGTGAAAAGCTAGTAATGACCAGGTCTAACTGATTCAAGTGTGACCTTAAAGCACAGTTGACTAACACAGTTTTTATCTGACCCATGGAGTACTGAAACAGAGCTTGAGTTTCAGGAGAAATATGTTGTAGGAGCAACAAACTGAATAACCGTTTTTAAAAAAATGTACCTGTAGATGTGGGGTATATGGTAGCTTTAATTTACCATTGCCCTTTCAATATTTATTTGTTAGTGTTAGTTCTACAAAGACTTTTGTACAGTATTATTAATAATACTGGGCATAGAATTTCCTTGCCCAGAAACAATTTCCTTTTTTCTTTTCTTTTAATGGTTTAGTTTTACTTGCATATAAATTAATACCATAGATTATTAAAAGTAGAAAGCAAAAGGGACATCTCTGCCTAGAGTTCACAAATTCTCAGATAGGTTTTGTGGACCATCTGAGTATTGTTGAAAAGCCCTGACACTTACTTTCACTTGTTGAGTCGGTCAGAAGTGCTTTCCAACCTTAAAACAAATAATTTAAAAATCTCAGGCAGGTGGGAAGGAGAGATGAAAAACAAGTTAAAAAGAGGTAATTCAACAGTGGCTTGAAATGGGGATTGGACAGAAAACATATCTCTTAAAAAAAATTCTTTCCCTGCCTAGCTTACAAAGTTTATAGGCTTTTTAAGTGGTTAAGATTAGGGTTGGGGTGGGATGAGACAACATTATTTCCTCAGTCTTAAAATGAATATACATTCTGTTGGCTGCAAATATAAATAGGAAGATACAGTCAATTGTTTTAGGAAAGATGTAAAATTTGTTATAGGAATAATGTGACATTTGCTTTTATGGGCGATGTGATCTCAGGACACAGTCTCATTTTCTGGGTAATGAAATTAAGTGCTTACAGACAAAAAATAGCTGGGGCGTTTTCAAGTATTGAGAAGGCCAGCCTGTACGGACCTAAAAACTTGTGTCAGAACCTGCAACTCTACTGAAATTTGAGTTTCTCCATTCTCGTTTTTAAAACAAGTTCCTCAGATCTGCCCATGAGAGAGACATGTGCTTTAAGTAAGTCTCAAGAATCAAACCTAAAGGACATGTTTCTTAAATCAGAAAGTTAGTGGGAAAAGTTTTTGCAATCAACCAGTGAATCAATAAAATATTGTGGGTTTTTTTTTAGTAAAATAGCTGACTCAGGATTTTCCATCAGAGCAATAATTAAGCATTTTTCTTACTTGGGGCAAACAATACTGATTCCCGCCCACTCAGTTCTGAGGCATGGCACAAAGCCCCCATGAAAAAGGAGAAGGAGAATGTGATATCTCTGCCAAAGGCAGAGAAATTTGTACAAAAGTGAACAGAGGTGGAACTGTCATTTATTTCCCTAAATCTTATCATAGATTCATTTCTAGATTTAGGCATTCTCTAAATTCTGTTTTTAAAGAACAGTCTTGGAAGAGTTGAGATGTGCATCTCGCTTGATTTTTGCATTCCACATTCAAAGTAGTAACTTGGAACAGGTACTGTATACTCTAGTGTGGAATTTTGTAAGGACAACTCAGATGTTTGTGGCATCCAATTCTGCTCCCAATTTTGTACCGGTTCTATAATACTTCAGTTATCTCCCTCCCTCTTTCTGTCTCACACTCACACACACATATTTATTTTCCAAATTTATCAGCCACTATTCCACAAAATGTTGAGGCTAAGCTGTGAATAAAATTCATGGAACTTTATATTATAATTTCAGATTTCTGTTTACTGTAGACACACTTCTTAATATTCATGTGTTATTTATCTATGGGTTCTGCTGATACAGGACCATATCACGATTCCTTTATTGTCATTGTAGGGTGAACCGGGTGTAATGGGGGAGAGAGGACCTCCTGGACTTAAGGTTAGTAAGAAAAGCAGTGTTATTTTTCTTTCTATTTTCTGGTTGTGCATATAAATTGCCTTATTGCTGTTAACACAATTATCATCGTAGGCTATGAGTAGAGATGGGGTATTCGTATTCACATACAAATGCAAATATCCCCACTCAGGTGGACTTAACGAGTGTCTGGCCCCTGGGACCGGACCATCCTCCCATGTGTTCGGCGGCAGTGGCCTTGCTCATCCTTCTAATCACTCCTGGAGTTTTGCTCTCTTCCCGCTTGGCTAGCCACTCCAGGCACGAGGAGGACCGGAAGTGATATATATCTGCCACCTTTTTCTAAATTGTTCCATCCTTTTTCTAAATTGTAATGGCCCTGCAGTTCTCTCTCTCATTGTATCAGCCATGCTGGTGTTTTTTTCTGGATGTACATCTGCCTCTCAACAGAATTTGCACACTGTTTGCTTGTATGACAGCTAATTGGTCAAATGGTAACAACTGCAGGTTGATTCTTTGTCCATCAGAAAAGAAGATGAGCCTTTTGCCAACAGCTGTATCTCACTTTAGAATCCCAGTGATGACACTTAATGTGTAATTAGTTTTCCACAATGGTACATTTTAGGAATCAATTGCCATCTAATAGGATTTGAATGAGCTATAGTGGTTAGGTTTGTACAAGATGAGCAGGGGCAGGTTCAGAAGATTGAAAGAATGTGCCAGTTTGTCAGGATGTCAGTAATTTGAAGAACAACATGTTTAAGCTCCCTTAAACTCTCTGGGAATACATAAAGGCCTGCTGGACTTCAGCACCTTGAGAAGAATCCTTAATCTGTAGACTACCATTTACTAAAACTTCCAGATGCTGCTCTAAGGGTCATTCCCCATCCCTTGTTCCCCATGGAGCAGGAGCAAATCCTGACATTGAGGCACACCTTTTACTCAGAGTGACAGTGTGTGCACATGTAAATATGAAGGAGTATCAGTGCATAGCACAGGCCTAAATTCAGCCATTTCTTCCAGCTAGTGTACACATATTAGCCAAAATCCTCTTATCTAGCTATACAAATGATGTAACCTTTGGAGGCAAATTGTCCCAACTTTGCCCCATTTTAAGAAATTATTATAGACATTATCAGCTGCACACTGATTTGCACAAAACTAATAATGTCAGCAGTGATTTTATAACTTGGGGCAGTTAGCCGCCAAAATGTACATTATTTGCGTTATCCTGGCATAACTATGTAAAAGGATTTGGGCTAATTGATGACTAAACACTTATATAAATCCCATTGGTTCAGTGAGTCTACTTCAGATGAAACTCTCCTTTATTTGCATCATTTTGACTGTAATTCTGTGTATTGTTAAATGGGAGTAAGTTTTATGGTGCTTACTTCTGAATGCAAATCTGCTACTTATAAAACAGGTTATGCTTTAATAACATATACCTAAACTGAAATGCAGCCTTAGATGTGACAGCACTGTGATGTAGAAGCATTAATGATCTGAAATCTTATTTCTGTCTTTTCTTTAGGGTGATCCTGGCCACCGGGGGGAAAGGGTGAGCTCCACATTTCCTTTAAAAACATATTTTAAGATTTATTTCAGAAATGTTGCAAAGTTTTCCATTGCTTTCTGAAATACAGAGAACTGTAGTTTAATATTGTTTTACTAATCATGATGCTAAATCGCATTTCAGATTCTGGTCATCAAATAGACATTAAACACAGTTCATTTTTTTTTCAAGTTGAGTAGTAAACTGCTTTGAAAAGACTAGTGTCGAAGTATCAGGGCTAGCCTGCTTATTCCAAGCTTTATAAGCTACATTATAGAATCATAAAGAACTTTCAGTTTATTTATTTATTTAAAATGTGTATATGCTACCTTTCTCCTGAACAGGAAAAAGGCAGCAAGTAAATATAAAAGTTAATGTGGTGTTTATTCCCTTGTTTGCATTTATGCCTTTTTTCCACATATTGTCTATCTATGCGCATCATGTAAGTTGTGCTGCGAATATCACTAATCCAGTGGTTTATCTTCTGTCGAAGATTACTTTTCCACCAATAACTGCAAAAAGTGACATTAGGATCTGAATATACATTTTAAAACTACAATATCTTATTTGTAGATTTATCTGCTGTTTAGTTTATTATTCAGTACAGTAATAGCATATTTACATTTCCTCACTTAGTAAACATTTTAGATTAGTTGGATCCACAATTTTGTTGCCTGCCTATTCAACTTTCTCATTTTTAAACTGTGTGTTTTTATTAGTGTTCAAGATACATATCTCTAAAGAGTTAGCACTTCAATGAAGACTATTGTGATACTTCACAAAAATGTGGCCTTTTTCTAAATAATAGCAGATACTTAAATAAGTGATAAGACAAATGTCGTACCATTTTCTTTTCATTAAAAATTTGTGTCTGAATTTGATTATTTTTTAAATTGTAACATTTTTTTCTAACTGAAATAATTCTTTTATCATACAATTTTATTTTTGTAATATATAAGCTCCCAGGACTAGTATTAGAGCTCTTTTCAAAATTGCAATTAAAACCATAAGTATACATTTTAAAATCCTAATAGTTTTATGTTGATATTTAGTGTGAAGCAGCTGGTATGTGAAAACATTAACAAAAAGTCAAAACATTTATTTTATTTTTAGGGCGATATTGGGGAAAGTGGACCCAAAGGTGATGCAGGAGAAAAGGTACAGTTCATACTGAATATTGAATTTTAAAATGGTAGTAGGAAAATACCAGGTTGGAAGAGAAAGTATAGAACAAATAATCAGTTTTCCCCCCCTTTAAACAGTAATGGTGATTGTGTAACTGTTCCTTGACCCCTGTGTTTATGGTTACAAAAAATATTTGGCTAATCTATGTGTGTGTCCTTTATGCCATCAAGTCAGAACCAACTTATAGCAACCTTAATATGGCTTTCATGGTAATTGAGATATTTTAAAGAGTGGTTTTACCAGTTCCAGTCTCCCAGTGAGTTTCCATGGCCAAGTGGGGAACTGATAAAACCACTCTTTAAATATCTTGAAAGCCCTATAAGGGTTGCTATAAGTTGGTTCTGACTTGAGAGCACAGAACACACACACACACACACACACACACACACACACAAACACACACACAAACACACACACACACACACACACACACAGACACACCCATATTATGGCAGAGGTGCCACTTTCCTTGCAGAAAGGAGCTCTACCACTGGTGAGGAATCAACATGTGCCTCTGTCACCTCAATTAGAAAAGTCTATTGAGTTAAATCTACCAGAACCAGAAGGGAGGGAAATTGTGGTGAGAAGAAGCTGAAGACAATAAATATTAATTAATTAATTAATTAATTAATTAATTAATTAATTAATTAATTAATTAATTAATTAATTAATTAATTTATTTATTTATTTATTTATTTATTTATTTATTTATTTATTTATTTATTTATTTATTTATTTATTTATTTATTTATTTGATTTATATCCCGCCCATCTGGTCTGGTCGACCACTCTGGGCAGCTTCCAATAAGGTGTATACGATAAAACATAAGGATTTTACAAACAGTCCATAACACATACAATAATAAAACAAATAATAAATGAAAGAAAAAAATAAAGAAAGAATTAAATATTGACAGGAGGGAAGGCCTGAACCTACAACCATGTTTTTAGTTGACTCTTAAAAGTGCCCAGCGTAGGGGCTGCAGGAATCACCGGAGGAAGGTTATTCCAGAGGCGAGGAGCCACCGCTGAGAAGGCCCGGTTTCGTGTCCTTTCCTTCTGGGCCTCCCTCGGTGTTAGGCTCCTCAGCCTCACCTCCTGGCTTGTGCAGGTGATTCAAGTAGATCTAGGTGGGAGCAGGCGTTCTGCCAAGTATCGAGGTCCTAAACCGTTTAGGGCCTTATATATAAGCATTAACACTTTGAAGTCAATGCGGAAACGGATGGGCAGCCAGTGCAGCATGGCCAGAGTAGGAGAGATATGTTGGTATTTTCTCACCCCAGTAAGGAGTCTGGCTGCCGCATTCTGCACCACCTGAAGTTTCCGCATCAGCTTCAGATAAAGAAGATAAAACCAACACTGTAATCAATCACAGCCAGTGGAGCTTTGGAAGGGACAGAAAATCCTCTGTATGATTCCCCAGAACTCAGAACAGCTCATATAGTTTCTCTACATCAGCACCACCATGCATTTGATTGCCACAGCAGTCCTATAAGTGAGACTAAGAGTTAATGACTGGCCAATGGGAGTCTAGTGAGCTTTCTGATGGAGAAGGTTTTGTAGTTGTATCTCTCCAAGCCTCATATAGCAAACTGTATCACTCTGGCTATCAGCCACAGTAGTTGTGTATTACAAGTACAATATGTGATGATTGTGCTTATTTGCAAGAACTGTTAAATTCAGTTCATTTTCACCAATGATCGTTCTTTCTGGGGTATTTTATTAATCAGGGTGACCCTGGATCTTCTGCTGCAGGAATTAAGGTAGGGTATTGCAAGGAAATGGTATGTTTCTTGCTATAAATCAGTACCAAAATATTTTTTATTGAATTTCCTTTCTTTTCCTTCACTGTGAAATCCATCCCCACACCTATTTCTGACTTTGTCTTTTATTATTTGATTCTTTTTTTTCAGGGAGAACCTGGAGAATCAGGTCGTCCTGGACAAAAGGTAACCCTTTAAATAAATAAAAATGTAATCCTGCGAATCCTGCAAAGTAGTAAATAAATACTATGGAATATATCCAAGAATCATACTGATAATACACATGCCAATATATTAGGTATCTTATATAAAATTTGCAGTGTGATATAAAATGTTCAAATATTTCTAACATTTGTGTTTGATTCCTCATAGAATAAAAAAGTCCAGCGCTGGACTCAACTGAACATTAGTCCTTTTAAAAGGGAAGAGACTGTATAGACAGGAACACCACAAACTGTCCTCTGGTTTATTGAGGATGTTCAACAGAAGTAATTTGTAGATGTCACCCTAGGAAATATTTTCTTAGAAAATATGCGCAGCAGACCTTCAGCTGCTGGGAGCCCTTGATCCAAATTAGGTACTTTGCCTGTTTGGTTGGGCTAAGACCTTTCTCCCCTGACTGGCTCACAGGCCACACCTGCTCCCACATGGTATTGCAAGCCGCTTTTGGAAACTGCTTCACGTTAAAGAGTGTTCTATGAGGTGGCACATGGAGACACTGCTATTTGAGAAACTAAAATATTATGCCTTTTGGTGTCCAGAAGGGGTAGATCCTGGATGCGAGTGTTTGAAAGAATGGCTCTAAAAATAATTTCAAGGAAGGGATATTCTGAGGTCAAAAACTGTTGTTATAGTTTTAGAAATAATGATGGTAATTTTTGAAATAAATGTCAATAATTAATAAACTATATTAGTGCACAGCACATTATATTAGGTAATTATTGTGATTCTATTATAATAAAACAATTCTTAATTTATCAAAATAATGCCCAGAACCCAATTTTCAGTTTTCGCTTGCATAAATGAGATGGCAGAAGGCACAGCTACAAATTCCCAGTAATTAACCAGGTGCTTGTTTTATTCCTAAATGTGTGCCTAAGAACAAAAACAGCACCTAGTTATTAAGTAGTGTCAATTTGCAGGCACATCGTACATGATTTTTCTTACACAAGTGTAAACTAGTAATTGTATTCTGGCTATTATTTTCTAAACTAATAAAATAACATTAGAATAATCATAATATATTCATTACAATGTAATATTCATTTATTAAATTTGAATTTTAATGGATGTTATGATAGGCAAACAGGATTTGAATACTAAAGTTCCTCATTAGAAAATCTAATGAAGGCATTTTAGGTGAACTAATAGATGAAACATTAAGATTGTTTATTACGTACTAGGAAGTATTTCTAAATTTATTAAAGTTTATGTATATAAGTAAACTAATAAAAGTATTTATTTGTTTATATAAAGGTTATTATGTACTGAAAAGGCAGTTTTAAAACAGTTTGAATCCTGTATTCTTGAAGGCTTTCACAGCCGGGATCTGATGGTTGTTGTGGTTTTTTCGGGCTCTTTGGCCGTGTTCTGAAAGTTGTTCTTCCTAACATTTTGCCAGTCTCTGTGGCCGGCATCTCCAGAGGACAGGAGTCAGAACTCTGTCTGTGCTGTCAAGGAATAGCTAGCAGTAATATGGCGTCAATGAAGTGGATCTCACTCCATTATGTTCATGACTGACCAAGTGCTTGAGGTTTCAATGAATAAATCCATAGCCATGAATTTCACTTTAATGCTGAGATGATGAGATGATAAGTGGTGCATGATAGTATAACTACGTGTTAAAAGGGCACAGTTACTGGGAACTTTTCCAATATAACCTTTCATATAAAAACTGCTAAAAATTGTACTTGGAACACTCTATACTGTTTACTCTCATTTATATCCACACACAGAGAAAAATATGCTATTTGAAAAAAAATGATATATTGATCAGATATGCTTGAGGATAGAAGAAAATTGCCTCAATTTACTTTGCATGTTAATGATTATACATATTTGTAAGAGCTACAATCCAGAACTCGAAAAGTGATACAGCTTCTCCTCATTGTTTTATCTGCAATCTTAAGTGTTCTATCTGTACTAAGCTTTTTGCCTGGACTTTTTCATTAGAGGATTCAATGGTGCTCTGCTCATAACAAACTCATTTTCACAGGAAACCCCTGATGTAGTTCCAGCTGTCATTTACTGGTCTCCCAATATATCTCTGGGTTGGAGTTTTTACAGTTTCCACTTCAGATTTCTGAACAGCACAGAGCCAAGACTATCAATTAGCATTAACTGATGGATTTGCGATGGTGTCTAACGTATCTAGAGAAATCATTCTGACTGTCTGACAACACTATTTCATTTGTGACCTCCCATAAATGATGTGTGAACTCATAGTAGAATTGAATTTATGTACTGCGCTTTTGGCTTCTTCATTTTCAGGAAGTATCATTCATAGATACAAAGCCTTAGCATTTAGAGGCTAGCCAACATTTTGTTGGGGAAAACTGTTGCAGTACAATTCATCCATTGCAGACTGGCATCGTACAGTGTTTGGTCCATTCATTTCAGGGGCACTTGAGTGGTCTCTTCATTTTCAGCACCAATCATTTATCTTCCTGATGTTCTTTCAAATGGAATCCTCCAAAGTCAGCATCCAGGTTGCTGCCTTCATGTATCTCTAACTCCCCAAGGCCAAACTTACTCTTACTCATAACAATTACAAGCTGTGTAATAGCAGCGTCTGATGGATTGTCGGACTTTTAAAACTAAATCAAGGTCTGTGTTTGTAAGTATCACTCAGATGAATTTTCCATTTCCCATATCTCTGAACAAAGCAAGAAAGCAAAACAAACATTTTCAAAGTTCTTATTATTTCAACATTTACAAGTGATGCAATGCAGACTAAAAGGTATTTTGGCATTTCAGATGAAAATGCCAAAAGATATCTACGGGTGAAATGGGAAAAGTTACTTTTTGGCGGTAGTTGCTAAAACAGTTCATCCAGAATGACCATCTCTAATCTGGATGTTCCATAAGCCAATTCACTTATTTACTTATTAATTTATTTCAAATATTTCTGTACTGTCTTTCAAGATAAAGGTTCATGGAAACATAAAACTAAAATATCTCATCTGGTAACACTAAACGGTTAATTTAAGAAGAAACAAAAACTCAGCCAAAAATGTAAAAACATTGTGAAGTCAATAGCAAAACACTCTTTGGGCGGTTTACAAGTTAATTATTTAAGCTACACATTGCTCCCCCCAGTGACTTGGGGGGAGCAATGTGTAGCTCATTTTACCGACCTCGGAAGGCTAGAAGGCTGAGTCAACCTTGAGCCGGCTACCTGGGATTGAACCCTGGATTGTGAGCACAGTTTTGGCTGCAGTACTGCAGTTTAACCACTGCACCATGAGGCTTCAGGTTTCCCAGAACTATTTTAAAGCCAGTATTGCTGAGGCTAATGCATATTATATTGGAGGAGCTTTCCACAAATGTGGGGCAACACCAAGAAGTCCTTGTATAAGCTAAATTTGTGACATGAATAGAGCAGTAGGTCCATTGAATCAGTGGAGATTTGATGAGCCAGTTCCTTTGATTCTTGTTCTCACTTGATACTAGATTTCCACCACTGCATAGTACAATAAATTACCACTTCTACTGTACTACTAGCATTTCTATACTTCTTTCATAACTTTCACCATGAAATTGGAGTCGACTGTGCTGATTCAGTGTAGAAGCTAGGCTTAGGGGCTTCAGTTATTGATCCTGGCTCAAGGGACCTGCTGTCTGATACTGAGATCCAGTGGCATGATGCTCCTACATTCCACATTCAGGATAAACATGCTTGGAAAAAAATTATTATAAAATTGCATTGAGGAAAAAAGATGTTCATATAGAGATGCAGAATTGTTCAAATGTTATTGTAAGTGAGCTTCACTGTACACATGAAGTTCCCTGCCTAGATGATGCCTTTCGTCACTGCTGGAAATATGGATCTCTTCTGTCATATTTAGTCTGAACTAAATATATGCAGACTCTTCTGGTTTTAAAATCATTAGTTTCTTGAAAGTGCAATATATCACAGTAGCAATCTGCAGCAGTAGGCAACTCCATGCTTCCCGGAGTTTAAGTGGGTTACCAATGTTGAGTGAAGAATAAAGTTGTGGTGCTTTAGACAGAGCTTGGCGGAAAAACTTTTTCTTTTTAAAGACTACCTTATAACAACCTCTAATCTTTATAGCAAGTGGCCAAACTGGCTTGTGTGCTGTAATCAGATCTTTTTCCTGCTGATGCCTTAGTTTCAGAGGAACTCCATTCTGTTTGGGGTGGAGTTCAGGAAAAGGCCTGAACTCTGCATGTTCACTCTGTGTCTCCCCTTAAATCCCAGATTTATTTGAATGTGCAGTGGGATTTATCTCAGAGACTAAGAGGGAGTCTCTAACGGTCCAAGGCTGAGTTCATGGAAGAATTCTAGGGGTGGGGTCATCTGAATATTTCAATTGGCTGAACTAGCTGGTTCAGCTTTCTACATGCAATTACTTAGTGTTTATTACAGATCTCATTTTGACTTAAATACTCATGTTGCATGTTCTGGGGATACTGAGCATAATTTCATATTTTCTTACAATCTTATATAATTTCACTTTGTAGGGTGAACCTGGACTTCCTGGACTACCAGGATTACCTGGGATTAAGGTAAATATACGATCTATGAATGTTGTGGTTGTGAAATAAATGTAAGAGAAATGTGGGAAACAAGTGAAATGGGAATAATTGTACACATCCTTGGAACTTTCCCTCTTAAAATTGAGATTAAGTACACAGTGTCACCCGTAAGTGAATGAATGTCAACCATAAATGGATGAATGGATGTTGTCATTCATCATAAATATTACAATTTCTGTATTTTATGTAAGATAAGGAGGATTTGTGAATGACTTAATTAAATATGGTCAACACTCAGAATTTGAAGTGGATCAGATAGAATGATATTCTTTATCTGAATTGTTCTGCTGTCTTTGTGGAATGGGACAATTGTGAAGTTATGTTTTACCTCTTTTCCTGTTCAACACATCTGCTCCTCCATGATTCCAGTGCTACCTAGAAAGTCTGTATGAGTGTAAGACATTTAGAATGGCATATCTGTAGTTTCAATGTGTATCTGCATAAAAATATGCATGCCCCAAGACAGTGCAGTAATTTTCTAAATTCTACCTGTGATACCAGCCACACAATCTGCACTTAATTGAATTGTATTTTACAATGCCTGTCCAATGGTATCAGTTCTATGAAAGGGAAAAGCATAGGGGAGCAATCTGAGTAAATGGACAATCAGATCCACTTGTAACCAATTTGCTTCTTTCTGATTTAATTACGTTTTATGACATAATTAATTTTGTTGGATATGGAACACAGTTCTGTGCATATTAATGCATAAGATATGCTTCCCCCCTCTCTTTTCTTTCTTTCTTTCTTTCTTTCTTTCTTTCTTTCTTTCTTTCTTTCTTTCTTTCTTTCTTTCTTTCTTTCTTTCTTTCTTTCTTTCTTTCTTTCTTTCTTTCTTTCTTTAATTTCTATACCACCCATCTAGCAACCCAGGCCACTCTAGGCGGTTTACATAATACCATAAAACAAAATATAAAGACAAACAATACAATGAAGACAATAAAATAAAATAATCTATACAATATCAACATAATGTTATGTGGGGGTTAGTCCCAGATCCCTGTGCAGGGGATTGTGGCTTTATTGTTTTCTCAGTTTAACTACTAAATAACATTTCAAAAGCCTAGAAGCATGATTGATTACATCCATCTAGAACATAGGTTCCCAAACTTTTTTGCCCCGTAGACCACTTGCCAACTTATTTGTTTTCTGTAGACCTCCAATTATTTTACCAATAATTTTACGAACTTACACATGAATGTAGCACACTACAATACAGATAGTACATAGTACCTAATTAAATAATATTATGAAATATTATGTACACAGAATCTGTGTTTGGTGTAATTACGGATCATCTAAATATTTATTATGATCTGCCTAATGGGATTTGCTTATGTAGACCCCCATTTACATCTTGTGCACCCCTAGTTTTGTTCCTCTCTGACGTGGACCCCCTGCAAGTTGAAATCGACCCCTGAGGGTCCATATAAACCGCTTTGGGAACCTATGATCTAGAACATTCTTGTGGTATTATACGAATTCTGTGCATTTTTATCCAGCTGGTTCCTTGGGCAGGCGGAGCAAATATGATACATTTTTGTTGTTGCTATGTGTCATAAAGTTGCCTCAAACCTATGATGACTCTGTGAATAAATGATCTTCAGAATGCCCTGTCCTCAACAGCCTTGCTCAGCTCTTGTAAATGATACCTTTAAAAGCCCTTTTTTACCCAAAGAATGCTCCCTTGACCAACAATTACTGTTTCAGAAGGATTAGAAATGTTTCAAATATCAGATGTGTTCCAGTATCTCAATCAGGAAGAAAGCAGAGCGTTCAAATATAGAATACTGCCTCGTCAGCATGAAATATCAAGATGCCTTTTAACAAGTCTCATTTGGGCATTGCAATAAAACACAAAGCAAAATGTTTTTGGCTATGGTCTTTACAGCATCTGTAAATCTGTAGTCTACAGTCCAGTACCACAGGTACTTATATGTACATACAATATATGCAAACAAATTCCTTTTTGAAAAGGAACATGATTTTCTCCCTAACCTGGAAATTCAAGATGTGAAGTCTGTCCCTTCATAGTATATATCAAGCCAAAGCACATACCAGGTAGGATGAAGACCTGTGTTCAGTTCTAAACCTTTTAAAGTCAGGAAGAGAGGAAGGCTACCAGCCTATCCAGTAGCACCAGATTTATAGGAAGGAAAGACGAGTGAGGAAAGTAAATGTAAAAAGAGACAGAAAACCCATACACACACTCTTCACATGATTTAACACTTTTTTGGGTTGGCTGAATGGGGAATGTCTGTTGTCTGTCTATAAAAACAGATATCTGATTAAAATGACACCTAGAAATACAAATCTAATGGGCTGTGTCTCACCATATGAATTTCCCACATGTTAGGATCTTCAGAGGAGGTTCTTTTCTTGGTCCTACTGCCCTCACAGGCATCTCTGAGGAGGACACAAGAGAAAACCTTTTTGGTACCTGCTCTCAGGTCATGAAATTCCCTTCCAGGGTAAGCCAGCCTGGCCCCTTCTCTCCTGTCCTTCCACTTTGCTGACAGGCAAAGACTTTTTAAAGCAAATTTCTGGCAAATGAATGGACAGAGAGAGAGAGGATATTTTTAAATGAGGAATGGTGCACCTTAGTTTGGAAATGTTTTTAAGTGGATGAAAATAGCAGTAGTGGTAGTTCTTATGATTGTGTCCTTTTAAAAAAAAAAAGTAGTTGACTGAATCTGGGAACTGGTCCAAAAAGGATCTTCATTATGCATTGGTAAATGATTGCCCTGAAGAAGGCCATAGATTGATTTTGCCAAAGTACATTAGACAGTTTTTGAGGTATAATAAAACATACTGGGACTTCGTCACTCCTTCATAAGCAGGTCCTGTGGATGTTTCCAGTTTCTTGTGGGATACAGTGCTAATTTCCACCAGAAGCTGATTTCTGCATTGTCTTATTAGGTGCATTTTCTTCTCAAAAGAAACAAAAAATTGCATAAAAGTACAAATAAATTAGAACATGACATGAAATATTTGCCTAGCCAAAATGCTAGTAACAGTTTTGGAAATCTCATTCTTTAGAGGGAATTTTTTTCCAGTTTGCTTAAATCATTTTCTTTTTCTGGATAATATTTTGGATAAAGTTAAGAATGGTGCATCTTTTAATCCAAAATCTGGTGTTTCGCAGCAATAGTAGAAAAATCACAGAAAATTTATACTTTACACTATAGGGGTTAAATCAAATAATTACTCAGGGTTGACCCATTGAATGAATGGGACTCTTAAGTTAACATTTAGAATCATAGAATTATGAAGTTGCAAGGGCCTATAATGCCATCACGTCCACTCCCTGCTCAATAGAGGAATACAAATCAAAGGATATCTACCAGGTGGTTGTCTAATTTTCTCTTGAATGGCTCCAGTGTTGGAGCACGCACGACCTTGTGAGGTAATTGGTTCCATTGCCATACTGCTCTAACAGTTAGGAAGTTTTTCTTGATATTCAACCAAAATCTGGCTTCCTGTAACTTGAGCCCATTGCCCTGTGTCCTGTACTCTGGAATGATTGAGAACAGATCCTGCCCTTCCTCTGTGTGACAGCCTTTCATGTATTTGAAAAGTGCTATCATATCAACCCTTAGTTATCTTTTCTGTTATATAAGCTCTGTTGATTCTGCTCAACTCTTGTTAAAGTAACAATTGGACTTAACTCCAACGTTTAAGCAAAGGACAGAAAGGAATTTCAAACAGGGAAAAGAGAGCTTTGAACCTTTGAGTCCATCATTATCTTGATTTAGGGCATTCTATGTTGGAATCAGTAGAAGTTGTCCCCCAGCACAAACACCCCTCCAACACAAAAATCCTTCGTCGTTATTTGTCTTAGGCTTCCCATGATCTTTTGCTTTAAATTATATGATTGCTTAATTACACAAATAATATTGTTCCTGGTATAGCCCTTTCTCTCATAAAAAAGGGGGGCAAGGGTGCGCTGCCCAACAGTGAGTAACATTTATTGTATTGAAAGTATATAAATAGAAATGTTTAAATTAACTTCCTTTCCAAAGACACAGAAAGATTGTGGGGCCAGACATTGGCTGAAATCCTGTTGCTTAGCAGAGAAACTAAAGTAGGCCCATTGACTCATTTGGGATCCTTCGTAAGTTTTATAAATTCACTGGGCCTATTGTAGTTGCAACTTACTACTCTAAGCAACAGGATTTTGGCCATCCAATATACAGTAATTCATGACTGACTCAACTGTCACAGAAGAGGAGAAAACATAGTTAAGAGTGTACTAGCGGGCTACCTGAAAACAGTTTTCAGTAAATCATCAGCAAGATGCATTGCAGGGCTTGGGAAGCAGTGGGTTTTTCCTAACACTCCCAGTGCACATACATCATGTACCCAGACTTCAACAAAACATCAAAATGTAATTGCTTGTAGGCTTGACTGTGTAAGAGTAAACCCCCATATAGCTTCTGTGACCATGAGGACCTAGATCAAAATAAAATGGGTCCCTTTTTTAGCTCTTCTTTTGCCTCTGCATTGCAGAGGCATCATTTGCCTTCCTGAAATATAATGACTTGTTTACTTTGTTTCACACACCATTAACTACACTAATCTGGATAGAATCCCATTTGCTTTCTGCTCTTTCAGTGGAGTAGTTGATGACAATACAAAACTCAAATAGCATGGCATTTATAGAGTATGCTATGTAAAAAGAACTGAATTCAAAGTATGCATACCTTTTTATTAGCAAATCAGGAAAGAAAAGAAAACCAAGTAGCAGTCTGCAGATTAGTAAGTACGTTCTGATTATGATGAAGTTCTTTAGAAATGATTTAATTGACAAGGGCAGTTACAGCTTTAATAACATGGTAGACAGTAAGGAAAAGTTTAATGTGGTTTATTATACCTTGGTGTTCATGTACTCTATCTCATATTTTAACAACCTGATTATTTGGGGTACTACCTTATTGGAAAAGACAACAGAGCCATTCATATTAGTCCTGCACAAACATTCAAGGAGTTCTGTATGTCGACCAGTATTGAAAGAAATATTGTATTATTTGCAGTATTACCACAACATATGGAAATACAGAAGAGAATCTGATTATATGCATCAGGAGAAGTAGAAAGCTGTATCTAACATTGCCAGCTTACTAAACATTGAGGAGCAATGATTTAAAAAATATTTTGGAAATTTGTCAGACTTTTATATATGAAACTGGTATTCTAGCCTCTTTTTCTCACCTGTGAATATTTGAATTTTGTAGCACATTCTAAGGAATGTGTGAGCCATTGTGGTATATAAGTTAAAGTTTTGGACCAGCCCTTATGGGTTCAATCTCCATTTAGCCATGAAACATACTGGGCGACCCTGGCTACTTTCTGGTCTCCCCACTGGTTCCTTGCTCCTACGTGGCACTGCAAACTGCGTCTTGGCCTTCTGGGTTGACAGAGCACCAGCTCTCCACGCACACATGGTACATAGGCACATGTGGAAGAGGGAGTTGGCGAGAGAGCAAGACTGCAGAATGTAAAGTTGAAGAGGAAAAAGAAATGAATGAATATGGACAGTGAAAAAGAGAAAAAATGCAGGGAAGATGGGAGGTGAAATGGATCAACAGAGCAAACAAAAGGAGAGGCTTCCTGTTTGCCCGTTTTGCTCCAGTCTAGGAGACTTCTGTTGATTCATTCCCCTGACAACCCCACCATTCGGAAGTACAAATAGCACTGAGCAGAGGCACTGGAAGTGGATGGCTTCTGTGAGACAGGAATGTGTCTATACAATGGTTATGAGAGAATGTGGAGCTATGTGATGGTAACATAGCTCTCATGAAAAAGACCAGAGGGAAATTAGAAGAAGAGATTAAGGGTTAATATTTTATTAATAATAACACTTCTGCTGCTACTAATAATTTAGGGGGAGAGAGGAAGAGGGAAAGAGGAGAAAAAGATGAATGTAAAAGGAATAAGGGAGATGAGTAAAATAAACACCCTAGGAGCTTATTGGGAGATAGGCTCTGTGTTCGAAGACTTCTCGTTCATCAGACTTTTTATAGGACATGATAAAAGGTTTGCATTTGCTGTTTGTTTTTTTAAATTTCCACGCTGCCTTTTTCACTGTAGTGGGACTTGGGGGGGCAAGAGGGTGATATAAATTAAAGTGTTCTACTTAAACTCTCCAGATATGTCACGTTGGACAGAACGAGCCGTAGTGTTTGGCTCTAATTTAGTATGAGGAATGCTGAACTAGCTAAACTTGGTGCAAATAACTAGCAATTTCAGAAGACGAATCACCCACTCCCAAATTGTTAGTAATTGTCCTAGACTATTACAAAATCCACCTTTGTCGCCCAACGTTTTGTCCTCCTGCAGTTTTCTGTTTTGTTTCAGGTGGGCCTCAGTAGTGTTCAGCCTTCTCGGGTACTCCTTAGGGTTGTAAAGTTGGAGAAACCCTGATCCAGCTCAGTCTTGCCTCTTGACTGGCAGTTCTCCTGAGTTTGAAAGAGAGGCCTTTTGCAGCCTTGCCTTGATTAAACCTAGGATTTTTCTGTATGTGGAACATGCACTCTATCATAAAGCTGCAGTATAACCCTTAATAAAAATGGGGTTGATGTGTATGATCAATATGATGACTTGGCAGTAGCAGCTTCCATAGCTTCCTTTTGCATCTGTCTTCATTTGTAGCTCCTTCATAGCATGCTGGAATCTAAGCAGAGCATGCCCAAGTAGTTTGTTTGGGGTTCATTTCAAAGTTGGCAGCTCCACTTAAATCTGAAAATTAGTAAAAGAAGATTATGTGATTTAATGTCAAAGAACATTAGCCAGCCTAGGTTTTGTTTAAACCATTTGATCAAGTTTAAAGGCCTGATTCTGCCCTGCCCTACTACCACTGCTCTTGCATACACAATTGCTAAAGCAAGTGTTACTAAGTGCCAGAACTCTACTTGACAGTCAGCTTATACAACGCTTCCCTAGGAGCCTTTGGAGATTATTTCTGCAGAAATAAACCGTTCAGAAGACCTGCTCATAGAAATTATTTCTCGATCAAAGTGTGCGGCTAGAAGTATTCTTCTTTTCTATTTAAGAAGGCATTAGAGCCATTTTGTATGGTACAGTGGGTAGAGAAAGACTGACTGGAACAATTTGATTGCGTTATTGGATCAGTGATGTTAAAGGATGGGTAAGGTTTCCAGGAAGACAAGAGGAGAAGTAAGCAACCTGCCTTTTATATGTTAAATATGTTAAATATTATTTCACATGCAAAAAAACCCTTAAAATTAATGCCAGTGAGTTGGAATACAGAACTATGGATTGAAAAAAAATGCATATAATTAAAATGAAGGTCTGTGATTTGAGTTTTGACTTATGATATTGTGCAGCAAAGCAAAGAAATTCTGCAAAGCAATTGTAAAAATGAGAACAGCCCCAAACAAAAAAAGTAAACTTTGTAATTAGATTGGTGCAATTGTAACAGATAATCTGCTTTTGCTCTGTGCCAAATTAGGCGGAGAGTTTGGATATGGGGAAAACCAGCCCTGACAATTGCTTTTGTGTTCAAGAGAGAAGTGGTCAAATGATGGAAAAAGGAGTCAGGTTCTGGGATTTTCCCCAGCTTGGTGTCTTTTTGTGAATTGTAGTGAGCACAAAAGGGTATCCTGTGGATCAGTGGATCCCAACCTCAGATACAGTAAGCCAGGTATTCTTGGACTGCAACTCCCAGAAACCCTGGTCAGCACAGTTAGTGGTGAAAGCTTCTGGGAACTGAAGTCCAAGAACATCTGGATAACCTAAGGTTGGGAACCACTGCTGTAAGCTATTTTGATGCTGATATGAATGCTGTCAACATTCAGGTTGCCCTTTGCTGTGTAATTTGGCATCCTTTTTTCCACTGGCAATATGGGTATTGTAGAGAGAGAATTTTCTGTCAAATACTATCAACTTTTGATTGGCACCTGTTCGGTCTTTCTCAGAGTTGCCTGGAGATCACCAGTATTTTCTGGTGGTCTCTCATCTAAGTACTAACCAGACCCAAAATTGCTTAACTTGAAAAATCAGACATCATTTATTTATTTATTTATTTGTTTGTTTGTTTGTTTGTTTGTTTGTTTGTTTGTTTGTTTGTTTGTTTGTTTGTTTATATCCCACCTATCTGGTTTTGCGACCACTCTAGGCAGCTTACAGAAACATAAAATAACAAGTAAATAATAAGTAAATATAACAAAAGAAATTATTACATTAAATGACCAATGCTTCAAGAGGGAGAAAAAAAAAGTAAACAAGAGAAAAGAAAGAATCAGATATTAACTGGAGGGAGGGACTGCCTAAACATCCATGTTTTTAATTGATTTTTAAAAATACCCAGCGAAGGGGCCGCACGAATCTCCAGAGGCAGATTGTTCCAGAGGCGAGGCGCTAGCGCCAAGAAGGCCTGGTTTCTTGTTTTTGTTTTTTTTTTCCTTCTGGGCCTCCCTCGGCGTCCAGCTCCTCAGTCTCACCTCCTGACTCGCACGAGTGACACGGGTAGAACTAGGTGGGAGTAAGTGTTCCGCCAGGTATCGAGGCCCTAAACCGTTTAGGGCTTTATACGTAAGCATCAGGACTTTGAAGTCAATGCGGAACCGAATGGGCAGCCAGTGCAATGCAGCCAGAATAGGAGAAATATGATGGTATTTTCTCGCTGTACTAAGGAGTCTGGCTGCTGCATTCTGCACCACTTGGAGTTTCCGCATCAACCTCAAAGTTAGCCTCACGTAGAGCGCATTACAGTGTTCTAATCTTGAGATTACAAGCGCATGTACCAAGGTAGTGAGCGCCCCCATGTCGAGAGAGGGTCGCAGCGGGACTATCCGCCAAAGATGGAAAAAGGCGGTATGGACCACCGACGCACCTGAGTTTCCATGGTGAGCACCATGTCCAGATGGATCCCCAAGGTGCGGACACCACTCTTTGCGGCAAGGGTCACCCCCCAAACGAGAATCACCCAAACCGCCAACAATGTGGGCACCCACCCTCAGAACCTCCGTCTTGTCCAGGTTCAGCCTCAACCCATTTTCCTGCTTCCATTGCAGTACAATCCCCAGGCAGTGCTGGAATACATTGGTGTATTCAGCATAGCATTGTAAATAATTATTTGGTTTTGTCTTATGTAACCCAGTACAATTTCTTTCTGCTCTTTTAATTTTTGATACTATGTGGTATATTCATTGCAAAGGAATATGGAAGATGCAAAACAAACAAACAAACAGAAACACTTGGTGTTGCATAAAATGTAAAAGCAGCCAAAACTTTACAGTACATTTAACAAAGTTAAGTTTTGTCCTTTGTTTGAGATATTTTGGTTTCTGTCTGTTGAAATCAAAATTAAGTCACATTGCAAAACAGTCTAATTGGTTCTGTGATGGCTTGAATTCTTGGCTTCTGAAGAAAATTGGAGGTTTTGCATAAATCGCTGATCATACTTTTGGTAGTATGTTTCATTATTTGCTTTCGTCCTGCAAGATTTCTCCTTCACAAATGAAAACACGATTGCTGTTTTCTCTTATACATGGGTCTAGACTTACAGTATGCATTTGAAGACCATTTGAATCATATTAACTTTCTTTATATTTTTGAAATACCTATGTTGTCTTTATCATAAACTCTTTCATGACAGCAATAATAAAATACTTGTTTCTCTCCATTTAGTACTAACTCTGTTCATTGCTGACTTTATTTTGTACTTTATCCATTGTCTATTTCTTCCCAAGTACTGGGCCTACGTGCTATGTTAATTTAACAAATACAACTTTCTGTGTTCAGGTATTAGGAAATGTCTTTGACTTCATAAATTGTAAATGTTTTTCACACCCATGTAGTTTATTTGTAAGGCAGCACAAATGCAAGCTGACACCTCCCGTACTTTTCACAGTATAATTAAAGTTGTGTTACTGACCCTCATTTCTTTTCATAGTAATGTCAGCAGTTGCCTACATTTATTGAACGGTGACGTTATTACTTTTCATTATTTTGAAGGAAAGTTTTTTTTACAAATGTCATCATTGTTTTCCTGTGTGAGATACTTTATATCTAACAGCATACTAGCAGAGAGATTAAGGTTGTGTATTTAAATTAAGGGTATAAAACAGCAGAGCTGTTCCTCCAGAAGTAATAAATGGAAGTGACATAAAATGTTATTTTTTCCTCACATTGCCAGCTTCATGGACATTAAAGTGATTGAATTATTGACTTTCAAGTTGGTAAAATAAATTATGAGTAACAAAGATGTTTTTAACAAATTCATTCCAGGCTCTTAAGTTTTATTAAACTCAGTGGGGCTTAACTTCTGAATGACCATGTGTAGGAACTTCTGTAAGTAAACGAAAGGTAGTGTGTTTTGTTGGAAACACAGTTGCTCTGAATGTTCTCCTTTATTAATTCTCTGTGCCAAAATAATTTTAAAAATAAGCAGTGTCCTTCAGTCAGTGAAACTGATTAGATTTCCTCCATCCACATCCCAGCCCTATCAAACTGATAAATATTTTGCCGAAAGTAATTGGAGAGAAATGTGTTATGTTTGTACTCCAGATTTGGCTACATGAATATAATAATGTTGCATCAATTTTTAATCCCGGAATTAAATTGGTTTTGCAGTCAAACACAGCAGAAATGTTAGTATGCCATCATGTATGAAAGAAGTGCAGCCAGAATAATTTAATTTACGTCTTCCACCAAATCTATCATGGTATTACGCTTGCTGCGGTTGATCTTTTTTTCATAAACTGTAACATAATCCAGGAAGCATGAAATACATTAATTGCATTGCAAACAAAATGTAAGAGCTTCCAGTTCATTTGCTTTTCTTAATCTCAATGAAGCTTTTCTTTGAAAACTCTATGTTGATGGAAATCAAACTTGATTAACTATAGCTTTCTATAACTATTGGATTCCAGCTGGAAAACCCAGGATGCTAAGGAAAATATAATTAGAAGTAAACTTATTTCTGTTGTAATTGTTTGTAGTTAAATTAACAAAGATCTCATGTGCTCATTTTTTAAGGGTGAACCAGGCTTCATAGGTCCACAGGGAGAACCTGGGTTACCAGGATTGCCAGGGACAAAGGTATGCTTAACATTTTTTCCTAATTCTATGAACTGTAGGTTAATTTGAAACCTAATCCATAGTTTATGCTCAAACATATTCACCCACTCAACAGTTAAAGTCAAAAACAAGTGGTATGGGAGAGGGGATCTCGCCCAAAATGAGAGAATTAGTAGTGCCAAAATGGTTTTAAAATGCCAAGATACATCAGAAGTACAGAAATTTAGAATTAATTACTTCTGTAGTTTTTCCTGTGTATTTAAATAAATTAAATAAAAATAAAATAGAGTTAATTTAGACACTTAGTCTAGGTTGCTCACCATAGCTTTTAAGTCTGCCTAGCAAACCTTTGGACAGTACAGTTCCAAATAATGCTTCATTGTATGCCTGATGATGAGAAAGAAGTTATTTGACTCTTCACCAGAAGCATACGGTACATGCACAGCAGTTTAAAGTCTATGAGAAGTCTGGTTCCATTCCTGAGGAACTAACTATGAAATTCTAAATTATGAAAAAAGAATATGTCGTGTTATAAAGAAATAACTCAGAGATGCAGCTCTGATCAATAGGACTTTGCAATTTCCCAGATGTGCAGGGCTTTTTAAAATAACATGGATGTTACGAAAGGTTCCCATAGTGTAGTGGTCTTCTAGACTATGTTGGGCTATATATTTCTAACATCAGTCACAATATTTTAGTGGTGGAAGTAAACAACCACTACTTAAAGTTTAAAAACAAGGTACATGAGGAGTATGCATCGTATTTTTTAACTGAAGTACTTGCCCAGACTTTTCCTTCAAAACAGCAAAAATATGAAAGTCAAGCCACTGATGAGTTTCAAATGTATCAAATTTTGCGTAGCTCCCTAGTTGCTTAACTTGAAAACAGTAGAAATAATCAAAAACATAGGACCCCTACTGATTTTTTTAAAAAATGTTGGGAGAAATATGGCAAAACCAAGGTGATGACACTTTAAAAAATTGACAGCTTTATCTCTTTCTCTATTTTTCTGCATTTCGTACTTATGTCAATCTATAGAATGTTGTGGTTGTTTAGCACTGAAAATTCAGATGAAGTAGCAAAAGCATCCACTTCTCAAGCAAAATTTATTTGTCCAGAGAAAGTTAGTCACTATGCTGAGTATTTTTCAGTTTGATATATGTTTTTATGTTGATATACTTCAGTTTTTCTAAAACAGCTCAGTAGTGTACCAGAGATTGCTGGTATTGGGTAATGTTTCTGCATGTTGTCCTTTTTGACAGGGTGAAAAAGGAGAAGCTGGACCTCCTGGGAAAGGTGAACGAGGTGAGCCTGGCGCTCCAGGGCCAAAGGTCAGTTTGGTTTAACTTTCAATATATTTACCATGCATTTGTGTTATTATTTTTCAAAAGAAACCCTTTGCTCATGGAGATTAAAGCAAATGGCTAAAAATGAATTTCTGTGTGATGTGGGGTATATAAGTGATTTAGATTTATGGTAGCTACTATGAGGCACAGTCCAGTTATAAATTAAGTCTGTACGCTGAGGAATCTAGAATTAAATCTGCAGTTATTCACAGAGTTTCTTATTTGTAATTGACCTGTGGAAATCCAGGGCACATTTGCAAGCATGCCTGTATAGAATAGTGAGCTGGCTATTACAGTTTCAGGAAAAAGGTGGGGGGGGAATATAATCTTTAGATTGACTTCTGATTTTCTGATTTTTAATGTGGTAGGGACCACTCCCTTTCTCAAAGAGGCATTCATGGCCTCCTGGACCCAGGTGCGAACCCCCGTGGCAGATCTTCCAATTAGCCAGGATGGGCAAGGGTCAAGTGGAGTGGTGGTAGAACAGACAGATCCAAGCACCATGTCCACATCCTCAGGTCTCAACAACTGAACCTCATCCATTAATATTTGACCTGGCACACTGGACACATCCTCTGATTCTGCAGTAATGGTGGAGTCCAACCCACTGCAAATCTGAGTGATTTTTCCTCAAAATGAATGGCAAACAGCAAGCTGATGAACGGGATTTCCCCATTGAAGAAGATCCCGGACCACCCGAAACAGCTCAGCTGGACAACATTCTGAGGAAGCAATATGGCTGGAGAAATATTGCCGTTTCTTCAGCCATATTGCCAAAAATAGGCCCAATAATGGGCTCTAAGTCATGTTCGATCAGACTCCCAGCGGAATTTCCTCCACTTGCACTCCAACTGTCTCCCGCCTCACTTCACTGACCGCAGTTCAGATGTATACCAAGGAGCTGTCTGGGCTCTGCGTGCAGGGAGATGGTGCTTAGGTGCAGTCGTGTCAACCGCCCAGGTCATCTCCCTATTCCATAGGGTGACCTGAGCTTCGACAGGAGCGCCGACCATATCAGATGGATAATCCCCCAGAGCATTCAGGAATCCATCTGGATCCATTAGTCTCCAAGGGCGGATCATCTTAATAGATCCCCCACCCGTGCAGAGGGGAGAAGAAGCTAATAGACTAAACTTGACCAGGAAGTGGTCTGACCATGACAATGGGGTCACAACCAGCCCCTCCACATCCAAACCACCATCTTCCAGTCCCGTTGAGAAAACCAGGTCCAAGGTATGGCCCTTCTCATGCGTCGGGCCAATGACACATTGAGACAGCCCCATGGTTGTCATGGTGACCATAGAGTCCTGAGCCACCCCATTCAAGGCAGCCTCGGCATGAATGTTGAGGTCCCCCAGCACCAACAGCCTGGGAGTCCTCAACACCACGTCCAAGATTACCTCCATCAGCTCAGGCAGTGAAACTGTTGGTACGCAGCAGGATGGGCGGTACACCAACAGAATCCCTAATCTGTCTCGCAAGCCCAACACACAATATAGGCCCTCAAGACCTCTTCTCAAAGGGATAGGAAGCCTGGTCAAGGAGATAGAACTCTTATAGACTATAGCAACTCCCCCTCCCCGACCCTCTGAGCGACACTGGTGCTGGACCGAGTACCCAGGCAGACACAGCTGGGAGAGGGGAACACCACCCTTCTTTCCCACCCAGGTTTCAGTAATGCATGCCAGGTCAGCACCCCCATCCAGAATTACATCATGGATGAGGGCAGTCTTATTTTCTACTGACCTGGCTTTCATCAACAGCACCGTGTGGCTCGAGGGTTTGCTGACATAGTCACCTGATACCATCTGGTTGGCGGTGGTAGGACTAGAAGAGGGGATAGTTGTAAGATATCTAACCTCTCTTCTCCTACGTGGGGATGTTCTACCCCCACTGCCATTGCTTCCCCTACCCAGGACCACCTCAATGGCTGCCCCCTCCAACGCCCTCCCCCCTTCCTGTTCCCTCAGATCCATTCCTAATCACAATAAAAACCCCTTCTAAAGCCCCTTCTTCCCCCCCCCCATCCTGGTGGCTGATGTTGAGGAGGGGGAGGGGCAGCCAGAAGCAACGAGGGCCCAGTCCTGCAAAGCCGAGGGAGTCCAAGCCAAATCCCAGGAAGGCTGACAACCTGCAGCAGCACAGCCACACGGTCTCTCACTCAGTGCCTGAGGGACGGCAGATGATGGAGACTCCCCCAAAGGCAGCAATGTGGGTCCTCATGCCTTTGGCATAACAAAGCCACAGGGTTTCAGCCATTGGGTTCATTATCTGGTATATGTTTAGAGTTTCTGCAGATACATTTGTAGTAGTATGCCAGATGCCAGATATTCTGTACTAGCAAGAATTGAACATCATTGTTCTTCCATTGAATTAAGGGTACAATTCTAACTAGTCAAGGTGGCTGAAAGCTGGCTTGGCCAATGCTAGATCATCTGGGGCTGGGGCTGAATCCAAACTTCTACCTAGGGATGTTAGACATTTCCTAGGACTGTCCCGCCTTGGGTCTAACTTTGCAGATACAGTAGCTGTGAGTTTGGGCTGAGAGGAGTTTAGATCTTGCACAGCTCAAGCCATTGCTTTCTCCGCCTCTCTTTTTCGGGATCTTCAGCCACCTGATCTCAGCCAGCACAACTGGATCTGGACTGGCAGATCCAACTGTGCAAATAATTCTGAGATCAACCAACACAAGAGAGTCGTGCTGGCACAAGGGCAGTTGTGTTGGCACAAGAGACTTCTGCCTATTCCAGACCCACTACAGCCAGTATACCTTTGAATGTGGATTGCACAGTAATCGTGTGGTTGGTTGTTTGAATTTTCAAAGGAGAAAGGGCTAAAAAATGTGGCCTCATTACAGTATATATGGACTCCTCCTGCTATACAGCAACATAATTAGAACTGAGAAGTAGTTTGCAATCATTATCTCTTCATTTTTCTCCTCCTCCTCCTCCTCCTCCTCCTCCTCCTCCTTGTCTTTCTGTGATTGTAGGTTAGATATCATCAATGCCCTTTTAACTTTGGATGCAGCAGCTCTAAACAATGACATTAAGTTGTTAGATTACATTTTAATCCAAGTTAACTGGATTTATGCAATCCTTTGCTTTTTATAGTTCTGCACAGTTCTGTTAATGAGTCTGTCCAGTTCTTCTGATCCTCTACATTTATTAATTCATTCACATGTTCTACCAGACAGCATCTTTAGTTGCAGTTTGAGATGGTAGCCAGAGATGAATTCCTGTTTCACGTGTGCACCAAGATCAGATTGATTTTTTTAAAACAGCAACAAATGGTAATACCAGATCTGATCAGTCAATGTCTGGGAAGGAGGGAGGTACTCACAATATTCAGGAAAGAGTATAAAGAATTTCATCCTGCCCATGATTAACATTCACAGGAGCAGCCTTTATTCTTCCTAAGTAATACTTACTAAAATGTTTCAGAAATGTGACTTTTCCTTTCAAGCTGTTGTAGTAACTAAGTCATTGCAGTTTGTATCTATTAATACTAAATCATGTGGTGTTCCTATACCTCCCTAATTCTCTCTTGTGTTGAGTTCCAGTAGTAATCATTTTAATATAAAGTTTTTCCATTATATCTGTAGTTGCTGGTAGATGATACTAATTTCTTTGACTCCACTCTTTACTTTTTCTGTCCTCATTTCTACTTTCCATCTTGTATGTGTTCTATCATGCAGGGGAAGTCAGGCGAAGCGGGAGCTAGAGGCCCGAAAGGGTCGAAGGTCAGTAGTAAGCAAATTTTAGTTTTATTAGTTTAATGTGATGTGGTGATGGGTTTTCATCTGTTTATTTTATATTTGTGTGTGTTGCTCTTTAAAGAAACAGTTACTCAAGTGATTTATATTAGAATATATTAAAATAAAATTAAAATGGCCAGAATCCAATTAAATATTCAAACCAATGTAAGTGTGATTCCCAGTTAAATATCTAGTTGCACAGATGCATGCAACTGGCATATGACTAGGAATTCAATCAGGGATTCATTAATTAGCAGCTATTTGCCACTATTACACTATTGCATTAATACTGGCATGAATACAGTGGGGTCTCGACTTACGAATGGCTCGACATACGGACGTTTCGACTTACGAACCGCTCTCATAGGAATATATGGACTCGACTTACGAACTTAGATTCGAGTTACGAACTCTTTTTTTCCCTTTTTTTAAAGCTAAGTCATCTTAGGTCAAAAGGAAAAAAGAAAAACATTATCCCCCTCTAGTGGCAGAAGGCGGAATAGCAGCTTCCCATTAGTTTCTATGGATGAAAAGAGCAGATACGGATTAAATGGTTTTCAATGCATTCCTATGGGAAATGCAGATTCGACTTAAGAACTTTTCGACCTGAGAACTGCCTTCCAATACAGATTAAGTTCGTAAGTCGAGACCCCACTGTATTCAGTTGGATTCCGGCCATTAGAATTAGTACAAAAGTACATAAAAAGATAACAGAGTAGGTGCCAGATGAGCATCTGTGCTAAGATACCAGTCACTCTCCCTGATCATTTCAAGGCACAGGCAGTTGATGTAGGGAATACTCTGAATCCCTGAAAGTCTTCTTAGAGTCAGGTAGCTTTTAATGTTCATTTATTTTTAATTGTTCAGTTGTATTTTAATAAGCATATAGTTTGTTTTTCATCTCTGATTCATTATGTATTTAACCCTATTCCTTTTAATATTGGGAGCTGCCTTGAATTCCCTTATCGGGAGAAAGGTGGCATTTAAATAAAACTGATAATAAATATTAAAATGCTCCATTAGGGGCCTGAGGACCAAGCCCTGTAGTCTTCAAAGGTAGGTATCCTTGGAAATAGCCCAAATGGTAGAGCAGTTTTTAAAGCACTGACGTAATGTGATGACAGTTGTAATTGAAACACCATGGCTAGATTGCTCTCCGATGCTTCTGAGATATCTTCAGCTTTAAATTCATGAGCAGCACATTATAATAGTAATAGTTGTTAAAGAAAAAAGCAAAGTGTGCAACGTATATACCGTCCCATAGCACTTAAAGCACTCTGAGCATAGATTATAATTTAATTATGTAGACTACACATTCCCTGCCCCCCCACCCCAGTGAGCTGAGTACTCATTTTACCAACCTCGGAAGGACAGAAGGCTGAGTCGACCTTGAGCCGGCTACCTGGGATTGAACCGCAGGTCGTGAGCACAGCTTTGGCTGCAGTACAGCAGTTTAACCACTGCACCACAAAACTCTTTATGTTCCCAAAGTATGACCAGGTTTTTCCTATCCTGATTCACTTCACTTCATTGCATTAATAAAAAGCATTCTGCCCTACACTGGTCACTGCCCTGCACAGCAATTTTATTACTACAGCTTCTCAGTGATGACTTTTCTGCATGAACTCTTTGTTGGCCACTAGCTTCTTCAGGGCATACTGTATGAATTGCTTTCTTTTCCTGCTGATTCTTGCTTGAAGGAACTCTGAATCTAATTGACCTCTAGCATGTTTGTTTATCCTTGTGCTTTGGTTCTGCCTCCTGGATTGCCTTGGGTTTTTACTCACTCACTCTTCAGTTGTGCCTCCTGGATCGTTTTATGGAACTCACTGCTGATTTGTTCCATGGTCCCTGGCTCATACAACAACCCATGAATGACCCTAGATGGTTAGAGAACTTGCTTGAGACTGTAGTGGCAAAACAGCATCTAGCTGTACAAACACATTGGGAACCAGACATTCTGCTTACTTGATACAGACTGAATAACATCTCACTTAACAAACTACATACCCATAGTTTCTTCATTATGCTAGATTCAGTTTCATTTTATGCACTCTTATCCAGCCCTTACTCTAATTCCAGACAGCAGTTCATTGCTTCTATTGCCTCACCTGAAAAAGAGAAATGCCCTTGTCTATTATCTATCATGATATCATATCTGAAATTCCCAGATGATCTTCCTCAGTGTTTTCATGTAGATGTTAGAAAACAATGAGCACAAGCTGGGACCCTGAGGGACTTCCTGTTATAAATGCCACCAGCCTGATCAGCAGTCTGCCAGCGCCATGTTTTGCCGGGACAGAACCAGTGAAATTGCACATCCTGACATCCAAAAATCTCTTTGGAAGAATACTTCAAGCTGCAGTGACTGAAAGTTATGTCACAGTGTATTTGAGCAGATGATACTGTCATGCATGTGTTAGTTGATCTGTAGAACTCCGAATCTCACAGTTTAGTGTACAGAAGCAATTTTTGTTGCCCCAAGGTGACTTGAAACATGTCACAATACATTTCTGAGGACATATGGTATCCTACAAGTAACTCTGTAGAGTGATCTCTTGGGGTGGAGGTGAACCTCAGAGGGGTTTGACACCCCTTAGGTCCCCCAGCCTTCCCCCCAATTTTTTTTAAAAAAATTGAAATCTTTTTTCTCATTAAGTGTGCAATGTTTAAGGGTCCCCCTTCAGCCAGGGCCCCCCAACACACATTGTTTTGTAATTTTATTGGGGACAGCCCTCTAAAGGCAAGGAGTGGATGTGTGTGGCCCCATACCAGTGATTTCAGTGGTATGTTTAACAAGCATACTCCCTAGCAAATTCTGAACTTTCTTTTTTTAATGTAGATATCCGTGATTTCCCTTTCCTAAAACCATTTTGTAGCTCCAACAGGTGTTCTTTTCTTGTTTAACTCTCAGGAAGCTGGAGGGATAAGTTCAAAAAATGTGGGGGCAGTTTAAAATTCCATCTACGCAGATAGTCAATAGGGAATATTTTGCTGCACACTACACATGTAATATAGCTTGTACTTTGACCCTTAAATAAAAATAACTCACTGTCACAAGTATACTTCATTCCTCGTAAGAGCGCCCCTCCTCCACCCGTGATAAATGGAAGGAAAATTCAATCTCTATCTGCACACTAATATCTAGGGAATATCTTGTTTGCTCTTCTGTCTCCTACTTTGGCTGGCTTCTCATCCATCTTTTCTGCTTTCCTCTCATCTGGCTGTTTCTTCCTGCCACTCTTTCAGTTCTTTCTGTCTTTCATCCAACTCTTTCCGGCTTCCCTGGGGCCGGCCCTTTGATTAGATGGGGCCAGACCTTGGGGTGCCCAGTCCTGGGTGGTGCAGAAGGAGGTAGCATTAGCTATGATCAGCAAGCTGTTACTTCTGCTTGGAAATAGAGATGGGAAGCACCTGGTTTATGGACTATAAAAAACATTACTGACTGGGGGATTCACCATGTTGGTCGTGGGATTAATATATAATAATTATATTTTAAAAATGTTTCCCAGCTCTGCTTACAAGACTGAACTCTGTGTCCCATACAACTTGCTCGGTATCTGTTAAGCTAGCCTTGTGAAGAGGACTGGCCCATCACCAATACTGAAATTAAGATTTAGATACCATTTGGTATGTAAAATGGGAGAAAAACCTCTTGTCCTTTGCCTCTGACAGCAAAATATCTTGAGACTGCTCTCCTCCCCCACATTTTCTCTTGTGTGTATCCTTCCTCTTTCCTGCTCTCCAATTACATGCATTGCCTGTGGAGAATATTTCTACCAAGCAAATCCCAATGTTTTCTTTCCAACTGTCAGAGAAAGAAATTTTTGGTTACCTTGTTTCCCATCTATTGTTCATGGCTGACTTTCACATACTCTGCCTTAATCTTCTTCCATCTTCCTTATATGCAATGCATTCTTTTATGAAATAGGCATACATGTTGCAAGCTTAAATGTCTTAAAAATCTTAAATGTTGGAATATACACATTTCAAGTTAATTGTTTCTAAAACAATTAACTTGAAATGTGGTATATGAAACTGATGTGACATTCCCTGTGCAGTGGTTGCTAAATCTTCATGTTGTGCTTTATTATTTACGATCAGTGACATTGGAAACAGCTTGGCTGAGTCATGAGGCCGGGCAGATTACCCGTATAGACTCACATAGTTCAGGATTCTGTAAAGCTCTCTGGAGTCTGCTTGTTTTCTGGACTCTTCTGCTCATACAGACATTCTGTTGATAACTTAATCAATATATATATATTGTCTCCATGCTAACCACAATGAAACAACCTTGTTGATAAAGTACCACGATCTGCTCACATGCAGAGCTTACAAGTATTACTTTTTTTGGACTACAGTTGCCAGAATCCTCAAACCAAAATGGCAAATGGATTCTGGGAGTTATACTACAAAGCAGTGAAATGTTGTGGGTGAAACTGAAACAGACCCCATTGAGATAAGGAAGCCTCAGTGTATGCATCCACTTTGCAATATACAGTACCTAAGGCCCCGTCATATACCTGCCCATATTTATGTAGAGGTCTGAAGGTTCTGTTTTTCTTTTCTCTCTCTCTCCCCTCCCCCTTTAAATAACATTTAATGTGGAAGTTTGACATAGTTACTGACAAATGTTGCTTTTTACTAGGGTGAATCTGGAGACAAAGGTGGCTTGGGTGCAACAGGCCCACGGGTAAGTGAGTTGGGGTTATTGTATGTCTTTCTGGGTATCAGTCTTAAGTGAACAAGAGCCCTGTTGAGCATTTCCAAGCCCAGACTGGATGCCCTTCTTTTTGCTTACATTACAACATTACACAAATTGTCTTGAAATCCTGTTGCATAAACTACTGCGGCAGAGAGATGATGTCAGTAGCAGGGGGGATTTTTAATAATCCCTTGGTTCCCTCTGTTTTCGTGCAATGAAAGATATTACATGGGAATTGGAAGCCATGGAACAGAAGTGGGAAGTTTTTAATTACCAAAAATTTGAGGCCATCACCCTTCCACAGGTGTAAATTTTGCAACAGGATTTCAGCCGTTCCTTGCTAAATGCATGGGCACAGTTATGTTAATTTGGCTCCATTATCTGTATAGGCCCTGTCTTCTTCCAAGAAACCTTCCAGGAGTACACTACCAGAGGTAGATTTTGCCACACACCAAAACGCTGGTGGGACCACCCATACACTGTCTCTCATCTTAACATGTTAACTCCTTACATGTCCATTTCCCCACATACCAGATATACATACAAACACACATACTGATTCTTACTCATATGCAATGCACATATTCTCACACATAATACACATATTTATATGCAGCCTTTCATTCATTCTGTTACATGCCGACACTCTCATATCTCACACTGTACCTCATACATGCATACAGAGAGGATCCCTCCCCACCCTGTGATTATACAGTGCCAGGAAGCAATGCCACAAGGATGCTGAGAGAGATAGGAGGGTGAAGCCAAGGTACCACAAATGAAAATCCCATCAGGGGCACAGGGAATCTTTACCATTAGCATCTATTTAGTGACTCCAAAACAATCTGACTCTCACCTTTGCATTTTTTGTGTGCTGGATCTCCATGTTAAAAACCTATTTGGTCAATACATACAGTATATACATATATGCTTGACCAAAGAGGTTTTTAATATGCATGCACACAACTTCTGAGACTCCCCCCCCCCCCAAAGCACTGAACTTGGCCCTTGGAGCTCCAAAGCTATACTTCCAAATTCAGAATGGTTCATAGGCACTATCTTGTCTAAGTATTTTTATAATGTACAACTAAATTACATTATCTTCACAGATGAAGGGACTACATCTGCTTGGGCTGCCTAAGGCCACTTAGGGAGACCAAAGCAGATACTGTAGCTATCATATACAAATTCAAACTCTAGCTATTGGTTCTATAAGGAAACAGAATCATAACCTGAATTGAACCATGCTGTACTAGCAACTCAGATGCATTACATTCCTCAGATTGGTTTGAACAGTTTGTCATTAGAAGTGCTTGGACAACTCAGTGGTTTAGGTATCTGGTTGAAGAGCCAAGGGTTGGGAATTAATTTCCCCATTGTGTCTCCTTGACGGGTTAGACTCCATAATCTATAGTGTTCCTTCCAGCTCTTTAGTTCCAGTTATTATATTTTTAAAAGTTTATTTTTCATTCACTAAAATTGTGGGGCTTTGGGTGGGGTGAATATATTACAGGGACCACCTGGACAAAAAGGTGATCAAGGAGCCACAGAAATTATAGACTACAATGGCAATATCCACGAAGCTTTACAGGTATGTGATCAGCAGATATACACAGTAGCTATAATATTGATATGCCTTTAATGATGGAATTGAGTGAGTAAGCATGCTTTTTTGTATGGTGTCAGCATAAATCAAGAACAGAGTATATGCAGTGAATGCATAAAGTCTAGATACATTTCTCAGCAGATCTGGAGAAGACTTTGGGGAGTAGGCCCCAAGGAATAAGCCTTACCTGAACTTTAGAAACTGACTACTTGAACACTGGAGCTGTATAGCTCAATGAAGAGACTGAATGTTTTTAAAATGAGAATTAACCAAGAGCCAAATTAGAAAATAAATGTATTTTTATAACATCCTTTGTAATATTTTGCCTTTCTTTTTTTATTGTGGTATACAATTCCCCAAAGCAAAGATCAAGATAGGAGTATTGCAGGATAAGAGATACAGTGGCTAAAAACTCGAGTAGACCCAACCAATGGAACTTATGCAAAACGATGTTTCCTATGGGGTTTTTTCGCTTTGCGATGATCGGTTCCCTACTTCACTAAGCGATTATCGCAAAAACGACGATTTTCGCACAGCTGATTGGCGGTTTCAAAATGGCTGCTGGGTAAAAAAATGGCCACCCACTGTTTTCTGGGATGGATTCCTCGCTGCATGGGCAGCGAAAATGGCTGTGCTATGGAGGATCTTCGCTGGACAGTGAGTTTCAAACCCATAGGAACGCATTAATCGGGTTTTCATGCGTTTCTATGGGCTTTCTAAAATCGCTTTACGATGTTTTCATTCTACAGCGATTTCGCTGGAACGAATTAACATCGTAATGCGAGGCACCGCTGTACTGGGTTTTAGCCAGTAAAGGGCAGATACACAATGGCGCAATTGCTCATAAATGAATTTACTTGCATATAGATACATTAGCCTGGTCACTTTTATATATTTACTTACAAGTAGTGAGGCATATGAGCCCCAAGTAGACATGGTCTAGAGGGGTGGGGTAAAAATCCAATAAATAAATAAATAAATAAATAAATAAATAAATAAATAAATAAATAAATAAATAAATAAATAAATAAAATATGAAAGAAGCAAAACTTGTATTTAAAAAATACTGTAGCATTACTTATTACTTCTTGGCAGACAGGTGATTGTTATTATTGCTCTGGTTCTACAAGTTTGTTGTGTTGAACATTAACATGTTCATTGTCATTACCATTAGGCCATAAAAATACATGGGAATATTCTCTTGTTCTTTCCAAGGGCCAATTCTTATGTTGCACCTTTCAAATATTTACAAAAAGACAAAACCAAAAATTACTTCCCTTGGAACTTAAGATTTATTAGAAGGTGATGTAAAACTTGAAAAATGCCTGTCAGAATGCCTCTAAAATGCCTTAAATGTCTTTAAAAATATTTTAAGGGCAAGAAGAAAACATTAGTTGTCACTTGTAAAAAACGATTTAGTAGCTATTTGATATGTTACTTTTAATGTATCTTTGTAACTACTTGTTGTACCAAAAGTAATTACCTATAGTTCACTATGCTACTTAAACCTAGTTACTTCTCAGCTGTGGGGAACCATGGTATTTCCACATGAATACAATAACCTGAATTGAGGAAAAAGTGATTTCAGTCAAACCTATTAGAATCTGTGGATTACATGGTGTGAATGAAATCTCTATACTCTCTTGAACAGCTGCTTCATACCTATGGCTTGCCTAAAGTGTCCACTCTGCCCTTTCCATGAATCAACTAAGTCTAAAAGCTGGAAGATATTTAAAGTAGAAGTGGCTTGTGGTTTCAGTAAAATCTGGAGGATTAGGGCATCTCTACTCAGACTATGGGTCTAAAAGTACTTATAGAAGCTGCTTGGTCTTTTCAGTAAGTAAAAAGAAAGCAAACAACAATATTGGTGTATTTCAGCTGTACAGTAACAATTGCCAATGATCTCCTGTTTTACTGTGTAAAAGAAGTTCTGAGATACATCAATTCACACCTAAGTTAGGGGAAAAATCAGTGTTTGGCAGTTGTTTGGATCCTCTCAAGATGTGGAATGTGGTTTCAAACAGAAATTGGCATTGTTTCTCACAAGAAGCCTGTTCTCCTAGATATATGCTTGAAGCCTTGGGACATTAAACCACAGAATGAGATAGAGTTTTGTTGGATGATTTGCAGTTCCACTGAGTCATTCCTTCTACTGTGCTACACAGGTTATTTGAGAGTAAGACATCTTTGCTCAGAAGCACACAAATATGTAATGCTAAAAAAGGATACAAAAGCCCAAAAGAGCAGTACTCGTATGGCTCCTTAGTGCAGAGATTGCCTCTTTTTCTCAAAAATAAAAACAAACAAACAAAAATAGAGACTGTGGTTCCAGGCCAACAAGATCCTTAAGACCAGCATAGGCAATTTGAGGTCTTTCAGGTTCTGTTGGATTGCAGTTCCTAACATTCCTCACCACTGGCAAAGGCTGATGGAAGCTGAAGTGCAGCAACATCTAGAGGGCTACAAGTTGTCCATCTCTACTTTATTTGTGCGTTGCAAGAGAGATTATATGTGTGAAAGGCCACGTACTTATAATGCAACCACATATCTATCAGTCAACAGTAAATCCTGCTGAGTCCAGTGGGGCTTACTCCCATGTAAATAGGTATAGGATTACAGCATTAGTTAGTTTTGCCAAGTACCGGGTCTTTCCCCAGCATCACTTTCAGCTCAGATTTGCAATCTTATTTTCATGCTATCAAAACATGAGCCATGTGACTGTTTTTCAGCATAATAAGCAAAAGCTTCTCTATGTACAACAGTCTCTTGCTTTCATTTTTGCTGAATTAGAGTCCATGATAATAATGAGGGGTTTGCTGCATGAAACCTACGTACCGTAAAGTTATGTGGGGTAAATATCTGATGCCATTATAAAGCAATGCAGTATTTACATTGTTGTGACAATATTGTAATATTTATCTCTTTATAATAACATTGTATTGCAATCATTGTGATATTTATTGTAATATTACAAAATGCTGAACACATTGGTGACAACAGTGAGTGCAAAACTCTCAGCAGAATGGAACGAAAATAAATGAGACCATATGCTCCATTTCCATAAATGGAGCAAACATTTTTTAATATCTCTCGTGTATGTCAGTTTTTGACAAAAGCATGTAGAGGGACACTTTTAAATCCTGCTCTGAAATCCCTTTCCTTTTGCACATTTCCAAAAGCAACTCTTGAGTGTCATCCAGAAACACTGCAACATTTTTTATGTGGACAAATGTTTAATGCTCAGGAAAAAGCAAAGATTTGTTTAAGTTCTACAAAATGTACATTTAATCCATTTACTACCAATTCTTCTGTTTCTTTTGTTCTGCTATGTAAAGATTGTTATCCATTCTAAGCCTTCAGTCAGTGCAGTTATTTTTCATTGAATTAAGGAAAATGGAAATTTAGTTCACTTCATTCTTTAACCTGACTTCAAATGAAATAGGTGGAAATAGACTCACCTTACAGAAAGTCTTACAGAAATGTAAGTAATTTCTGTAAATGTGTAATACATTTGTACATAATCTGCATATTGTTTTAATTATTCTTCCCTTCTTGCAGCAATAAACAAAAACAATCCAGAAGCAACACATTGCTTCTCGACCATGGGACAAAATCCTCTTGCTTAGCATAGTAAATTACACTAGAGTAAGCCCACTGAATATAAGGGGAATTGGCGAGTCGACTCCTGCATAAATCCCATTGATTCAAATGAGCATACTCTAACTGACTTGTTATGATAAAATAAGTTGCTGTTAGGCTAATTTGAATCAATGGAACTTACTGAATTGATTCACTAAATCCCTATTGGTACAATGGGGCTTCTTTAGTGCAATTTACTACACTAAGCAACCGGATTTTGGCCATGGTTAATCTTTACTTCCGGCAGAAAGTCTGGCAGATATCAATTATCATACTGGCAGAAGGTGACTTTCCTTATCCGTCTCCACAAATGTTTCACAGAGTGTCCAAATGCTGTCCTAAACTGTGGGAGAGCTGTTCTGTGGGAAGAGGAAGAAGGGAAAGTGATAAATCTGAACATTAGACAGAGGCAATAGCAGTAGACACTGTAACTCAAATTTGAGGACCTTGCTATTTCTCCTAGACCTATGGTATATACACCACAGCTTGCCCCTATTTTGGAGGGGCAGGCATAGACTTTGGATACCACTCTGTAATATGCTTTCATCCACTCGCTTATCATGTGTTGAACATTATGTTTGAGCAGGCCTTGTACTTGATGAGGACGGTGAGTCTTAAACTGCTGATGTATTACTGAGATCAATAAGGACTGTAATATTTAAGTGCATGGTGATGTACTGATACCATGAGAAGGAAATCCTTAGAAATGTGAAGAATGTTCTAGAATATCAAGTTTAAAGAAATGTCTGTTTTCTAGCAATGGTAAAACTTGCGCAGCCCATTCCAGAAAGTATTTAGGGTTGGCTACTCATACTTTTAACAGCGTATTGGCTTCTAACCTTATCTGGTTTAATTAGTTTGTGGATATGGAACTACTTATTTACAGTGCAAATATATCCCTTTAAAAAATTTAAGTGCCTTTGGGACTTTGGGCCGATGAACAGATCTAACTTTTTCCAAAGCTGCAAGATTGCTGCTTAGACAATCTTTTATTTCTTTGAGACAGTGAAATGCCTCTCTCCGGCTGCCCTTAAATTCTGTAAAATCCATTACTAAATAAGCAAAGTATATTATTTCAAACTGAACATCTGGTAACATTGTCTTCTGTTAATATATTTTGCCAACAGAGGATTACCACCCTAACTGTCACGGTAATTCCTATTGCATGACTTATAGTGCTTTCTAGTAGTTTTCTTCTGTCGTGTTCTGCATGTTCATAACTCTTTTGATTTAGAATGTGTCTTTGTTCCTCGGATATTGACCCTGTTTGTCACTACATTTATTTCTCTATCAAAGAGATGCTTTGTTGAAAACCAGGGCTGCAGCTCTCCTCCTTCTGAAATCAATAGCAAGTCTCACATTCATTTTAGTAGGAAAAAAAGAGAACTCATTAGCTTTGTTCGATGCTTTTTGCTAGGATTGTTATAAATGTTTATCAGTGCATTTACTCTCTCACTTATTTGTAGTACAAGGAGATTTCCTTAAAGCTTTATTTTTTTCAGAGTCAGTATTGGGGAGGACAGGAAGAGAAAATGTAATCATTCCAGATGTGATAATTAAAAGAAATTTCAGTTGAGCAACTTGAAAACTTTCCTGCATCTCAAATTCTGAACCTTCATGATGAACATGGTCTTTTCTGCCTTCAGCTTCCATTAATCATCAGTGGAAGCATGATGAGCTGGAACTGAACCATATACTTGCAGTGACATTTTTAGGAAATACAGATATTTAATGCTTGTGAATTCTTTGTGCTTCTTGTAAGGTAATTAGCTATCTCTAGTGTTTCTGTAAATCCTCTCTTGACATCTGTACAAATGCTTTAATATCAGTAGATTTGTTTTGCTAATAGCCCTGCTATGCATAGTAAACTGCAGCATGTAAAACATGTGTTGCAGAAAACCAAAAAGTTAAAGTAACACATCTGTATTCCACACCCATAAGGAGGCTAAGTGCTTGTCTGCACTATGTCATAAGAAGAGTCTGTACTAAGCGTCTGTGCTAAGTCAGTGTTAAGTTATTGTAGATTACTGTTAAGCTGTGGGAAGTGTTGTAGTTCAGAATGAGAGCACATATGTTGTCTGTAGAATGTTTTCAGGGTCAGTCCTTGGCATCCCCTGTACTTCTCAAATAGCAATGCTAGGTAAGATCCCTGTTTCAATATCTCAGAAAGCCACTGCAAATCAGTAGGCTCCTCTGAGCTCAACCAATTAGCTTAGTGATTAATTCAGTTTAAAATGTCATCTATGTTCATGAATCTGTACTGAAACCAGGACTCGGTTCTTGCAGGAACCACCATATGTTTTTGTACTGTGTTAAAACTCAGCCGAGTTGAAAAATGGATTGTAATTTGCTCTACTAGAGTCATTTCCATCCATGCGCTGCCACAGTTTGTCTTTCTGTTTTTGACCTTTCTGCCTTTCATTGTAAGTGACCTCCAAATCACACATACAAGGGAGGAGGTGTATCTGTGTGTGCATTTTTACATTTCCTTTGCCTTTGCACAAATCTGCAGAAAATGTCCTGCTGCATCAGTGATTTACAAGGGTATATTACCAATTTCAATGCTTGGAATTTTACAATACGTATTTAAGAGTGTGCTTTAGAACACAACAAAAGTGAGAATATACACAAACCAACCTTTGGGGTGGTCTTTTTGGAGCTTTCTTGCTTCTCTGCATTTTCCCAGGAAGCAGAGTCAAGCTTAGTACTCTACAGCGTATCAAGGCAGAATGAGATGTTATAGCGAGGCAGACTTGGTTAACTCTACTTGATCACAGTATTTCACCTCAACCCTCAGTTCCCTCTGTGGCATGGGATTTAATGTGAGTATTCAAGAAAACCTGGATCCAAAGTTAGTAACCATAACTGTTTGATACAGTGTGGTCCATTGTTATGAGCTGTTGAGTTTCTTTAAGATTCAAAAATAGTTTGGAATGATAGGTAGAAAGAAGACATGGAAATCTTGGAAATCAATGCCTTTTAAATGTGAGTTATGTTGTACTCAAATTTAGGCCTGACCTGCATTTGTTTATCTCGGTTCATAGAATACCGTGGTGTGGGATATGCCATTAATACAACTAGGCTTCCCAGATACACATCCTCTTGTGCTCTCAGCAGTTGCAAAAAGTAGAAACAAAAGCAGGCTACTTTGGGGTAGAGGACCTAACTGTAGAGCAATTTACAATAGTTGATGCTTCATGGTCAACTTAATTCACTCTTGAACTGAAGTCAACTCAGATGTCTGTTTTGTTTGTTGTTCTACAAACAAACATTCTATAAATTTTGTTGCTCAGTACTTAGAATGCCACTAGAATGTCACTGAGAAGTTAGAAAGTCATTAGAAAGTCATTTTATTATAGTTTTTTTTCATTTCTTTAGTAATGGCATCCTTAAGTTTAATTGTAAGTTATTATCATACTGTCTGTCATTGACTGTCATAATGGTATTTGGTTGTTGCTATTTTAATACAATGTTCTTCATCATGAGGGTTTGCTATTAACAAAGATGTGTGTTTGTGTTGTGTGTGCACGTAGAAAATTTATTACCTGTAAATGGAACTAGACAAAGTAGTGGATGTTTATTTAATTGTTTATTTATTTATTTATTTCCTTCCTTCCTTCCTTCCTTCCTTTAGGGTCCTCCAGGGCCACCTGGACCACAAGGATTGCAGGGGATAAAGGTAAACTTTCACATTCTACTCCTTTGACTGGAAATACTGGATTTTTTTGTTAACTTGCACATAATATTCTTAAATGTATAAAGAGCAAGAAGGCAATTTTATACATATATGAAATGCCTGCCATTGTGTTCTTACAATTGGTACTAGCAATTTCATAAGCCACCAATAGAAAATTGGGATAGATAATCCACAGGAATTTTTCAACAAATTGTTTGATTACACAGTAAGAAATTTCACAAAATTTTTTGATATTTAAGTACATAGCACAGGGGAAAGAGTTGAGGATTCAGCATAAGGTTCTTAGCATCTTTCTTGTGTTTCCTCTGCACTATGAAATGCATTTGGCTTTTGCAGTCTTTTATTTTACTAGGGCTGTGACTATACAGCAAGGGAAATTCAAATTAACTCACCTTCTCACTCTGTAAAGTTGCAATGGATCTGGTTCTCTCTGATAGACGTGGCCATAGAAGCAGAGGGGGGAAAGCCTTTTACTTACAGAGTAGGTGGCAGAGTTCAAAGGAATTGCCTTAAGAATGCTTTCCCCCCAGTCACTTCCATATTGTATCTTGCTGGCATCAGAGTTTTTAGGCTGTTTTATATATATGCCTAAACACACACACACACACACTCAACATGACCATGGAGATTGGAGGTGCTCTTAAAAAAATAAGTGGCGGCTTAGGGGAACAGACACTTTGTAGAGAGGTAAGTACTGGCATTAATTGTGTATGTGTGCATGTACGTGCATGCTCTCTCGCCCACCTTTTTGCCCACATTTCCCCCCTCTCTCACATACAAACCACTTCCTGCTGTCTTTGCTCCCAGCTGGTGCTTCTGCTGCTGCTCTTTCCCCCTCAGCCTCCACGGACAAGCCACCCTTCTATCCGCATGGGAAAAGTCCCTTCTGAATCGTGCCGGCAAGAAAAAAGGAGAGGGGGGAGAGAAACAGTTTGCAAGCCAAAAGGGCTGGACAGATTCATTGTAGCCTTTGCATCATGTGGACAGGAAAAATTGATTTGAATCCATCTATTTTATAATCCCAAAGTATTTGATGGTGCCGTTCGGTGCTAGGTTGTATCTTCCTGAGACATGGGATTATAAACTATTGAGTCACAGTTACCCAATTTGGATTTAATGCTAGACATTTACTATGTTAGTAATTTTGCCCAAGACAAGGTCTTCCTCTCAACTAGCTCCTCCCGCCAGCCATAAAGAGATTAGAAAATGACATCCTCTACAACAGTATAACTTTGTGTCCAAAAAGAACAGATTGCATCTATGAAAACTAGCAATGAATTTGGTGGCATGTTGAGAACTAATATGTTTCATTTGGTATAAGCTTTTATGGATTGTAGCCTGTTTTATCCGGTGCGAGTTTAGTTAATTAATTGTGGCTTGTTGAAACAAGTCTGGATCCAACCATGGTTTCTGATCCTGGCTTGTTGAAACACACGTGAAACTAATCCATTCAAAGTCTGTGGTAAAATACCACGGGATTTGGTCCTGTGTACAGCAGGTGAATTTGAAGGGTTTTTTTTAACTGACTGCATGACACAAAGGCTCCTTTGAATTGGTCTAGTCCTTTTTGTTCCCAAAGTGGCTTTTTTCCCTCTGCCACTGAGGGGGGGGGAGATGGGCTTTTACTTTTTCAAGCCAGAATGATTTGAATGGCTTTTCCCCATGTGGTTAGTTGTGATACAGTCTTGCAAAGATGGGGTCATGTCTGTGTAGCGTTCATCCCTTGTTATGCAAAATAAGTCATGTATTATCCATGTCTTTGCTAATGTGGTGGAGAGGCGGAGCCAAGAGAGAGGTTAAAAAGGTGGAGCCTGAGAGGAGGAGTTAGTCAGTCAAGAGTCAGTGAGCAGTCAGTCAAGAGTCAGGCAGGAGTGGGGAGGGAAGCCACGCGCTTGCGTGTCCTCCCCCCCACTTTCCCTCTTCATCCTCCTCTTGCCGCCGCCCCCCCAAGCCTCTTCCCGGCGCCGCAATTTGGGGGGGGTTGTCTAATACGGCCCGTCGCCTTGTACGGTGGCATATACAGTAAGTTCTGTTTGCATTTACCAGACAAGTGTTTGGACAAACGTCTTTTATAGTGTGGATAGAGATTATCTACTGGTGGCAATGAGGGGGAAAAGACTAGAATCTTTGTGAGGGCACAAAAAGTTGGTGCGTCATAGAGGTGAATGTCACAGTCTGTAAGTTATGTTTTGGCGATGCAAGCAGTTGGGACTAAGGGCACACACTCCTGCATTCTTTGCTTTCTTCAGATCCTCCTCCAATTAAAAATTTAATAAACATTTAAATTTCTTACATACGTGAGATTGGTATCAATCTATTACCTTACTGCTAAGTCCTCATTATTATTTCCTGCATCTACGCCCCCACCATCACTTTGTCATACGGGACCAGAGGAAGGAAGGAAAAAAGGGGGTTGGTGGGCTAGAACGTGAATTGTATTGCTCAAATTGTGAACTCCTGAATCAATCCACAGCGCATGTTTGAGCACTGAACGCAACTTCAAACCTAATACAGGTTGTGAGTCAAACCTGCAGCAAAGCCAGATTGCTTCAATTCAGCTTTGGAAGCAGAATTAATACTTCTGATCTCCCACTGGCAGTTATTCTAATAAAGTAGGAGGAGAAGATATATGAAATCAAGGCTCAAGCAGTCTTATGTTCACATAACATTAAATTATGCTGTATCCAAGTAATAGCAATGTAGTGAAACTAATGCAATTTGATTTCTCTTTGTAGGGTGAACCTGGATCTCCTGGACTACCAGGTGCTGATGGGGAGCAGGTAACCTAAGATTTCTTCTGCTTACGGCAGTCAAAACCTGATATGGCAGTTGATCGCTCAGTAAAAAGATTGTAGCAAGGATGAGCAATAATGGAGCTCACACATCACATTTGATCCCCCAGCACCCCTGGCCCTCCAGCTTTATCACACACCCTGAAATTTACATTAAAAAAAACACATGTTTTCTTTTTTAAGAAAACTCCCATGTGCCCTCTAGGAGGTGTGGAACAGTTTTGCTGTATTTTGTGAGTGGCCTTGTATTCCACAAATTACGGCAAAATATTCTTGTATTCCCCAAGAATGTTTAATAATTTGGGCCTGTAAGACTGTTTCAATGAAAAAAAAATCCATCTTTTTAGTTAAATCAAAATGTCAGTTTTAAAAGAAGCTGTTGTAGCAGCTTTTAGAGTAACAACGACAATTATTACAAATGCAAGTTCGCATTTTTGGCCGGGCCCTCCCCCTTTATCCTCTTAGTTTTTCAAGTTTCCCAAAGGAGAGTGCAGTTCTTACGGTACTAGCAAATCTGAAAAATAGCTCTCCACTCTACTGAGATGACTCACCAAAGATATACAGAGATAGACGAACTTGGATAAGTACTGTACAGAAATAAACAGAATAATGACTGTTGCTGCAGGATTCTTTTCTTTTCTTTTAAAAGATTACGTTTAAGGAACAAAAGATATTTTATTTTATTCATTATTAAGAATAATAAATAAATATGTTAGAGACTCTCTTTAGCACAAAGATGTTCCTAGACATTGTGATTCTGCTCAAGAGTTGATGTCTCATACTCCCAATAATATAGGTCTCATTTTCAGGGCCTTAAAGGTTCAAAGGGTGATGTGGGTGACTCTGGAATACCAGGAGAAAAAGGAGGAATTGGACTCCCAGGATTGCCAGTAAGTTTGCTTTAGAATGTCCTTGGTAGTAAATTGCATTTTTAGTGCTCACTTCACTGTCTACTAATTCTTAAAGCTAGGTATTAACAAATTTTTTTAGCACCATCAGCATTTATGATTCTTTTATTGAAGAAGTAAGATAATGAAAAAGCTACTTCAAGCAACTGACAGTCTTCTAGAATTTGACAGAAACAAAGAAAATACAACTCATTATTTTATTTATTTATTTATTTATTTATTTATTTATTTATTTATTTATTTATTTATTTATTTATTTATAAAAGTAAAAAATATATAGAAAAAAACCAACAAAGAGAACATAACGAAAGAAAATCTTAACACAAACCCACACAGAAAAAACATTAGTACTTAATATGCTCCCCTCCACTGGGAACATCTGGAGATATAACTAAATTTCCTCCATTTACAGAGCCCTATTCCCCTTCCAGAATTGCACTGATTCTTGCGAAGGCACACAGTCCTTCTCCTTAATTAAAACAAAGTCAATAAAATCTCCCCAAATATCGACAAAATCTCCCCAAATACCTTATTTATCTCACAGTTCTTTAGTTTAATGTTACACATTAATTTATCATTAATAATTATATTCCAAACTTCTGTATATTAAAAATATTATAATTAATTGTGACTTGAGTTCAAGTTTTGGAAATTCCCTAAGCCCTCTTATGAGGGCAACCCACTCTGAAAGGTAGACTTAAAACATAAATAGATGGACATACAGACAGGTAAATGGCAGGGTAGCAAAGAGAAGGAATGGGAGCACTTCTAGTGACATGCTGGCTGAGATCCTGTTGCATAATGTTGTCATTGTTTAGTCATTATGTCGTGTCTGACTCTTCGTGACCCCATGGACCACAGCACGACAAGCCCTCCTATCTTCAACTGCCTCCCGGAGTTTGGTCAAATTCATGTTGGTAGTTTCAATGACACTATCCGTCCTCTGTGGTCCCCTTCTCCTCTTGCCTTCACTCTTTCCCAACATCAGGGTCTTTTCCAGGGAGTCTTCTCATGAGATGGCCAAAGTATTTGGGCCTCAGCTTCAGGATCTGTCCTTCCAGTGAGCACTCAGGGTTGATTTCCTTCAGAATGGATAGGTTTGATCTCCTTGCAGTCCAGGGGACTCTCAAGAGTCTCCTCCAGCACCACAGTTCAAAAGCATCAATTCTTCGGTGGTCAGCATAGTGTAGCAAGTCACAATTAGAATAGTCTCATTTGAATCAATGGAAACTATAGAGATGTGTACTCACCAAATCCCCCTACTCTAGTGCAATTTAATACCTTAATCCACAGAATTTCCCCCAGTGATAGATTTCACTTCAAGGCAATAAGAATCAAGGAATATACTAAAAGGAAGGTTTGTGATGAAAGTTTGGAAGAGAGAGGTAACAAGGAATCAAAAGAGGTTTCTAGTCATATATGACATAGGTAAAGGCAAAGGTTCCCCATGACTATTTGTCAAGTCGTGTCTGACTCTAGGGGGCGGTGCTCATTCCCGTTTCCAACCCATAGAACTAGCGTTTGTCTGAATACAATCATCTGTGGTCACGTGGCCAGCGCGACTAGACATGGAACGCCGTTACCTTCCTACCGTGGTGATACCTATTTATCTACTCGCATTTTTGCGTTTTGCATGCTTTCAAACCGCTAGGTTTGCAGGAGCTGGGACAAGCGACAGGAGCTTACTCTGTTGCGTGGATTCGATCTTATGAGTGCAGGTCTTCTGCCCTTGCAGCACAGAGCCTTCTGCGGTTTAACCCGCAGCACCACCATATCCCTGGCTCATATATGACATAATCATCATCAATTTATATATATGCCATTTTTTATGGTAAAGCCATGCTTGGAGTGGTTTAAAGGACATCTGGGGGTAAAAAAGAATTAAATATTGTAGCATTTGCAGATAATTCTGTAATAGTTACATCAATAACATTATTTAAACAGCCATAAAAATAGACTAGTGAAAACTTCTCACATTAATAAATATACATTAAGGATCTACAAATATTTCATGTTTGGACTTAACAAAAGAAAAATACAGAAAAATAATCGATACAGCAGCAAAAATAAGGCATCTAATAAAAAATTAAAAGTTGCCCAGCCATAAAACCAAATATTGACCCTTTCCCTTATTATCGTTATGCACATTTCAGTAGCAAGAAGAGTAGCCTTTTAGCAGAGATGAACCTTAAATTTACCCAATGAGTCATACAAGAATGACCAGACTGAGGACTGTGGGTGACGTTTTGCAGGACTAAGAGTTAGCCCAAAAAAAAAAAAAAAGGATTGTTTAATTAGAACATGAACAGGAAGAAAACCTGCCTTATTAGAGCCTCGTGGCGCAGAGGTTAAACTGCTGTACTGCAGCTAAAACTGTGCTCACGACCTGGGGTTCAAATCCCAGGTAAGTGGTTCAAGATTGACTCAGCCTTCTATCCTTCCGAGGTCGGTAAAATGAGTACCCAGCTTGCTGGGGGGGGGCAATGTGTAGCCTGCCTAATTAAATTGTAAACCGCCCAGAGAGTGCTTGAAGCGCTATGGGGCGGTATATAAGCAGCACGCTTTGCTTTGCTTTGCTTTATTATCTATCCATGGCTTCTTTTTACTCTACCAACAGCAAACAGTTTTGTTGGAGAGAATTGGAAGAGACAATTTTGGGGGGAACACACCAAAGATTCCTTCTTAAAAGTATCAATTTATTCAGATTGCTTTCAAAGATATTAATTTAAAGAATAACTCACTCGCTATTGGGTTTAGTACTTTTGTTTTGAGCTCCCTTAAAAGACTCTGATGGCACCACAAAATATTTAAAGTGATCCAGTACCTATATCCTTAAACACTGGGTGCAGTTATTAAATTATGAGGAGAAAATGCTTCGCAAACCATGCTATCAGAAATCTCTGCCTTTATTCTGACATATTTGTGTGACATATAATTGGTTATTGGCCGTTCATTTTGATCTTACAGTAACAATGTTCAGTGCACAGCAGGGACACTGTATCTGTGAAAAATCTGTTCTATATCAGTAGCCTCTTCTGGGATCTCACTGAGTACAGAAACCAAGAACAGATGAATATTAGATTCTGCTGGCCATGAATAGTATTGAGCAGACTTGCTCATCAATTTTTGCGTACATATGATGCTGTATTTGGAAATAGCCACAGCTAGTATTGCTCCACACACTTTAATTAGTCAGTTCAAATTTGGACACCCTGTAGTTCTTCGAGATACACATAATTTCTGAGAGCAGTTATTTTCTAGTTGAGAATGTGATGTCCAGAACTTGGAACCATTACACTTCAGACTAAAGTTCCCAGAATCTTCCAAATAGCATGGATAGTGGCCATGCTAGCTAAGAGATTCTGGGAGGTAAAATCCAAAAAAAGTAATTTTTCCAGCCTCTGGTAGAAAGAGAGCCTGCACGTTTGCTATGAAGCAATCCAAAGGCCACAAGTTGTAGGCGTCTCTACAAATGTGAATCTACTAAGAGTGAATCTTTGCTTGAACAGCTAAGGTGGTTCCAAGTTCGTAGGACATTCATGTGTTGATAAGATAAAAGTATTTTTCAGATACTCAATAATGATTTTGTAGGGATCCAGTGGCATGAAAGGAGAAAAAGGAGATGTTGGCTTGCCCGGTCCTCAAGGTCCCTCTGTAAGTCTTGCCATACTGTTTCACTACTTCAGTCAATATAGTCAATTAGTCTTCTAGTCCTTTGTTGCCTTTTATATAAATGTTAATGGGGAATCCTTCAAATATGTTTGTCAATGCTTTGCTAGTGTGGATGACAGCAAGCTCAGTATTTCGAGTACTAGTAGAAGTTATCCTATGAATAGGATAGCACCTAAACTCACATGCAGATACCTCATCTCTTGAACCAGAAAGCCTGCTCTTGGTTAATATTTATTTATATATGGATAATACCCATTGTGCACTAAATGCTCTGACAGATGAGGTATCCATTCTTTACATTTAGTGAGCCATCTGCGGGGCAAATAGCTGGACAGATTGTGTGCTCCTAACTTGGAGTCTGTGTTTCATCTGGAGCCTTGGCATGCTTTTGCTCATTTTTTGACTTGTTCTTCTCTCTATCGGGGTTGGATTTATTTTCTTTTGACCTCTCACATTGCAACCAATCAATGAAAGACAACTGAGTTATACATTCCTTAATTTTCTGTCGCTGTTGCAGAATGTTAGTCACTTTCATTCTGTGGGCCTAGCAGATCCAATTCCTTTCATTTCTCCACACACACCCCTTTTGTCTCTCTTCAAGATTGGGGTTCTGTCCTTGGTGGTAAGAGCCACCACATAAACCACTATAGTGGTGGAGAGGTTTATAAGGAAAGGATCCAATATCAGATCTCTCCTAATGAGTTCAGAACATCATAAACATTTTTGAAGACTTTGGAGGAGGAGAACCATTCCTATCTGTAACCTTGGGATATGTTCGTAGTATCTCAGACTTAAAGGATTATAGTTTTCAAATGAATGAAAATGAATGATGCTTTCCAAAAGACAAATGAATATCTATTTGTGTGAACTAATTATATTGATTCCATGTGCAGATCATAGGACCACCAGGACCTCCAGGCCCACATGGTCCACCAGGACCTATGGTAAGTGCTGTACCCATTTATCTGTTGTTGTAAATCAAGCAGTATGTGAATGGTAGTGACATGATTCAACCATAGATCCTAAAGACCTAAGTGCAGTTTTTAGTCCCACCTTGACCTAGACCTATGTCTCAAATCCCAGTGGGTTTTTCTCATTATTTGGCACTTAAAATCTCAGTAATTTAGGAGAAAGAATAAAAACATCTATTCACTTGCAGTTGCTGGAAATTACAATTTTTATGCATGCTGTTTTCTTTATTGCACATATACTGACAAGCAACTGAACTGATCAACAGCAAACAACTGCCACCAACAGAGAGGGTGAGAAACTACTTAGCAGAGAGGGAGGACTCTCTTTGAATTCAGAGACTGGAAGGAATGATTCGTTAGTGCTGGAGAAACAATCAGCCCAGCCCATAATAGTCCCTCATAGTCAAACAAATCACAGATAGCGTGCAAGGTTGCAAATAAGATTTCAACAAAGATTTGAGTCAATAAATCCCACAGATTCCTTGGTCTTTCTGGGTATGACTTACAGTTGGAATTGGGCCAAATATTTATCATTTAGGAAAGAAAACATGAAGAAGCTGAGAGCACAGCAGCAATCGGAAAGAGGCAAGAATAAGGAACACCAAGTGTGTTTGATGAAATAAGACACACATTTACTCTTGTAAAATAAAAATTAGCACATTAAACTGTGGCGTAGGGTTAGCCTTTGGCCATATAAATTTCAGTAAATCTTGATAAACACATGTAGAAACAGCCATTTTAGATGTTGATTCTGTTTCAGCCTCACATTTTTCCACGTCTTCTGGGAATCTTTAAAAAGAAGATTGGAGTTGAAAGTTGATGTTGAGTTCCATTCCATTTCATTCTGTTTTCCTTGTGTAAATAATATTTACCAGGTAATTCAGCATTCTTAGAAAGTATTTGGACAGCCAATAAAAAGCAAAAACTGGCTACTATTATCAGAGAGCACATTCTGCTCTAAAAATGCCTCCTGTAATGATGGAATTTTCATTTTTAGGGACCTCATGGACTACCCGGCCCAAAGGTAAAAGAATCCAGACCATAGCTAACTTCAGTCTGTTAATTAGTTATGCTGTCATTCTCATTAATCATACTGAAGCATGTAGTCATGTTTTGTCCTTTGTCTCATTTTTCTGTTAATTTTTTCCTGATATTCTTAAACCTTTAAGCAGCTGCTTAGAATAAAATGTTAAAACATACCTTTAAATGTAAGGATTTATGGCAATTTCCTGTGTCTGTTCCATATCACCATAACCTAAATTACCTTTCTATAATGTTAATTATGGAAAGCCAGTAAAAACATCTAGTTGTCTGGTGAGAGTTTTGGACTGCGCCATTTGGAACTACCTTACACTTAAGCCTTAGAAAAACAGAGGATGAGTGTGTTTTGCACTTAAAGAAATATATTAAAATCGTTTCCAGATTTTTTTTCTCTTCGCCTTTGCAATTCTTTCTTCCCACTCAAACTCCCTACTTTTCTTGCCCTTATAATGAGCTTTTTTCACTCCTTCTGTGTCTTTGTTACTGGAATACTTGTGTCAAAACAAATATTATCCTAAGAATCTGTGCCAGATAGTCAGGAGTCCATTGCTAATTCTGGAAGATTGGTCTAAATGTATATGGAATATACATACACAGGAGCACACATATTTTAACATTTATATTAATTTAGAAGGAAGGTGAAACAAAACACATATTAAAGACTTTGGTATATAATTTCACAACTTAATTCTATTTCCGCAGCGTGTTGCTTTCCATGTTTCTTTTAAAGAAATATAATTAGCCTTGTTTTATTTTATTTTATTTGCATAGTATGAGCTGAAATGTAGCCTCACATTGGAGACTCTCAATATTACATTGTGAAGCCTTGTCTTCAGGTCTAATCTAATCTGAGTCATTGTAGTAGAACCCTTAGCTCCTTGACAGTTTCCAAACACAGATCCCATGAATTTTACTTCTTCATTACACGGTTACACATATATACTCAAGGGCATTTCTGGAGAAATAGGAGGGTTTTGGGGTTTTTTTAAAAGATTTCAAAATGTAAAACCTGAGTGTTACGGATATATCTATAGCAGTGGTCCCCAACCTTGGGCCTCTAGATGTTCTTGGACTACAACTCCCAGAAGCCTTCACCACCACTTCTGCTTGCCAGGATTTCTGGGATTTGAAGTCCAAGAACATCTGGAGACCCAAGGTTGGGGACCACTGATCTATAGAGCAGAAATACAGGTATGTACTGTATTTCAGCTTTAGAATTTCCAGTGAATTCTACTCAGCAGACTTACAGCTTATCCAGATGTAGTATATGTTTCTACAAAATGTATGGTTTGTGCAGTGTTGGTTTCATTACCATTTTTTCTTGAAATCCATACTGTGCAAGGCTGGATCTAGTAGGTTCAGAGCTTCTTTCCCATGCCTTACCTTAGCTTTTGTTTCTCCCAAAGGTTTAGTTTATTTTGTTCCATGGTTTGTTCAAAGAGACAGTGTTTAGCACTATGGCACTTCCTATAAGGGTCATTGTCTCAACAGAGCCCTCTAATGAGAAGCTTTTAATGTATTCTTGAAGGCTTTCACGGCCGGGATCTGATGGTTGTTGTAGGTTTTTCTGGCTGTTTGGTCGTGTTCTGGACATTTTTCTTCCTAATATAAAAGAAGAAGCAAGGCTCCAGAAATGAATCCTGAATAGGGAAGTTACTTTCAAGTATATTTTTCAAAGGATTTCAGAATTCTCCCAAAGAGAAATCATTTTAGAGGTGAAATCTAGACAGCTCAATGAGTCAGGTGTCTGGCTGCAGAGACAGAAGTTGGAAGTTCAGTTCCTCACTGTGGTTCTTGGGAGAAAAAACAGCCTGTGTAATGTTGGGCAAGCTGAGGAATGCCAGGACATCTATCAAATATAAAAATTGCAAACTTCTGAGTACTATGTACCAAGAAAGCCACAAGTCAGAATTAATTCTGATGGCACTAGATGAGACAAGGGCATTTCTGGATCTACTACTAGGCCAGTTCACCCATTCCCCCAATTAAAACATACCAAACATAACTGGAGGTAAAAGGCCACAGCTTTATAGCATGCAGTTTCCCTGAGTTGGACACTGGGGCTGGATCAAATCCCATCAGGAGGCCTGAGTGCCACCTGATGTACTCTTTATCTTCCCAGCTCCTTCTGGGTGATAACATAGGAATGGCAGTCATTGGAAACCCCGCATGTGTAAGCCACTCCATGTCTCCTTGCCACCCAGTGCCCTGGGCCCCTTGAAGGGGTTCCTTACAAATCGTGACTGGCAAATCCGTGCCTGCCATCTATCACTCCCCTGGATCCATCCCAATGCTTCCAAACTGCCGACAAAGTTGTAACTAGAAAGAAAAAGGGGGGAAAATAGCTAACAATCATACTTTGCCTGATGGCCAACTCTTAAAATCATGGAACCCAGGAACAATTGTGGCAGGTGGGGTTGGGAGAATGCTATCCATAGTTGAAAGGGGACCCAGCAAGCAAAGCCCCTGTTATATGCTGCACCAGCAGACCAGATTGGAAAACCCTGTTCTCAGGTCTGCTGGTCAGCTGCTGAGCCTGTGCAATGCTTGCACGGGCCAATCTGGAGGCACCAGCACAATCTCAGCCAGACAGGCATCTCCCAGAGGGCTGCGTGGAGCCACCATGTGGTCGCCACCATCTTATTTCCAGCCTCATCAGACCGTGGAGGAGGTCGGGCTCCTGCACCGGCCACAACACAGCCTTTTGATGAGTCTCGTGCCATTTTTTACGGTGCAGTATCGACATGAATCTCAGCGAGCTTTGTACTCTATGCCAGTGGTCCCCAACCTTGGGCCTCCAGATGTTCTTGGACTACAACCCCCAGAAGCCTTCACCACCACCTCTGATGACCAGGATTTCTGGGAGTTGAAGTCCAAGAACATCTGGAGGCCCAAGGTTGGGGACCACTGCTCTATGCAACCATATGAGAGAAACCAAGACCCGGTGGTGGTGGTGGATCTTTGTTCCATCTGGAGGAGCTAACTGCAAAGAATACATTGTTACTGTTGAGAACACACTCAAATTCTATGAAATACCTCAAAAGCCACCCAAGGCATGGTGTTGTGGGTTTTTTAAAATTCTGGCACATGTAGATTAAGCACACAGAAAGGGACATATACACTGTAGTTCTGAGGTAGACTAAAATCAGGTTGAAATGTCATACCTTTCCACACAGATTATTCAGGATTATAGCTTTATAAGTGCTTATTTGATAGAACACTTTCTTCATTAAAGCAAAGGACTCACTCTGGCCATAAGAGAGCAACAATGCCAGGGAAACTTTAGTTGGAAGTCATGGCAGTTGAATAGGCTTGGGACTGGTTTAAACTGTAATGTGGACATTGACATTGTAATCAGATGAAAGTGTAGTATCATTTGCAGTTGGACGGCTCTCAGAGGGCTTTCACAGGAAATGTTAGCCTATGCTGCAAAGAGGACATGCTTCTCCACAGCTTGTGCTCGCCCTTCTTTGAGAATCGAATCAAAACTGGACCTTTTCCGCAGAAAGTGCATAAACACATATTTCTGCTCACAGGGCTTCTGAAGCCCACCCAGGGACTCCCTTTGGATTCATGGTTCATATTTTAAGTACTGTATGTCTTAGAAAAACTTTCAACTTCTTTGTATGGCATCTCACATGGAATTTCAGCAACATCAAAAGATGACAACAGTTGCCAATAAAATCACATTCACAGTTTTGAGGACCATTGTATCGTGGTCTATCCCAATGCACCACAGTTGTCCTCTGTTTCACTAAGTGTGCTTAAAGGTTCAGCATATCTCTCCATGGCATCCTGCACATTCCAGTTTGCCACAATAAGAAAAAGACCACTTAAGGCATCACATTGAGCAGCTTTTAGTTTTAATTGGCTGAAATAAGATATCTGATTTTCTGGTTACTTTAATCTTAAAGAAGACCTGCCACTTATAAATCATCCTGGAATCCATACTAGGAAAAACAATATTTAATTACAATTATACATTACTAAGTTATTCAGGAATGTTTCGAAGCTATCATGATTTGAATATGTAGAGATATTAATAGGAGCTCAGTGCCATCTATTTAAATACAGATCACTACCATTCCTCTTTGTAATTTACAATCTGATGAGGAGGAAATTATGAATTTTGTTGAATACAACCAGTTATATATATATTTTTTTTTAAAAAAACTGGAGTTTGCAGCCATGTCCTTGATTACCTTTCCTCTGTCCCACCTTTAATAACCATGTCAGCACCACCCAAAATAGCATTTATACTTTTACATTTAGGGTGAACCAGGGTTAAATGGTCTTAAAGGACTGAAGGGTGAACCAGGTCACAAGGGTGACAGAGGGCCCCTTGGTCTTCCAGTAAGTAAATACCTATTCCATTTCAGTGCAAATTGCAAACTTCTCTTTCTATTTTCAACCAAAAACTCTGGTTTACTCAATATCCCATATCAAACTATCCCATGTTGGAGTAGAATGCCAGTCTTGTTTTGTTTTTACCCAGAGTCTTGTGATCATGTCATATCATATCATAATACTCAGTTTTATCTGTTGTTTATTTTAGTCATTTTATTTTATTTATTTATTGGTCATTTGTCAGTGTCAACAGTGTAACAGCACTTGGATCTAGTCATTAATTAAATCATTATTTGGATGCTGTGTGATGTTTGATTTAACAATATTTTTAATATTGACATATATTTGCTGATGACCTCACAAATTTCTTACTTAAATTCAGTGGCTGCATTTATAATAAAGGATGTGATTAAATAAGCTAGGAAGCATGATCACATAATTTTAAGTATTCTTCATTCCTCGTGGACATGAGCATTTTTCTATTTGACTGCTTTTGGAACAATCATTTTGGTGCTCTTTATAGTCCAATTATTATCAGTGAAAGGAAATTAAAAGCATATTTCAATATGCTATATTCAAGGTTTTTAAGTAAGAGGGCTGAGGAATTTGTGAAATGTTTCTGAATACAAATGCAAACAGATAATTCAACTATCAGTAGAACTTCCACAATGCAAAATAAAAGACGACCAAAGCCAGTCTGCTTTGAAGGGATCTAATAAAGGCAAAGTGTAGCACTTCCCAGATTCAATGAACGTTCAGCATGGATTCCACTCTGAAATCAGTGTGGACTTAAAATGGCTAACTTTGCCTAGGTTGTTATCAAGGATTTTATTTTTTGTTTTGAGAGACACAATATGGTGGCATTAGTCCACTCAGTAGTTAAGGCAGTTTGATGCCACTTCAGCCAAGAGGACTCTGTCTTATGGATTCGTGGAATTTGTAGTTTGTTAAAGTACATATGAAGCCAGGACAGTTTAAGTGGCATGAAACTCATCTGTGATGTAAATACTGGCCATGTGAAGTCATCTGGCTTCTTCAATTCAGACTGGGTTATTCTGTTCATATTGTAATCACCAAGGTCCTTTGTTCCTCAACAGTAACAGAAAGATGAGTACAAACCTCACAGATATTTTATGCATGCCGGACAAAATCCGTATCTTATTGAAACAATTGGTGAAGTAGTCTACTAGTTAAATGGTTTCACATTACATTGCTATGCACCATTTGCACTGTAAAACGTTTTACGTACTACCTTGCCCAGGAACATGCTGTAAGTCGTAATATTGTGAAGAAACACAGATATTCTTATAAGAGTTTATGCCATTTGTTTCCCTAGTCTCACCATCAGGCCATTCTTCTGAGTTCCAATATTTTTTATTTGCAATGAAAGACTGGTTTCTTCACATTTTCATTCTTGTTATGAAAATATTATCAGACCTCTGTGTCAAATTCTTTATTTCCTTTGTTCTGTGTTCCAGGTTTCTTTTACTAACACGCAAAGGAGGTTGTATATATTAATGTACAGCAAACTCCATGACAATGTGAGGTTTGTAGCACTAATACATCTAGAGACTCATTCTGATCTCATGAAATCAAGAGCAAATCTACTAAATAAGGGGAATAATCTTAATACAGACATATTGCAAATGGAGTCAGAATCAGGCTCTTCATGTTATGTGTAAATTATAACTAACCTAATGCAGTACTGTGATACTTATTCTAAAACCCTGTAACTGTGCGTTTTCTGTGTACATATAGAAGTTTTATATGTTCATCACCATTTACTAATCTTGCATTCTTGTCATCTGTGTTATCCCTATCGTCTATGCTTCCACTTAACCACACAGGGAGCATCTGGCTTAGATGGAAAGCCAGGACCCCGGGTGAGTCCCTTGTGTTCCAATGTCATACTCTTCTACCAAAACTGAATACACAACAACTTATGGGATATTCCATTAATAACTCTCACTAGAGAAGGGCCAGCAGTCTTCAAGAACTGTGTCTGACATTTTGGCTGCAACAAATGTTTTATATAGCTACCTGGAAATTCTGCTTGTGGACACTGCACGTAAGAAAAACAAACCAATGACAAACATATGTGCAGCAACCTCAGGTTATGGCGAATGCACCATTCTTCTTTTTCTTAATATACAGTTCGATTCCCCACTGTGCCTCCTTGATATGGGCCGGGCTCAGTGATCTATATGGTCCCTTCTGCCTCTGTAGTTGTAAGATGAGGTTGTTGATGATTAATTATTTGATTACTCCATCTTTCAAAGCCCATATTAGCAAAATTACTCTTTAATTTTGATGATGGCATAGCCTTCTTTTTCCTTTCTTCAGTTTCAACAAGAGGAAACTAATATTTGCAATGCTCAGAGCAAACCTTGGTTTTATTTTGGACCAGCTACTTTAGGGTGGCTTTATACGCAGAGGAAATTATGATTCACTCTTGAAGCCCTACTGCTACTGCAACAAATGTTCTGGCTTTCTAATGATGGAAAGGTTACATTCGTACACAACTGTAACTTCAAGATTTGATTCCTTAAGCTAGTTACGTATAGTTGTGGATCTTTTTGTGAATTCTGCATGTTTTGCTTTGTTATGGTTTTTTTTTTTTTTTTTTTTTTTTGCTTGTCCAAGCTCCTTTTGTTTAGTTATTTAACTTCTTCTAGGAGAATCTGTTATTTCATACCTCTATAAATTAGCTAATCTAAAACAGCAAAGTAAAGAAACAGTAAAGAAAGAATGAGATGAGAAGATGCACTGTGAAACTCAACAGACTGTAGCTTTAAGCATTCCTGAGCACTTGGGAGCTCACATCCCTGTAATTAAAATCCAGCCTGTGTTTTCAGCCATTGACATGAAACGTGATTCTAATGAAGTTATTTTCTAAATGTGGGCATTCGTCTAGGAATTTTCAATATTTTTATCAACATACCTACTTAACCTTTCAGGGTATGGATGGCCCAGTTGGTCCACATGGCCCTGCAGGACCAAAAGGAGACAGAGTGAGTGCCTATTTCAGCTCTTTGTGGATAACTTAATAAATGTCTGAAAAATGCCGCAGTTTTCCTGTATCGGTTCACTCTGTGTATTTTTATTTTCAAATAAAAATACCATGGTGTCATATTAATATGGCAGAATAAAAAAATAAGACATATTCTAGGGCATAATAAAACTGCCAAGTGACATGAAGGTTCAACATTTTAGATATATATTTTTTAAAAATACATTTTCTTAATCACTACTGCAGAAAAAGGTAATTGAACTTCCACTGATATTAGCAATCTCTAGTAACATATCACTGAACAAAGCAGCTAGTTTCAAAGAAACATAAAATATCCTGTGACCCAGGATGTCAGACACATGGAACACCTAACAGTAATTACACAGAAGCTGCTTACGAGCCCTTGCAGCTCTCTCACTCACATCAACAGGGAGTGATCCTATCCATAAACCACCACCACCCCAAAAAAACAGCCCTCAACAGGGACCCAAAAAGCAGTGGATCAGGGATGGGCTGATTCACAATGGCACGTGTTTTGTGTGGTTGCCAGGAAAAGGGGTGGATCAGCCTGTCCTGTGACCAGATCAAATAGTAGGGCAAATCTCCACCTAATCACACTCAAAGTAAAGTCTCCAGCTGAAAAGCAACTGCAGTCTGGATTCTGCCAGCAATGCCACACCAGAAAAAAGCCACATCACTGAAAAAAATGTCCGATCATCACCAGGAGAGGCAACAAATTAACCTTCAAGATTAGTCAGCAACATCAATCATAGCTGAATTCTCTGCTACCAGTAGCTAAAAGTTTGGGTGCCAGAACCAGCAATTTTCTTTTTTTCACTGAAGCCATTACTGGATCTCTGAACGCACAAGAGTCAATGCTTGTGTGCATTGTGGAGATTTCTGCCTCCCAAATTGGGAGGTGGGACTGGCTGTATGCACTCACCCCAGATCGGTTACCCATAGATACACATTTCAAGTACCAGGTTTTGGAAGTGCATCTTCATTAAAGTCACTGAGTTGTTGAATGATGAAAAACAACCCCATGTGTAGTCCTGAACTTTGGGGAAAAGATGGGATACAAATGTAATAAATAAATAAATATTGCTGGCCATTTAAATTAAATATTTTTCTATTGCATTTTAGGGTGAAAAGGGAGTTACTGGAGACCCTGGGCCCAGAGGACCATATGGCTTGCCTGTAAGTTACGTAGCACTTTTAGCAAGCACAGCGTTTAGAAATCTTTGACCTTAACCCTTACTGCCTTTTTATGACCATTCATCATAAGGAAATGTAATTAGTTTTGTTGGTAAAAAGGTCACTACTCATAAAACTTGTCTTTTATCTCACATTTAGATACACTTTATACTGTCACATGTATGGAACAATAGTGGAGCAGGGCTAACAAGCCTGAGAAAAACCAAATCTAGAGTGACTCTTTTATAAAATTCTTACTATTTCCAGTGCGCTATATGTGTGTTATTATTTGTCTCTAGGCACCAAAAAGTAATAGAAAGAATTCAAGCCTATAAAAATTTTCAGGTCCATTTTATTTTTACTTCAGGTCCTCAATACAAAACAGTGACCAGTTTTCCTTCAAACAAATACATTGCTGCAACATCCTCCTTTCCTATGAAATTATTTGCAGAAACTGATACTGTTCTGTGTGAGAAGACAGGGGTTGGAGGTACTGCAGTCTATTAAAAGTGACTGTTCAGTTTAAGTCGCTTTCCACTATTGTTAGCGGAACAAGTACCAGCTAAGTTAGCTTTTGGAGTTTATCCCTGAAAATTTGGTACGTGAAAAACACTTGCCCTTTGGAAAGAAATCACATTCACAGTTCTTATTCTTATATAAAAATGACTCTTATTCTAATTATAGAAAAACACATCAAAAGGATCATAGGAGTCCTTGTTCTAACTGAAATAAAGGGGAGCTGTGTGGTCCAAACAAATTATAATGCAAATGCAAGAAATGCATGGAGGCGTGCCTGCCTTCTCATCTCTTGAAAGGCAAACTGTGTCCTCTGCCCTCTCCCAGAGGGGGTTCAAAGGAGGTAATGTAAGAAGGCAGGAACTGACATCAGTAATCCAGAATGTTACTCTAGACTGTAGAAAAGTCAACATAGGTGAAAGAAGGGGGGAGTCTAGGAAACCCAAGAAAGTCCTTCTGTATCAACTCCTCCCCCTGCAAAGACATACATTTTCTTCAGTGTGAGCTTGATTTGCATACACTGACCTTCAGCACCCTTTCTCAATGAAGTTTGCATTCAGTCTGTGAGTTTCATCTTGTCTTACAACTTCATGTGGTGTATCTTGCCCAACTGCTTGGTCAACATATTAGCTATCATCTCTTTGGTTGGACCAGTTCTAGGAGTCCATCACTCTGCATATCTCTAATTAATGTGGTATTTCAGGTGATGTGCTTCATATATGTACTCATTTTTTCTGTGTATGTAAGTTGTAGTATGCATCCTTGATTGTCTTCAAAAATCATCATGGGTTCTGATTCATTTGTGCCTCAGTCTAATTTTCGTTGGGTAGCTGTATTATCTTCTTGCAATGCTCTAGATACATACTCTTCTTTTTTTTGATAATAAGGCCACTGCATCTTTGTTTTCACCTTGTCCAGCCGACCACTGCTTGTCCATAGTAGAACGTGCTTCTGCTGGTTGATGTCATCAGCAGCACTATTGGTCTAATCATACATATCTTCAAGTATTCTGTCACTCTTTTACTGCTTCTGGTCTTCCTTGGTTGGTGAACTTGTCTTCCAGCACTGGCAACCCAAATCTAGCCTTTGAACAGTATTGAAGTACTGAAGTTTTTCAGTTGTTTCTTTGTACTTTCCATTGTCTGACTATGGTTGTTTGGTTTGATTTGAACTGATGTATCCTACTTTTATTGATGTAGTTGCTTGGTAGGCATCAGCTAGGCATTGGCTTTTAGGAAGTTCTTCAATCCATCTTATTCAAACTAAATGCCAAGGTATGGTGTGTCTTCCAGCTCTTTCACTTCTACAGCTCAGATGATTTAGTAGTTCTTTACAGTTACCTAGATTTTCATAGGGTAGGATTAAATAATTTGCCAAAATCAGGATATAGACCTCACCTGTTGTTTCTGAGTCTGCTGTAGAGGCATGGGTCTGTTCAAAGTTTTCTCTTACCAACATTCACTTTTTTGCTCCATGCTTTTGCAGCTTCTTTTAGTTCACAGATATTTCCAGGAATTTTGAATGTGTGCAATTGCTGCATGTTGATATCTTGTATACTACCATGCAGGAAAACTGTCTTCATGTCTAGATTCTCCATGTGTATCTTCCTATTAGCTGCAGCACTTGAGTTCTGAGTTTAGTATTTTTAACTGCTGGTGCAAAAGTCTCATCATTATCTTCGAAGTTATATTAAATTACAAAAATGTGAGAATGCACACAAAGGTCGATCGTAAAGTACAGTTAATGCAAATCAGTCAAACTATAATTACTAGATATGGGTACACAGTAGAAATCCAGAAGCATGGGGCTTTGCTGAGATTAGGGCTTCTGGATAAAAGTTAAACTATTTTGCTTATCTTTTCCTCCTCAACATTTTATATGCTGTAAAAAGTCCAAGAAAAAAAGTCAATGAATCCTGAAGATTAAGTATTCAAATTGAGAGGAGGTGTCCATATGTATAGTCAGTACTTAACCATCAGCTTCTGTGGTATGAACATCCTGGATCTGCAAAAAACTTCTGCTAATTTAATTTATCAGGGAGCCATAATTGCTAAACAATACTGACCAAACATACTGTAAAATCAGTTGGCTTTGTTTGAAAAGCAAAGTTCACTGAGAGTAAAACACTGTCTTTTTCGCTCCATAAGACACACCTGACCATAAGATACACCATAAGACACGCCCCTCCAGGTCCCTAAATGTTTTAAATATCTGCAAAATTACTTCTATTTAGGCTTAATTTATGGGGAAGTGATGCAGCTTCCTGCCAAGCTCTGAACTACAGACAGCTATTCTAGCCACCTTTCCCCCATCCAGCAGGCTCTCAGACGCAACTTTATCTTCCCCTCGCCAGTCTCAGGCCTATTAAACTTACTGGTAATTGGTTTCAGAAGCTTTTGTTCTTCCTCCACGGTGCTCTCTCCCCCCCCCGCTTCCCCCGGCATCTGGCTGGTCACGTGATCTGGCTGTCCAGTAAGCAGCGCTGGTCCTACCAGTGCTACTAATGAGTACAGAGCCCAGCCACGTATGACAGCAGCATGGGCTCTGGGGAATTGCACCATTTTGCAGTATCTGCTCCATAAGACGCACACACTTTCACACACACACACACACACTTTTTGGGGGAAGAAAAGTGTGTCTTATGGAGCGAAAAATACAGTAGCTGTACTTCAGAATCTCCACTCTAGTTGTTTGGTAAGTATTTATATATATCTTAACCTTTGATAAGCAACAGCTGAATCCATACCAGCAATATAATGTGCTGTAGAAGCCATTTTCTTCAGACATAAGCTTGAAATGAGCATAAGTATCTTCAACATTTATTCATAATCAGAAGTGAATAGTACTGACCAGACAACTGTAGTAGAAATTCTGGAGTACAACCAGTTTATTCTAAGTGAGTTTATTTTTTGAACAAAGCCAGGTTGTTACGTGTTTGGTCAGTTGTGTTTGAGTGCATGAGGAGCAGCTAGTGATCAATGCAGAAAACACTGGCTGAAATCCTGTTGCATAAGTTACATTATGCAGCTATTTTTTCAGAAATAAAACATTTCTGATTTCATCCCCCAAAAGTCTCAAGGCTCCCTGGAATCCCTTTTATTGTCAGAGTGCCACTGGGGGCTGTGGGACAGGAGGAAGAGGTCTTTAAATATCGAAAATCACCCCCATCAGAAAATTCATCCTGGCAGCAGCAATATTTGGTAATTCAAGACTTTCCCCTCCCATCCCATAGCCCCATATGACTTCCTCATGGCAAAAGGGATTCCATAGGAGCCCAAGGACCTTCAATTGAGAAATCTGAATTTTTTTCCAGAAAACCCCATAACTGATGGCATCACCAGCCTTCCACGATTTCAGCCATTGAGTTATGCTGATCAGTAGCATGATTCTGGAAGCCAGCTTTCTATGTTCGTTCTGACATTATTTATTTATTTAAAACATTTCTACCCCACCTTTCTCTTCAAGAGGGCCTATGGCGGTTTGCAATATTAAAAACTTAAATTAAAGAAATGAAACAACCCCCCAACAACCCTATTTTAAAGAACCCCCTTTCAGACAGCCAGTTATTGAGAAAAAGCTTAGCTGAAGAGCAAGGTTTTGCCTGCTCAGTAGGATGAGGTAGTTAGCTCTCAGGCCTACATTTGTACTCCCAGGAACGTTTTTCACCCTAAACATCATGCCTCACTCGATTACAATGTAAATGGACAAATATATCAACCTATGTGCAGATTGTGTTCACACCTTTGAAATAAATAATACACATTTTTGTAAGCAATTAGTTCAAGTAAAGCTTTCAACATGGATTTCTCATTTAAAAAATAAATGTGAGGAAATCAGGCCTCCATCTTCTCCTACTATCATATATACACAAAACCAATCATTCTTTTCCACAGCCCAGCCAGCCCTGGGGAAATCACCCTACACATGCTTTGAAACACAGCCAATATATCAAACGTCTACAGATTATTGCATTCAAATAGTTTGGGATTAGAACTTAATCAAGTTTATCCCCAGCCTCCTGCCCCTCTCCAAACACCAATGAACTCTGAGTGAGATTTGTGTCTCTCTTTTTTTGAGCACTTACTCTGCAAGTATGTTTACACATACTTTATGAGCTTTTGGATCATCTGAGAAATTATGTTTTTAAATGAGTCTTTAGCAGATGCAAAGATTCATTTGAGCACAGTGATCAAGGGAAGCAGAACTAATTACTAAACAGGTCTTAGAAGCTGACTTCACAAGTTGTTTAGCCCACTGTTTGGAACACTGCAAGGATGGGCTGGCACACACTTAAAGACAGCTGTACTTTTCTGGCTCCTGTCAAGGGTCTACTGCTGGTGCAGGTAGAATTGCTCTAGTTTGGATTGGTTCCAATGTGTATGATCACTGGAACCAATCCAAAACAAGTCTTCCTCTTTCAGTTTGCCAATATTGTGAAGTGAATTTTTAAGCAAGCCACTTCAGGATATTGGGAAATAAATCATTTCCCCTGCTTGGCAGAGGACAGGTGAAGTGAAACAAAAATCTATTGACTCTGTGTAAACTTTGTGTGATGTGCTTGCTGCATGAGTTATATAAAAAACTTTTCTTTGACTCACCTTAAAGGGCTGCTTGAAAAATTGGCCATAGTCAAATCCACAGTGATGGCTTTGGCTGAAGGAAGTTTCTTGATCAGCCCTTAGACTATTGCATCAGCAATAGTTTACATACTGTACAGTACAGTCAAAATGTTTTTTCCACTTCCCTTGTTCTCTGCCGAGCAGAGGAAATGATTAATTTCCCAATATCCTGAAGTGTCTCACTTATTCAGCCATTTCACAATATTGGCAAGAGTCCTTATAAACAGTCAGGCTTGATTAGATCATTCTAATCAAGCCTGACTGTCCCCAAACAGCCCACACTAGCTTGCTCCATGCTGCTAGAGTAGCCTTACCCTTTGTTGTTGTTGTTTAGTCATTTAGTCATGTCCGACTCTTTGTGACCCTATGGACCAGAGCACGCCAGGCCCTCCGGTCTTCCACTGCCTCCCAGAGTTGGGTCAAATTCATGTTGGTAGCTTCGATGACACTGTCCAACCAGCCTTACCCTTAGATATGCTTAAATGGTATAAGTATTGGGTTTTTCTTCCTTCCTAGACTTGAGGACATGTGACTATTTGCTTGCCACTTGGCATGTCACTACCTTCATGAAGATAGAAGAAGATGAGGGTGATCTTCTATGTTAGTACTTTTCTATGGCCTGTATTCTGGTTGTCTTTCAGACTGCACATGACAACTGATGGCAACTGGGGGAAGACCTTTTCTGGTTTGGTACCCTAACTTTGGTTTGTTTCTATCCCATCCCTTACCTGACTGTAGAAAAAGAATAAACTTTTATGGTACTTTGGCGCTTGTTAAAAATCCACCTTTCTAGTCAAGCATTTTTCGGGTTTTAATGCTTACCTTAGTAAGATTTGGGGAGGTTTCTGTGTATTTTAATTTAATTGTTGTTTGAATAGTTTGTCCATCATTGTGCAGTTTTGTTAGTGAATTGTGATGTGTTTTTAATTAAATGAACAAAATGGCCATAACGCACTGGTGCACTTTCATATTCAGCAGTATATTTATATGTCCAATTTCAGCAAAATTTGGATTTCCTTCTCTTCTGAAGCCCTCTGTGGTACCAGAAACCTTCTCTGAGAGGTTTCCCATGTTTCCAGAGCTATTTTTAAGGAAGAGGGACTGCAAGAGGGATTCTGGCAAACTTATAGGATCGAGCAGAAATGCACCGCTGTATCCTGGCCTGTATGTGTGACACAGATGTGCTTTGATCATCTTCCTGTTTTGCCAATTGTGTGAAGTATAGCTGAGAGAGTGATATATTTATTCATTGCTGAGGAGAGGAGAGGATATTTTTATTGGAGAGTTCCTAGCTCAGAGCATACAGTTCACCAGACTGTCAAACTGCTTTTCAAGCCGTTGATTACCCTCTAAAGCACTTGTGTCGAATATTTCCATTTCACTGTTTACAGTTCTGTTTCGATATAGCTGTAGATTCATTTTTTAAACAGAGATTGTCGTGATCACCTTGGTGAATAATTTATACTGAGACCTTGACAGAGGAAACACCATCTCTGTTGGTTCTGATAGATTTCTCCGCGGCTTTTAATACTGCTGTTCATGGCATCCTTTTGGACAGACTTGCAAGGATGAGGCTTAGTTATTTTCTGGAAGCCAGAATGTGGTTCTAGGGATGCCTGTTTGATCCTTAGACTGTTGGCCTATAGAAGGAACAGACAAAGGCCATGGGTGGACTGGACCTTCTCCATCCAAACTCATGCGGGACGAGAGAAGAAGCACATAGCTTGTCATAGATGCCTTCTGGAAGCACTCATCACTATGTAATCAAGAAGTGTCAGCCCAAATGATGCCTCTAGTATAGTGCTTGTTAAAGATTTTTTTTAAAAAGAGTTAATTTGTTTTTATTTGTTTTAAAACACTGGCTCCTTTTGTGCCCTCTCAAGAAGGCAGGAACAATTTTGCCATGTTTTGCCATGTTTCTCCCTGCACTTAACAATGTTTTTTTCATTTTTAATACATTTTTGCCACGAAAAGGCTTAAGAGAACTTTTATTTTAAAAGGCCCCAATTCTCTAAGACTTGGAGGAGGGTGGAGACAATCGGAGTGGGTATAGCCCAGGTTATGTACAACCCTCTGTGCACTTACCAAGTTCAGATGGAGTTCACACCATCACCACTGCTAATAACATCTCATGGGAGGGGGGGAAACCATGATCTTTTGAAGCAAAATGCTTAGGATCAATTTTCCAAGGCACAAGTGAACTGATAACCAATGTATTCCTAATATTTCAAGGAAAGATACAACATTCCTAATGAAGCCATAGCATCAGAAATTAAAACATCATCTAGAACAAATATCAAGAATCATTTTAAAACATTAATAGAAATATACAGCATGAAAAAAAGATTTAAGTGTAGGTGCTCTATGTATCTTCTGGATAATGTGTTCCACAGATAATATACCACAACTAAACCCACCTACGATGGTGTTGGTGTCTAAAGGAGGGCCTCCAGAGGTAACATACAGAAAGAGATTAATGTGAATTTAGCCTTATCTTCAGATATCCAAGTCACAAACTATGGGAGAAAGGTAGTTTAAAGAATAGCGCTGTTTGGAAGAGGGACTGGAAATCTGGAAGCTATTGAAGCATCAGCAAGATGTAATCCCAGTGACTGGTCTCAGTTAGTGGAAGAAAAGATTACAATAATCTTTTCTTACTGCTAGTGACTATTTCTGAGCAGACCTCAAAGGCAATGTCATGTACAGGGCAATGCAGTAATCTAATATGTGGATGACTTTGGCCAAGCTGTTCTAGCTGGTGAGAAATGCTCTGTGCTACACTTGCTACTTTGGCAGTGAGTTTTAAGCTTGACTAGTGAGCACCCCCAGACTGTACACTTGATTGTTGAGGGAAGTGCAACCTCATCTAGAACACCCTGACCAACAGTGGATACAATTTGGGAATATGCATCCCACTTATAAAGTGTACATTATGAGCCCTCATCCACCCTCTTATCCGTTCTAGCAGCCACTTCAGGAATGCTGCTACATCAACTCAAATTAACTGGGTCATTTTATATACAAAATTGTTCCCGTGCATCCTATTTCAAGTGTCTTCTTCATGACTAGCCTTCATTTAAAGAACTTTGATGCCTTCGTGTTAAACCAAACCCAAGGATCCAGCTGCAAGACTGTGTTTTACACACAGTACAGGTGTTGTAAATCTTAATTGTCCTGACAGGTATCAATCTTCTACAACCTGAGCTAAACTTCACAAAGCATAACATAATCAATATGGTTCTTTAATAGGGAAAAGATGGCGAACCTGGCCTTGATGTAAGTAATATGTGTCATCCATTTATTTGTGTGGTAGGTAAACATTTGTTTTAAGTAACAGCTGCATGCTTGGAGCATGTTGAAGTGTTTATCATTTGTGTGCATGACAATCATGCAGAGAATATACTAAACATTGCATTGTTGTTTGACTTTAGATAATGAAATAAAATAGGAAATAATGACATGTTTGAAGAGAACAGTGCTAATAAAAGGAAGACTTGTACATCTCATCTATAAATAAGTGCCACTAATAAGTGTGTGCAACAACTGATGTTAATCAGAGTACCAAACAGATAATCATGGAAAGTGTTTTTAATTCCAGAATATTATGCTTTATTCTAATAAGTGCAGAGTTAATCCATACAGAGTTACACATGCAATCAGTAGAGTTGGAAATGCAGCCACATAGAACACCACATTTGTGAGCACAGCCCTTATGCAATTCTTTCTCACAGTATTGATGTAAGCCACAAAAAAGAAGGCTGCCATTGCCTGGTTGAAAAAGCTTAAATCAGTTCTTTCAACCTGTTTCATACAAGCATGTTGCCACATGGAACTCTTATCTTTCCAAACTATAACAGCACCACTGATTGCATGTGGTGATTGCAGTGAAGTTTATTTCTTAAGAAAAATTGCATCAGAATATTAATGGGGTCTGTAACTTCTTAGCAGTAAGAAAAGATCATTCTAATCTTTTCTTCCACATATTTATTACCAGTAACTCCTTGTTGAATCGCTTAGCTTAAAACATTGCCAGTAGTGGTTTGCATGTAGGAAAACAGGTGTTGGCCCTGGGTATCTGCAATATCTTGCTGGATATATAGAATTCTTTTTTTTTAACTTCCAATTTTTTTGGTGCAATATTTGTGGTTTGTGCGTGTCTTGCGTATAATTGAGCTATATAGTAGCGACGAAGCCACATAATAAACAGAAGCCAATATAGGTAATTTTGTTCATTTTTTATAGGGTTTCCCTGGTCCTCGTGGAGAAAAGGGTGATGTAGGAGAAAAGGGAGAAAAGGTGACCTTAATGCTATTAACTGTTGTTTGATTACTTAGCTTAGTCAGCTATTCTGTCCCAGTCCTATAATTTGTGTCATTAAGCTTGACTTTTCTTCCTTCTGTGTGCCAAAAGCCTTGTCACAGATCTTTGCTAGACAAAGTCATCTGTCAGAATGTGAAACAAAACTTCTGCCCAAAGCCGAAAAGGTCAGCAGTATCCATAATGGGAGAAGAAAAGCTTTCTCCTCTAAGACTCCTGGCAGTCTGTGTTTGTTTATAGAGTACTTACCGACAAGAGACATTGGAGTAGTAACAAAATAGAAGACACTGGGCCAGATTGACAGTTTGTGTAAATCAATATAAGCCCATTGACTTCAATTAAATGTATGCTTTATTTATACCTTGTCTGGCTCATCGCTGAGGAGGCAAAAGCTAAACCAAAACACTTTCAGCAAATCCTGGAAAATTTAGACACGTCTGAGTCCTGTTTAAAGTGATGGCTATGAACACAAGTAAGCACTTAATCCTGCTGAGTGTGCTTGGCATTAGACTGCTGCTACATTCCACTTGGTCCAGTTTCTTTCGACAAGTGCAGGTGTTTTGATGAAAATATAAAATAATAGCATAAATAGACTGTTGTATACAGTTCTTCAAGTATTTTTTTTTCATTGCAACTGCAGTGTTATGTATTTCTGGTTCTAATAGCCTCCCAAAACTAATGCACATATAAAAGTGTCCCTACTTGATGGGCAATATCTAAAGAACCATGAAACCAGTTCTAAACCTGCCCCCCCCCCAAGGCCTTTAGACTTCCCACCTTTGAACAGCAAATTTCCATTTAGAATAGCAGTTTTCTTTTGAAATATAAATTCCAATTTTTGGAAGGGGTCTCTATCAAGATGCTTTTGACTGTATATGTGCTGCTTTTTTGCAGCAGAAGAACAGTTATATAGGGAATTAGAGAACAAACCTGCTTATTAATTCATTTATTCCATTTATATCACACTTTTCTGTTAAAATAAATAGTCCTCGCATGTATAATCTTCTGAGAGTTCTGGAACCCTGATCATGTAGATTTCTAGATCACGTGGAAGCCCTTGTGCAGAACAAATATGATGGCGTAAGGTCGGGGAGACCTGCATTCACATCTTTACTCAGCCATGAAATTCACTGGGTAAACTTGGGCTCATCACAATCTCAGGATTTTTGTGATGATAAATTGGGAATGGGTGGGCCATGTGCACTGCTTGGAGCTCATTGAAGGAAATATGTAAAGTAGCGAAAAAAGCAATCTATATCTGCACAGTATGCACAAGGGGCCAGTTTAAAAGTTTTGTAGAACATACAGAAATAAGGAGGTATGCACAGAGGATGCATGAATATGGAGATGAGGCCTTCAGGTATGGTGGAACGCTCCCCTTTCTGCAGTCCATATGAACAGGGAAAGGAAAGACTTGTGAACAAGACTTTAATGTCCCAGTTCAGCAGATGACTCACATTTTGTGGAGTTGTACTGAAACTTGAAAGTTAGTGTAATAGTTCATGTTGTTTTTTAAGTGTAATTTGAACTATTAATGTAATTTGAAGTATTACTTAAGATGTAAATCGCTTGAGTCTACAAAAGCAATTTTAAAATTCCTTAGCATCTTCCTTACATGGCGAAGGAGGAAGATAGCTACATTAAGTCTCATGGTTCCTGAAAAACTAACAGATTTTATTTGGTATAAGCTTTTGTGGACTGCAGCCCATTTACCTCTGGAAAAAAAATGGGCTGTAGTCCACAAAAACGTATCTTAAATAAAACTTGCTAGTCTTTAAGGTGCTACTAAAGTCTCTTGTTTTGAAAGAAAAAGAATTCAACAGTAACATAAGACCTAAGTAGTTCTTTAGATCCATGGCCATGATGTTGGCATTCTTTATATATATTTTTGGAGGTAACATGTTAATTACATTTACATGTTAACATTAAATTATTGTTTTCATTAAACAGGAAGGATATCTGGTCATAAGAAAACACTAATTTTGAAAGCACCATGTTAGCATTACAATTGTTATTTTGAAAGGTGATTCTCAAATTGCAGCAATTAGATTGCCTATTTAATGCAAAAAAATTGTATTTCCAAGTTCTGATAATACCGATAGAACAGATAAAATTCCTGTGTCGTAGAAGTGAATGGATGAGAGTGGGGGTTCTGAGTGGTTTCAGAAGCTCCCAGACTTTTCAGTCAGGAATATTTTCTAGAAAACAGTAGTTGCCACTTTAAAAAAAAATCACATGGAATACCAAATAATAAGACAATCAGATTATCCAATAGAGCAATATACTATTGGTAAATTAGTTACTGCCTTTGCTTTCAAAAACTGACAAAGCTAAAAAGATAACAGTAGCCCTTTCCTATGTCAAAGAGCTCTCGTGCAGTTACCATGGAGCAGGATTGCACTACTAGCCGTATTCCCTAGGATGGACTTCTTGTGATCCATCCCTTGGCACCTGTGCAGTGGGCATACATGTCTGCAAAAGGAGAACCAACGTGCATAGACATATTGTGGAGTCAGAACTCTGCACCATCAGAATTCCAGTTCCCAAGGAAGAATATATGCACAGAGCTCTGTTTGAAGGCTTTTCCCTTGCAGATTTGCATCCCTACTATCTGAACTGTGGTGGGAAAATCCATATCTTGGAAGGTGGAGGCAGCAATATAGTTGTTTTATTCTGAGTGGGGGAGCCTTTGAAATTTCAGACAGGTAGGTATTAGAGAATATGTCAAATGAATCATTGAGGTCTGAAGTGGGTGATTTTTTTTTTTAAGGATGTCTAGACAGACAGAGAGATGCAATTCCTATATATGTGTGTGGTAGAAAGAGAGGGCATGTGTCCAAACTGGATGAAAAAAGGAGGCAGAGTTTGTAGTCCCCTTTGAGAGGATTAAGATTACCAATATTATATTTGGGGGTGAGGATCTTGCTCCCTCCTCCACCTGAGCCTCTAGCATGCCTTTCCCTGGGAACTGCTTGGGAGCGACCCTAACATATATATGCTATCCCAGAAACTTGCAGAGATGCCACTAGACAAAATTCTAATTCATCTCCTGAAGTCTGTTGTACCAAACTTCAGGATTAATTTCTTTTTACTTTACTTTATTAATTGATTGCTTAAAACCATAGGTCATCACAATATATCAATGATAGCATCAAACATATGTGGCACTGTCATATGACAATTACACTTAAAAAGAAAGATTTAGGATTTTTGGTGTTCAGCACGAATTTTCTTTGCTGCCAGGGCAAATTTTGCTACTTGATGGGTAGTAATTACATCCCTGCCCATAAGCAGTATACAAAGTTGAGCCAGAGGAGGGCTGTCACACAAAGCTCTAAGTATGCCTGCAAGGAATTTGCTCCTGGGGTGATCATATAAAGGATATCTTAACAAATAATGAGAAACATCTTTTTGTAAGTACATAGAATTTCTGTAGATTTTCTAATAGCAAGAAATAAATTGACATTTGAAATTAAATCTTATTTTTAAGTTCATTTAAGGTTTTTCTATCCTTTAAAACCCAATGTTAAAAAATAAAGGTTTGGTTCAAATTTACATTAGGAACCTTTGCCCCTCTAAATGTTAACAAAGCACCGCTTCTATGATCCCTCACCATCGGCCATATTTGCTCACGAGATCTTATGAGAGATGGAAAACCCGAGGCTTTGTATGTGATATTTTGTATGTGGTACTTCCTGGTCGAGCTTTGAACAGATTGTGGGACTAAGGCTTTGTTTTAGAGAATGAAGCATTGTAGTATTGTAGGTAAAATATGGAAATTTTATAGTCATTTCCGGCATACTAGTCTGACAAATTTCTTTGACTCTTCTGTTCTTGGATCTATAGTTTGGCCACAATCATTAACTGGTCTTTTCCACTGATCCTTCTCTTTCCACATGTTACCTCCTGGAGTTGTTTGCCCTCATTTATCTTTCTTTCCGTAGTCCACAGTACTTTTTTGTTAAGCCACTTTAGGGTTGCTTTTAAGGTTGGATTAGGGCTGGTGCGGCATTTGAGCTTTGCGTAGTGGGCAGAAAAGGAACATCTTCCTCCACACCTGAAAATCAACTTCATTAGTACAGAAACCTGCTGAACCAAGATGAGAGCAACCAGCTGGGTATTCTTTGGTTCACTTAGATGTTAAAATTCAAAGAGCTTTACTTCTGTGTCATTCTAAAGGAAGAGTAACGGTCCCAAGAATTAATTATCTCTATCTAGTGCTGACTTTGGCTTCTCTTCCATTGGCCATTCTTCCCTTTCCATCCCATTGGGCACCAGCTGGATCTAAATATGTAAGATGTAAATATCAACTCACTCATAGTGTACCTGGCTATACATGTGCTGTCATTTAGGCTTGCCAAAAAGCAGTACTGGCCCTCATGTGACTAACTTACATTTGAAGTTGGTGTATTTTTTTTAATGTGATGCCCAATGCATCTCTCATGAGTCATACAAAAGCATTGTGTCCCTCATTTCACTTACATCAGTATATAGAAGCACAGTCATTTCAAAGTTGAACTTGACTCATGGTACATCCCCTAAGTTATTGAGTTGTTGGCTTTTTTTCTTTCCAAAGAACTCCAGAACATTTTGGCACACAGATAAGACGGATTATTAATAATAACCATATGATGTAATACAGTATATCTCTCCATGGAAAATGTGTTTGACTCTCATTGGAATGTTTGTCTTATATGTCATAGTATGTTGTGTGTGTTGTGTTATGCCACTTTTTCAATATGTATCAGCACGATAATTAATTTCGTACTTTAATCTAAGGTAGAAGTCTAATTCTTTTGGAGTCATTAAAAGGTTGTTATCAGTCTTAAAGGATGTATGTTCCTTTTTAAATGAAGTAACACTTCAAAGGAAATTTTTCTGTACATTTATTTTCTGCAGTCAATTGATGCATAATATTTGTATGTGTGAGAGAAACTGAGTGTATGTTCATTTGTTTATGTTATCCTAATCTAATCTATGTTTCCAGAGGTGCATCCCTTCCTTCTCCTTTTATCTTATTCCCTTACAATTCCTCTAGTCTTTTTTACCCTTTTCCTTACAAAGTGAGTGTCTTTTACAGTCAGTCCTTCTTTGGATGCTCTTTATTTCATGCTACTAATTCCCTTCTGCTGTTTTTCCATCTCTCTAATATTCTTTATTTTCTCTCATTTTGTGTGGATTTTTTTAAATAAAAGGAAATAAAATGGAGTCATTCTTTGGTTTTGTTGAGAATTGTGAGTGAGCCTGAAACTCATTTACCATTGTGATCAACTAACTAATCAGGTGCACAATCAACTTTTCAATTTGTAATTTTGCATTAGCTCTCAAAGTGTTTCCCACTGGCTGAAGAGGAAGTCATTCTTTGAGACAGCTATTCTACCCTTCTAAGTATCTGATTTGTTAAACGAGATGCCTAGAATCTGTTCCACTAAATTCTGAAGTGCCTCTAATATAAACTTCTTTTAAAATAGTTCTATTTTCAGCAACTTGATTTTTTTTTTCAATTTCGACTTGGTGCTGAAAGCATATTTTTATGCATATAATGCCATTGTGTTGTAATTTTAAATTAGAAGAACAAACTCCACTGAAAAAGTATTAGAATATTTGTAGGTCAGGGAAGGTTCTTTTGAATCCTTTTGCAGGGTTGGATAAGACATCCAGACTTGATTTTCCAGGCAACCAATTACGATTTATTGAATTTTAGAACAACATGATTAAAGGACCACACTTGGCCATGACCCCATTAAAAATTTTAAGGAGAGCCATGTTACAGCAAGGTTCACCTCATTAACATCTGCCACGGATCCAGTTCATCTCACTTTCTTATTCATCTCATTTCTCTTCATTCTGTTCATTTTAGCTATCCAAATTAAGTCCACAAATGGAGTTTGAGCTTCTGGGCAAAGCATTTATTCCTGAATATTGTGGTGTAGCACTCTTAGGACTACACTGTCCTCAGAAACAAACACTGGCAAACAGGTTGTCAAACAAATGCGTTAGTCCAGATGTGTTCATATTTGGATGCCTGTGAGAGACGTTTATGAACAGGATCTCCTATTTTTTTTCTGTGCTGTGGGCAGGACCAAGTGCCCAGAGATACAGGTTTCATTATTCCTTGAAAGGGATAAGGAGGTCATGGTAAATAGAAACTTGGGCCCTGTTCACACTTCATAATAATTGTACAATGAGCTGCATCCATGTGGCTCAGTCACACACAGCACTACAAATGTGTGCATATATAAGAAACATGTTGTCGTGATTAATGTTCCTACCCATGCAAATGTCACTATCTCAAGGACAAGGAACATTTTCTTGAGAAAGAGCCATAATGTTTATTTTGTGAGAAATCAAACTAGGAAAGCAGCTGCCAGTCTTCTCAGAAGGGAAGGAATTGCTTCCCTCCAAATCCTAAATCAACCACCACCACCCCCAAAAAAGTGGGGATACTCTTACCTACTTCCATGTGGTAACTGGGCTTTGGAAAATGCATCTTCTATTTCTTCAAGAGATGACCAGATTTGGTAATTTTTATTTGAGAGAGCTTCTGGATGCCGATTTTGGATCAAATGGTCAAATGTAGTCCATAGTTTTAAGCCCTGCTTTAGGATTCAAAGCATCCATAATAATAAAAACAACAAACTCAGTACAACCAAACGAATGTAGCTATTCCTATATCATATAACTTATTTTTCCACACAATGAATCGTGCAAACTAGAACACAGTGGTAAGTGTCCTTTCAGCCCTCCATTGGCTTAAAAAAAACTTTTAAAATATATTTTGTTAATTTTTCCCTGAAAAGAATGAAACATTTGTTTTTATCCAAATGATTGTGTCCACAGGGGGAAAAGGGAAAGAAAGGCAAAAAGGGGCCTAAAGGGGAGAAAGGAGAACAGGGTGCCCCTGGATTAGATGCACCTTGTCCATTGGTATGTCTCATTCATGTACTGGAAATGTCTCCTCTTACAGTAGATGTTATAGTGGGATATCATAAGGTAAAGAGGAACAAGCTACTGCTATTATTCATACTACAGCGACATTCTTTCATCCTAAAGAACCAAATTATCCAGACTGAAAAAAAAGAGACACATGTTTCTTAGTGTCTTCAGAACAGTATTTGAAGTTTGAAAATGCAATAGATGTTCATGACAAATTTTGCCATACAGCTTGCAAATGTTAGTTCCCAGAATCGCCAGCCTATGTGGACCCTATGGGAGACCCTAGGGCTTGTACTCCAAAAACAATTAACTTCCTTATAATTTGTGGAGCAAGCACTTGAATTCTGGACTCCACGTGTTCAATCACTTGTCCTGATAGAACACAAGTAATTTCTGATGTGCAAAATTACAGTATCCTTATTGGGCCCCTTTTCCTGTGAGCTTGTTCCTCTTTTTCTGTTCATTCTTGTTTGCTCATTCCAGTTAAGTCAATGCCAAAGAAATGTCTTAGTAACATTGCAAGTTAATCTTTACAAACAGGGATTCCGTGGAATTAAGGGGGAAAAGGGGGAGCCAGGCCAGCCTGGTCTGGATGGGCTGGATGCCCCTTGCCAATTGGTACAGTATTGCTCTTTCCTTCCAACCCTGCATGCAGTTCCTGTGTTTTCTAATTACTTGTTCCCAATGTAAAGTTTCTCAATGCCTGGACTTTACATTATACATCCTCGTACATGCATGTGCATGATCAGACTGGCTGCTTTTGGTGACAGTAACAGTATCCAGAGATCACACATTCTATCAACATTGGCAACATAACACTTGAGCATTTGCAACTGCATCACACAGCAGTTCTGAGTTTGTTTGATTCCAACATTTGCAATAAGTATAATCCTACCCAAACCCAAGGTTGATTGTCTTTCTTCCCATTTGCCAAAAGTGTTCTCCTATACTCACTTTGGATGAAGTATTGTCCCCTCTGCTGACCCAAAACAGAAACAAAAATCCCTTGACTGACAGACTGACATAAGTATGCCTGCCCTGCCCATAGGGGTGAACCTTTAGCTCTCCCCCATACATGTTTTACACTTCTGAGTCTTGAGTGTGTTGCCTGAGTTTTCCCTTTTTTGAAAATAAAGCCCTCTAATCCAAAGTGGAATTTCTCTTACCCTAATATAGTGGCTCAACTGCACATAAAGACAGTCCAAACCAGTATGCTTTCATACCTTCCAGGTAGAATTTGGAAAAGTCCCTCTCCCTCCTTTTTTGCAGGGGGGGGGAGAGACCTACAGAGCCCAGAACAAACCCTGCCAACATGGCCAGTGACCACGTTGTTTGAGGGCTTATATTTTCTGAGCCCTGAATAAAAAGAGTAGTTTTGCGTGCAGGGTTGATGTCAGGGTCCTTTCCTCTGGGTGGCTGGACTAACTGTGACCAAAGAAAGGAAGAACAGAAAAGAAATAAATAGCATTTATTGGGCAACTGCCAAGCCCACAGCCCAACAGGATGCTCAAAACTGCTTTCTTTTGCCTTCTTCCTCTTGATCCACACTGTTGCTGCTTGTTCACCTGTTCCTTCGAGGCAACGTGAACAATAAGAAGAAAAAATGGAACAGTGTTCTATTGAAATAGCAGCCATATGGATTGGGTCCAAAGACAGAAGGCAAATAAACTAATAACATTGATAGTAGTAAGGACATATTGGATGCAATGAAGACATCATACCTTCTGTTTAACTCATAGAAAAGCATATGCACATAACAGGGCTTTGTGTGCATAAGGAATCAAGGTGGGCTTCAATCTGCACATAATTTTAAAAAAGTGTCATCAAGCCAATTCAGACTTATGGAGACCCCTTTCGGGGTTTTTGAGGTAGAGAATACTTAGAATTAGTTTATCGTTCCCTTCTTCTGGAGGTGCCCTGGAACTGTGCAGCTTGCCCAAGGCCACACAGGCTGGCTTTTCTCTTCGAAGGCACCATGGGGATTGAATTCCCAAATTCTGGCTCTGCAGCCGGACACCTAAATCAGAGCTAAAATGTGGAATAGAGCAGCTCCTGTCTACTCAACCTTACGGGAATACTCCAGATATTCTACAGTTCTGTGGTGAAAAACTTAAAAAAAGACCCTGATATTATTAGTGGGAATTATTTTTTTTACATACTAGAAAATGCCATTTAAGAATAATGTAGCACAAATTTTTCCATTGTAGCTAGTGAGTTAGATCTAGATCTATTCATACTTAAAGAAAGCCCCCCCCCCGAAACGAATGGAACTTAGTTCCATTGATTTCAGTGGGTCTACCCTAACTATCTCTGAATCTCGATCTAACTAGGGTTTTTACTATCTGTGTTTAAGTTCTTTTTTGCCTAAAATTATATAGACATCCAGGGTGTACTGACAGGGAGTTTGTTTTAGGGAGTTTGTCTTAAGGAGTTTGTCTAGGTGTTAAATCTCCATGATCAGTTTCACTACATATTGGAATGGTATGCACATGTGAAAATAAACTTTATCAGAACTTTGTAAGAAGTTAATGGCCTGCAGCCCAAAGCCCTCACTGTCTTTGTTTCTTAAATGTTTTCAGTGTAACAATCCTTTCTTTGGAACTTAATTTCCCAAAATATACACAACAGTTCCTCCACTCTTTGTTAGCATGAGTTCAAGCTCCTACCTATACTAAAATTCTACTTGTTGATCCCTCTCCCTTGTACCAATCTGGCAACACTCTTTATTTTCAATGTCATCAGAATATGATTTTTACAAAACCTCATCTACACATTTATAGAAAATGCCAAAGATTTTTTGTAATGGTTAGCACCTTAGGTTTGATCTGCATGTTTTGATACTGTTTGTAATTTAAGCATGATGTTTAAAAGATGAATGTTAAAATTAAGTAGATTTTCTTTTGAGCACACTGTTTCTAATGTAAATTGTCAGGAGAGTCCTTATCTGAGTACAAAGTCCATGTTATATTTAGTTTGTCTCTGACTGATAATCTGTAGTTTATGTATTTGGTTGTGAACAAGCAAAGCATGCTTTCGGAATTCTTTAGAACATGTTTGCAGTATCATTTCTGTCTAGAAACAAAGGAAAACTGTCCTGTAGATAGCAAACTATTAAATAAACTGATGCACAGCTAATAAGGTGTTTTAGGTTTTTTTTAATTATTATTATTCTTTTCCCTCAAGTTATTGCACACTTCCAAAGAGAGGCGAAATGCTAGCTTTTCATAATTGGTAGCTGATACAAGATCCCAGTATAAAGTACTGTCTGAGTTTGTAAATATGTACGGTCAGGTTTTCCCTCGGAACAAATTATGCCCTACAATGAACATTGCACCGGAGGACACCAACTATTTGGCAGAATGAAACTTCCTTTGCCCTCCAAACAGTCGTGGAGCTGCTCAGGGGAATGCAAGTGTATAATCCTTTCCCAGTTCCAGGAATAGGAGATTCAGTGAGATGTGAGCCTGTTAACAATAGCCATGCTGTGCTTTCTGCAAAGTTAATTTTGTTTAGTTTCCTAGTCACTAGTTTTCGTTTTGAACATTCTTCAATGAAAACATGCCATTGTGTCAAGTTATTCCTGGGAGAGTATTTCCAATGAATTCCAGATAGAAATGATACACTCTTGCTCATGGAAAGAATTGTTGTGAATAGTTTATCTTTTCCCAAGCCTGTCTAGCTCTACCCAAATGGATTTAGTCCATTTCACTCCACACTTGATCCTAGCTAATGTATTGGTAAAGATAACCTGCAGCATGCTTATTGTTAGATTGGGATCTTAATTGTCATTTCATTACTACTGTTCTGAATGAATCAATGTAGATCTCAAAGATATAGATATAGTTGCATGAAATAAAGCAGTTGTTAAACTTAAAATGTTCATGTGAGTTGACACCAACCATTGGTGATGATGGTTGATTTTTCTATAGAAAATCTAAGGAACATCAGGCTGTATATGTTAAGAAAATCCTCATGCATCCTATCCATTTTATTTTTGGATTTTTTTGATTTTGTGCATCTTCCTAAATTAGAGTTGTAATTTGTGAAATTTGCAATAATGTGGATGTTTGCTGATATTAACCTTGCTTGGTAACAAACTTTGGAACTTTGTTCTTCAAACAGGGGCCAGATGGGCTACCGATGCCTGGCTGTTGGCAAAAGGTGAGACCCTGCAAATGTTATGTGTTAGCTTTTTAATCCTTATATATCCCATGCCAACAGGCACTGAGAGGCAAAACGAGGTCAATCAAAAAAAGGGAATGGAAGATGGGTAACAAAACATATTGACTTTAGAAAGAAATGTTTTGTCAGTTTCCCCTTGACATTACAACCCCTTAAAATGTTCTGGAGAGTTCCTGAGCCTTCTGGAACAAATTTTTCAGGGGTGCAAATGTGAAGGGGTGGAAATTTGTGCAAATTGTCTCCCTCCTTTTGCTCATGGGAGGTGAGAGAACTCCATTTTGTAAGAGGAAACCTCAAGACTCTTAATGATCTTGATAAATTGAAAACAAATAGATGGGCATTTGTCCTGCAGTTGGTCTGGGCTGGGGACAGTCTGGTTCACTCCTTTTCATGGTGACTTGACAGCGTATGTGCCTAGCCCATCTCTGCTCAATGCCTATCCACATCTTTTTGGGTCCCTTTCAGGGGCTACTCTTTAGTGGGTTGTTGTTTTAGTGCAGGTAAGATTGCTCTGTTTTGGTTCAATTTCAGCATATATGATCACAGAGATTGAACCAAAGTGGAAGACTTAAGCTCTCCCTTTGCTTAAGCCACTTAACAATATTGAGAAATGGAAAGCTTCCTTCCTGCTTATCCCTGGAGGGCAAGCGAGTTGTTTTCCATTTCTTTTTAATAGTTACTAAAGCATTTCTTTTTAATTGTTGCTAAAGCATTTTGTTAAAAACCCTTTCAAAGCATTGCTAATGCACTGTGTCAGATAGCAACAATTAAAAAGAAATTGAAAACTTCCTGTACCTTCCCCTCCATAGGCAAGAGGGAAGGAAGCTTTCCATTTCTCAAAATCATTAAGTGCTTAAGCAAAGCATGGAGGAGGAGGCAGGAGGAGAGTTTTTTTCCCTTTAAAGGAAAAGAAGTTCAGTCTAGAACGTGCTAAAATGGTCGCTTGAGGTGTGATGTGCTTGATCCTTGCATGTGGATTCAATGATCAGCTTAAATAATATACCACACTGCAAAGCGACCCTGTTTAGCATGACCTAGACCAATTCAGGCCAGAATAATTGGGCCTAGTCGCATCAATAGGCCCCTTTTTACCCAATTCAATATGCATACAATCGAAGCAAACATTTCAGTATTGCAGAACTAACCTTCTTGAAATGTTTTCTTTTTATCTCTTTGCAGTGATGAATCTAACTTTGCAAGCATGAAGTTGTGTATATAACGCTGCACCTCTTGTATTTATAACTGAAAACAGAACCATTGATTTTACAAGTTTGAAAATGCGTTTACACGTAGCTGCTTCTACTTGTTTGCAATGGTCCATGCCGACATCTGTTCTTCACAATACATCTTCAATCTGGCAAATATAAACTGTGCGACAAGCTTGCAAAATCAAGTATTAGTCACTCTACAGAGCTCATCTCTGCAGAGTGATTGCTTGTAGACACTTCACTTGTTTTCTGTTTTGGTTTGTTTTGTTTTGGCTTGTGGGCCTGCGGGGACAGCAAGTGTCATGAACTAGTTTACATGAAATCGTGACCAAATAATGAGCTTAATGCTATCAAAAGTACTGTATCTGATTGCCATTGGAATATAGTGACTTTGTTTCTATGTTTACATTCATAAATCTTATTTCTGGTTGGTACTCCTCCCACCCCATCACTCTTGTATTTGCTTGTGCTAACTAAAATCAAAAGCATGATCTGTGCACCAATACAGCTTGTTGTGTGATCATCTCATATGCTTCAATGGTTGCTGGCTGTCAGTTTGAATTTCCGACAACTGAACTGTTCTTTTTGTCATCTCAAGGGAGTCACACCATGGCTTATTGCAAAAAAATGATAAAAGGAGGCGCTTAAGACATTGGTCTCGGATTTGGAAGGAATTGCCATTCCTTCTAACAGTGGATGACTTTCAGTCTTCTGAGTTACGAAGCCACCTTTGTCAAAACAAAAAAGGTGATACCTGTTCATCAGCTTCCTTTTGCTCACGCTGCTGACAGTCCCACGACAATCACACTGGGTGGATTTGCGTACCGGGCCCTATAGACTGTGCAACTGTGAAGGAAAGAAGTATGAAGATCTAGTTTTGTGAGTTGGATGACCAAGTTGCAGAGAGATTCCAACGGATCATTTGGTGATAGGTCTCAGTATCACCTGGAGGACAAATATGGACTTCTTTGAGGATTTCAGCAATACAGTATGTGCTTCACATATTGTATTTTGCATTTGTTTTGCAAGGGAAGAGTTCTTGAAAAAAGAAACCATAAAATGCCGTCCTCTCAAATAATGGAATAGATTTGACTTCATATGGCTTGCAACATGTATTTCAGAAGTTTTTCATGAAACAACAATTGCTGGTTGGATTTTGGAAAATATATTTAATTTTGTTTGTTTAGTACTTCCGTTTTCTAACCTCTTTGGCATTCGTGCCTACAAGCACTTAAGTTTTGAAAAAGATAAGCTTTTGTTCCACTTTTTTTCAGTATTCCCTGTTTTGGCATCGATCAAGTCTTCACTGCTGCAAAGCAAATCATCGTTGGTTTTTTCCAGACTCGTTTATTTGTATGCCTTTTTTTCCTCCTAAAATGGACGTATTTAGGGTGGCAAAGAATATGGAATAGGGAGGGAAAATTATTATTACATGACAGGCAAAGGTCAATGTAACTTTTATTTCAAATACATTAATTTTAATTTTAGGCTGCAATCCTATCCACTTTTCCTGAGATCCAGCTCTACTGAAGTCAATGGGCCTTACTTCTGAGTAGACATGCTTAGGATTGCACTGCAATTTATTTTAAAAGAATTCTTTGTTTCTCGATTTTGAACACATCTGCATAACATTTTTGTCTTTACCCTTATCTTCAGAAAGTACTGTATGTTTGTAGTCATTCTAGGAAACTGAATCATGTTGCACCCTTTGCCACTTGCTTTTCAAATAGTTCTTACACTTTTAGGTATATTCATAAAAATTTGAGATTTTTTTAAATGTTTGACCAAATAAGTTATTGTATAGACATATTAAAATCATTTTGGAAGGACATTTTCATTACACGGTCATGGGTTTCTGGAAGTAACCATCAGTTATTTCCAAATGCAACTTTGGAAGCAATTATGGTGATCAAATTACCAAATACTAGTTTGCTGCTGCATTATACCATGAATCAGTAGGACATTACTTTTTTAAAATAAATCTCATATTTAGAATGTCAGAGATATTTAAAGGAAAACTGTCTTTTCAATTTTTTAACTCCTTTTTTTCGTAGCTGGGGAGACTTTCTTAATGGCAGCTTTAACACCACCTTAACATTTCTAACAAATGTTCTGCCCACATTTCACTGATAACCTCTGAGCAACAAGGAAATATATCAGATACTATGAGGATTTTTAGAAAAAGTGAAGCTTACCTTTGCTAAATGTTTTCTTTGTTAATATGTTTCTATTTCTATTTTGTCATTGTTTGCTACACTGAGTGCATGGAAAAGCAGGATTTAGATTTTATTACATTGATAGGAGAAATCAGATTTCTCACGTTATGTGTAACATGCAGGTATACAAATGTACTAACTGAGATCCGTGCTGCAAAAAAAGTAGGACATGATCCGACATTGCACAAGTGGAACTCAGCTTATGCAAGAGACTGACTGCTCCTTCCTCTTTTCTCTTGAACCCTCCATACTAAAAGGTCCCCATATCCTCCAGAACACATTTCGTGGGCACATGAGTTCTGGGAAGAATAATGGAGAATCCATTTTGCCAATGTTATCTTTACCATTGCAGATGGGTATCACCAATTTTAACTCATCGAGCTCCTACACAGGATTCTCTGATCCATTTCTTTATAATGTGGGATGTTTGTGATAATATTCTAATGTACATACAATGCTAAATTTTAAGTATGACCTTATGTTAAAGGTCATTCTGTAAGCAAGGATCCTGCGAACTAGGCCATAAATTCCAGGCATAAAATTACATCAGAATGTTTGTATTGTAGGTCATTAGAGCACAAACAGTTTCAAATAGTTCTAGTAGCTTAGAAACGATAATATTTGGACTACAAATCACAGAATCCACCACCTACCATGGCCACTGGGACAAATGGTGCAAAAAGATAATGTTACCAAGTTGCATTGTTTTAAAATACAAAATGGAGCAAAAATCTATATCTGAATGAAGGTCCCACGTATAATAGGTTCCTTATAAGAGTAGGGATATACACAGTGCAGCCCTCCAAAGTTTGCTGACTACATCTCCAAGCATTATTTGTCACTGACTATGTTGGCTAGGATAAATGGAGGGCCACACTTGCTAGAGTTAAGGAGCTCAGCACCTCTGCCTTGACCCCATCTTAAGACTAGAAAGGAGGATCTATTTACCTGTTTATCAAGAAAAGGGAAAGAGGTGTTAATCCTCTATATCCCTACACGATTGATTGCACACACAACACATCAAGAGAGCAGAATCTTGGGAGTGCATTCCTATTCACCTTTCCTTTCTGCTTGATGAAGTTACATTAGCTCTATTCAAATAATTAGAAGAAGCAGAGTCAGAGAACTGGGTAGGGTCTGACAAAGACACAGCCCTACGTTTTTTTTGTGCAGCCTACCATGTGGTTGCAAGTACGCCTGCTAAAGCCAGAGGAAAGACACAAATAATTTCTGTGTTCATGCACAAAGTAGCATGCCTGTATTTAAATAATCTAATTCCTACCTATATTTCATGGCCATCTTTAAATGAACTAACCATAAGATGTCAATCAACTAATTTCAGAGTGAAATTGAAACCCATGTATGGTGGGCCAATTAGTCTTTGCACTAGCTGATGTAAGATATCTATGCAGGACACATCTTACTCATCTTTGGCCATGGATATACACAGACATTGTAATGTAGGAGAACAATGTATAAGCCTATGGTCTGACAATAATTGACTGTTCCTGTGGCAACACTTCCCCAATATACAATAAATATTGCCCGTTTTATTGAGGACATAATCCTCACCATCAGTTACGTTCTTTGTGAATAACCTTTAGTTGCTTTATTTTCATTTTAAGTTATTTATTGCTCCTTGAGCTTGGAATATATTTGTCTAGTCCAGGCTATTCATCAATTTTATCTCATTATAATTTGTCAGAATGCATTTGTTTCATGAGAGGAATTCATTCCCTTAAGTTGGTACTAGTTTGGTAGATTTACATTGTCATCTAAAATCTGTAGGTTGTGAATCTCGGGCGTTAGAGACATTTACATTGGTGCCTGATTCATGAAAATATCTGTCAGTGCAATTCTGTGGTCTCTTGGATAACTTCACCAGCACCCAGGGATAGATTTTAAGAATCAGCTTCTAAAACTCTGGCTTCTAAAGAGGAAATCTGACTTTTTGATCACCGATTCTCTGCCCACACAGAAAGACCTGTACCTCTCATCTCTCCACATTTAGAGGAGTGTTTTAGATCAATGAGCAGTGGAAGAGAACTTGCTTTAGAAAAAGAGGAAGAACACAGGTGGCGTTCTCGCCTCATTGCCCCTGTGCTTGTAGGAATCCGGAAAGGCTTCAGAAACGTGGTGTGTTGACCTCAGAATGCTCCAAGAAAACAATAGGATTGAACTGTAAGATTATTTTTGTTGCCTGACTAAACTGCAAACGGCCTCAGGCCAACCATGCAATCACATTCTGAAGTCCTGCAGTGCCTCTGTACTGGTCTGTGAAAATTATTTTGATGCTCTTGAAATATATCCAGCAAATAATATACAACATGGCCATATATGTTTAGCCGACATAGTTTTAGTAGCATTCTTCCTATAGTTTTTCTTTCCTTTAAATTGATAATTTTAAAGATTTATTTTTCATTTTAAATGATGAAAACAGCAGGAATTTTATGTAACTTCTGCATCCTCTGCCTCTTGTTTCTGTGATCATTTTTTCTTTAGTGGTTTTACCCAGTATTTATTGCTGGTCATCCTAGATATCCATTATATAACAAAGCAACAGTTTGCCCCAAAACATGTTGCAGATAAAAAATTTTCTTACATGCGATAAGCTAAGAAGCTTTAATCTCCATTCAAAGAATTATATAAATTGCTTTAAAAACAGATAATTGTCAAACATAGGTTTAAGCTATATTAGCTAGAATGAAGGATTTCTTTCTCCAGTCTATTCATAATTCAAGAATTGCAGAAGGATATAGAGAGGCTGAGTAATTTGGTATTTTGAACAGCATCCATTAGGAATATAGATAGGACTGCAGAGATTCAAACTGTGTATCCAAGGCTTTCTCATCCATCTATCCTGTTGACTGAAATGTGCATGTATCTGAGTGTAGGTCCTCATTTTCAAATGTAAATAATTCTTTTCCATCGAATTATGACCTCATGCATGACCATGGTGGAGCTCAATGTGTGCACAGAAGCATCTGAGATGTATCCATTCTCATTAGCATGTTTTCTTATGGAAAACACTGAAAAAGGCAACTCATCATGATTGTTTAACTAATATATAAAGAACCGAAATGTGTTGCCCTCCAAACTCAGTATTATGTACAGTATTGAAATATTTGGGGATATACAGTATTCAAAGCATATGTTAGGCTTTATTGCTACATTATTTAAATTAGCTGTTTCTGGGTGTGTGTTTCTTTAAGGGTTTCTTTTTGGTGTAATAAATAGCTCCAAAATCTTAACGTTGTTTCAGAAGCAGACAAATGACAATCCAGTAATGTACTTATAGATCATGTTTAACCATTTAGAATCACTGAGTGCAACTCTGATTTACACAGGATATTGTTAACTATGAGAATATGTTGGGTTTGTTTTGTATAATGGAATTGTTCAGTGTAATTATTTTTTTAAGAGTAAAAGCTGCCAGAATTGGCACAGTCAATTACAAGAGGATAAATGGATAGCATACTTTTTTCTTTGCAAGCATCCTAACCTCCATTACATAACTGTCATACAGTTATATCTGTACATCTGTTATCTTGTGTGTTTTAGGAAAGCTTTCCCATTTGCACACTAAAAGCTACTTTTCAAAAATGCTGTTCAGTAGCTGTGGACAAAATGACCTACAGCTCCAGAAGGAAACAATGCCACCATCTATCTTCCTTTCTTTTTGTTTTGCATTTCATCATTCATCAGCATGATCCAGTGCTGTGAAAAGAAAATGCATTTCTCATGTCATCCAGCTTCTGAATAGATGTGGCAACCAAATGCATATCACCTGGATTTCTCGATACACTATCTGAATGTGACATGGTCAGCACAGTTTAACAGGCTGTTTAAAGGGATACCAAAATATTGCCATTTGTTTGCATTTTGTTTTGTTTTTTAAATCTTGTTATATGAAGCACATCTTGTTGCTTATGCTGCTCAGAAATAGAATTGTCCTTTGCATAACAGGGGGTCTTATTCAAACCGAGACCTTCAGTGTTTACCTCTTTAAATATACCTGAAAATCTATTGGAATTTCATTGATCACATGGTGCCAATCTGAGTAACTTTGGAAGCATTTGATTGGGGAAGAATTTGTGCTTTTCATATTTTCAGTGTCAGCCACAGTCCTTGTGAATTTTCTTGGGCTAACCCTAGCAAAAATACCGGCAAGCTTTGTGCATATTTTATACATTTCAGTGCGACTTGCACAGGACAGTTTGCAATGGATTGTGCTTACTCATTATGCATATTATACCATTGTACATGTTTGTGAAATAAGTGTCATGCAACCTGATACCATTTTTTTAAAGGTGTACGTATGTTTTCTTCTTTTGGAAAATATTATATTTGTAATTTTTTTTACTTTTTGAAATTATATGTGCTGTTCATATTTTTTGTATTTCATTGTAGTCTTTTTTAGAAGAGGAGATAACCCACAGTTTGGGGTGAACTATTATTGTTTGTAGAAAACATTGCATTTGACATTCTCATCCCATTCTGACTGTTGTATCACTGTAAAAACAAAATACTTGTGTAAATAATTACAAGACTTAAATCAGTGTTCTTGGTTTGTTATACATTGCTATTTTTATTGTGGCCTCTTGTTCAGACTTACTTCTAGACTGAACCTAATCAGAAAGAATGAATTATGTCTCCTTTTTTTGCCCACCAAGAAAATTCACCTGGTTTCTCTCATTCTTTTCAATTTTTAAATTGTTCCAGTTTATTTGAACTTTGTATTTGGGTTTTTGTTCCTATTTCGTGAGAAGTTGATCTTCAGAATTATTTTTACACTATTTATGACTTATTTTCATATTGTAAAAAAAAGTGTGTAATTATTAAATTCTTAATCTTACCTTATAGGCTGTTTTGCATAGCTGTAAACCATTCATGTTGCTATTCTTGTCTTGTAAAAATTGGCATTCTGCTTAAACATGTTAAATTTTACACAGCTCATTTGTCCTTAATAGCTTCTTCCTCAGCAGCATGATTTCAAAATTATTGATAAAAGTAGATATTTGGGATGATCATCAATCTTTTGACCCAGACTCTCCTGAACATGTTAGATAGTGTTTGACTTTTGTCTAAAACAGTGGTCCCCAACTTTTTTGACACCAGGGACCAGTTTAGTTGAAGATCATTCTCCCAAGGACCGGGGAGGGGGATTACTTGTTATGCAGTAGGTTGTTGGAGGATAGTTTTGAATCAAGCTTGTTACATATATTGTGCCAGGACAGATGACCATCTCCTGTTAGATCTACAGCAGTTTAGAACCTAATAGAAGTGCAGGCTCCGATTAGATTCTAATGCCACAGGCACAGCTGATCTAGCAGCAGCAGGAGGGAAGCAGGGAGTGAATCTCTGCCTCCTTGTCAAATCAGCAGCAGCATTAGAACCTAATAGGAGTGCACTGACAGGAGGCGGAGTGTCGCTCACCTGCTTGCTGCTCATCTGTAGATGCGGTCTGGTCCTTCCAAGGCCATGGACCAGTAGCAGTCTGCGACCCGGGGGTAGGGGACCTTTGGTCTAAACAGTGGTTCTTAACCTTTGTTACTTGGATGCTTTTGAACTGCAACTCCCAGAAACCCCAGTCAGCACAACTGGTGGTGAAGGCTTCTGGGAGTTGCAGTCTAAAACTCCTGAGTAACTCAAGGTTAAGAACCAGTGGTCTAGAATATGTGATTTTGTAAATCCACCTTGTATTCTAGAGTTTTATTTTTTTAAGTTTAAAAGAAAAGATAAAAGTCTTACAGACACATCCATACACCACATAGCACAACAATTATAATTTAAAGCTCATTTAACCCATTTTCTAATGAAAGCAGCCAAGACATTCTACACTCACATATTTATTGAGAATATCATTCACTTCATTATTCATAGATGATGCTTGTCTAACATGAGATATAATGACCAATTAAAATGGATGATACTAAAATGCCAATATTACATTAATCAGTCACCTAAAATTTTATTTTTTGAAAAAGAAAAACAATGCAGACTAAAAGGCAGGAGCAAATAAAAAGGTACTCATCTTGCACCAAAAAAAAAATTCAGACCTGTCATTGAGTACCCCCTACAGAAATCACTCCAAGGTTAGGACACCAAAACTGAGAAAGCTGGAGGAAAAAATGCCTCCTAACATAGATTTGCCTCTTATGTAAAAGAAGATCCGAGTATCTAGCCAATTTGTATGGGATAATGTGATCCCTAAGAGAACCTTATCCTAGCCAGGAGAGCTATATAGATAAAAACTGGCACTCTAAATTTGAACGTACCTGGCGGGATACCCCCGCACAGGTGGCCATAACGAGGGTCCAGCCCCATGGAGCCGGACGGTCCACTCACCGATCGACTGCTGCCACAAGCCTCTCTGCTAGGTTGAAGAGTGGCTCACCAAATGCAATATTTGGATCCCTTGGAAGGCTCTGCAGCACCCGTGGCAGCAGTGGATCACCCTCATTATATCCACCTGTGTGGGGGTATATGAATACCCTCATCTCTAGTTTAGTTATTTGGCTGTAGAGCCAGAGGATAGGAGTGCGTCCTGCAAGTAGAGCCAGCCTGTGTGGCCTTGGGTAAGCTGCACAGTCAAAGGCATCCCCAGAAGAAGGGAATGCTAAGCCACTTCTGAGTATTCTCTGCCTGGAAAATTCTGAAAAGGGATTTGATGTGATGGCACATGATTATATTATTAAATTGAGCATGGAAATGGATGAAGGGACAGTGTAATTCCTATAAATCTGCTAAGATGTGCTATTGAGTCCCTGTTTAAAGTCTAGTCATCACTATGTTTTGCCCTAGCTACAGTTTCTGAACCATATACAAGGGCAACTTTATGCACCATGTGCTAAATTCAGTTATCTATATAGTGGATTCTTATAATATTAGTAACTGTTCCCAGGCTATCCATGAGAAATCAACGCTTGGGCAGCATTTTTAGCTGGCAAAACGTGCTATTTGAGACAACAAAAAAGTTCAGGTGGAATGGCACTCCCACACTAGGAACATGGTCTCTCAGATGCAGTGCCAACCCTGTCCAAAGGAGGCCAAACATAACCTGCTAGCATCACAGAACCACCTACCAATAATATCTGCATTTTACCAGTGAGTTTATTAAACTCCATCCTATTCATTACCAATTTCCACTCACAAGTTCAAAACAGTCACATCTTCACTTGAATTGTAGAGAGTAAGAGAAGCAAAATTTGGAGTGATACCACACTTCAAAACACCAGATGACTTCAATTCAGCAAGTGCATGTGTTAACATTAGCAAACATCTGATCTTGGGCTCCATACACTCACACTTCATGGTAAATGTTAGGAGTGGGGACTCATGTTGGGCAACTTAAGTCCAACGTTGTCAAGTCGGACTTAGGTTGCACTGGAGACTTGATTCAGACTTGACTTGGGTTTTTTTTATGACTTGAACTTGACTCATGACTCTGAACCCATCTAGTCCTTCCTTTTTTCTGGGGGGAAAAGCTTGTTTTTAATAGGGACTGGGGCTTGGGACTCAGGACTTGGTACTAAAGACTCGGACTTGGGACTTGAACTCAAAGATTTGCCAACATCCCTCGTAAATGTTTCCACTCTTGATCCCACATGGCATGTTCTATCCCAAGGCTAGAAGGAAGAACCGGAGTCCTAATTACCTATCAAATGCTGGAAAATACCGTAGGAGCAGCACCACTGTTTGTGAAACAGGCCTAAAACCTAGCAGCTTTCTCATTACAGCCTCAATGCATCTTCTTAGGGGTTGATGTTTAATGGTTAAAGCAAAGTCATCTTCAACCTATTGTGCCAGATGAAGGACCCCTGGTTTTTTTAAGTGATATAAAAACTGTTTTCTCTGAAATTTGGACAACATGTAAAGGAAATTCCATTTTATGCACCATTATTATCTTGAGATGATTTTTTATACAAATTCTGTCATATTCAAAGGACGAATTATGTTAAACTGCACTTTGCCTTTTAAAAAAACATACATGTGCAGATCTATAATATTGCGTGCTATAATGGACTTTTTCCGGTCTTTCCTTCCATGGTGCCCATCATTCTCCATTCAGTTGTCTTCCTTCTCAACTGAATGGGTTAAAGATGGTCAAATGTAACAAAAGCCTCAACATTAATAGGTATCATAGTATTTTTTTGCAAACTATGAAACCCCCCACCCCGTAGAATTAAAAGTTAAAAACAATTTGGTGGTATCTCTACTGTCACTAAGTATTCATGTATCTTTTAAGATATTTTATAGGATACCTTACAAATGTTAATGTTTATTTTAGTTATTTCTGGGGAAATTTATATGCCACACTTGTAGTGCATACACATCAATACTGTAGCTAAGAGCAGCTAAAATCAACAGTAATCTCTTACTCTCTACAATAAAATAGAATAAAATCCCCAAACTGCCAAAATATAAGAAAAAGAGAATCCTACAGATAACCTTCCTATACAAGGCTTTTACAAATAAACTGTAATAAGCTGACATGTTATCAGAAAATGCCAGCCTAGCCTTCTGAGGCTGGAAGTTGTGCTTTGGGCCTCACCAGAAGACTCTGATAATCAGTTTCCGATTTGTGACTTCTGTGATCTTAAGAGGTGAGTTAAAAAAACAAACAAAAAACAGGTAAGTTTGAGCTTTTTGTTTCATCCACACATTTGCAGCAGACCACGGAGAAATATGCCATTCTCTTCGTGTTTCAAGGGGGAAATCACACATTCATTCCCTTCAAAAGACAGCCCATGCCTAGTGATGTACCAGGATAGCTTTATACATTGCTGTCTAATACAAACTCCTTTGAAGCCAAGGAGTTGCATCATTATACATTTCACTTAAAGCGACTGATTTCCAAACATCAAATTCCTAAACTCTATAGCATTTTCAATTGCTTCTGCTAATGAAACCACACTGCATTCATAATCTGATTCTCTAACATCCCCAGAATTTCTTCAGATATTTTAGTGCACAAATAATTAGAGTTGGCACTTAACAAGCTGCCTTCCAATAATAGCTGTTTTCCATAGAGTAATTAACTTACAGGTGCGCACAAAGGCCATCCTTGCTGCACAGCATCCTGCTTTTAATCTTCCTTCTAGAAACTTGTAACAATTTTGTTACAATAAAGATTCCACCCAGACCTAAATAATCAGTTTAGTGTTAAAATCCCCTCATAGATTGCCACCTAGTGGCCAATCTGAATTGTACTTTTAAAACAAAGTTTATAATAGGCTAATGTAGCTTTCTCAAAAACAAAACAAACACACACACAAACCACAGAATTGTTCCATGTATTAAAGGAAATGGTCTCCAGATTGCAGAGCTCTGCATCTCTCTTCCAATAAATATGAATCCTAAATTCTAACTACAGACTTGGGAAATGCAGTAATAAGAAATTGCTTTTCGGTGTTGTCCTGCACCTCTCAATTCATGTCAGCCAGCAGGTGGAGGACTTACCATGGAATGAAAGCTGAAATTATGTTTGTGTTTGATTCTCGGATATTTTTCTGTGAAATAAGACTGCAGAAGGGTCCCAAGCTTAAGTCTTTAAAGCCTGTCACAAATCAAAACAAGCTAATTTGCAAATTACAGGGAGTGGGAAAAGCTCTGCCTGTGTAGTAAAGACTTTCTCTTTCCTAATGACAGGGTATCTGTGATGTTGTTCTCTGCCTTGTACAGTGTAATATATAGGTTTGCAGCTGAAAACAGTGCTGTAGGGAAGCCACAGCTTACAGAGTCAAAGTGCAGAGTCTTTTTGCATAGGAGAGGTGATATATCCGTCACTCACCCCATTTCCCTGTCCTCTCATCACCAAAGCTAGTAAAAGGCGAAACATTTTCTCAGCAACAATATTCAGCTGTGAGCAATCCATATTGTATTGCATAGTATTGGGGAAGAGGCTTCATTTTTTACTGTATGTAGACTATTGCTCATGCACTGCATCAAATATTTTTTAAAAAATTAAAAGCTTTTCTTTGCCTTCTCTTAAAGGGCTGATCGAGAAACTGCAAGCAGCCAAGCCATCACTACGGAAAGGGCTGCTGTAATTTGAATTGGTTCCACTGTGATCACATGCGATGGAATCAATCCAAACCAGAGCCATCCTACCCATACCAGAAAAGTAGAAATCTCTTGTTAGGCCAGAAAGCTGCACATAGGAACACTCTGGGGTGCATTCTAGCAAAGACATTGTCTGATTGCCATTTTTAAAAGTCCCTGCAATGCTCCAAACAGCAGATTAAACAGCCATTGTAATCAGTCTCTATTACTCATTAGTTAGGTTTATAAACCTGCTCCTGATAGAGAGGAAAGCTGCAAGAACTGGATTACTTAAGCAGATCAACACAGCTGTGTTCGTTTTTAGACTCTCCTTTGGGACACGGCTACAGCAGAGACTGTCATTACGTGTCCCTGTCTGTCAAGGTTTAACACTATTCTACGGGTTGAGTACAGTATATGTCCAAAGGCTACTTTTTTGCCAATGACTGTAACACAATGGAAAGCCACAATGCTGAAGGAAGAGTGGGAAACAATAGACCAGACTTTCTATGTATTCCAGTATGGGCAAGCAGAAGCCTTAATGTTGCTCTTTCCACTTCCTTGGGAAAAAATGATTCTTTGTCTCAAAAGACTTACACAACTTCTACATAATTGCCGCAAGAAGAAAATAAATATGGTCAAAGATGTTTTTGTAATGAACACAAAAATATTTCCTACTGCCAACTCCCAAATCCAGGTAGGGGTATGACCATAAAACACATCTTGTGTAGGCGGGAGTGACATTTCTATTGACTTTGGAGACAAACAGACTTTGTTATGTGGAATTTTGGGAACTTACTCTGACTAAATGACCTTTCTGTACATTGGCTAATCCTTTGTTGTTTAGTCGTTTAGTCGTGTCCGACTCTTCGTGACCCCATGGACCAGAGCATGCCAGGCCCTCCTGTCTTCCACTGCCTCCCGGAGTTGGGACAAATTCATGTTGACAGCTTCGATGACACTGTCCAACCATCTCGTCCTCTGTCGTCCCCTTCTCCTCTTGCCTTCACACTTTCCTAACATCAAGGTCTTTTCCAGGGAGTCTTCTCTTCTCATGAGACGGCCAAAGTATTGGAGCCTCATCTTCAGGATCTGTCCTTCCAGTGAGCACTCAGGGTCGATTTCCTGCAAAATGGATAGATTAATCCTTAACAGCTCATTAATGGCCATGATAATACAATCCCCCCCCCCATAGTTTCACATCTCTTGCCAGTTTATTTGTTGTACTGCCTGGAGGGCAATCAATCTATGCTGAATAAGATGATGTTCCCACTTAGTTCACTGTCTTTGTCCCCCATAAATGCCTTGCAGCAAGGCAAACCCTTCCATTAGGGATGGAAGTGGCTGCCTCAGATAGTAGATGCTGGGAGGTAATGGCAGGATGTTAGGTGAATAACCTATCTGTCACACAGACTATAAAGAGCCTCTTAAACTAGCTCCTTGCCTTCAGGAGTGTGGAAGACTTTGTCCAACCACTAATGTTCAACATAGGTTGCTTGGCCAGTTCAGAGAGTTTCGGTACAAGGAAAGGAAGGGTTGTTATCTTTTTTCTTTGCCTCAGGCAGCAAAGAGTCTGGAGTAGATTCTAGATTGTAGCCCAGTAGGCATGTTTAGAAAGTTTACATTTCTTACCTTGTGTTTTGTTACCTAAGCAGGGAATGGGAGGGAAATTGCATAAAATCTCTTCCCCCACCCCCATTTCAACTGGCTCCCTGTTGCATGTGTGTTCTCACACCAATTGTAAAATCAGTACACAACTACAGTGGAACCTCTACTTAAGAACTTAATCCGTTTTGGAATGGTGTTCTTAAGTTGAAATGTTCTTAAGTTGAAGCAAAATTTCCCATAGGAATGGACTGAAAACCAATTAATCCGTTCTGGCTGTTTTTTTGTTATGTAGAGGTGCGTTCGTACATTGAAGCATTAGTTCCCATAGGAACTAATGCAAAGCTGGTTAATACGTACTCTACCACTAGGGGGAGAACTTTTTTTTTAACCTAAGATGACCTAAGGTTAAAAAAAGAGCAGGAAAGGGTTTTTTTTCCTGTTCTTATCTTGGATTTCTGTTCTCAAGTAGAAGCAAAATTTAGCAAATGGAGCTGTTCTTAAGTTGGATTGTTCTTAAGTAGGGACGTTCTTAAGTAGAGACCCCACTGTAGTCACACTTTGGAGAGCCTGCTTCTGCATGTTCCCTTTTGCTCCATATTATACAATTTTCCTTCTATTTCTGCTATTAAAAAAAAAAACAATTTTATGGACATGTTAATAAAAATTGATGAATTGTAATCCTAAACAAATTTACTATGGAATAGGTTACATTGAATGCAGTGGGGCTTCTGAATCAACCTATGTAGGATTCTGCTGTTCTGTTAATATCTTCATACATAGTTTATTGGGTGCAGGGCACATTGAAGTATTAGAATCATAGAAAAGTGAAGTTGGAAAGGGCCTGCAAGACCATCAAGTTCAACCACCTGCTCAATGCAGGAATACAATCAAAGCATATCTGCCAGGTTATAATCTAAGTTTTACTTGAATGCCTGCAGTGTTGGAAATTATACTTCAATTAATGCAGTCTAAAATAGTATTAGCCTTTTTTTTTGCAGCCACATCACACTGTTGGCTTCAGCAAAGCTTTTGACAAAGTGCCCCATGGTATCCTGATTAGCAAGCTAACACCCAACTCTATTTCTCTTTTTCATCCAAACCCAAGCATCATGTTTACTTTCTAAACCAGGGTTTGATGTCATTACTGTATTGGAAGAGGGCAAACAAAATAAAGCTTAATCCAGACAAATCAAGTCAAGATGAATACTACAGAAAAGCAGCCATGTTATTTTGATGCATGAGGCATAAAATCTCTCAAGCCATGGGTAAACATCACTCTGGCCTCTGCCTCTTATATTGGTAGGCCCTGGTAGGCTTACCTGGCAGTAATGTTGGGCAACAGCAACCCTGAGTGAATGACTGCCACCATTTTAATTTCTCGCAAGCCTCATCATCATTGGGAGCACCAGGGGACACTAAAATGGTGGCTATTAATTATTGCTGCTCCAAGTACCACCGTCTTGCCAGTCATAAAGGGAGCCCAGGGAGGCATTACCAGTAGGGCCTATGAGAGGGCTAAGGCCTGGGCAATTGCCTCAGGATGCCAGGTGATAATGCCAGCCCTGTCTGAATAATGGACTGTTCTGACATGGCCACAGAATCCTCTGCCATATTTGAAGGAGCAGACTAATTTTAAGGGAGGCAGGACGGGCACTTGAAGAGCATTGGAGGACATCAGTAGAAGAGTGCTACTACTCTCTTGTCATTCTTCTGAAGGAATCTGTCTGGCTACACAGCAAGCAGGATACTAGACTGGATGGATCTTTCATTTGGCCTAGTGAGGCTTGTTCTTCTAGTGTTCTTATTTTCCTAATAATAAATACATTTGCAAAAAATTTTATGAATATTTTTAAATTGTCAGTTTTGCCAGGTGATTTTTATATTAGCCCAGTCATATGTTCGGCTTTCAATGTCTCTGCCATCCAGCTTGTACATTGTTTAAAAATAATTGACAGATGATGTTCTGTGGTTCTTGGACTCACAGACCAACATTTCTCATCGGTGCAGGATTCAAATGAAGAAAGAAAAAGGAGGAGAAGGAAGTAACCTTAAAACCTAAACACGAACAAGGGCAGACTGGCACATTGCTAACTTCCCTCAGGAAACAGGGTGCTGTTGTGCCACAGTCTTTCTCTCCCCCCCACCCCGGCCTGGGATTGTCTGGAAAATTACTGCCTACATAGAGATGCCAAGCCTGTAAGGCACTGAGCCAGTGTTTCCAATGAAAATCATCCCCAAAAGGCCTTAGCCAACTATTCAACATGTGACTTGAGGGAACCATGTATATTATGCTGAGAATTCCCTCCCCCTCCTCCCTCAGAGGCACACCATGCTAATTTTTCCTGACAAACCACAGGTCATTCTACAGAGTAGTTATGTTTGTCTGTGGTTGCAAGGTGACAATAAGTGGCATGCCACGTGAAATTGATTTATTTTGGTGTGAGCTTTCATGGGTGTGTAGACAACTATCTGAAGATACTAGTACTACTTGTCTATGAAGAAAAGGGACTGTGTATCCACAGAAAAACAAGCCTACACTATTCTAATTATATTAGTCTCAAAGATGCCACATGACCCCTTTGTGCAAAGTAAGACTTTTCTTAATGTTGATTCATTCATTTTTGCCATCTTTCAATTTCCTTCTCCTTCCAGTGCCCTGTTGCCAGACCCTTCATTACACTCCAGCAAGATATGGACTGAGCAGCAATGACGCTTTTTCCTCAGTTCTAATCGTTACATGATTTCTACTTCACCTTCTTGGATTTACTAGAGTAAATAGTTCTTAGTATTCTCTCTCATAATCTATTTCTTGTGGGGGGGAGGGGATGTCCTCAACTCAAGAGTAAGAAAACTGTGACCTTCAACTCTGTTGAGTCTAGGGGTGCATATTCTGCTTCCAGAAACTTCTGGGGGCTGCACAGAACTCAGAAAATTGAAGTGTCTGTAAGCCCACTTTCAATTTTTTTAAAATGGGTGATCTTACTTGTTAAGGGCACCTGTAACCCTAAATTGCCACTCTTGAGAGCTTCCAAGAGCTGAAATTCACCTTTTAAGTAGAAAAGGGAGCCAGAGCATACCAGGTGGCCACAAAACCAGCCTTGGAGTCCTATTTGGCCCTAGGACTCAGTTTGCCATCCCTGAATTAAACTATAATTCCCAGTATCCAAGACAAATGGCAATGCTGGTTGGGGCTAGTGGAGACTGGACTGAAAGCACATTTAGAAGGCTGCCCACTCTCCACTCCTGCCTTACACCTGATGCATAGGAAAGCCATGCACTGTTAATTCTTTCTTTGGCTAGGTAGGTGGCGTATAGTGACTCTGCTGTACTTGCAGGCTTGAATAAAACAATAAAAGCAGAAGAGAATAGCCATGTACAGCCAAAATCAACAAACACTATAGAGCCAAAACATCAACCTGGCAAGCCAGCCTGCCCACATGGTAAGGCATGCATGTGTGCTGTTTGTTCTGCAGATGCCAGAACATTTTCCTGTCTCAGGAAGCTAGCATGTCTAGAGATGAAATTTGGAAGATTGTTTTTGAAAGCAGCTGCAGAATTATGGGTTATAGCTGATGCCTCGTAAGCAGTGCAGAGCCAAAATTATCTTTGGTGTTGATTCTTGCTACATAGACGATGGAAAACATTTGTTCTCTGCTAGGTCTGCGTCTAATGGATTTAAGATATAGGAAAGTTGACTCCCAATGGACATACACAGTCTGAGGATATGTTTGGCAATCAGAGGGATAAAATTTTATTTTAATTTATTTAACATACAATGGCAAGCCCAGGTCTATACTGCCTAGGGGGCTTGGGAAGGCGTCATTGATAAAGAAACTTTTAAGAAACTCTCTTGGCAAAGGAGCCAATTACCTAGAGAGGTGATGAGGTCTATCTCAGTGCACAGCTTCAGGCTTAGGAAGACAGGGATGTAAGAATACTGGAACATAGGAAGCTGCCTTATACTGAGTGAAACTGTTGGTTCCTCTAAGCCAGTATTGCCAACTCTGACTGGAAACAACTCTTCAGGGTTTCAAGGAGGATTATTTCTTAGCCAGGGCCTGAACTGGGACGTTTTGCAGGCCATATATGTGGTCTACCACTGAGTTATTATCCTTCACTTGAACACTAGGGACCTTGTAGCTGAAGATCACCTGCCTTAGGCTGCCTTCCTTCAATGAACTTGAGGCTCTCCTCCTCCTCTCAACAACCATGTGAGATTGGTCAGTCTGGGAAAGAACAATTGACCCAGATTTTGTCTGAGTGAGGATGTTGGCCTAGATCTCCCAATTACTAAACCACACTGCCCCTGCAGGTACTGCTTAGATTGCACCTAGGATGTGTGTGCATGAACCATCTAATCCATTACATGTAGAACATTCCTGATCCAGTGAGTGTTTTTACATCCCTGTCTTCCTGTACCCAAAACTGAAGTACATCCGACCACCTCCCTAGGTAATTGGTCATTAAAAAAGGTAAGGTGTATGCACTGCAAATTGGGTTGGACTTTCAATTGTGATAGAGCAGACCTTGGAAGTAAATATTTACAAGTAACATAGTTTATTATGACTAGTTATCTTTTATGTAGCAGGCAATTTAAATAGTAGTTGTAAGATTACATTTTTGATGCAATGACTGATGAATAACTATCTTGGTTGTCACAAGTTAACATCTAGTTGCCTTCAGAAGTTACTTTTTAATGACAACACATGCATTTTGACAGAAATTTCTTTTTAGGTTTTATGCCATTATCTTATCAATCCTGTGTGGCAAGGGAAGTATTCTTTAGTTTTTTTCTTTTTTATTATTAATATTTTATTAATGTTTTTATATTTTATTAATATTTTAAGGTGCTGTTGTCACATGCCATCACAGCATTTTTAGCCTATGGAAACCATATGAATTAATTGCCTCCCAAAATACTGTTATTAACAGTCCTACCCTAGACCATAGCTTCCTTTATTGACTTTCAAAATGCAGTATCAAAAGTAGCCACTAGAGGGAGCCAGTAGCATTCCCTACACTTGAATTTGACCAAACTCCAGGAGGCAGTGAAAGACAAGATGGCCAGGAGTGCTCTGGTCTATGGGGGTCACAAAGAATCGGACAAGACTTAACGACTCGTAAACAACAGACTTTTCTAACCCATTGAGAATGACAATGCCAAGTCCTAATAACATGCAGACTAAATATGAAGACCAGCCATGAGATGGACTGATTCCATAAAGGAGGCCACAGCCTTGAGTTTACAAGAGAGTAGCAGGGTTGTTAACAGGGACGTGGTGGTGCTGTGGGTTAAACCACAGAAGCCTCTGTGCTGCAAGGTCAGAAGACCTGCAGTCGTAAGATCGAATCCACGCGACGGAGTGAACCCCTGTTGCTTGTCCCAGCTCCCGCCAACCAGTTTGAAAGCATGTCAGTTCGAAAGCTGTTCGAAAGCATGCAAAATGCAAAATGCGAGTACATAAATAGGTACCACCATGGTGGGTAGGTAACAGTGTTCCATGTCTAGTCACACTGACCACGTGACCACGGAAACTGTCTACAGACAAATGCTAGCTCTATGGGTTGGAAATGGAGATGAGCACTGCCCCCTAGAGTCGGACATGACTGGACAAATTGTCCAGGGTTGTTGAGGACAGGACATTCTGGAGGTTACTCATTCACATGTTTGCCATAAGTCAGATGTGATTTGCTGGCACATAACAATGGAAACAGCAATGCCAACCGATTTATATGGCAAATTATATGACAATAAGTGGTAACAGCAGCCTGCCTGTTGATCTGTAACATGTAGCACATAGAGTTCCTTTTAAAATGCAATCAAGTTCTGCTGGACAGATTTGTACTGAAATCTCAGCTTGGCATATTAAGGTGGTCTTAGGTGAACAGCGTGCATTGCAGTAACACATACTCTAATTAAAAGGAGAAAACATTCCTTACCCTTACCGCTTCTTGGACAGCTACTGAGTCCCACTGCATATTCCTCTATTCCTGTGACCATGTGCTACCAACAGGTGGCAGGCTTTGACAGAGAAGTGTTCTGTCCTTAAGCGTCCTCACCAAATCTCTTCTCTCATTTACTTTCATGATAAAGCCTTGAAACAATGCCTGGGCTTTGTCCTCTACTTGTTTACATTTAGTTCAAAAAACCAGGGTTTGTAACAAGGTCACCACTGAGCATGTGGGCCCAGAGTTTACATCTTTCACATCATAATGTTGTCCTAGTGCTCATCTCCTGAAGGTTATGGAATGGGGGCAACCCAGAAAATTACAAGCAATGAAAAGAAGCCTTAGAGAAGTTAATTTTGCTTTTCCCACTTCACTCCAGCGTGATGAAGAGTAAAGCTTATTTGGGTTGAATCGTTTTTATTCCCTACCACATTTGTATTTGGCTGACTAATAATGAGGCATGGGGTGTTGGGCCGTCTCCTAGCCCCACTTTGTTTCATTCTTTGAAGCATTTATCCTCTGCCTTTCCTCTGTAAATGCTTATGAAGTTGCTTGCATAAATATAAAATTAAAAGAGTCTCTGTCCTCAGGCTTACAGTAAAAGACAACAATGTGACACACAAGGAAAATGTGACAGGGAGGGAAAAGAAAAATAACAACAATTCTACTACTTTTTTCATGTCCCCTTTGTCATCTGTGTCATCTGTATGTATGTGCTATATTGACTAGTAATAGTTATGCATTAGACCAAGCGGGCTAAAGCTTAGGATCTGCCCAGGGCCACCTTAACCCTGGAAGGCAGCCAGACTGCAGACAATGAGGCCACGGACCCCACCAGGGTCGCCTATGGAGGTGGGGGACAAGAAGTTGATGGGAGGGGCTTGCCTTGACTGTCCAAAGGGCAGAGAACCTTCTAGAAGAAGCAAGGCTCAAGGTGAGAGGCATAGGTTAGAAGGATCTAAAGGGGAGAGAGAGAGAGACCCTGAGGGTATAAAATAAGAGGGAGAAAGCAGAATGAGGGAAGACTGGTTACAACAGGCAGCTGCAAAAGATGAGCAGGAGGAAGGAGAGGATGATGACAGGGAGACCTGGGATGGAAGCACTGGAGTGGCACCAGCTTGAACTGTCTAAAATAGTTCTGCAACCTTAGTGTTTCAGCTAGCTGAGGGAAGCCATACCTAAAAGATGTCACCAGCAACCTCAGACTGATCCCACCGCAATGAGTCCTACTCTGACACATCTATGATGGTGGAGGAAGCAGAGACAGCTTAATTGCCTCTGACAACTGGACGCTCATCCATCTTCCTCTTCTAGCAAAGGGCGGTAGTGGGAACTGTTTTTCTAAACACTTAGCTGAAACACTAAGGTTGCAGAACTATTTTAGACAGCCATAAACAAGGATGAAATAACTGTTTTCCATCTTTGGATATAAAATCTGTGCAGATTGAGGCTGACTCAAGTGTACTCTGTGAAGATTTAAGAGATTAGAATAGTGTCTAATGACTTCAGGGGTTTGTCTAATAAAGTTGGTTTAAAAAGAAGTATCAACCCCAACCCTTATGTCTGGCCCTGTGGATCCCTTTGACACTCCCTCCCTTTGGCAGACTTGGGGGCATGCCCAGGAACAGTGAATTGCTGTACCACACTAAAATGGCCGCTTCTCTGGAACTGATTGTGTGAGCTTATGTGTGCTAAATTATATGTGGGAGTGTGGACAAATATGAGATTACCACTCAGATTAGCACTTCACTTGAACAGGCCCATCCGTCTACATGCCAACCTTTGATCACATGAATACTCTTAATCCAGTCAGACTCAGCTGCTTTAGTTTTCTGAGGTGTATTTTGAAGGGCTCCCCCCCCCCCTTTTCTGTTTCTGAACCAGCCACATGAGGCAGAACTGGTTGGCACCTCAGTGTTGAAGATTCATGTCAGGTTATTGACCAACACTGCTGTAAGCATCCGGGTAACAGTAATTTTCATCAAGGTTGCTGGGCTGGGAGAGGCTTTAATCTCGCCCTATCCCAGTGATCCTATGGTGCCACCTCCCCTTCAGAGCTTCTTTCAACCTGTCATGCTGAGGGTTGACCTTCAGTGTTTTGCAAACAAAAGTGAGAAACTGACAGTGATTTCTCTTATATTTGATAAGAGAATCAATAGAGGTGGGTGGGGCTGATCCTTTGACTGAAGAGCACTGGGAACCCCATGTCATTATATGATATAAGTGTCATAAGTCATTTATTTACTGAGCCCTGTACTGCAGTGGCTAAATTGCAATACTGCAATCCAGCCTCTGTTCATGACATGAGTTCGATCTTGAGGTATTCATGTAGCCAGATCAAGGTTGACTCAGCTTTCTATCCTTCTGAGGCTGTAAAATGAGTAGTCAGCTCACTGGGGTGAGGTGGGCGTAAGTTGTTTGCATAAATCTGTTGTAAACTGTCCAGAGAGTCCTCTAGTGTGGAGAGGAATATAAGTTCAACACATTTTTAACAAGTGCCACTGATGTTACAGCATTAAGAGTAAACATCTTTTTACACTTATTTTATTTATTTATTTATTTATTGTATTTATACCCCGCCTATCTAGTCATTTCGACCACTTAAGCTTAGTCAAAACCAAGTTCTGGTTTTTATTCAGATTTCATAACTCTTTCACCTTCTAATATTAAATATATTTTTTAAGAATAAGGTTTTGCTTTACTTCTGTTGTCTGAAAACAGTGGTGACTAATATTCTTGTTATGCTAACCACATAAGAGAAGAAGAGGAAGGTAGGAAGAGAAAATGTACTTTCGAGTTCTTCAGAAGTCTTCATTCTGTTGTGCCTTGTGAAATTTGGGTGGGGCTGGGGATGGAAAAGTTCAAAATTCATCCTGGCCAGATGGAGTAACTACGAGAGCTGTTAAAATACTGTACATGCATTCTGAAATGGAGTGCATGTTCTGAGAGCCAGCTTCAGCTGTGGTTTTATTAATCTGTACCTCGAAACACACACACACACACACACAGACACACACACACACACACACACACACACACACAAACCACCACCAACAACAACAAATACAGAATAAATGTCAATCCAAACACACAGCCTTGTATCAGTATGTAATAGAAATACAAAGGAATGAAACAATCAATCTCATCTCAATAAAGCTAGAGATTAAATTTATGTGATGCTCTAGGCAAAGCTCATTAGTGGCCTTTTAAATTATTAATTAGAAACTAAACAGCACTTAGGACCATTTCTGGAGTGCCACTGTGGTGTAATGGATATGGTGTCAGAGTAAGACTCAGGAGACTTGGGTTCAAAATCCTGTCTGCCATGACAACTCACATCGGTAAAATTGTAAATATCGGCCATACCTTGAAACTCCTACTAGTGTCACCAAAAGTCAGATGTGACTCGATGGTTTATGTCAACAGGATCATTTCTAATTCTTTATTCATGTCTCTCCCCCACCCCAGCTCCAGTTAACAAACATTATGCATAGGATGTATTGGTTTGTTCAGCTTTGTAGAAGTGGAAAGCAGCTGTTGTAACTGGCAATGAGAAGAGTCGATGTATGAGGCTCTTACGTTTTAGGATGGGGCAATGCCTCTTTGCATACGCAGCACCTGCCAGACTTCTTTACCTAAAATAAACATCAAGGCAATTCTGGTCTTCTTCCCATCTGATCACAGTGTACCTATGGATGGTTTCTAGGGTTACCTAGAGTTACCTTCCCTGCCATACCAAAGTTATTGCCCTTGGCTCTAATTGGTAGATCCTGGAATTTTATAGGGGGAAAGAAACCCAGCCCCAACTAGCCTGCCATCTGCCTGACATGCCTCGTAGACAAAAACAGGATTCAATTTGATCTTGAAAGGATGGAGAAGGAAGCCAAAACTGGCAAAATGGATTTCAACAACAATTGCAATGTTCTCCATTTAGGTAAAAAAATCAGCTGGACAAGTGCAGAATGGATGACATCTGACTTGACAGTAGTACATGCAAAACGGCTGCATGAGTATTGTCAGATCAAAAGGCTTGGGTGCAAGGCAATGGCCAAAATGGCTAATTTGGCCCCAACTGCAAGAAGGGATGGCACAGCTGTAACTACTAGTTTTGAAACCCATCATACACTACACTATTAGTTAAGCTTTGACTGCATACATGAGATTCACATATGTGAAGAGAGGAAGGAGCAGAAAGGAGTGGAAAACTGGGTCTGAGTCTGTGATAGGCATATTGGTTATGTGATGAGCCCACCTGTTTTGCAAAAATTAAGAAAGGGTCTTGCACAAATGCAAGAGTAGGTGATACCTTTACTAGACTACTAAAAACTGAACAAACAGTGAGCTTTCATGGATCAAGGGCACTTCTTCAGGCCATGTATGGTATTTCAGAAAAAAACATGGATGTGAGTTCCAAAAACATATGGCAGGTGACTATGCCAGGTCTGTTTCTTAGAGATGAGTGGAAAAGCTGAGCTGAATTGGTGATTCCACTTTATTCTGCTTTGCTGATGGCACCTTGAATTCTGCCCAGTGTTAAACAGTACAGTATACCTTAAGGAGGACACTGAAAAACTGGAATTTCTCTATAGCAGGATGATCAGGACAGCGAGAAGCCTAGATGTAGCTTTAGGAGGAAAGGTGGGAGGTGGATATGTGAAGTCTGGAGAAGTGATGATCAACTCTTTGAAAAGCTGTCATGTAGATAATGTGCTGGACTCATCAGAAAAGGGTTCAGACTGAGTATCAGGAAGGATATTACTATAGTACAAGCTGGCCAAAAGGGGAACAGATGGCCTCAGATGTTGGTGGTCTCTCTATTAGAAGTTTGTAAACACAAACTGTGCAGGATAATCCAGGAGATCTGAATTATGGCTTTCCTGCATTGGCAAGGGGTTGGATTAGATGCTGTCTGAGGTTCATCTCCAACTCTATGATTCCATTATTAACGTAATCTTATGGAAAAGTAGACATGTCCTACCAATATACAGGTGTGGATAAGTACCAGATCCAGACAAGAACAGAAAAAATCATATCAAAGGGATTGTAATCCACTGCCACCTAGTGAGAGATCATTATTTCTTGCAGTAACATTTTGCCACTCCTGGAGTCTTCGGAGCCCAAGTCCTATGCTGTTGAAACGTTACTGTTGTTGCTCTTGTTATTTAGTATAACAGTTTTCGGATCTGGCAACACCATAAAGGCTAAGACATTTACGCTACATTTGGTGCTGGTGGTCGTTTTCTGTCATTACAACCAGCTGATCTAACTGACCCAACCGGCTACCTCCCTTGAACTCTCAGCTTTGTTACAGAGTGTTGTTGTAGGGCATGCTGTGGGAAATAATTATAGTGTGAAACTAAACAAAAAGAAACATGTTCCGTGGAAGCTTTCGCGGACATGGTGAGGTGGGTTGGGCTGGCAAGCCACTTCCTTAGAATTCATTGCATAGAGCAATCCGGTTGCAGATTTGTTTACATCACTGGTTCTGAGTTACTCAGGAGTTTTGGACTGCAACTCCCAGAAGCCTTCACCATCAGCTCTGCTGGCTGGGGTTTCTGGGAGTTGCAGTTCAAATGCATCCGAGTAACAAAGGTTAAGAACCACTAGTTTACATGGACGGGAAACTGTGGACTGGGATTAAGCAGAATACAGAGAGGATAATCCTATCATCGTTGCCATCATCATTGGCGGTGGTGAACACGAATAACACTGGGAATGAGCATTCCTGAAACACCTGCAGTCTTAGAGGGAAGGGAGACCTGAACCTGCCCCAGAGGCCCCCTCCGGAGGGTGTCCGCCGCTCCCTAGCTCGGAGTGAGATGGGGAAGAAGGCAGGACGGCTCAGATCCAGACTGGGAGGGTTGCTGAGGACTGGAGAAGAGGCGGAGGCGGCGGAGGAGGTGGGGCTTGGCTCTCGCAGGGACCGTAATAAAAGCAAGATGGGTCCCGGCAGATCGAGATCCAAGTCTCTCCCGGCAGTCAGAAGAAGCGCCCAAGAGCCCGCAGGATGGAGATGTACACCAAGGCAGAGACTCTGGAGCTGCGGAGGAAGCACATCGGGTGAGCCGCCGGGGCGCCAAAGGGAAAGCCAGGGATCTGGGGAAGGGGCGAGGAGGGTCGCCTGAAGTCGGGAGCCCCGCTTGCGTCCCGGCTGCGCGGCCGCTCCTCTTGCTCACTTCCATCCTCTGCGCAGCGCAACGCGAGCGAGCGCTTCCAGAGAGGCTGAGGCTGCGCTCGCTCGCTCGCTGGCTGGCTGGCTGGTGGGATTACTGGGTTGCAGGCGGCAGCTGGGGCGGGCGCGTTGATGATGGGAACCGGATCCATCCTTGGCAGGCTAAGCTGAGAGCTGAACGGGGAGCCAGCCCACCCTCTCGCCTGCTTTGAATTACTGTACAACGATCTTGTGAGGGCTTCTTGGAGGTGTCAATTTTCTGAAATAAAAGATGGATGGCGTGTGGTTATGGTCGGGCTCAAGGACGCCGGCCCCTGCATCTTTCCTACACTTCTAGGTCCCATCTTTCAAAGATATATGTTCAAATCTCGCTCTCTTTCTCTCTGTGCTAGTACCAAAATATCATATTTTCCTCAAAAGCTCCACATTTGATCCTTTAAACCATCATATAGGTATACTAACTTTTTAACCATAAAAAAGGGGTTGTTTTTATTCTTATTTAATAGGGCATGATCTAAAATTTCTTGAATTTATTTGTTAAGCATTTGCTTGTGCTTCTCGTACTGAAATCCACAGGATATGCAACATGTTTATTTGGCGGTTCTTCTAAATTCAGTAGGACAGACTATCCTGTTCTGTTTGTTTTATTTCCAAAGTAAGCAGTGAGGAATGTTTAGTCCCACTTCAGTTTGCATAAATTTTGCACCTTCAGAAGTCTTTGAGCTTGGGTAGACCGTGCCCTTATTTTTGTTTTGTTTAAGAATGCCAATAGTTGTAACCTTGTTAATCACTACTTTATAAAGGGCTTTTTAAAATATTAAATAACAAGAAAACTTTTCAAGTAAAGCTTTCCTAGAAATGACCGGAAGCCCCTCATGCCTTCAATGGTACTTGCCGACTCCTCTTGGCTTCAATTGATCTATTGAAGTCTTCTCAGTAAAGATAATTATTCATTTCTCTGAAGGTTTTCCTCTAGAGATAGGGCACACGCTTGAATAATACAGGCTCATCTGGCAGCCTTCCTATCCTCCCTGGTTGTGCATAGGACATCCATGCCCTTACCTAACCCTGGCAGAAATAGTCTGATTAACAGCAAGTGGGTGGCTCAAGGTTTGACCTTCCAGAGGGAATTTCAGCAAGCGGAGTCAATATGAGCAGAGCAGACTGTCTTGTGAGTAGCATTAGGTGAGCTAATGTTAGAGGCTAGCATCTGCATGTCAGCATGTAAGATTGTATAACAACCCACCGATGACTCTACTCCAAGTCCTTGCATAACCAGCAACTGTTGAGTGTTATGTAAAAGTGGGCCTCTGTTACCGCCCTCCACAGAGAAGAAAAGTTCTGCACAAGCTCTGAGAATGACTGTTACTGCAGTTTTCAATACAATAAGTTAGCCTGGCTCTGCTTTGTTTCAAAGGAGACCTAACTGGCTGAAAACACAAGAGGCTAGAGCTTAGAGTCTTTTGGGATGGGGTGTTTTTTTTAAATGTTCAGGAGCAAAGTTTACAGTATGTTGCATTCTGCTTTTCTCCCTTCCATGCATATGGCTTGATGGAAAAGAGCACCCTCCACCATTAACACCTGTCACGGGGAGAGAGCTCTCTTATTAAAGCGAAAATTGCAAATGGGGTTGCAATATAGTATTACTATATGATAACTTCTTGATTAATATTTCCCAACCTTTGCTGACTGGATTGTTTATAGGAAAGGAATGTCCTCAGACTATTTCCCACAGAATTTTGGTCTTCCTTCATATGTTATCAACCCCTTTGTATTGGGCAGGGGGGGATGTCCAAGGATTGGCCAATATGTTAGATGAAAATCTTGTCCTGAGTAGAGGGTGAAGGATAGTTCCTGCATTTCAGATCAAGAGTGCCAAGATCTAGGCTGGACTGATTTGTGCATAAACTGTATTGCACTCTGCCTTTTCATGTGATGACTTATCACTCGGGGCCTTGCAGCTGAACTTACAAGCTGCTTCAGCAGAATCGTTTGGGTTGAAGTGATATCAGATGATCTAGAACAGCTCTTTCAGAAATCATTTCCCCCAGATATCTTACACTACAATCCCCATCATCCACAGATGGCTGGGCATGGTGGAAATTGGCATCCAACACCAGAGAAAGAGGGACCAATCTGAGAAAGGCTGATCCAGAAACTCAGAATGTTTTGGCCTGTGGCATCTGTCCCACACAGGGTCGTTCTCTGCTGATGCTGCAGCCCTTGAGGGACAGATGTGCCTCACCAACGTTTAGCCTTATTTACTTTGGGGGGAGCATGAAATTTCTGGATCTATTGCTAATGAAATCTTGCTGCAACAATACTTGAGGACCTCTGCTAGACAGGAATGGGTGCACAGCATGTCATTGTACCTAAGTACAATGTCTGAGAACTATTGTTGTAATAGTCTGAGAACTATTGTTGAATAACCCTGAACTAAAACAATATGGTTTCCATCTTTTTCAGACCTTCATGCAAGGTGTTCTTTCCAAAGGACCCCATTAAGATTGTGAGAGCTCAGGGGCAGTATATGTTTGACGAGAATGGAGAAAAATACTTGGACTGCGTTAACAATGTAGCACATGGTAAAAACCATAGTTTAATGTGTGAGATGGTGATGTCTGGATAGCTCCCATTTATTTTGGGTGTTTAAGTGGGGATGTATTTTCAGATTCTCTTCGCAGGATTCATTGCCTAATACTGTTCCTTTCCTTATGTGGCCCTGTACAGTTGGACACTGCCATCCAGACGTGATCAAGGCTGCAGTGAAACAAATGGAGCTCCTCAACACCAATTCTCGATTTCTGCATGACAGCCTAGTCCAGTATGCCAAACGCCTCACTGCTACCCTTCCAGAGCAGCTCTCCGTTTGCTATTTTGTGAATTCTGGGTATGTCTGAAGGACTTTTCATTAAAATGCTCTTTCGGAATCTTCTATGAATTCATTTCATCTTCCAACTAGTGATGGGCACAAACCACCGGATCAGCAGTTTGTGCTGGTTCATTTACTAACCAGCAACAGGTGTTCTGGTGGTTCAGCGCCCTGCCCCCTCTAGCAGGTGCCCACTCAGAAGCAGCACCTGGAGGAGGTGGAGCAGGGAACCTGGGATTGCTGCCTCTGAGTGAGCACCCATCGAAAATGATGGGGTACTGAACTGCAGAATACCTGTGGGACAGGTTAGTCTGAGGGAAGGCATTTGATATACCGTATTTTTATGTGTATAAGATGCCCCCTGTATAATACGCTCCCCCATTTTTCTAACTCAAAAGTAAGAAATCTAAGTGGGACTTAGCATGTGTAGGGGGAAAGGGATTAAAGCAGTGCAGGATCACTTTGATCCCTGCTTTCCCTTCCACTTGTTTTTCTTCTCTCCTCAGCTTACTTCATGTATAAGACGACCCTCAATTTATATTCTAAAGATTTTATACAAAAGTATAGTCTTTTACACAGAAAAATATGGTACATTTAAACTTGAACATACAAATAGCCCAGTCTTAATTGAGTGCTATAACTGCTACGCTATAGTTCACATTCCTTAATTTGAAACTCTTTGCACTACAGTTATGCATTATTTTACTGGAGGAAACTGCCAGGTTTTGGATTTCTGTAGCTTTAGCAGATAATTGTCATCATCATGCAATTGAAATCTGTTCAGAAATGCTAATATCACAGCTGTCAGCCAGATTAGAACACGATTCAATCCCAAATGGAAACTTAGATGAGAGCAGGATTTTTGCTTGGTGTTGAAACCAGAGTTGCTTCAAATGTGTGGATGTCCATCCGTACACACATTGCTCACATGTAAAGAACTAGCCATTACAACTACATATATGCACATGCTGATTGTATGTCCATTACATTCCTAAACTGGGCAGAAAATAGAAACTGTCATTAGCCCAGACTTTGATATGTTTCCAGTCTTGCTGGCTGTCAAGGAAAATGTAGGGATACTCAGAGTTGTGGGTGTGACCCAGTGACCCCTGGATGAGGGAGTTTCCCATTTCATTTTTGAAGAGATAGCCTAATGAATTACAGGGAGGTTTCTCTGCTAATAGAAAGAAATGGAGGGCTCCCTGTGGGCAGAGAGCTCGCTAAATGCCTTGTAGCTGGTAGGCTGCATCCACTGAACAGATCCAGAGAAAATGGGAGAAGCAGAAGTCTGCATGTTGCCATAGATTACAATCTTTTGTAATTTGTAATTCCAAAGATAGATTGCTCTCCCTGATCATGCAACCTTGTTGCTACCATAATCAGGATGTGAATAGGATAACCAAGACTTTCCAAACCTACTGTCTGCTAATTGTGTTTGACTATAACTCCCATCATTTTCAGTCAGCTTCTCAGAGTGGCATGCTGCAGACATGTTGGACTACATCTTTCATTATCCTCAGCTAGTCTCTACAATCAGCATCTTTTGATGCTGGATTAAATCTCACCAGCCTAACCATAATAATATATTATTTCATTCCCTCTTTCTGTTTTCCTGCAGGTCTGAAGCAAATGATCTTGCTTTGCGCCTGGCTCGGCAGTACAGTGGCCACCAAGATGTGATTACCCTTGACCAGTAAGTAGATGTAGCTGTTTTGTCCTCATTGCTTTCACCACTGGGCAGGAATTTGTGAAAGAAGGGGCTGTGCCTGTCATGATATGGATTACAGCAGTGGTCCCCAACCTTGGGCCTCCAGATGTTCTTGGACTGCAACTCCCAGAAGCCTTCACCACCACCTCTGCTGGCCAGGATTTCTGGGAGTTGAAGTCTAAGAACATCTGGAGGCCCAAGATTGGGGACCACTGGATTAGAGAGTGCAGAAAAACAGTGGATTTCCCTTATTGCTGAGGGGAAATGAGTTTAAAAACTTCTCACCTTGCTTCTCCCTATTCAAACTGCTGGGTTCTTTACATTCCACTGTGTGAAGAAAGATTTTGACAGATAGGTTTGTTTTGAGAATAATCAATGGCGTAAAGAATGAGGAGTTAGCTGGACATTTCTTCAAGGGATGGCTGCTGTCTTTTTGCTAAGGCAGTGAACTCAAAGGACTAAATATATATAAAGTGGTGGCTCATAATCTGAGTGGATGGGACCACATCCTGTTGGTGGAGAAGATTCCTTCCTCAGTCCACAGGCTGTTCATGTGTTTGTATGTGTGTATATGTGTATATATGATCTCACTGTGGATTATATTTGCGGGCTTGTTTGACTTTTTGAAGTGTGTGTTTCAGCACGCATTTCCATATAAAGACTTATCTTTAGGGTTATGCTGGTGCTGCCATGCTCATACCACCTTCCCTTCTACCTACAATACTCAGAGGTTTCTGACAACTGGCTCTAGAGGATTTCCAGCCATCTGGAGCAGTTCTGGGAGATGTACAGGATGGCTACCGTCAAAAGGAGATTATCACTGCAGCTTGAGCGGGAGTCTACTGCTTTGCCAGTGGCAGTCCAGTACTAGATCTTGCCCATTGTTGTAATTATGTTTGCAATATTCATTTTAAAAAAATCTGTTGGTTCCATATACTTATTGCAGAACAGATGGATGAGAACAGTTTGTTTAGAACAGGATAGAGGGATAATATGCATCTGTTGGTATTGTTGTTACATACAATGAACCCTGTACATGGAAGTTCTGATATAGGCCGTTTATTTCTTATTTCAGTGCTTACCATGGCCATGTTACCTCCTTGATTGACATCAGTCCATATAAGTTTAATCAATTGGGAAAAGATAGCAAAAAAGAATTTGTCCATGTGGTGAGTATTATGCTAATTTTGTATTAATCATCCCACCCTGCCTCAGTAGATGTCCTTGAGTATATTTCTGTTACACAGATAAAATCAAGGTGAACCAAGATGAATCAAGTTCTAAAAGAAATGTAGAGATGATACTAGCAAATCATTTCTGAAACCAAAACTTGGAAAAGGAACTTTGTACACCATAGTTCCCAGAACCCATGTCATGCTGGTTGGAAGGTTCTGGAAACTATATTCCAGAAAAACATCTTTCCTAAGCATTAGTTTTAGAAATGGTTTCTCAGAGTCACTTTTGGACTACAGATCCCAGAATCCATGCCAAGGTGGTTGCTCCAGAGGAATACATTTCTCAAGCATGAACGCTGCTAGGGCATTGGTCTGCATGATAGCTGTTGGGTTGAATCTCTTCCAAATTGGCCTAAATGCATATTTGTCACTGTTTCCTGGCCAGCCTGGAGTCACTCCAGGGTTGCCATGGCTGTGGAAAACAATACTAACTTCCTATAGTAATTGTGAAAGATGTCTACTTCAAAACATTTTCGAGATGCCTGTTCTGCCCTCCTTCTCAAGAATAAAAATCTATGGGTAGGTGTATCCTCAAAAAGTTTTATGTCCTTTAAAAAGTGTTTAATAGAGGCTGGAGGATAAGGTTTTCAAGATGATTTGTACATGGATACAGATATTTTGGATTGAAATATATGCAATACCAGTAGATCAGTTATATAATGCATGGCTAGGATGTCTTTTAAAAAGGAAAAGTGCCGTTATTGCAAATATAGATTAGTAGTATTTTTTAAAAATACACATCTATACCTAATGATAAATAATCTCTTAAAACATGGTCCTTACTAAAAATAATTAAACATTATTGAGAGAGGAGCTATCGTATTTTTCCAAGAGCTGAACAGGTTTATTTATTTATTTATTTAATTTATATGCTGCCCACACTACCCAGAGATTGCTAAGAATAGGACGCTTTGGAGGTCATCATTCCATAAAGCTGCCATTATGTCAGATGCAATTTAATGGCACATAGCAATAACAACAGATCCAGCATAGAAAATTGGAACGTTCATATCAAATCAGTAGGTGGAATTTCCAGCTACTATGGAATATATACCAGAGTACAGTTTTGAATGCCATATACTGCTTGTGAGCCTTCCAAAGGAATTTAAGTATACATTGCTGAAGACAGATCTTAGACTAGATGGGATGGGGGTGTATGTCTTCTAGATTTTCTACACCACTTCCCTGAAAAACAGAAATGTTATTGCTTGCAGCCCTATTACCACACACTTTCTTGGATCCAGACTTATAGAATTCCTACCAAAATCGCTAAGAATTCAGACACAGATAACTTAAGTCTCATTAATATTAATTAATATTCATTCAGCATTTAAAAAAATCTGGATCCAGCTTGTTAAATCCTGGAAATATAAGATCTTTTGCTCCCTATGAATCCTGTTGCATAGTTATGCAAATAGCATAATTTTTAGTGATGAAGTGCTATAGGTTAACAAATCTCCATAGGCAGTATCTGTTGTATACAGAGTTGTGTGACTTGGATTGCAACAGGTAATGCCCATGGAGATTTCTTAAGTTATGGCAATCTGTTGCTAAAAGGTTAAGCCTTTTGCATAACTGTGCAACAGGATTTTGGCCATAGTTTATTATTATTAATTTGCTACAGGAAAATGTCAAGAGAGATTCAGTCCATCTTATATGCAACTGGTGCACAGATACACACTACAGATAATTACGTTGTTTCTGTGGGCAGCAGCCATGAATTATCCAATTAAACATGAACATTTAAAAGATAAGAAAAAAAATATTGTATTACATTTTAGGCTCCTTCACCAGATACCTACAGAGGAAAGTACAGAGAGGACCATCCTGATCCAGGAAGTGCTTATGCAGATGATGTGACAAAGATTATTGAAGAAGCCCATAAGAACGGACGCAAGGTAGGTCAATTTTAAACAACACTGAAGTCCTGTTGAGATGTGTTTTCCTCCCCAGCTGAAAAATGATTATCCTAATCAGGTAAACTGTGATCTCCCCCATCCCTAATTCTATTTTAAGATGCTTCTTCTTCTGCCCTCTACCACCTTAATTCACATTCATAACTTGCAAATAATATGAAAATAAGAAGGATCAACTAAAGAAGAATAAATAAATAGATAAAAGTAGACCTCCATTTCTTACTTTAATAGTAAACAATCAGAAACTAGTTTGATTCTGCTCTCCATCAGCATATCAAGGTCCTGTTGACCTCTATGGGAGATGTACGTCACTAGTAATAGTTAAAATAGTATTTGTGGACTTTACATCTTTGGACTACAACTCCGAATCCCCTAGCCAGCATGAGCCTCAGGATAATGTGAAATGTACAGTAGTAACTTCAACTGAGACTACCCAACAAATTTGCTGAAGTACATTCAGTGTTTCATTTTGTTTTCTGTAACAACATTTAAGGTCTACAAATTATTCCAGAAATAAAAGTAATTTGGATTATCAAACTGATAAAATTAGGGCATAAACAAGCCCTTGCACATAATGGGAAACTTAATAATTATTGGATTTATGGTGACTGGTAAAAATATGTAAAACAACTAAAATTATCCAAAACTTAAAAGCACAGCATTTGAACCTATGTCAAATTGCTGAATTTGTTTTAAAAATGTACTCACAACACCCATGGATGCTTACGTCTTCAGAAGTGGTGTTACTATTTTCCACCCATTTGCCCTCAACTGTCCCTACGCCCCCTTTAAAGTCAAAGGAGTCTACCACCCATCTTGAATTTCTTATTGAGAATTTCCAAAGAAACTAACGGATAGTTTCTATTTTCTTCCCTTTGTCTCTCTTTCTCCCCCCTCTCACATATCTTCATAGGTTTTGGTGCCGTAGACCTGAGCCAGGACAAGTTGATAAAGTTTCACAGACTATGGGGAGTCTTCTTCTGCCTGGCTGTAGTATACCGCTTCGAATATAGTGTACGCTGCTTCTTTAGACGTTATCGCTTCACCTTCTTTCCAGGAAGACGGCCCTGCCCAGCTTGTGTGGACTCTGAGGAGGCTCAGGGAGGGTTGCAGACAAACAGGGTTGGGGGGGGCAGTTAAACAGTGGATTTGGGCTGACCCCCTCCAGGCAGACGTGGGGGAGAGCAAAAGCATAATTCTGAGTGAAACATGTAAGCTTCACATTCCAATCTTGTCTGAACGTTTGCTCTTGGTTTGAAATAATGTTTATGCTTTGTTTTCAGTCCTAGCAACTGGAGTTACTTCAGCTCTAGGCTCTTTCTTTTGTCAAGTGCCTCATCTTTAGATACTCTGTATAATTTTTTTTCTAAGCAGGAGTGCCTAATTTTTTTTTTAAAAAACCCCTGAAACCTTTTTAAAACTTGCCATTTTAATACCAGAAAAGGATGAGATCTTCTACCATAGTATGCCATGCAGGATGGAACTGATAAAAAACCCTATATTATATTTTTCTGATGGATACAGAGAATCATTAATAATTGTTAAAAAAAAACTCATCAGAAGAATGCACTTTATCATCCATCAAACAACCTGAAAGTAGATATTTCATTCTTTTGTATCTGGCAAAGCAAATACAGTTAAATATAGGTGTGAACTTTGAAAGTCACATCCAACACTTTTAAAATTTGAAGTCAACCATTGGTTTTGGGGTAGTATTGGTAAAAGCTAAACTGGTTGTTCGCCCTGGTCCAAAAAATAAAAAATAAAAAATAATTGGGCACTCTGGCAATATATTTATTTTTGTTGCTGCTCATAGACATTGAAGATGTAAATTAGTTGCCCATTTTGTTTGTTCATATGTCTTGCCTGTTTTTATAGGATTCATGCCTGTAACTGTTGGCTCATGTGTGAAAGAATAAGTAGAGGAATGCTCGTCTTATATCATCTTTTCTTACTTAGATTGCTGCCTTTATTGCTGAGTCCATGCAGAGTTGCGGAGGCCAAGTAATTCCACCTGCAGGCTATTTCCAGAAAGTGGCAGAGTATGTATAGTGCTTGGAATGGGTGAATTGTAGCAGGCTACTTAGCAGAGCAAGATGCAGAGTTCATAAGGCAAAGGAAGATTCTGAGAGTGTATCTACACTACACAATTCTAGCAGGTTGTTGTTGTTGTTGTTTAGTTGTTAAGTCATGTCCGACTCTTCATGACCCCATGGACCAGAGCACGCCAGGCCCTCCTGTCTTCCACTGCCTCCTGGAGTTTGGTCAAATTCATGTTGGTCTAGCAGCTTTACTCCACTCTAACTAGAATGGTTCTGTCCTCTGGAATCCTCAGGCATGTGGTTTGGAGATACTTTAAATTCTCTGCTGTAGTCCAGAGGAATGCAGCGGAGACCTTAGGCTTAGAATTTGAAGTCCTTCATCAAACTGCAAAGACCAAGATTCTGTAGGATGGAACCATGACAGTTAAAGTGAAATCAAACTGCTATAGCTACATAGTGTAGACACACTCGTAAAGCAGAGGTCAATTCTATTTATGGGAGAATACTTCCTTGTAGCTTTGTTCTTCTAAACCATAAACAACTAAGATGTTTATTATTTATTTATTTAGAATCTTTCTAACCTACCCTGTATCGTGAGAACTCAGGAGGGAATACAATAAGAAAAACTTAAAACAATTCAATCAATTTAAAGCATATAACGTTATCTGAAAGAATTTAGAACAATTAGAATAATTTGATAGATATATATGGGTACATATGCTTGATGGTATGTCTTTAAATGTGTCCACTATTTTAAAAAAACTGGATTCAGAAGTTAGCAGGGTAGAAGACACATTAGCTGTTGATGGACAGGGAGTTTTTAGATGGAAAAGTATTCAACACTGACACTTTTATTGTATTCTGGAGCAGAACATTCTTGAAGCACATGATTTTTGAGCATTTTTTTTAAAAAAAATCCTATATATGCTTGAAGTAATAAACAATGATAATAGTAAGCCCAACCTAATACATATCTATTCAGAAGTAAGCTTGATTGCATCCAGTGGGGCTTTACTCGCTGGTAAATCAGCATAGGATCGTTTGGGTAGGTGATTTTAGATGGATAATATTATTTAATATAATACTGCCTGAAGTTTTACTAATATTAAGGATATATGATGTTATTAATTGGAAAGAAGGGGTTGTTTTATCATGTTTTAATGGAATTTTATTATCCTGCCTGAAACAATAACTGTATGTATCTATTTTATACTGTTTTGGTTTTACTGGTCTTGTGTGTGTGTGTTTAGTCGTGTCCGACTCTTTGTGACCCCATGGACCAGAGCACGCCAGGCCCTCCTGTCTTCTACTGCCTCCCGGAGTTGTGTCAGGTTCATGTTGGTTGCTTTGCAGACACTGTCCAGCCATCTCATCCTCGGTCGTCCCCTTCTCCTCTTGCCATCACACCTTCCTAACATCAAGGTTTTTTCCAAGGACTCTTTTCTTCTCATGAGAGAAGAAATTTATGGTGGTCTTAGAAAGACCACCATATGTACCCATATATATGTACCCATACATATCTATATATGTACCCATATATATCTATCAAATTATTCTAATTGTTCTAAATTCTTTCAGATAACGTTATATGCTTTAAATTGATTGTTTTAAGTTTTTCTTATTGTATTCCCTCCTGAGTTCTCACGATACAGGGTAGGTTAGAAAGATTCTAAATATTATTATGGTCTTAGACCATAATAAAGTACTACTACATAGGATTGTTCAGTAAATCAATCTAACTGAACAACAAAGTGTACGTAGCTTTGTAAGGGTTGCTATTGCTGTTTCGCTTTTAGCTGTGAAGGTTTTTGTGGGATGTTTCAAGTAATCATGTAATGGTACTTATGTGAGATGTAATCCAACTCTTTTTGAAATCCTGTGAGACGGTGAGGCATCTGGAATGTTCCTTTTCATTTTCAGATCCGTTCACAAAGCAGGTGGTGTTTTCATAGCTGATGAAGTCCAAGTTGGTTTTGGTCGTGTTGCAAAATGTTTCTGGGGATTCCAACTGCAAGGGGAAGACTTTGTGCCGGACATTGTCACAATGGGGAAGCCAATCGGCAATGGCCATCCCATGTCTTGTGTAGTAACAACAAGAGAGATTGCTGAAGCTTTTGGTGCCTCTGGATTGGAATATTTCAACACTGTGAGTGTCTCTTCTAATGTTATCAGTTAAAGGTTAGACTTTGGGCTGGTTTGCATGTGCCGTGTGACCTGTGATTTAGTTACATGCATGATTGCACCATGACAGATTATTATAGGAAGAACTTTCATATCTCCTAACAGCAGTTCAAACCTTGCTTTTACCTTACTCAGTTCACACACTCAGTGGGATTGGAAATTACTGCCCATGATCCAATTCATATGCATGGCAAGGAGAGCCCACTTTGGTAAACAATATTGTCACTGAGAGAGATTCAGAAGAAATCATACTTGGAGTAGCCCCACTGTGGGATTTCTTAGTTGCAACCATTTTAAATGATTTCAGTGGGTTTGTTATGATTACCTCTGTATCCAACAATATGAGCATCACTCTCCTGAAAGGATATATAACAACAAAAAAATCATGGCATATAACACCATTGTATTATATATTAAGCAAGACTTGTATGTGGTTGACACATAGGCATAGACAGAGAGAGAGATGTAAAAATAGTTACTATAATTTAACAAGAAATACAGCACAGATGACTTTCATCAAGGGTGTTAGCCCTTGATGAGCAATTTCAAGGGCTTTTATCTCCCTTCTTAAAATTTGTTATCTTCAATAGACTTGAGCTGGTCATTCCTTCCTTGCAATCAAGTGTTAATTTGTGTCTTGATCACAACACCCATGAAATTTTCTGGCTGTAGAGAAGCTTGAAGCAATGGCTTTATTTTCTTTCCCATTCCTCCCATTAGTTTGGTGGCAATCCAGTATCCTGTGCGATTGGTCTGGCTGTTTTGGATATAATAGAAAAAGAGGATCTCCAAGGGAATGCCTCACGTGTTGGAAACTACCTCGTTCAGCTGCTGAAAGAACAAAAGGAAAAGCATCCACTGGTAGGAGATGTTAGGTAAATCCAATTTCTCCGATATCATATGGGAAGATATAGGTTATATCTCTCACTATCGCATTGCTGCTGTTGAAGTAAGATCCAACTGCCAACCGAATCACCTTCAGGACATGGAATGGGGAGAGGCCATTCATCATTTTGTACTGTATTTTGCCTCAGGTGGCAAAATGTCTTGGTGGCTCCTGTCAGAGATGGCCCTGGTGCCATTTGTACAACACTGAACTGATTGCTCAACAGCTGATCTTTTCTCATTTCTCTTTCTTTAGGGGTGTCGGCTTGTTTGTTGGGGTAGATCTTGTGAAGGATCGGCAAAAAAGGACACCTGCCACTGCTGAGGCCCAGCATATTATCTACAAGTAAATGTTTTGGGTTACTTGAGTTCTTCTTTTCATTAGTTAGGCTTTACAGGAAGGGTGCACAAAGTGCAGCCCAGAGTCCACAGGTGCCCTTAAGGGCATTTTTTGCCCTCCCCCAACTCATCCAGTGCAAAACATTTTACTGTATGAAAAATGGAATTTTCCACTCCTAGAGCTCTCTGGGACTTGTGGCTTTTGCTTTAGGGAATTTTAGAGGGGTATTCCCAATACCTCTACCCCTCCCAAACAATCAAGTCTTTCCGGTTTTCCCCCTTTATTTGACTGGCTATTTCTCGGCCTGGTGTGGCTTGTGACAGGTGCTGGTGCTCTTGCCTGATAGGATTCTCCTATTTTGCTTATGTTGATTTGCTATGTTTAACTCAACCTGCCTATAAACAGGGAGGGATCTCATTTGGATCTTATAATCAATTTCTTGTCCTTTGTGACATTTTAATCATGGCTAAACCAGTGATGTCTTTTTAGCCCTGCAAATTTATTTATTGGATCAATGTGTGAAGAAGGGTAAATAAAGTCTTATGGAAGGCTTCTAAGACAGCCAGTTCTATGAAAAGTAGTATTTACTGGCCAATGTTTTTTCAAGTTGGATGAAGCTTTCCAGTTCCCTGGAGGCAGGAAGAACTTGATGAAATAGCACCGCCATCCAAACAATTTAAAATTGTTTTGTGCTTGAGAAGAGGCTTTTTTTGCAAAGTGTTTTAGGGGTCCTTTTCATGTTTTTTTTTAAAAGCAGGAGTTGGGAGATGAGCTAGCCCTCTGAGGTTAAATCCCCACTCCATCACAAAGCATTTGAACCAACTTGTATCACAGATTCTCCCAAATTCTCCACCTACCATTGCTATAGAATAGCATAGCAAAGGTAAGAATATGTGTTGGGGAACAACTCTCAATGGAATCATCCATGTAATGTGACTAAGTATTGGGCTACTAATTTCTTAACATATCCATTAAATAAAATGTTGAGCATTCATCTAAAAGAAAAGGGCTTGTCCTTTCTGTATATGTTATAATTTGAAACTGGGATCCTTCTCAATTCACCCACAAGGTTGGAAGCAGCCATGTAATTTCATATGTCTGTTTCTGCATCTTAACACTTGCATTAAAAATTAAATGTATGTTTCCATCTAATCAGGCTGAAAGAACAAAGGATTCTTCTGAGCGCAGATGGACCTTATAGAAACATATTGAAATTTAAACCACCGATGTGTTTCAGCATGGAAGATGCAAAACACGTAGTCAATCAAATTGATGAGATTCTCACAGGTAAACATTCTTGCTGGATTACAAGCTATAGATGTCTGTTAGCTTTCAAAGCCAGAGTGCAGGTTTTGTTCCATAGCTGTTGGGTCTAAAATTACAAATGCTGAGAGAGAGTTAATTCTATCTTGCAGCAGGGTTTAAAGCAGAGGCCAGATGGCCCCCTATCATGGATACTACAGGAAGGGACTTTTTTCTGCATTGGAAAGGAATTGGATTTGATCACCTTTGAGGTTCCAACGTTAGCATTTTAAATCATGTGACTTTTGCTTTACACTTACATAACTTGTACTTCTTTTCTTTCTTGCCCTAGACTTAGAAGAAGTGACCACAAGCAATATTGGAAATGGATTACCTACAAGCACACACTGTAAACGAAAAGTAAGTTTCAAGCATCTAAGAGAAAAGCAGGCTCCATGGTTTCACATTGATTTAATCTAGTGCCATTGAACCCAAAAAGATATGGTCTTCTGTTTTTTGTTGTTTGATCACTTGTGATTATTTTTGGATCTTTCCTTGGACAACATAACTTTGTGAGTGGTGAAATTATTAATAATGCCTAGGAGTATTACATAAACACAGAAATCACAGTGCTTCCAAGAAGGAATGAAGATGCTGCCTCACAGTTGGCTAGACCTTTAGATTTTTTTTTGGCACCATTTCAAGATATAAATGCAAAAACAGAAGTGCTAACATACTGAAACAGGATGGGCTGCATACCATCCCTGGACCACTTGTGCTCCACAGGCCATCTCTACACCCCCAGAGTTCCCTTCTTGACACCACATAATCCAAGCAACTATGTTAGGACACAGGGCATTTAGGGATCATAGTTTGTTTCCTAGCATGCTAGGAAGCAGCAGGCTGTAAGAGCATGATTCTGCATGGTGTGTGCTCCTGCCATAAAACCCTAGGCTTAACCACTGTGCTCTGATACTATCCTTAAACTAAGTCCAGGTAACAATGTTTGCTCATACAAGACTCTTGTTATTGCTGCCACTTTCATTTGTCTCTGTGTTGATTTGTTAGACTTGCCTTTCACCTGTTTGCTTGTTACCTCTCATCCTATTTACTGTATCATTTAAACATAGATTGTCTAACAGTGCATAACATTTTGATACCACTTAAAACTATGATGGCTGCATCCTAAGGAATTGCGAGTTTTGTAATTTGGAGATACTTAGAATTTGTTGCTATCATTCAGAGCAGGACATTAGAGCTACCTAACAGAGAATTCTAAGCATCTTACCAAATGACAGATACTGTACCCAAGATTCCAGAGGATTGAGCCCAGCAGTTATAATGGCACTAAACAGCTACACTCTAAGGCTATAGCTACAGCATTGTAGATATAGCATTAGAGTCCCTGGTGGGACCTGCTGCTTGTATCTGTTGGTTCCTGAACACCATGTGCATAGATAACAGTAAACTAGAAAAGCCATTGTGATGTAGTGAATAGACTAGGACTCAGGAGACTTGGATTCAAATTCATACTCAGTCATGGGTACTGACCAAGAAAGGAAAATGATTACCCACTCATTGAATGTGCCACATATCTCAAAAACCCATTAGAGCCTGTTTCCTCTGCTGGCATAAATCAGCAGAGGGATCTCCTATTTTGGATTTGAGCTAAAGTCAAAAATGACTTGATAGCACATAACAAAAATCTAGAACTAAGAATGAACAGATCAGTCTGTTTCAATGTATGCTTCTTCCCATGTGTTCATTCATAATCTTGAGCCATCTTGTTTTTGCATGACTCCACAAATTTAAATAATAACCTGCATTTAAATAAATATTTAAATATACATTTCTTTTTCCAGCAAAGCTTGGGAAAGTAACCAAGGCTCACTGGCCCTGCAAGCTGGGGGGTTATGTGAGCAACAGTCCAACAAAGTTACGTACTTTGCCAAGCTTGGGTCTCACCATAGCATAGAAGAATGTGGCCAAGGGACCTGTATTGCCACCTACCCAGTTTGAAGTTGAAGCATTGCAGAAGTTGTAATAATGATACAAAAAGCTTTTGCAAAATGTGTGTTTTTAACTATATTGTGAAATGCTTTCTTAAAGCAAAGAATTCTATTTCAGAAGCAGAAAACTGCAAAATTCAAAAAATGTCTAGCCCATGAGGTGCAGATTTGGCCAACTGGATCAGAATTTGCAAATTCTTGAATTCCTCAAAGGTTATAAACCAGGAATAAGAGGGGGTTCTATATTACTTACATTTATATGCCACCTTTACTTTTACAAGCTCAAGACATTCTGTGAGTTTCATGGCTGATCAAAGACTGCAGAACTTCCATATTCTAGTCTAACACTTTAACTGCTGCTACGCCACATGGGTTCTGTGTGTACAGAGCAAACCAAAGTAATGAATGCAAATTACAAGCATGGATATTTTCCCCAGAAATATAGGAAGAATGTCTTGGTGGAAACAGCTGCTTAGCAGTGGGATGGACTGCCTCAGAGGGTGGGTGGACTCAACTTGACTGGAAGGTTTTAAAAAGAGGCCCACTAAAGGGATGTTTTAGTTCAGGTTTTTCTGCTTCAGACGGCAGTTGAATGACTCTTGGGGTCCCATCCAGCTCTACAATTCTGTGATTCAATATACACTGATAATCAGCTTATTCACACTGTGCCTTGGCTTTAGACACCTACTGATGGGAGCAACCATGAAAGCAACAGCCATATCAACAGGAACAGATGCCGGCAAGAAAATGGGTTTTGCACTGAAGGACATAAAGTGCCTTGCAAAAGGATCCGGACATGAAGCACAACTTTCTGACGAGGAACAAGAATATATGATTGGGCATGTTTAAGGATGAATGGATATTTCCTAAAATTAGATATGATACTAATAATAATATCTGGTGTAACTGTATTCATTTAACTAGTTTTAAAATTAGAGCCTGCTTGCATACAGCTAGCATAGCTGCCATTGCGTGAATTACCTTACTCAGATTTTGGCTGAGCTGTCATTTCGTGTTTGAAATTTCAGGATTCAGTGTTGAGAGGTTAATAATTTCCCATGTTTTAATGGCTGACACATTGCGCTAGCCAGCATTCTGCTGAGGTAGTTCATGCAAATGTTGAAATAAAATATTGTACAATTAAAATTTTATCTCGTAGAAATCACGTGCAAGTATCAAGTCGATTCCGATTTGCCGTGACCCTCACATGGTACAAAGTGCTTTGAAATTGTTTCCCAAACCTTTCTTCTGGTGGCTGTCTGGGACTGTGTAGATTGTCCAAGGCTGCACAGGTGAGAGGGCATGTAACCACTTTGCCACCCATGCTCTGGGATAACATTGGCTGGTTCCTTTCCTGGGCGTCACAGTGGGAATTTGAACTCCTGGGTCCACAGTCAGGTGCTCCAACCCACTAAGCTACACCAGCACATTTAAAATAAAGTAGAATTTTAAAATCTGAATTCATGGAATTCTTAATTGGAGGCGAGGAAAGAGTAAATATAATCCTCAATAATTCCCTGTCTTCTCAAAAGGATTTCAGCTTTTTTGTTGTTTAGGACATACATACCTCTTACTTCCACATGGGGTTTCCTTCCACAGCTATAGGGATGTGAAAGGTAGTGATCTTGTTTCACATTGTTGAAGAATTTGATGATTCGCTGTATAATATGACTGAACTTTGCTGTCTTTTTAAGGACTGAAACTGTAAACTACTGGTGTATTTAGTTCTTTCTAGTTCTGTATATATGTTTTGTCTTTGCTCTTATCAGCATTCTTTATGAACTCTGATACAATGCCAGTTTATCATTTTCCAGTGGTCATTGTGCATTCTGGAGAATAAAGCTATTTTTAACCTCTGAAGCTTCATGTTTCGAAATGAATAATTTTCCATCGGTATGCAATAATTGCTTGGTAAGGTGGTTTTCTTTTGGGGGGTTGATCATTGCCCTCGTTTACTCATCTCAGACTATACTTAGTTATAAATTAACATGAATAATGTATACAGATATCACTTTCTGGGAGAGGAGAAATAACAGTTCAGAGGTCACTCTTGCAAACACATATTGCTGAGCATCAGCATATTGAATAGCACAGGTGGTGTAGCAAGGTTGTATGGGATTTTTTTTTTCAAACTTTAAAAGAAGATTTAATTACTTACAGTATCTTTCTATGCACAGCTGTGTGTCACTTCAGGCCGCCTACCAGCTGCATGTGCCATCTTCTTTGTTACCCCATTCTGTTCATCTTTCCACCATGTCTTCCTGCTCCCTTCCATTGCCAACACTCAACATTCCGTTCCCATTCAGCTGCCTTTGAGGTCTCTCTACCCCCATCTTTAGGAGTTTAAAATGTCCAGCTTTAGGAGTTTCAAGTGTCTGTAAAATTGGGGGATGAATCCAATTCTTGTCCCAACTTGTGTACACTTGTTGAAATGAATAACACAAGTTTTGACTAAGCTGGGACTAAAATTACACCCAAGTTTAAGCCAAACAAAAGTAGACTATCTTCCTCTAAGGTTTGTGCGTATAGGAAGAATGGGGAACCTCTTTCAACCTCATGGCTGAATTCCATTTCAGAGATGTGAAAGGGGAAGTGCATTCCATCAAGGCCAAGGATAGAAGGGTGGGAAAAGTAAGGGGAAATATTTAGAGCTTTCAAAATGTAAAAGAAATGTGCAAACACTGGGAAATAACCAGAGGCTGGATGTCGACATGTCTCTACTGGCTTTGCACGTTGCACATCTAAACAATGGTGTTATATTGCATAAAAATCAGGTTCTTAAGCCAATAGGTTATTTCCCCCATCTATTTCACTTTGAATTATCAACTGCACCAACATTTACTTTCAGTTTTCGACCACAGTATTCTGCTTCTTTGCATTTTATATATTGTATTAATTCTTGGTCATTATTCACTCACTTTAGAACCTCTTTGTTGATCACTCTCTTGAGCCAAGAAATTCTTAACATACTCCAATAAGTTCACATTTCATATGCTTCCATCTTTAACTGTGTAAGTCATAATTCCAGGTCATACAGTAGAACCAAGAGTACATCATGCAGTCAAAGTCAATTTTACAAATTTCTTTGCATATTACAAGCTTCAACTAAAGAGGAAAATATTACATTCTTAAACTTAGGCTGCTCCAAGCCATCTCTATTCTGACATTTCCTGTGTGGCTATCTTGCTAATGTTCATTCAACCACATTCAGGGTATTTAACGTTTGCCAATCCACTTTACAGTTTCATTTTGGATCTTTAACCAAAGACAAAGAAAAGTTCGGATACTTTGTTCTCATGCCTGAATTTCAAGACAAGCAAGGACTAGTAATGGCTTTTGGGTAGGCAGGATTATAGAGAGGAAAAAGAACATCAAGACAAACATATCTCCCACCTCTATGCCACAGTGGTGCCTCACATAGCGACAATAATCCGTGCAGCAAAAATCACTGCAAAGCGATTTCGTTGCTATGCGATATTAAAAAGCCATAGGAATGCATTGAAACCCCTTCAATGAGTTCCTATGGGCTTCAGACTCACCTTTAAGAGAAAATCCTCCATACGGTGGCCATTTTCGCTGCCCGGTAAGCGAGGAATCTGTCCCAGAAAACAGCAGGTGGCCATTTTTTTTACCCGGCAGCCATTTTGGAACCGCTGATCAGCTGTTAAAAAATCATCGCTTTGCAATGATCGGTAAGCGAAACAGGGTACCGATCATCACAAAGCGATTTTTCCCCATTTAAAACATCGCAAAGCGATTGCAAAAAGTTAATCGCTATGCAATTTCATCGTTAAACAGGCACCCGTTAAGCGAGGCACCGCTGTATTTTGATCAATACTCGACACCCTCATGGTGATTCAGAACACACACACAGAGAGAGAAACATGTATCAGATTTCTGTCACAGATAAGTCTCTACCCTATTTTGGCCCTGAGGTGAACGACTAGCTGGTGACCTCCAGGCATCTTGGACTACAACTTTCATTTTTCTTTCCAGAAATTGGTGTGGGTGGCTGGGGATAATGGGAGCTGTAGTTGAACATGCCTTGAGGTCAATGGAGTAGGAAAGCCTGTTTCTTGAGTCTTATGGCCACATTCTCACTAACTCCCATGTTTCTTTGGCAGGAATTTGAAAAGCCATTGAACAGAAGGCAGTGTTAATCATGTTACAACATTTCCTGTTGTAATCTACCATTTAATTTAATTTAAACCTGGGCTGGAAGTATTCCAAAAGAATTGCAAAATGTAACATCTAGACTTTAACAGTAGATTTCTAACATTTCAGGGTCCCATTCTGAGTTACAGCGATTGCAGAAAGATGCCAGGGATTGCCCTTGTGCTTGTAATGCAACAAGTGATCTGCTGACCTAGTTTGCAGTTTTATATTTATCAGCCTTCTTAAGAAATATAATCAAAGGGCAAGGTCAGGCGGGGGGGGGGGGGGGAAATATGCTTACCGCATTGGAAAAGGAATGCCCAGAGAGGTCAAGCTGGTCTGCTGCTTCAGATGTTGTTGAAATAATGATTATCATTATCGTAGAACTGCAGAGCTGGAAGGGACCCTATGGATCATCAGGTCCAGCCCCTGTCAAAAGGCACAGTGGGGAATCAAACTCCTAATCTCTCGCTCTGCATCCAGATACCTAAACCACTGAGTGTATGGATTAACAACATGAAAGACAAAGCAGACATTTTTTTCAAGCAAAAAGCAATCACGTTCTAAAGGCAGTTAGTTATTAAATCAGTTTGAATTCTGATCTCCCATCAACTGAAAACGTGGTTCAGTTTGACAGTATTTTGCTCCAAATTTGCTCCCTGGTTATGTTTAGGATGGCTACCAATGCTTCAGCAAAGGAAGTATAAAGGTAAATGCTAATTTGCATACGTGTACATGATCATTTTTATGTGTGTGTTACGTGCTGTCAGTCACATCTGACTTCTGGTGACCCTAACAGGATTTTCAAGATATCTCAGATACTCAAGGAGTGGCTTACTATTTCCAACCCCACCTCACCTGCAATGAGTTTCCATGGCCAGGTGGAGATCTGAACACAGCTTGCCTGATTCCTAGCCTGACACTCTGTCCACTACACATCACAGTTTTTATGTGCAGATGCAAAATGACAGATGATTTTTATAATCTAAACAGAATCACAATTCCTCTCACTTGAGTAAGGAAGACTGATCAGGCAATTTACATGCCTGCAGGGTCTGCTGTGTAAGTAGTTGCTATAGATGAGCAAATTCAAAGTTTGTGATCTTCCTCCTAAGGGTTCTTCAATTCAGAGATGAATGGAACATGTCTTCAAATGCAAGACACCTTCAAAAGGTAAATAGCCCTTCAAATGAAGGACCACCCTCCCTGAAAGAAGACACGTGGCCACCCTAACATATGCTTGGAAAGCTAGTTACTCAAAATGGCCAATCAAATTAATGGGTTGCATACAGGTGTATGCAGTCCTGCTATCCATTCTCTATGGCAATCACTGGCATCCTAGAGTAAATGTTATAACATCCTGCCTGGTTTTACTTAAGACCTTGGTAATAAACATGCTGATCATTCCTGCTGCTGTAACAGAGCTTCTCCAGTAATAGTCACCTCCTGCCAACTATGTCTTGCTTACAGCATGAGGCAAACAACCAGCTCGGATTCTTCCGAGAATGGATATCTGCCATGTCTAAAACCTTAGATGAACCTAAATGTTTTCCCTATTAAACTGGTGGCCCAGTTTCAGAGAAGACACAGTAAACAACTGCTTGAATTCTAGATTGCAATTAGTCACAGATTTGCAGAGAGACGCACATACTTTTTAAATGTCTCTTCTTACAATAACAAAAATAGTTCAGAGTTCTGCAAGTTGCATATTAATCGCACAGATAACTTGACTGCTGTAATCTTATGGCACACCAAAGACTGATGAGTTTTGTTTGGCATGAGCTTTTGTGAACTGCAACCAACTTCTTCAATGCAGAAATGGAAAACAGTTCGTGGCAACTGTGTTGTACCAAATAAAACCAATTGGAGTGCAATCCTAACTAACCAAGATGGCTGAGCTGAGGCCAGCTGAGCCAATGCTAGTCTGGCTGAAGTTGTGATAAATCCAAATCCTACCCAAGCAAGAGATGTTGGGAATTACATTGGGCTACCCCGCATCTTGTCCTAACTATGCTGGTATAGTAGCTGGTGTCCCTGGACTGGAGAAGGTCTTGGATCTGGCACAACTTGGTTCCTCCCTTCTTCTGCTTATTCCAAACTCCCTACAGCCGGCACATCTTTAAGCTTAGATTGCACTGCATGTCTTTAAGATGCCCAAAGATGCTTTGTTGTAACATACCACAGCCTAATGCAGCTGTCCCTCAGGCAATATCTGCATTGATTTTATTGTCTCTCAGGACTGATAACACACCCACCCCCAAGACAAGAGTTCTAACTCCTGTCCTCTGAAGATGCCGGCCACAGAGACTGGCGAAACATTAGGAAGAAAAACTTCCAGAACACGGCCAAACAGCCTGAAAAACCTACAACAACCATCAGATCCCAGCTGTGAAAGCGTTCAAGAACACCTCCCATTGGCTAAAATGGCATGAGATCTATGCTCCTGTGTTTGTTGGCTACTTGGCTTCCTAGTATAAATGCAGCTGTGGGAGGACTGATTCAGACCAGAGTGAAGGAGATGGGAGGAATTATTTCCTTTCCCCATGTCCGTTACCTGACTGTTAATTATTTCCCACCTCCACTCCTTCAAAGTGGCAAGCAAAGGTGTTTTTGTTCAAGCAGACCTTTGGCAATTGAAATGACTTCTTGTTCTCTCTCTCTCTCTCTCTCTCTCTCTCTCTCTTTCTTTCTGTCTCTCTCTGTGTATTTTTGTTACTGGTGGGTTTTTAAGCTGGGTTTTGCATTTTTATGATTTTATTAATTGCACATGTATCTGGACTACTTTATTAGACAGAAATAAAATAAAAATAAAGAAGATAAAAACATTGTGGCACCTTAAGGACCAACTGCTATATTTTAGCAGTTAGCAGGGATGCGGATTTGAGTTGTGGGACTCGCTGTCAGGTCGGACTTAAGTTGCACTGGTGGCAAATTGGGGTTTGTTTGTTTTTGAGTTCTTGCAACTCAGAACCCACCCACCCCTCCTTTTCTTTTCTGGGGGGAAAAGAGCTTATTTTTAAAAGGGACTTAGGCTTGGGGCTTGGAACTCAAGACTTGAACTCACGACTTGGGACTCAGACCCAAATACTTGCCAACATCCCTGGCAGTTAGTCTTTGAGGTGCCACAACATTTTGTCTTCTTTACTTTTTATTCTTCATTTATTTTTGCCTGATATGCCAGGACAGGCTTAACATGGCTACTGCTTCTAAAACTGTTTTATTGTGTGCCACCTTGTGTCCCATTTGTAAGTGAAGGGTAGGATGTAAACTGAATCACTGGCTGAATGAATGAATGAATGAATGAATGAATGAATGAAAACACTGTTTGTTCTGTATGTGAGGGTGGGGAATTTTTTAAAAAACCTATACAGTCGTGCCCTGCTTTAAGATTATCCCGCATTATGACGAATCTGCTTCACGATGACGTTTTTGCAATCGCAAAACGATGGTCTAAATAGGGTTTTTTCACTTTGCGATGATCGGTTCCCTGCTTCAGGAACTGATTCTTCAAAAAAGGATGTTTTTTAACAGCTGATCGGCGGTTTCAAAATGGCCACCGGGTAATTAAAATGGTTCCCCGCTGTGTTTAGGGACGGATTCCTCGCTATACAGGCACTGAAAATGGCCGCCGTATGGAGGATCTTCGCTGGACGGTGGGTTTTTACCCCATTGGAATGCATTGAATGGGTTTCAACGAGTTTCAATGGGGTTTTTTATGACGCTTTACGACGTTTTTGCTTAACAGCAATTTTCCTGGAACGGATTATTGCTGTTAAGCGAGGCACCGCTGTATACTGGTACATATATGTGGTATATTATTTTTCTGACAGAGCATGGAGACGTTATACAACTGCTTCATGTACTGAACTCACAATCTGCTGTTCTGTGTAACCTCCCCTTGGACGACTCATGTATACAGTATTTTTTCTCAAAAAATAAAATAAGATAAAATTATATTTTATTTATTAAAATTAATCAACTACATGATAGAATATTAAACCAATTATTCAATCAGCTACCACATTTCTTCATGATTTATTAACAACACACAACTATTTGTGTCAGCTTACTTCATTGGGTAATACTGTGCATTACATAAGGTAATATAAACAGTATTTGATCTGCAAGTACTGTTTCATGCATGAGGGGCATGGTTTATTTGGCAAGCACTGAGCAATAAACACACAAGATAACTAACCATTGCATTGGAAGTTTCTAATTCAATTTAAAAATAGATACGCACTGTCCATTTTGTCTACAGTATGCAGCAATCTAAAGGATGTAACTTACAAGGGTGTGCAATCCATAGCCCACCGTTTATATGCAGTCCTCAGGCTGCCTCTGTGATCTATTGTGGATGTCTTCCTTATCCCCCCCTCGAGTCTATTTGCAAGCAGAATCAGATTCCAGCCAGTCTCCTAAAGAACTACTTGGGAAACCAGTGGGAGCCTGACTTTGCTTGGAAATGGGGCACATCACAATAACTTTGATAATTACAGGCTCCCTTATGCCAAACTTTTACAGCTACAACTGCTAGGGCACGGGAGCCTTATTCTTCTTTCCCAGAAATATATGTCAAGGTCTTCACATTCTTTTTTTACTTTCTCATTTAATTTCCTATAGATGGGGGAGGGAAAAGGATCCTTAAGCCCTCCAGCTAAATCTTTCCTTCTTGGCATCTCAGTCCTGTCCTATAAGTGTCTCTGGGAGGCCACTCCCTTACATCATCCTTTGGTGATTTCCCAGTTTTGTAAGGCCCCTCCCCTTTACAAAGATATTTTTCCCCAAGGATTAGTTACTGCTACTAAGAGTTTCAAGCTAAAATATGTTCAGGCTAAAAGAGGTACCACATCCTTGCCAGATACAATGTGAAGAAACATCAGAAAGCCATTTAGCTTTTGCCTGGACAAAGCTGGGCAAAATGGAATTCCTTACTAAAACAAACTATACATGAGAAGGAATACCTAGTCCCTATGATTAATCTATTTTCACTCCCACAAAAAGAATCCCTCAGAGATATGTGCCTTAGGAATCTGATGTACAAATTAAGTCTATGTTTAACTTCCAGGACCAGTCATGAAACAAAGCACACTAAATCAAGATACATAGGTGAAGAAAATGAGATGCTGTCAGATGCTAGAATGAAGAGAGGTCTTTTACTACTCTGCAAATCATGCTAAAAGTGTGTTCTAGTTTGACCCTGAGAGCCAAACACTTTAAAAAAAAATACCGAAACACATGGTATAGTCCTGTTATATTGCCTGTTTGTAATTGTCAGCCATTTTCCAAAGTGCCAATCAAGTGTACTCTTCCAGGAATATTCCATGCAAAGAACTGAATATGCCAGGAATTGAACCTATGATCTTCTGATTCGGGTCAATACAAGCGGAAGGGAAGGCATTCTAGGGTGTATTTCAGATTGACACCCAGCTGTCCTAGGCTGCTTAAGTATCTCCTCACAGTTGGGACTATTTCATATCATCTGACATCGAATGCTATAATAAGAACTCAGAGGTTCATGCATAGTCTGTGGCTGTCAAGCCAAATAGCTGCCATCCTCTGAAACCGATACATAGAGCACTTTAGAGAGAAGGGCAGGCACAGCTGCACAGGTGCAATACCAATAGTATACTAGAAGGGTATTTGAAAGAAATGAGTAACATAGTACAACTATAAAGTCAGAGAACAATTGAGTTGGAAGGGGCCTGTAAGGCCACTGAGTAAAATCCCCTGCTCAACGCAGGAATTCAAATCAAACTTCAGTATAATTGAGTTGCTGTTGAGACAGACATCAACTGAATTTTCACTGAGACACACATGGATGCTACTAACATTAAGTTTACTAATTAAACTGTTACCAACAACTTTCTCACCTCTGAATTCTTTGGAAAAATAGTAAAGCATGAAACAGTGAAATAATTAGCTAAAAGAAAAGATGGTAAATTAGCAATGCAACAAGTGGCCAGATGCACTTTTTCATCTTAGCAATGCTGGTATCCAGTCCCTTCATCACCCACTGAGGCAAATAGTACTAGGTCCCCCACAAAGATAAATCATTACTGCTTCTAGGCCCATTGCCACTGTTGTTTATATATGCCATCAAGTCTCCTCTGACTTACTGCGAATGAGTGATCTCTAAAATGTCCTGCTCTTGTAAACTCAAGCCTGTGGCTTCCTTGATGGAGTCAAAGTGCTAGATATTCTAACTACTGGAGTCAATCCATCTCATCCTTGGTCTTCTTCTTTTCCTGCAGCCTTCAACTTTTCCCAGCCTTCTTGTATTTTCCAATGCATCTTCCCTTTTCATAATGTGACCAAAGTATGGATAGCCTCGGTTTCATCATTTTTGCCTCTAGAGAAAGTTCAGGCTTCATTTGATCCAGGGGCCTACTTGTTTGTCTTCCTGGCTGTCCAGGGTATCCACAAAACTCTCTTTCAACACTATGTATCAAACAAATCAATTAAAGTTTAAGTGATGCATGACTTAACTTTTTCAGACTTCTCAATCAATCTAGGTAAAGGTAAAGGTTCCCCTTGAGAATTTGTCCAGTTGTGTCCGGCTCTAGGGTGTGATGCTCATCCCTGTCTCCAAGCTGTAGAGCCAGCGTTTGTCCGTAGACAGTTTCTGTGATCATGTGACCTACGTGACTAGACACGGAAGGCTGTTACCTTCCCATAGTGGTACCTATTTATCTGCTCACATTTTTATATGCTTTCGAACTGATAGGTTGGCAGGAGCTGGGAGAAGCAACTGGAACTCACTCCATCATGTGGATTTGATTTTATGACTGCTGGTCTTCTGACCTTGCAGCACAGAGGCTTCTGTGGTTTATCCTGCAGCAGCACCACATCCCTTCAATCAATCTAGAAACCATTAATTTTAAGCTGTCAACTAGAGATTCTTTAGACTCCACTCTTGGCGAGAAGAGGTGGGCCATTTGGAAGGTAAAGGGACGACCTAGATACTCAGTGAGTAAGATCTGAACCTTCTGCAAACTGGATTAAGCTGATGGCCCCTCCCAGAGGTTAAATTCTTATTATTCTAGTTACAATATATGCATGAAATATACAGTGGTGCCTTGCATTACGATGTTCATTTGTTCCAGCGAAATTGCTGTAGAATGAAAACATCGTTAAAAAGCCCACAGAAACGCATTAAAACCCGATTAATGCGTTCTTATGGGCTTGAAACTCACCGTCCAGTGAAGATCCTCCATAGCATGGCCATTTTCGCTGCCTGTGCAGTGAGGAATGCGTCCCAGAAAACAGTGGGCGGCCATTTTTTTACCCGGCGGCCATTTTGAAACCGCCGGTCAGTTGTGCAAAAATCTTCGTTTTGCGATAATCGGTTAGCGAAGCAGGTAAGCGAAAAAACCCAATAGGAAACATCGTTTTGCAATCGCTTTTGCGATCGCAAAAACTCTGATGCAATTTCGTTGTTAAACAAAGCACTCGTCTTGCAAGGTACCACTGTAGTTGAGATATACCGAATCCCCTTAATTGGCTGGGAAAATATACCCATTGGCTGGGGAAATATTGCTGTTGTTGTTTAGTCATTAAGTTGTGTTCAACTCTTCATGACCCCAGGGACCAGAGCACGCGAGGCCCCCCTGTCTTCCACTGCCTCCCGGAGTTTGGTCAAATTCATGTTGGTAGCTTCATGTTGGGGAAATATATCCATTGCCAAAAGAATTTTTTTAAAAACTGTCCTGACAAGTGTATCCTCCCAGGCCTGATGGACACTACATATATTGTTCAAGACACATATGCCGTTCTGTTGAGACATGCACCCTCCCACTCCAGGGGGAACGCTATGATGTGCACATCCCCTTCTCATGTCAGAGCATGTGCAGTTTTCACAAGGCGTCTGAGGTGTTGTCAGTTTGAATAAGGGCAATTTATTATGCACATTAGCTGCTCGACTTGCAATGCCCTTATCCCATGAAATACAAAAACTAGCACTCCTCCCACTTTTCTCTCTTCATCTAAAATTAAAGATATGTTCTTATGCTTGTTTGTCTGGAAAATGTTAAAAGGTATGAGTGTAAAGAGAGGCAGGGGGTAAAAGACGCTTTTGGATGGAAAGTATTTTGTACCAAATTTTATTCCATTTCTTTTGCAAACTAAGGTGCAATTACATATGCTTGATATGTTGATTTAATCAAAGAAAGCCAAGATAATGTGAAAATTCAAACAGAGGACATGTTCACTTTCTGAAACACCTAAGAACACTGGATTTTCTTTCTCTCCTTTTTCTTCCATTTACTATACAAGCCTTTTAAATTCCCAGCAAGTTAGTGGGCAATTTGCTTGACAGAAAGCAGTAATTTCAGACATACAAAACTCTCCTTGGTTTCATAAAAGAACTAGTGGTTGGATGTGAGACAGAAACCAGAACCTCTCCTCTTGTCATTTTTGATAAACAGCTGATATGTGCATATCATACAGTAGCTTCGTATAAAAAACCCCCAGGTCACTATCTGTTTTATCAGCCTGGTGAAATGCCTTCTATCACTCTTTCCCCTGTGCTGTAATCTTGTAATGGAAACTGTTTCTGCTAGTATTGAGTTTTCAGTCTTTTGACCTTTTGGCTCCCCTTGGAAACATACTGGTTCTATGCAGTCTCTGATGGCTTCAAGTTCAGTTACACTTTCAAAGCAAAAAAACATGCTCACGTTATATGAGCTTCTCAGAAAACTTAGCATTCCTAAACCAGATCAGCTTTATGATGAGACTTTTTCCTCCGGGGCATATAAATCCAGGCTGAGCCCACAAAGCTACACATCTCCTAAATCTTTTTCAGGCTCATCTTAATGGCTTTAGAGAAAACGAGCACAGCAAAAAACTCTTCATGGGCCCAGATAAACTCTCCAAGGAAGAAAAGAGACACTAAGGACATCTGTTTAGATTTAAAATGTGCTCAATATCTCCTATAGAAGCTGTTTGAAAAGTAGACCTACTGTAAAACAAGTCGGTTCAACTTGCGTTTCATTTGTCAGCTTGAGGACTGACAACGTTATGTCATCACATAATTCTTGTGTACTCCTGACACAAATCATGCTGCCCAAGATCAGCTGCTCCCTTGTTTATTTTAGCATACTGGGTCATAACTTAAATAGACCAAATATGGGTTCAGCTTGCTCACTTTCATGTGAATACCTCAAATCCAAAGAGATAAATTTCACTGGCAAATTTCCTTCTTTTTGGAAACACATATTCTGTGTTCTCTGTAAATCTAATGCGATTGATTATCCACATTCTGGATGGAAAGTGTACTTGAGGAGGTGCCTCACATCCATGATCTCATCCATTCCTGCAGTTTCCCAAATGCTTCCTAAATGTCAATCATTATGATACCTCTCTGCTCTGACAGGTATATGTATAGAGGATCTACCCTCCTAACTAATCCCTCTGTGACACAGGTGTGCAACTGGTAGAGCCAAAGGGCATTTTTTAGATTGGCTGGCTGCTCAAGTATCCACACTTTAAATATAAAGGGATATGGCCATGGTGGGAAATTAGCTGACTTATTTTGTATCTTTATTTTTTAATTTGTTAGATTGCACTTTGAAGAATCTAAAATATACAGTGTTGGTTACAACATGCAAAATGATAAGTAATATATAAGTCTATGGAACTCTATATGTACCATTTTTAGACTGATAAATAAAATTGTAGGCCATTTGCCAGCATAGTTTTCTGTCATATAATTTTCAATATTTATGAATTCCCAGTCTCTAAAATAAGTACACATGCTTTAACATGACATACAGAAACAAAAACTGAATGTAAAACATTTTTATTTCATAAAACATTATATTATGTGACAATCAAATTTACTCCTTCAGTGTAACTCAGCAATGGCGAATCTATGGCACGCGTGCCACAGCTGGCACGCAGAGCCCTCTCTTGGGCATGCGAGCCATAAGTCGTCGGATCACTACTCATGAACAGCAGGCACCACTAAAAAGGGCTCAGTGATTGTGACTTTTCTTTGTAGTGAGGAAGATTATACCAAACAAATGTGCTTTATTTTGAAATGGATCCTGGGTTTTTGTCCATCTGTACTTTTTTTACTCACTTCACTTTGAATTGTTGCTGATGTTCATGGCATAGTTATGACGTGGACTGTACCACTTCAGATTGCAGATACCTTTGTGGGTAGAGTAAAATCAGACTCTTGGAAGAAAATGATCCTATTAAGTAGCAGATTATTTACTATGAGTAGACAATTTACAACTCAGAGAAAAGTTGTCCATCTAAATTACGACTCAGCACCAGAAATCCCACTGGGAGGCTTGTGATGCAGTAGTTAAATTGATGTACTGCAGCCAAAACTTTGCTCAAGGGCTGGGTTCAATCCCAGGTAGCCGGCTCAAGGTTGACTCAGCCTTCTATCCTTCCAAGGTCAGTAAACTGAGTACCCAGATTTTTTTGGGGGGGGGGGAGGAGGAGAAGGCAATGTATAGTATGAATAATTAAATTGTAAACCACCCAGCTATAAGGTGGTATATAAGCAGCATGCTTTGCTTTGTTTGCTTTAGGGTCGAGTCTGCAATGTCAATGGAGTCTACACTGCAGGGCCTTTTGTTTCCCGTTTGTGTTGGTGTTTTTTGATGCTGCAGTTATTTTTCAGTCAGCATGTACCATGCAACACTACACTCCATTTTTGTGTGTGTATAATATCTGTTTTTGTGCTGAAAATTACAAATATATTGTGAGGCACTTACAGTCTATTCAACTTTGAGAGGTCCTCCTCCATGACAATTATTGAAATGCTGGAAGACATGAGATGAACAGAAGGACTCTGTAATTCCTATCACCAAACCGTATGGTTTGATCCTTTCATTATGGCCCTAATAAACTCTGATCCCATGCAGAGCCCACTTGTTTATATACACTTGGTGTCAGCACATTAACATGATTTGACATGGGCTCATGTGTGTATATCCTATGCTTATAGCTGCTCATTTGATCAACAATGTACAGCTGAAAGCAGCACCCATTCTCACACTGAACAGGAGAAGGGAGCTCAGCACAAAGCCCTGTGGGAGTTGGAAGGTTACTTCAGGACAAGGTACAAACACATAGCATCATCATCATGGGAGTGGATTGGGTGCCAGCAGAGGGTGTGTGTGTGTCCTTTCTGGTCCTGAGCAGAAAAGAACTCCAAATGAAAAACAGTGAGAATGTGATTGAACAGCAGTTTGTTTGAAAGACCTTGGGGGTTTAAAAAAGGACAAGCATTCTAGCTGGCACATCAGCAGTCAGAAGAGGAACAAAAAGGGCACACAGGCAGAAAGCGAGGGGAAGACTGCAAGGACAGGGGAGAGAAAATTGAGACATGAATCCCAAAAAGTCAGAAGTGTTCTTAAGGGAAATGACTTGACCATGTGTTAACTTTAATCTATAGACCTGCCGGTGAGATTTTATACTTCGCAACTGGATCGGGAATCTGAGCAATTAAAACGGTCAAGAAACAAGCCTGGGAATAGGAAAGTATTAGGCACTTTCACACCTCATCACCTCTGGCAAGGGTCAAAAATATCCCTCCTGCAGCCTAACACTGAAAGCACAAGACCGTGTGGACTGTTGGAGTAAAGATACCCAAGCTCTGTGCTATCCTCATTCCAAACAGATGGGTGTAGAGGCCACATTTTAAAGCAATGCTTTCACAAAACACCTGTAGACAGTTGCAAGGGAGCTGCTGCCTCATTGTCCATGGGAAAGAAAAACAAAAGACTGCCCATCGAAGATGGGGCAGCCGGTGGGAAAGGAGACCAGGGCAAATTTGACATTTGCATTGCAGGCTGGCAGCAGAAATAGCACACAGCAACTTTTCTAGCAGGATGCCCCTGAGTATTTTCAGAGACATTTCAAATTACATACAAACATAACCTGCCAAAACGTTTTTTTTTTTCCATTAAGGCCAAATGAATACAGATAGTAACGAATGCAGCAAATCATCCATCAAAGGCGGATTGAAAGATGAAGGTTTTAGAGTGGCTCCGGCACAAGGCAGGAAGATATAGAAGAGTGCTTCTGCTGCTTTTACTAGTTATGCAAAAGCAGGGACATCTTTTCCTACAATTAAAATGCAGGAGCAATGTCCTCTTCTGCATTTGGCCACTTCACTCCAACAGGACAAGAAGCCCTCCTGTAAAGGACTGCAAAGCACAGGACTGTCCTAAGATGTGTTGCTGTCTGAGGCAAATAATAATAATAATACAGTACAAATAAAAAAGGTGGTGCCCCTTCCCATTCCTGGTGCAAAAGAATAGTGGCCTTGCCACTGGAGATTTCTTCAGTACTAGTGGCATAAGAGTTATAAGAATATAAGAATAGTGGCCTTGCCACTGAAGATTTCTTCAGTACTACTGTAGTGGCATAAGAAGGTAGCAGAGTAGTTTAGTGGGCAGAGTTCTCCTCACCCTGCTACTGCCACCCAATGGCTAACTCAAGCAACTGCCATTCTCCGCCTGTTGGTAGGGCCAGCACTGCCTAAGCATTAACTGAGACTTTCATCAAACCTTCTTCAGTGCCTCTTAAGTGTTGAGGCAAGTTCATACAGCAAGAGATGCTCCTTGAGGTTATCAGGATTCAAGTGGTTTATGGCTTCAAAAATAGAAAACAGTACTTTGAACTGAACTTCAAACATGAATGTGACTGTCTTGGGAGAGACATTATATGACAGTGTTGATTGAAGTTTCACAGCTATTGTGCAACAGGGTTTGTTTTTCTTGGAAATGAGTTTATCAAACCTCATCAAGAACAGCTTTGTATCTACTATGTTGTTGTTGTTTAGTCGTTAAGTGGTGTTCGACTCTTTGTGACCCCATGGACCAGAGTATGCCAGGCCTTAATGTCTTCCACTACCTCCCAGAGTTTGGTCAAATTCATGTTAGTAGCTTCGGTGATACTGTCCATCCATCTCGTCCTCTGTCATCCCCTTCTCCTCTTGCCTTCACACTTTCCCAACATCAGGGTCTTTTCCAGGGAGTCTTCTCTTCCCATGAGATGGCCAAAGTATCGGAGCCTCAGCTTCAGGATCTGTCCTTCCAGTGAGCACTCGGAGTTGATTTCCTTCAGAACAGATAGATTTGTTCTCCTTGCAGTCCAGGGGACTCTCAAGAGTCTCCTCCAGCACCACATTTCAAAAACATCAATTCTTCGGTGGCCAGCCTTCTTTATGGTCCAGCTCTCACTTCCATACTGGAAAAACCATAGCTTTGACAATGTGGACCTTTGTCGGCAAGGTGATGTCTCTGCTTTTTAAGATGCTATCTAGGTTTGTCATCACTTTCCTCCCAAGATGCAGGAGTCTTTTAATTTCGTGGCTGCTGTCACCATCTGCTGTCAACATCTACTACGTTACAGGAAGTTACCAAAGAATAAGCATTAGTGTTTAGGGTCTCCAGTTTCTAATAGTGGTGGGCATTTGCTGTATTATTTGAAGCTTTATTTTTCAAAAGACATTCTGAGCTATGAGAACTCTCTGGGATAAACGGTCTAAATACTGATTCCATTCAGGGGAAAAGCTAGAGCTGGGCCCAGCAAGTGCTTTTGCAACTCTACTGGACTTCCCTACCCCTTTGCAAAGAGGGTCTTCCCTAGCCAAAAGCAGGTGAACTGTACTAAATATCCTTTGATTTGTATCTGGCCACCAGCCACAGACTACGCTAAAAAGACATGATGGTCTGCAAAATCTTTCAACGATGGTGTTGCATCTTGGAAACCACTGGGCTGAGGTTAATATACTTTTAAAAACAGTTCTACATTGAATTCTCCCACACATATGAGAAATGAATATTGTTCCATTTTAAAGAGTAGTTTAGCCATAAAAAGGTACATACTCAAGTGTAATATTTCAATTGTCCAGAACATTCCTTTCTGACTCTGTCCCTTCATATCCTATTTATAGTCTAAAGTAGGTTTGTATACAGCACTAGCACTGCCTTCTTGTACTGCTCCTGGCTGGCTAAAGACTGAGAAAAGCAAAGGAACTTGCTGAAGGTATAATTTCTCCTGTACTCTTTTCAAACCAGGCAGCAAGCTTTAGAAAATTATTTCTGCTGATGTGTTGCATTTACTGAGTGCCTACAGCACACACAACAGGGCTGCTACTTCTATTTAGTGCACGCTCCACTTTTGTTCACAGTGTTAATGTCATTGTAAATCCAGAATTTCCTATGGGCTTATAAAAGTTATGCAGTCAGTGAGTGGCCTTGCTGGCTGGAGTATTCTAAGAGTTCTAGTCCCCAGAAAGTAATCTTTGCAAGCTCTCCTTATAAGAAATGGGTAAGAGTTGAACTGATCTGTCCGAGGACAACTGTGTTCTGCTGCTGTAGCAAACTGTACACACCGCCTCCCACAAGAATCTTGGGACACCTTGCAAACCATCACATTTTATTGGCAGTGTCTTAAATGGACTGTAGCCTACTTTATCCCATGCACAAGAGTGTTACTTTATTAGGAAGATATTTCTCATACATGATTCAGTGGCTGTCCTTGTATAAGAACTTGCAAGGGAGATTCCAGTGGGAAACAGCTGAACAAGAATCACCAAAAGGGCTGATTCTGTTTCTTGGAGTTTGAATATGGACAAAGTCTTTTTAATCTCACTGTATGTGTTAATCCATCCATCAGTCCAGGTAAAGGTAAAGGTTCCCCTTGACAATTTTTGTCCAATCGTGTTCGACTCTAGGGGGCGGTGCTCATCCCCGTTTCCAAGCCATAGAGCCAGTGTTTTGTCCAAAGACAATCTCCTGTGGTCACATGGCCAGTGCGACTTAGACATGGAACGCTGTTACCTTCCCACTGAGGTGGTCCCTATTTATCTACTCACATTTTGCATGCTTTCGAACCATTAGGTTGGCGGTAGCTGGGACAAAGCGACGGGAGCTCACTCCGTCGCGTGGATTCAATCTTACAACTGCTGGTCTTCTGATCCTGCAGCACAGGCTTCTGTGGGTTAGCCCGCAGCGCCACCACATCCCCCCCATCAGTCCAACCACTAGCCAAATGTTTGTATAATCACAGTTTAAGCCACTTTCATTGCTAGTTGCTTTTGTATTTCTCAGTCTTCTGACCATTTTAATTGCAATTCCTTGTTCAGAAAGCTCAAAGGTTAAACACTTTCTCTCATTCCTGCACAAAACCTTTTCATTATGTCTCTGTGAAATTTACTGGGATTCACTGTCATCTCCCAATGACTGCTTAAGTGACTACCATTAAAATAATCCTTGATGTCTTAATATAAATATCTACATAGATCATTTTATGGAACTAATTAAGTGGGCTATAAACCACAATGCTTGTGGCAAATAAAACTTCAAATTGTGCTCAGCAAGAAAACAAGTTTACAGATACTGAATTAAAAATATTTCATAGGGTGGGAGGGGAAGTAAAAAAAATTGAATCTGGATAGTGAAGCAAACAAAGATGAACTGTAAACATGTCACAAGATACAACAGAAGAAAACAGTGAACAGCTGATGTTTCTAACGCACTGTTGATCAAAGCTGCCTTTTCTTTACAGTGTTTATCCTTTTCTATTTTATGTGGAAACTGCATGAATAAATCTTACTAACTTCTCTTCCACGTGCATACACAAAATCTGTGCATGCAATGCCATCTGCTGGCACAAAGATGTATTTTTGGTTTCAAAATCTGATACTGCATTTGTGACTTGCCCCATATTAGGCAACATTAAACTAAGTAAAGACAAAATATGGGTATATTTATTCCAAGCCAAACACAAAACACCACTCCATAGGAAAATGTCTTACAATACCGCTGTTAAATGTTCAGAGACTTCTCATCAGATTTCTGGTGAACCTCAGATGGCTTCACAAGCAGCCACCTATAGTTACCAACAGCAAGCAAGCATGCCTCTTGCTTTTCCAAAGAGGCACATGATTTGGATCAGAAATCCTACACTAAGACTAAACCTGGGACTATTAACCTATGATGTCACAGGTGCCAGGGCATAGCAAGGAAAATATTTGGAGAAAAAAGGTAACATCAATACAAGAGGAAGGACTATCTGGCAATCTTCAAGTAGCAGCAACTGGGGAAAGTGGGTGTTAAGAGTGATCTTAAAAGAGGAGAAATCTGTGACTCTCACGAATAAATCTTGCATGCTGGGAGTGAGTGGATTTGGTGTTCTGTGTGTGTGCAGTAAATGTGTGAGTGGTGATCCTGAACAAGAGAATTGTGGGTTTTTGAGGAGCAGCTCTATGTTTTGGGGCAAAAATCCACTTTTATCATTTATTCAGCATCTAGGGCATACTCCCCCCCCCCCAATATTAAACTTTCCATTCTTGCAGCTCTGAAACATGTCCACATATTACAATATACATGCAGTGGCCAAAATCCTGTTGGGTGAAGACATCAAGGACAGGAAGAGACTGTGTATGATTTAAGAGTTCCTGCAACAGTTTCAGGGGTGACTGATTCGTCCACTATCCGTCTCATTTCAGGTGAGTCACAGGACTAAAGTAGGGACTCTTGAATGACTGATGATGCCCCCTACTGTTAATGTGATCACCCTTACATAGGCAGAATTTACTCAACAGAATTTCACTCTGTATTTGTGTAACCAACTGTAGCTCCTCTGCATACAACTGTAATTCTGGAGTCTTTTCTATCAACTGCTTCTGTATATCTCAGAGTATGTTGCTCAAGGTAAATCACTTCCATCTCCATCTGCAAAATGGAAATATTATGACCTACCACACAGAGGTGTGGATTAATAAACAACTTAAATGAAAGCGCTCAGTATTAGGAACCTTTTAAAAATGATTCCATAACAAACAAACAAGGTAGTTTAATAGAAAAGATGTTTAATATACAGTATCTCTTAATTTTTTTTTTAAAAAGGAAGAACTACTTTGACATATTGGGTTTCCTTTTGCACATGTGCCTCTCTTTATTTACTCACATGAATGTTCAAGGTACTGCTGCCCAAGACTTGCTTTGACAGGCTCCAACATGGAGTCTGTGTGCAATAACAGATCTACTGCTTTTGCAAAAGTCTTGTGTGGAAAGTGAAATACCTCACTCAGCAGCCAAGCTGACATTAGTAGTGTTCCTTCACATCATGTGCATCACTTGAGACACTCCATACTAAAGCACCATTCATTTGTAAGTGACTGGGAAAGAGACGTAGGAATTCTGCTCCAGGTATTCTCCTCTAACTCGGCCCATTTTCTGAATATACTATTAGCACTGCCAAATGATTGGCTTATTCAGTCAAATAGATCTTTTATGTCAGTTTGCTGAAAGAGGGCCCTTGTGCTTAACAGCAATTACAGAAGGAACCTCCTATCTGCAGAATCAGTATCCACAGATTCATTTATCCGCTGCCTACAAATACTAAATTAAAAAATCTCAGAAATACATATTTCCAGGGTGTATTTACCTGAACTGGCCACTAGAGGCTGCTAGAGAACATGCAATGTACAGCATTCGATACATTCATGTTTTCCAGCATCTGAAGGGGTGAGGGCTTGGAACCAATCCCCTGTGGATATCATGGGCCTACTGTACTGACAAGCCCTTCTTTCTTTTTATAATCATGGAAATGTTTTAAATCCCTTCTCCCTTGGTTTTCTTGTGAAGAGACAAAAGAAGCCATGGTGTTATAAGACAGTATAGAACTATTAAGTTTACCTTTAACCACAGAAGAGGAACCAGAATTGAAAAGCAATCGTTTTACTTTAGGGGCTTAATTACACTTATGCTAAGGTAACACTTCGGAATAAATTGTTTCCTTTTTTTATAGTAAAGAAAAATAGACACAAATCTGTTAACAAACCTACTGCATATAACAAACATTGTTATTCATACAAGGAGAAAATGTGAAAGCCGTCCTCTCCTTGTCTCTTCAGGCAGGACTATGGGACTGTAGACATTTTGCTGTGTCGTTCTCTTCATGGAGAGAAGCAAATCCAACCTGTGCTTTCTGGGAGTCACAAAACGATACTAACCCATCAAGTAGCCACTGAAATACAAAAGAGAGATTTGAACAGGTAGATGTGTGTGTGTGTGTGGAGGGGGGCAGCACTATATACAGGGTTGAAAAATGCACTTGTCCACTCATCTGTGACAAGTGAAAAATGCTGCTTGATGAGTCACATCTCCCTCCCTGCCTGTCTCCTTCCCCTCCGACTGTGTCTCTCTCTCTCTTTCTCTAATCCCACAGTCCTCCCCTCCCCTCTCCCACTGCAAAAGGAAAACTGCCCTCTTCTCACGAGAAGAGAGTTCGAGCTGTACAGAGAGATATAGCTCTGCAGGAGAATGTAGAGTAGTCCCATGCTGGAGAATATGGAGATTCCCTGCTCCCAATTTCAACCAAACGAGGACACATCCTGGGGTGGGAGGGAACCTTGGCTCCTTAAGAGGCCTGGTGCTTTTGCTTTCACTTTTATTTTTGCTGGAGACATTTAAAAAAGAAGACATTCAAAATACAAGCTTCATGATCCCACAGGCACACAAGTAATAAAGCAACCCAAGTCTGAGGGTATAAATCAGTGATTCCCAATCTCAATAAATTATAAGGCTATAAATTTTTGATTGACTGATGAGACATTCTAAATTTTTTCAAGCCCTGACTATATAGTAGACTTCATGAGTATGGTTCAGTCTGATTTGTATCCAAATATTTGTTAAATATGCTGGGACTGAGCCCCACTGACCTGGCCCACTGATGTCTAATTGGGTTCATGCAGAGCTAAGACTTGGCACAAGCAGTATGCAAAGTCATATTTTGACAATGTGGTGAACCTTTAATTTATAGGCAAAGCTCTCGCCGCCTCAACTTCCTTTTGTCCCTCCCCCATTTAGCTGTGCACTCTACTCTGTCACTCTGCATCAGCTAGCAAAAGCATAAAAAAAAAACAAAAAGCAGGAAAAAATGGGAGTAGGTGAACCAAGAGAGTATCTAGCACCACTCTGACTTATCCAATCAGAGGCTGCACATGAATAGCAGCAGAATCTACATCCTATTGGGATTTTACTTCAGCGTAAGTAAAACTGTGTCAGTTGTGGCAGCATATTGTGATTAAGAAAGTCATGGTTATCTGCCTGCCTGTATGACTGGCAAGTGACCAAGCAAACAACCAGGCAAGCCTTCCCTCACTAACTAGCTACCTGTGTGTAATTTTTAGATGGATGATTATGCATTACTGCTTTGCCTGGATTTTAAGTACTACTTGTGTTTTCCACTTTTCAGAGAGGCATTTTTTAATTTTATACTCATTCTTCTTAGCCAAATACTGTCTTTTACTTATGTAAATCACCATTGTATACTCTTTATTTTCAACTTTCACTACTGTATTTCAAGGTACTGTAGTAAGCTGACTTGGGTCCTTTTCAAGGAGAAAGGGGGGTAAAATATTTTAAATACTTTGTTAATTAATTGTAATTTGTTGGTGCCATTTACATGATTTCATCTGTCTCAGAGTAAAATCCTAAAATGATTCTGGCCATTCTGAACCTTGATAATATTCTTCAATAACCTTTATTCAAAGTTTTAAAATATTGCTTGATCTTGTAACCATGTGACTTCATAGACATGTCACCTTTAAGTACCATGGAATTACTCCTACCCAAGAATGGGTATTTGTTTGTTTTACTGAAAAAATGTCCATGGCACTATTTGGGCTTCCCCAAAATAATTTCTTTTAAAAATACAAAAATAAATTGAAAACCAATTTAGCACCAATTACACTTTTATATTATGATAAGATTAGAAGGAGGATTAAAAGAAATATACTTACGGTAGTTTCATACGCATAAACACTCTGGCCATAAAGAAACTTAACAGGACACTAACGAATCCAATGAAAAGCAGCAGAAATCTATTCAGCTTTGGGATATTGGGTGCGTTGGAACGATCAAGAATTATAAAGCCAAGGCCTCCCATTGTGAAGAGGAAGCTGGAAGCAAGCCCTTCCATAATGTACTGTCCATTTACTCTGCAAACAAAATGTGCAAATATTAAAGAAAATTAGGTATTATTACAGTTGAAGTGTTATCTGTTATATCTGGTAATAGTATCTGGTAATAGTATTTATATATGTATATGTACTTATATGCATATGTACAAGCACGTGTGTGCACATGCACACAGACACAGTAGCAATTCTATAGCAAAGGGCACAGGAGAAAAAGAAGGAAATTCCTAGTTCCATGTTGCAGGAGATCTTGCCTCTTGTTTGGAACCAGAGTAATTGTCATTCAAATACCATGAGAGTTCTATTAAAAGGGGATCACTCCTCTATAATTTAGTAGAAACAAGAGATGGGCACAAACCACTGGTTCTGCATTTCAGTGCAATTCATTTCCTGGCCAAACAGGGGATCCATGGTTCAGCACTCCACTCCCTCCAGTGGGATCCCACTTGGAGGCAAAGCCACTTCCTCCAAACCATCTCTAATATAAATGAATCCCGACAAATTACAGTGGACCACGGAAAACTGCTATCACTCATCTGTTCCATTTTGATATTATTGTCAGATATCTAAAAAAAAAAAACCAATGAAAGTCCCATCTTCAAGTTCCCACTGTGCCATCTCTTGTTGTCTTATAGCACTGCTTCCCAAAGGGGAAGCTTCTCCTACTCCTTGTAGCAACATGTGTAATGATTTGGTTCCTATCCTTGATAGACGGTCCATAAATATCAAGGATTATTACATGAGATCAGCTAAAGCTTCACACTGTATGCTGAAAGGGACTGGCTGATATATTAAAGTTATGGAAGCCTTGCATTTACTGAAAGGTGACCTGGAATTCCATGCAGACCTATCTTTCTCCGTGGCTAACACGGAAAACAAAAGGGCTGGTCAAAGAGAGATGGACTGTTCTGTTTCTTATAATCTTTGTGGAAAGCAAAAGTTTTTCTGACAGCAGACTGCAGATCAAGGCTACTAACCTCTTAGTAGGCTAATACATTTTGTATATAAGTAATAAGTGTGAGCTTATTTAGAAAGAACTAACATGATGGAGAAATTTCTACCTATTTGTGTACACCCACCAAAGCTACACTGAACCAAGATTCTTATATACACCCAGACCAACATGCAAACAGAGATCCATTGTCAAAATACCACACTGTCTGAATATCTGGAAAGAGACATTATGCTAACGTAAAGCAGATGCTGGTGCCATTTACATAATTTATATTTCTACCTGTAAGCTAAGAATGCCACAGGCCTCTGATGTCCATGTTCATCTGTCATTGAGCCAACACTGGGAGGTTCAACAATCACATCATAAATTATTCCTAAACAAAAAAAAATTAGTTTAGTTTGAGGGGACAGAAATTTACTCTTAAACAGCAATGGCTCAGTTTGTCTTTTATTTATTTTATTTATTTATTTATTTTATTTATATCCCGCCTATCTAGTCGCGAGGACTACTCTAGGCGGCTTACAACAACGTTAAAATACAATAAAATAAACAACCAATACAAAAACAGGTAAAAGAAAAAAAACAGTAAAGAGATAAGAAAATCAAAAAATAGTTTTATAAGAAGGCCTGCCGAAACATCCAGGTCTTTAATAGATTCTTGAAAGTGCCCAGCGAGGGAGCTCCGCGAATGTCAGGAGGTAAGTTATTCCACAGGCGAGGAGCCACCGCCGAGAAGGCCCTATTTCTTGTTTTCTCTTTCCGGGCCTCCCTCGGGGTTAGGCTCCTCAGCCTCACCTCCTGGCTCGCCCGTGTGACCCGGGTAGAACTTGGTGGGAGTAGGCGTTCCGCCAAGTATCGAGGCCCTAAACCGTTTAGGGCTTTATACGTAAGCATTAGCACTTTGAAGTCGATGCGGAACCTGATGGGCAGCCAATGCAATGCGGCCAGAGTGGACGAAATATGTTGGAATTTTTTCACTCCACTAAGTAATCTGGCCGCCGCATTCTGCACCACCTGTAATTTCCGCAGCAGCCTCAAAGGAAGCCCCACGTAGAGCGCATTACAGTGGTCTAATCTTGAGATTACGAGCGCATGTACTAAGGTGGTGAGCGCCCCCACTTCCAGGTAGGGCCGCAGCTGGGCTATCCGCCTGAGGTGAAAAAAGGCGGTGCGGACCACCGATGCCACCTGTGACTCCATGGAGAGCACCGGGTCCAGGTGGATCCCCAAGCTGCGTACCCCATCCCTAGCAGGGAGAGTCACCCCCCCAAAAGAGAGGGAGTTACCCAAATCCCCGACTGTGGGGGGGCCCACCCTCAGCACTTCCGTCTTGTCCGGGTTCAGCCTGAGCCCGTTCTCCTGCATCCATTCCAGTATAGTCCCCAGGCAGCGCTGGAGGCACAGGACGGCTTCTCCTGCGGTTGGCAAAAAGGAGATGTAGAGCTGCGTGTCGTCCGCATACTGGTGGCACGAGGCTCCACACCCCCTGATGACCCCACCCAGCGGCCTCATATAGATGTTAAATAGCATTGGGGAGATAATCGACCCCTATGGAACCCCACAATTGAGGCTCCACGGGGCCGAGACCCTCTCCCCAAGCTGGACTCTCTGGGGACGGTCCTCCAAGAAGGAACGGAGCCAGGACAATGCCAGGCCACCTATTCCCAACTCGGAGAGCCTCCCCAGGAGGATACCGTGGTCAATGGTATCAAAGGCCGCTGAGATGTCGAGGAGGACCAACAGGGACACTTTACCCCTGTCGGCCTCCCTCAGTAGGTCATCACACAGGGCGACCAAAGCCGTTTCTGTGCCGTGGCGCGGCCTGAAGCCCGACTGGAATGGATCCAGGGCATCTGTTTCTTCCAAGAGCGCCTGAAGCTGATCGGCCACCACCCTCTCGACTACCTTGCTAAGGAAGGAAACATTGGCGACGGGCCTGTAGTTGCCAATTTCGTCCGCCGCCAAACTAGGTTTCTTCCTAATGGGCCTAATGAGTGTGTCCTTCAGGGCAGATGGAAATCTGCCCTCAAGGAGAGACCCATTTATAATAGCCGTGGCCCACTCCGTTGTTAACGGCCTGGCCGCTTTGATTAGCCAGGCCGGGCAAGGGTCCAAAGAGGAGGTGGTGGCACGACAGCGATCAAGCGCCCTGGAGACAGTATCAGGCGTAACAGGCTGAAAGGTGTCCAAAATCACCGGGCAAGACGGAGCGCTGGACATCTCAGCTCGACTCACTGTACTCAAAAAAGGAGAGAGGTCCCGGCGGATGGCCTCCACTTTTGATTTAAAAAATGCTGCAAATTGGTCCGGCGAAAAACTAGGGGGAGGCCCATCACCCGGACCAACTCCGGAAAGGTCGCGTACTATACGGAATAACTCCGCCTGCTGGTTGGACGCCTCGCTTATCCGGTTAGCGAGGTATGATCTACTAGCAGCCTTTACCTTAGCAAGATAAAGGTTAGTAGCGACCCTGACAGCTATCCTATTAAAATCCGTCGGGGCCCCTCTCCACCTGCGCTCTAGCCGTCTCCTGACCCGCTTCCTCGCCCGGAGGTCCCGGTTAAACCAGGGTGCCGGGCGGTCTCTGCGCCGGAGAGGGCGTTTAGGTGCGATCATGTCAGCAGCCCTAGTCGCGGCAGCAAACCAGCCATCCACCAGAGCCTCGACAGGAGCGCCAGCCAGGTCAGCCGTAACACCTCTCATGGCATCCTGGAATCCAACAGGATCCAGTAGCCTTCGAGGGCGGACCATAACAATAGATCCCTGCTCCCTGCAGGGGGGGAGAGCCATTTTAATGGTACACTTTATTAGGTGGTGATCCGACCATGACAAGGGTACCGACTCAAGGTCAGTCACCATCGGACAATTTTATAAAAGCTTTTGATTTTTCTCACCAATGCCACCCTATTAGGTTTCAATAATATAAATGGAAAAATCTTTGTGTTCTGTAGAGGTATTGACACCAAAGGATTATGGAGCGCTATTAAAGTTGCTGGCATTGATGTGTAACATGAGGATAATTAACAATTACTCATAGTGGGTCGATCTAATTATGGAAACAAATAGTGCACTGAACAGCACTTCATCACTGATGGACAGCAGAATGCAAGGTAGCATTCTCTGGCCACAATTACATACAAACTTTAAAAAATGCTAGATCTTAGACATCCTTTTCTTTCTGGAGCAGGAAAACACGGGGAGGAGCTGGCATGAAATGCAGCTGATAGCAAACAGTATAGAAATCCAGGACTGTAGCACAGACATGATTGGACAGCAACATAGTTTCCCCCTAGCTCGTCTCCTTGGCCCTCAAAAAGGTGGAATCATGCTCTGAGTAAGGTATGATATCAGGTGAAAACTATGGTAAGTTTCTGTCCATTCATTTCAATCTATAGAGTACAGTAGCCCACAGCTGCTGTCCCTTACTACAAGTTGTGCAAAATAGAACAGCTATGCTAAGTGGTTTGTGTGACAGACATCTGATGTAATCTGTTATCATTACCTCCATACTACATTTGTGTGTATAATGCATATGGGGTGTATTACATTAGTTTTCAGCAACACAAGCCACGATTAATATTGCAGGTAGTATGAACACACTGAGGCTAAGATAGACAGGGACATACTACACCCCTACAATGGAGTCTGATAGTTATATTTCCACATTACAAGTACAGAAAAATGTAAGAGTACTTTGCAACCACCCCAGAATTTAATCTCAGCACTGTGATCAATTTAGGGATAGATAACTCTATTTCACAGTCACCAGTAAAGGTAAAGGTAAAGGTTCCCCTTGACAATTTTTGTCCAGTCGTGTTCAACTCTAGGGGGCGGTGCTCACCCCTGTTTCCAAGCCATAGAGCCAGTGTTTTGTCTTAAGACAAACTTCCGTGGTCACATGGCCAGTGCGACTTAGACATGGAATGCTGTTACCTTCCCACCAAGGTGGTCCCTATTAATCTACTCGCATTTGCATGCTTTCAAACCGCTAGGTTGGCGGGAGCTGGGACAAGCAATGGGCGCTCACTCCGTCACGTGGATTTGATCTTACGACTGCTTGGTCTTCTGACCCTGCAGCACAGGCTTCTGCGGTTTAGCCCGCAGCGCCACCATGTCCCAACCTTTACAATAATCCAGTTAAACAGTGCTTTTAAATGCTGCAATGCAAGGTTCTATGGCCCACACCAAAGTCATTTCCAGTCATAATTGGTATGGCTTTTGAACATTTAAACACACACTGCAATCTTTATGTAGTTTAGTGCCAAACTCATTACAGTTGTACATTCACGGCTGGCCCTACAGCTTGTCACAAAAAGATGGCTATTTCCCCAATTCATGGGGATCAAGTTATTGAATATTACAATCATATTTTTTTTCTGTAAAGGAAAAAGGGAATACAAGATAATAGAAACTGTTTTGGGTACTTTGCACCTCAACTTGAGGGGAAGCACCACTATCTTGGGTCTGCTTTGGCTAAACATCAGATGAGTTCTCAATCAAAAGGAAACATGCTTTGTGGCTCACAGTGGTTCCCAACCTTGGACCCCCTCATATGTTCTTGGACTACAAATCCCAGAAACCCTGGCTAGCACAGCTAGGCGCAAAGGCTTCTGGGAATTTTACTCCAGGTACATCTGGGGACCCAAGGTTGGGAACCACTCCTTTAGCATGAGATTTCCTTTTTAAAAATTGATTGCAGACTTGTTCTTTTACTGAACAGTAAACAGTCTTCCAACCAAGCCCAAAGCCCAAGTGATCATGCAGGCCATAAGAAAAACAAACAAACAAACCAAAATACACATTATTAGGGCAATGTCTTTACTACTGCAGCCCCCAAGGCCTAAAAACAAAAAAAAAAATGTGCAAGTTTTCGAGCTCTTGAACCGTATGCACATTTCGCCAGCCGAAAAAGTGTGGGGAGGGGGGGAAATATGCGAGGTTTTTGGGCGAGTGAGCAACCTCTTCCTTAGGCCCGAAACGAAGCAAGTCGGGTTTTTTTTGGAGGGGGGGCGGCCTCCGGCCCTTCGAGCTCCTCGGAATTAATTACCTCCCGTGATGAGGAAATAGGAAACCACCACCAAGGCATAGACGGTCATGGCCGAAGGCATGTGGACCCAGCTTGGACGCTTCAGCTTGATGTTCGGACACTCCAGCACCGCGAACGGCACCCGGTACAAGGTCTCCATCTTGCCTGTGGTTCCAGCCCTGTCTCGTCCCGTCCGGGGGTCTCGGACCAAAAAAACAAACAAACCTCCCCACCACCGCCGCCGCCGCTTTCACGCCCACTGCGCTCCGTTCTCACGTTGACCCCTCGCGGCCACCGTTCCTAAGATAACCGGACGGCACTCCGAGAAGGCAAGCCACGAGCCGCGTCCTGGAAGGTAAATAAGACAAAAACGTCCTAGGGGCACGTGGAGCACCAAATTCAGGGCGCCAGGCAGCAAAGGAGGCAGAATAAACACTTAGGGTAAAGCGTTACACACATAACCGACAATTTTTCTTCCTCTGTGTAACTGCGGTGAAACTACCGAACGTTATATTGACCTGCCAGCTCCTAGAAACGCTCGACGTGTCCTTTTCAGGAATCCACGTAGCCCTGCCAGAAACCCACTCGGTGGGAAAGGCGGATGACGTGTAAGCCACGCCCTCTGGTATAAAGCCCGCCTATACTCAAAGCCGGCGAAGCTGATTGGCAGGGCTTTGAACTAGAAGAGCTGAAATAAACGTGGTGTAGTTTCTGTGCGTTCGAAGCAAACCGCTTTTATTCTTAGACAAGTCGTGCTTGATTGCGGGATGGCAGTTTTGTATTAGCAAATCTTTGCTAGGAAAAGTTGAAGACAGCAGGAAAGAGAAGTACCAAATATGAGGTGGATTGACTCCATAAAGAAATCACAGTCGGCAGTTTGCAAAGACTTGGGCAGGGCTGTTAAGGATACAGTACTTTGGAGGTCAGAGATTTATAAAGTTGCCATGAATCAAGGTTACTTGACGGCACACCACAGCAGCAGCAACAAGCATTTCTTCTAGCTCTTAATTTAAAAACAAACCCTGCTTTCAAAACAAAATCCTGTAGAATGCATTCAGATTAAGGTTGCAGTACTACAGGAGCAGTAAGCCTTTTAACCTTTCTAATTAATGTACAGCCTAATGAACATTTCCTTTAGACAATACTTTGAGCCTTTTATGCCAAAGGATGTGTGCTGTTGTGCACCTAGGTCTCTTTGCCATCAGGGATTTCTTTAATCAAATAAACCCTTTTGAGTAGAACTAAAATAATAAGCACAAGTAGAATTGCAGCCTTTTCCTTTAAGGAGCCAGGACACTAAGTGTACCAAGAAGTTTTTGTGCACTCAGGTCAATTCTGCCTTATGGTAACCTTTTTCCAGGTTTAGAATACTCAGAAGTGGTTACCATTCCCCTCTTCTGAGAGCATCCTCGGACTGCACTTGTCCAAGGCTATACAGGCTGGCTTTACTTGCAGGAGGCACAGTGGCGAATCGAATTCCCAACCTCTGGTTCTACAGCCAGATACCTAAGTCACTGAACTATCCAGCCAGCAGTCTTAGTATTTAGGCTTCAAGAAATGCAACATTTTCATAGTCTCATCAGTATGGCCTCTGTAAATAATGAAGGACTATCATGGAGTTCAAACATTGACTCCTACCTTGCCTCATACTCCATCACGAGTGTTCGGACTATGTTGAGGTGAGCAAGAGGAGAGGCTTTTGTGTCACATCAATAATTGTGGCTCAAGTCAGTTTAAGCAAGGGCATTGCCAATGTGATCTGTACATCTGATTATGTAGCTATCATGAAGTACTCCACGTATACCTGCTCTTAAGAAGGTGAAACTGTCTACACATTCCTTTCTCTAATAAACAGTGCTAGGCAAGAGTATCAACTAAAATATTTTAATTTATCATGTTCATGTGGAATATTCATGATACTGAAAATGGAAGCAGAGAACATGTTCAACACCCTGGCTGTTGGCTTGTGGTGTCCTTAAGAGTTCTGTTTTGTCCTCTGTGCTATTTAACATCTACGTGAAACTGCTGGGGAGAGATTATCCAGAGTTTTGGGGTTCGGTTCACCAGTAAGTAGATGATAGATACCCAACTCTATCTCCTTTATCTAAATCTAAAGAAGCTCTTTTGGCTCTAGATTAGTGTTTGATATCAGTAATGGAGTGGATGAGGGCAAATAAACTGAAATGTAATCCAGACAAAACAGAGGTGTTCCTAGTCGATCGAAAGGCAGATCAAGGAACAGGATTCAACATGTGCTAGACCGGGTTACACTCCCTCCAAAAACAGGTGAGCAGCAGCTTGGGAATACTCCTGGATATGTCTCTCAGCCTGGATGCTCAGCCTTTGGCAGTGGCCAGGAGTGCACTTGCAGTTAAAACTAGTGAGCCACTTGCATCTGTTCCTGGAGAGGTCTGATCTGGCCATGGTGACTCATGTCTTAGTTATAACCTGTTTGGATTACTGCAATGCACTCCACATGATGCTGCCCTTTGTAAAGTGTTTGGAAACTTCAGCTGGTCCAAAATGTAGCAGCCAAATTGTTAACTGGGGCTGATTACAGGAATCACATAACCTCCCTGTTACAGCAGCTCTACCGTCTGCCAATCCACTTCCAGGCAAAATTCGAAGTGCTGGTTTTAGCCTCGTCGTCGTTGCTGTTCAGTCATGTCCGACTCTTCGTGACCCCATGGACCAGAGCACGCCAGGCCCTCCTGTCTTCCACTGGCGGTTTTAGCCTACAAAGCCCTAAACAGCTTGGGTCCAAGCTACTATCTCAAATACCATGTCTCCCTTTATGAGCCTGCTTGTAAGTTAAGGTCATAAGAGGCCTTAATCTCAGTCCCGCCACCGTCACAGGTATGTTTGATGGGATACTTGAGAGGGCTTTCTCAGTTGCTGCTCTTAGACTTTGGAACTCCCTCCCACGGGAGGTCAGTCTGGCTCCATCTTTGCTGTCATTCTGAAAGCCAAGACTGTCATCTTCAGGCAGACATTCTCTTAGTGACTGCCTGAGTGGGATTTTTAAATGTATTGTACCATTTGTTTTTAAATGTGCGTTTAGTATTGATTTTATTTACCATTTTAAGTATATATATATATTCTAAAAATATTTATATAGTGACTGTTTTTGTTTTTACAGTTGTGTTCAAAATTATTCAACCCCCACTGAAATTGAATGTTTTGGCCATTTTGACATTGATTTTGATCATTCAGTCATCTTGCTTACATTTACATGAAAGAGGCACTTGTAGGTCAGAGAAATATAACCTTAAGTTTATAATGAAATAACCACAAATGTCTTTTCTGTGCTCACATCATTATTAGTTTTTATTCAACCCCCTAAGTGACATTCAATCTTAGTACTTAGTACAACATCCTTTTACAGTTATAACAGCTTTTAAACGTGAAGCATAGCTTGACACAAGTGTCTTGCAGCGATCTACGGGTATCTTCGCCCATTCTTCATGGGCAAAAGCCTCCAGTTCAGTCAAATTCTTAGGCTTGCGCACTGCAACTGCTTTCTTTAAGTCCCACCAGAGGTTCTCAATCGGATTTAAGTCTGGTGACTGCGATGGCCACTCCAAAATGTTCCAGCCTTTCCTCTGCAACCATGCTCTAGTGGACTTAGAGGTATGCTTGGGATCATTGTCCTGTTGAAAGGTCCAATGTCTCCCAAGCCTCAGGTGTGTGACGGACTGCATCACATTTTCATCCAATATCTCCTGGTACTGAAGAGAATTCATGGTACCTTGTACACGCTGAAGCTTCCCTGTACCTGCAGAAGCAAAACAGCCCCAAAGCATTATTGACCCTCCGCCATGCTTCACAGTAGGCAAGGTGTTCTTTTCGTCATATGCCTTATTCTTCCTCCTCCAAACATAGCGTTGATCCATGGGCCCAAACAGTTCTAATTTTGTTTCATCAGTCCACAGAACACTATCCCACAACTTTTGTGGTTTGCCCACATGACTTTTGGCATACTGCAGTCGACTCTTCTTATTCTTGGGAGACAGCAAGGGGGTGCGCCTGGGGGTTCTAGCATGGAGACCTTCATTACGCAGTGTGCGCCTTATTGTCTGAGCTGAAACTTCTATACCCACATCTGACAAATCTTTTTTCAGTTCCTCAGCAGTCACATGGGGACTTTTCACCACTCTACGCTTTAGGTAGCGCACAGCAGTCAAAGTCAGCATCTTCTTTCTTCCACGACCAGGTAGCATTTCAACAGTGCCCTTTGCCTTGAATTTGTGAATGATGCTTCCTATGGTGTCTCTTGGTATGTTTAACTTCTTTGCAATCTTCTTATAGCCATTGCCCTTCCTGTGAAGACAAATCACCTCTTCTCTTGTCTTCCTGGACCATTCTCTTGACTTCACCATGTTTGTAACCACACCAGTAAATGTCTAGAAGGAGCTGAGTATCACAGTCATTTTAAAGCTGCCTAATTGGTGCTTATTATGCTTGATTGGTGCTCGGTGACATCCACAGGTGTTTTCAATACCTGATCGAAAACACCTGAATGAACCTCTCTTCTTCAGAGTGGTAGTCTTTAAGGGGTTGAATAATTGTGGCAATGAAGAAACCACAAAAGAAACATTTACTACTGTATTACATAAACAATTGATGTTATTTTAGTTGCATTTGGTTCTTTAAAACGTCCTTGTAGGATTTCATTCTGAATACAATTCCAAATGTACACTATAGTCCCTAAACCCCTTTACAGCATTGGGGGTTGAATAATTTTGAACACAACTGTAAGTACCCTGTATTGTTTTTTCTGTTACCTTTTTCATGAGAAAAGGGGGTTAAAATATTTTAAATAAAATAAAAATAAATAACTTTCCAACTCTGAGTCTATGGTATCAAGTCATAATCATCTTATCAAATAAATTTATATATACAAATAGATTGTCACCACTGAGCCTCCATTATCACATTTGTTATTGACTTCTTTTTCAATAACTTTCTCCAACCTGCTGTTTTTCCCGTTGGACTACAAATTCCAGAATACAAGTGCTCCTTAGGGGTTGTGGTTCCAGCATATGTGAAAACTATTAGCAGGGTTGTTTTTTAATAACTTTTGGCCTACTTTATGGACAGGAATGAGAATCTAAATCACCTACTTATTTAGAAGGTGAACTTTCATTTTGAAAAATTCCCTTTCATTTGAAAGTATTACTTTGTCACATTCATGTGAAATAATTTACATCCCAGCAATATACTGTAGTTTCTTAATTATCTAGATATCTAGCAATGCAAACTTTTGCATCTTTTGTTGTCAAGTACTTATCCTGGAGTACTTACCACACTTTTAGCTAGTAGGAATTTTTTTCTTGACTGAATTGTACAATATCCAAAATGCAAACTTTATGTAAGTTGCTCTTTCTCTGTACTTAAATCTTGTACTCTTCAATTAACAATGTCCATTAATTTAAAATATAGCTCATTGTCTCTTATGAACAAGCCTATTTATGATTCATACTCTATACATCAGCAGCTCTGAGCAACACATTTCCTTTTTGGCAGAAATTATGGCTCTATTACTTTGTCTGCAGTTGTCCAATCCATTCTCCTGGTCTGCAGCTTAGACTATACAATACTCTTTACTCTGGCTTCCCATCCGCTTCCTGAATTTTACACAAATATTTTATCCCTACCCTTGAGGGCCTGTATTACCTTTGCTCCCATCATTTCCAAGTATATGCCTATAAATCTGCCCCTTCACTATATAATCTAGAGAACTGAACAGCTCTACACCCTCATGTGATCCCTCACTTCTCCTCATGGTCGCATCAGTTCCAGAATTCATATAAGACATTTCCCCTCATTCTTCAGTTTCCTCTTCTATGAAACCTCTCCCCACAAATTCCATTAAACTTAATGGGATTTAAGTACAGTGGTGCCCCGCATAGCGGCATTTAATTCGTTCCTATGGGGCAAAAACTCACCGTTCAGCGAAGATCCTCCATTGGGCCGCCATTTTCGGCGCCTCGGTAAGCGAAGCGCGAAACGGGCAACCATTTTGGAACTGCTGATCAGCTGGGCGGCGGGCTCTTGGAAAGGAGTGCGGGGAACTCCTCCACCTTCCTTCCCAAGCGCTGGCCGGCCTTTCCCCCCAGCTGGGTGGCGGGCTCAAGCGGCCACGGCTGCAGGGTGGGGTGGGGGTGTCCCGAAGGCTTCCAGGCAAAGGCCTGGAAGCCTTCGGGACACCCCTACCCTGTCCCCACCGCCGGCAGCCACCCTGCGCCGCTTACCCCAGCCGTGCTCGGACTCCTGGGATTCCGAGCACGGCTGGGTAGGCAGCGCGGGGCGGCTTCAAGCGGCGGCGGCTGCAGGGTGGGTGGGGGGTCTAGAATCTAGATATAATCTAGATTCTCTAGATTATATAGTGAAGGGGCCTGGAAGCCTTTGGGACACCCCTACCCTGCCCCTGCCACCACTGAGAGCCTTCCGAGCTCTCAAAGGGCTTTCTCCAATGTCGGAGGGGGGCCCTTTGAGAGCTCGGAAGGCAAATGTTGGCGGTTGGCGGTGGCTTCGGGGTCCTTCCGAGGCCGCCGCCCACTGCCGACATTTTCCCCCAGCTGAGCGGCGGGGCTTCAAAGCTCCTGCCGCTCAGCTAGGGGAAAATTGGGCTACATCGTAATGCAATCGCAAAAGCGATCGCAAAATCCGCATCGGTATGCGGATTCGTCGTTAAACAGGGCGCTCGTTAAGCGAGGCATCACTGTACATGTGACGGAATCCTTCTTAATTTCAGTTCACAGGATCCTCAAGGAAAAGTTCTGGTTTTTTTACTAACATATAAAGTACTGAATATATTAATGCCATTATGTAACAAAGTGCAGTAGCAGATGAAAAGCTTTTGAAAAAAGTACAGAAAAGCAGCATATAAAAAGTAAATGCACTAGAGTTCTAATTTAACGACATACATAACTTTTTCTCATGCACTGTTCAAGATGTATGTTTAATACCAAAAAAGTAAAGAAGTAAAATCTGTACACATTGTATCTCGGGGATAAACCAAAACCTGAACACACTAGAAGACCTCTGAAAAAATCGCTTTGCACAGGGAAAAGATAATTCGTCATTTATTAGGCAAAAAACACAAAACAATCATTTTGATTTCTGACTCTGTGCTTGTGCCTTCAATACTTTGACAACAATCTTCTGTTCCTCAATAAGGAATGCTCGTTTGATTCTAGAAAGAAAAAAAAAGCATTTGTTAACATTTCATTATTGTATGCTATCTCTCTCCCCCCCCCAACCAGACAAACTGTATTCAGAGAAGCCATCACAATATTGGCTGAAATATCAGAGATAAGCTGTATTTGCTTGGTCCCTTTTCTAAATCACACACACGGTTTAATGAATTGTCTTCTGCCCATACCAAACAGTATTCTGTGGGAGCAGACATGTGAGAGAAGACACAATCATTCAAAGTCAAATGCCAGAATATATAAAGCTAAATTATCTGGAGATTGGCTATATAAAAGTGAAAGACCTGTGGTATTTTTATTGTTGTTTTTATTTACTGCTTTAGACAGTACAAAAAAAATCCTCATCTCACTAGATTGCATTGAATTCTGTGAACCATACTCTGCACCCACTGAGGTTCCTTAAAATTGTTTTCCTCAGTGCAGAAGAGAATGGTGACAGTGTCAAAACTAGCCTTATACCCTAACAGGTTACTTTGCCACTTGCATTAAAAATCAGGGCCCTTTCATTCAACCAAGCCATCACTTGGGGTGAAGTAGTCATATGCATATACCTCAACGTTTGGCTTAGATGAGCCACAACAAGCCATTCTAAAAGTATATTAGTAGTACAGTCCTAAGAGCTGAGTTCTGTGCCACTTGTGGCGCAGTGGTTAAATGACTGTACTGCAGCCAAAACTGTGCTCACGACTTGGGGTTCAATCCCAGGTAGCCAGTTCAAGGTTGACTCAGCTTCTATCCTTCCAAGGTTGTAAAATGAGTACCCAGTTTGCTTGGGGGGGGGGGTTGGCGGCAATGTGTAGCCTGCATAATTAACATGTAAACTGCCCAGAGAGTGCTTGAAGCACTATGGGGCAGTATATATGCAGCACGCTTTGTTTTGCTGTTACAAGGCTAAAAGTATGCATGAACTTGAAAAAAAAAGTTTTAAGTTCTTATCTATTGAAACACAGTCCTCAAGTCTATTTGTAAAATGTTAATTATGTTCTTTTATCAGAACTTCAAGTAGAGATGAATGAATTTATATATAGAAAAGGTGCAACAACTACTGCCCCATCAATATTCCCTTTAAAGACAAGGTGACAGAGATATCAACAAAATAAACCTAGATCACTCTTATCAGAAGAGAGACAGAATTAAGAGCTATCTTCTTAACCTTACATGTATGTCACTATTTTAAAAAAAATCCTGGATGGATAAAAATTAATAATTTTTAAAACTAAAGTGTTTTAAATCACAATTTTAAAATTCAATTTTTATTTAAATAATAAAAATATCTGATTTTTAAATATTAAATTGCAATTTAAATAAACTTGATTTGCATTAAATCCACCGTGGAAAAAATTACTAAACAAAATATTTTACTGGAAAACTTTTGAGGACTGGAAATGAATGCACTGTTGTACAGTGCTCCTCCTCCTATTTACTGAGTTGGGTCCAGAGATTAATAGTAACAATAAACTCCCCAGGCAATTATGTCCCCAACACTATACCATTGAGTAAAGCCACTGTGGGAATCAGCAGAGGTTCTAGTGTGATGTCACAGGTATGCTGATCACAATTAGGTCTAGTTCTTCACTATGTCTCAATTAAGACATGTTATGCAGAACTTAAGACCAGTACAGTACTTGCATGCAGGGACAGCCTGGATAGAAGGCAGTAAGATATTTAAATGGTTCATCTAGGAATTCACCTGTCCTGAATGGGATACAGCCTCCCCAAAAGGATAGCTTCACATTGGGGGGAGTACTCACAGATTTATTACTGACATCACAGCAAAAGATGTGGTGTGGTGCTTACTTTACCACAGGGCTATGTCCACTGTATCTGATCCTGAACTGGGAGACCTAAATCACTGTGACTCATGTGCCAGTAAGCTCAAGATTACACTCTAGTAATGCACATTATTACACTGTCCTTGCAGCTGGATTGAAAGCCACAGCTAGTGTAAGAAGAGGCTAATTATTTGCTAATTTGTTACTGATGGAGACTCAAAATAGCATTACTGACATATAAAACCCCAAACAACTTAGGTCCAGGTGACCTAAAAAAACCGTTTCCTATATAATAGAACATAACTATCTTCTGGGAACTTGTGTCCTCCTTGTGGTAATGATCCACCCTCTCTCTATAATCTATTCACCAGGGAATTTTGTGTTTTTACTGTTTATTAAAAACTTGCTTTCTATGTTTTTTCCTCTCCCTGTTTTCTACAACCATTAACTGACTGAGTTGTTTCAACCCTTGCAACCTGTAATATTGCTGTGTTCTTACCTTTTTTCCCTGTAATTTATCCTAAGTGTTTAAGAATTTTTTTAAAAAAAAATCAGCACATGGTATCTATTTTAAACCAATACACAGAAGCACATTAATGTAAACAACATAGGGTACTGCAAAATTCAACAGAAATACAATTAGAACTCGAACAAATTATAAACAGGGAACTATACTTTTAACTAAAAACCATGAATGTCAACAGATTTATACTTAAAACAGCAATTACCTGTCACGTACGCACTTAGCACACATGGAACCGCCGTAGGCTCTGCTCACATGTTTCTTTGTCTTGGACAGCCTCATAAGAACTTTAGGACGAACAGCACGTATCTGTAGAATTAAAAAAAGGTTTATTGTAAGAATAACTGAAAGGATTGGCATTCAAAATCCTATTCAAGGGGATAAATGAAGAAATGCTAGGCCTCATATTATTTGCTAATTATAACCACTTACAAAATATTTACAATACTGATTTTGAACTATTTTAAAACAAATATTATATCAAGGTCAGACAGTAAGTACAAGCAATGTGTTTAACATAAATGGTGTTATCATTTTGAAATCATCCCTTTTTTTACACTAATCCCATTTCCTATAAGATGAAGCACAGAAGTGACAATATGAGTTTTTGCAACAAAATTCCCTAAATTTTCAATTTACACACCACACACTTTCACAGCTTATTAATACCTAGTAACTTAAAATGACTAAAAGCCCACTACACTTTAGTCATGGGAAGACAAGGTTCATTGGAAAACATAATAATGTTAGTAAAATCAGATACATTGATTCAGTAAACTAAGCTACAGCTTTAGCTTGAAGGACCTGAACAGGACTGTTCATGAAAGAATGTTTTTGGAGGCAATTAATTTATAAGATCATTGTAACTCAAAAAAGTTGATGCCATGTAAGAATTTCAGAGAACCTGAGAAAAAATGTTCATATATATTAGCTGTATTTGTAAAAATGAATCTTGATATACAATGAACCAAACTAACAATTAAAAGTGAATTTTTAAAAAAGGCAATAGTTTGCACTTGCCATAATTTGGTCTGCCAAATTACTAATACCTCTAACTACCTTTGAAAAGATGGAAGTAATCCATTTTGCATTTTAATTAAGTCCACCAAATTTAAAAAGAAAAATAGCCTGACATTCTCACCACTATTACAAGGCCACATTCAGACAATTCTGACTACTGTATTATCTCACTTCTAACAGTTATTCTAAATTTCTTTCTTTAAAAAAAACTGAAACATGAAAATGCATTCAGGAGTTTTGTTTTTGCTTACAAAAAAGTAAATATTTTCTTCCAGAAATAACCACATAGATGCTTAAACATATTACTAAATGTAAATTAAAATTATGATGATCTACTACAGTAAACATACTGTGCTATTAAAAAAGCACACTATAGCAGGCACAGACATGGGCAAAATGCCAATGGACAAACCTCCAATATATAAAGAAATGAAGATAAAAGTTACCTAGGAAATATGCTTTTTCGTAATTAAAAATATCATTTACTTTGGAAATGCATGCACTAGATCTTGCCCATGTACTACAACTTATGCCTTTAGGTGGGAAACCAAAGAACACAAATGGAACCAACAACAGACTTACCCCACGAAGTCTTCCTGGGCACACACCACATGCAGACTTCGGTGCCTTGCCTACTTTTTTGGTGTAGAGGTACACAATCCTGTTACCTGGTGTTCTGGATCTGTATGGATCAGAGAAAATAATTTTATTCATGTATCAGAATTTAATACAATATTTTTTAAAAAAGTAATCACAACAAAGACTGGACTTACAGCCTGGTCTTGTTAGAGGCTGTGTTGTAGGACAGCCTACGACGATATGTCAGACGCTGGACCATCTTTTATGTCTAAATGAGGAAAAAAATTGTAATTTGAGAAATATGGTTTTAAAGTTACAAACATACACAATAAAACCCCCCACTGTTTTAGTAATGTATATTACATTTTTCTTCCATTCTTCACTAAAGCAGTTCAAGTCAACATGCACAGATTTTCACAATAAGGCAAGATGAAGAAAATAACAGGCTCACTGCTGAATTGGCACTTCCCAGTTTAAGCCCTCTTGCACCTGAACACAGAAAAACCCCTCCACACTTGCAGATTACCACAACTCTACCAGTGCTAACTAAATAATTTAACCACCGTATTTTTTTCAAAAACCTTATTATTCGAGAGGCCCAAAATTTCTAATTTTCCAACTCTGAGTCTATGATGCCAGAGGATCATCATCTGATGAGCCCAAGCTCTTCTCCAATAAACTCTCCTGGGTTATTTTCTGCAATAACATGCAGACAAAGACTTGGAAGACCTTTTCCTGCCCTCCCTTTCTGATTACAATTCACATCTGATGAAGACTGTCCTCTTGAAAGCCTGCTTTTGCATATCGTTTTATCCAGGTTGGTTCCAATAAAAGGTGTCACCTTAGTATGTATTTTGGGATTTTTTTCAAAATATTATTTTGCGCACCAAACTCTCCCTTGCAGAAATACAATTTACTGTCAAGGTACACGATTTACTAATTTATGATTACTCTAGAACAATGGCTCCCACTTTTCAGTCCCCACAGCTCCAAAAAATTATTTGAAAAAAACTAATTTTTTCCATGTACATTAAAAAAAAAACCTAAAGCAGCTCTGCATATACACTTACTGTGCTCCTCCCCAAAATTTCAACTGTTGTACATACCGGCTGTTTGGGGGAGCTTAAATACAACACCAGACTTGTTTAGGATTGACTAACCCAGAAATTGCCACGGGATGTTATAGCGTTAAAATTCCTTTACTTTGAAAACAGATCTGGAAAATAGATGGTGCTTATGTGATGACCCAATAAGCTTTATAAATATATATAAAAAGCTCTGAATCCAAGACGTAGTGCAAGTGGTACTGTACACCAGCTTTCCACCCCAAAGCTGATACTCTCCAAAATAAGTGGACCATCTCCAACCAGTGCAGTCAATACCCATGCTTGTTGGTGATGCTGGGATATACAGCCCGACATTTCTGGAGACGATTATTGTGGAAGATTGCTTTACAAACGACGGTGGCTTTGTAAGAAATCACGAACTATAACTCCCATCTAAATTAGGCCGTCAGGAAATGGGACTACTAAGCGACTCTAGCTGCTAAAGGGGGGAAAGGCTCAAAAGGAGGAGTACCCAAACCGAGAACAAGGGGCTTTCTTAAACAGAAACCTTCGCCCTTCTTGCACTATAGACAGAGGAGAATAATTGGGTCATTTTTACTCCCCCTCGTCCCAAACGGCAATGATTTCAACTGCCATCACAAGGACAACGACAAAGAAAACACGTTCACCACACACGACTCCAGAGCCTTGAAAGTCTCGGGCGAGCCGGCATCAGGCGGCGTAACTCCAGCCAGGCCACAGCCTCGTCCTCCCTTAGTTTCCTCCCGCTTCTCAGCCAGATATACACGCCAATTCCTGCCCCTGGGCCTTAGCCATCCCGCGACCCATCCTCACGCTCTCCCACGTCCTCTCCACCCTAGATGGAAACGGATTGAAATCCGTCCCAGGAGCTCGCAGAAAACAGACTTACCTACTCTCAGCCCCGACACCGGAAGAGAAAGGAGGAAGTGGCGCGCGGGTCAAAGTTCAAGTGCCGACGTCAAAACCAGGAAGTCCTGTGACGTAAACTTCCTATCCGTTTTTCAGCAGGGAAAGCAAAGTGGGAGCCGCCATGTTGTACGGCACAGTCGTTACGGAAGTTCCGTCAGAGGTGTTTGTGTGTCTTAGCTTGCAGCATTCGTCGTTGTAGTCTGAATAATGTGAAAATCACAAGGGAAGGCATTTTGCTCTTCCCTTATCACTCAGTTAACTATGCGGTGCTGTTACTTGTTTAAACGCTACTCATATGAGTAGCGTTTAAACAAGTAACAGCACCGCAATGGAATTGCAACCCGTTCCAATTAATCTTAGAAAAATAAGACATTTGCTAAAATGTCATCAGTGTAGTCGTTTGTACCAGATCCTTCGAGGGCTAAAACTCGCAGAGTAACTTCTATATTGTTATCATTTATATACTCCTGGAGCAATACTGCAGTTCATTGTACATTCTCTCTGGTTTTCCATATTGGCGGATTAATACGCATGAAGCTGTGATAGCTGGGGGAGATTTTTTTTTCATGCACAAAATTGTTAAATGAGCACACTGCAATTCCAAAAAAAATGAGGATCGGGAATGAATGCAATATTGGTGAATCATAAAGTGAACCATACAAATAAATGACAATAAAGACCGAAAAAGAAACAACGGACAATGTTTCAATTCAGTTTCTTCTCATCACTGGAAAAAAATTTCCGGCTGCTTGCTCAGCAGGTAATATGGGCATGGCAAACTTGTAAAAAGCTTGCTTTTTGTGTATTTCGTTGTTATGTGCTGTCAAGTTGCCTCTGTCTGATGGCGACCCTATGATGTCCTGACCTCAACAGCCCTTCTCAACTCAAGCCTTTTATGGACTCAATCCATCTCATATTTGGCCTTAATCTTTTCCTGCTGCCTTCTGCTTTTCCTAGCTTTATTGTCTTTTCCAGAGAATCTTTCCTTCTCATGATGGGCCCAAAGTAGGACACCCTCGTTTCAACATTTTTGCCCTCAAAGATAGTTCAGGCTTGATTTGATCTAGGATCCACTTGTTTGTCTTTCTGGCAGTCTGGCGAATCTGCAAAGCTCTCCTCTAGCACAAGGAATCAAACGAATCATTTTCCCCCGTCAGCTTTCTTTACTGTCCAGCTTTCACACCCATACATGATGTCTGGAAATACAAAAGTGTAGATGGTCTTGATCTCCAATGACACATCCTTACAGTGTGAAGATCTTTTCTAGTTCCTTTATTGCTGCCCTCCCTAATCTAAGTCTTCTGATTTCTTGATTACATGATTGATGATTGAACGAAGGTATACAAAATCTCTTATTTCAATTTCTTCATAGTCAACCTTAAAATTGTGTAGTTCTGTAGTCATTATTTTGTCTTCTTAACATTCAGCTGCAATTCTGCTTTGACACTTTCCCTAGTTCTGGATGGAGGGTGCAAGAGGTGCTGTCTTGGGAGAGAGCCGGTGAGCGAGGCAAGGCTTTTTTTTTTACTCTTGACAGCAGAGGATGTGTGGGCGCTTTGGGGGGGCAGGCAAGGCGAGGGCCACAAACTATCATCTGGGGGGCGCATGTTTGAGACCCCTGCACTAGCAGCTCCAGGAATTCTGGGAGTTTCAGACTAAATGAATAATTTAACCAACAAGAGAAGCAGCCATAGTCAAAATGCAATAGAAGCAGACCACTTGCTTGCCCCTGACATTGATGATGATGATGATAATAACTATTATTATTATTATTATTATTATTATTATTATTATTATTATTATTATTATTATTATTATTATTATTATTATTATTATTATTATTATTATTATTATTATTATTATTATTACAGTCAGTGACCAGGAAGATAAAAATAAATTATTTATATAAAATCACATAATATCAAAGACATTGGTCATGACATGAGACCATCAACGCACCTTCTAGCTCGTTTACGACATTCAAGTTAAAAATATGCTCTGAGTTAGCCAGCAGCATTGAAGGATATAAAAGCTTTTAAAACACCACAGAAGCTACATGATATAGGTTGAGATTAGGAGACACCTATAGCCATCAGTATGGCACCCCCAACTCTCCTAGAAAGTAAATGAAACAAAACATCTCTAACAAGGGCAGGGCAATTGAAGAACTTATGTGGCAAACTATTGCAGCAGCACAGTATTTGGCCGCTTTACTAGTAATGTAAGAAACCTTACCGAAGAGCAGCAAAAGAATATAAAATTTTTTGGATCTCCCCAGAAATTTTTGAAAAATAGGGGAGAGAAGATCCTTGCGGAGGATCAAAATAAATGGCAGTATAAGAGGACATGTCCCACTGTTTCTACTTCACCACCATCGCAAGGACATATTTATTTATTTATTTATTTATTTATTTATTTATTTATTTATTTATTTATTTATTTATTTATTTATTATCCTGCCTATCTGGTCAGTTACGACCACTCTAGGCGGGGACTAGGGAAGTTACAGCCCTGCTCCACAGGGATCTTAATACTCAGGCATTAAAATGTTGCTATTGCTAGGAAGAATATAGATAAAAGTGCACAGCCATTCTCCACTTTTAAAAAAGGCCTAGTTAGTTCTGTGCTGTCAGACAGCATTTGTACAACAGGTGCATTGCAATTTTTTTTAAAAAAATGAAATAAACAAATTAACCATTCACAAAATGTGTTATGGAAAAAAAAGTTATCTTAAAGAGAACACAAAAAGCTGTAAGATCCGTATAACCACATGTCACACTGTCATAATGATGAGTTTGCTACCTTGTTTCCCCGAAAATAAGACAGGGTTTCCCCGAAAATAAGACAGGGTCTTATATAAATTTTTGCTCCAAAAACGCATTAGGGCTTATTTTCAAATGATGCTTTATTTTTTCATGTACAACAATCTCCATTTATTCTGATACAGTCATGTCATCTTCTTCTGGTTGCTGCACAATGGTGGAGGGCGGGGTTTCACTTAACTGGGGCTTATTTTGGGGGTAGGATTTATATTACGAGCATCCTGAAAAATCATACTAGGGCTTATTTTCAGGTTACAGTAGGTCTTATTTTTGGGAAACAGGGTAGCAAAGGAGGAATTACATTATTCTAAATGTAAATGTTGCACTTAAGTATCTCAGAATACAGTATCTGTTACCGCCACAATGTGGTGGACTGAGAAGATGACTGAGAATTTTGTCCCAAAATTTCAGATGTGCCCTCCGGCTTGTCATTGAACTACCTATATCTCACATATTTTTCTTTCATTGACAGCAATATTTTGCCTTCCTTTCTTATCTGTCTCTCCTATATTCAGTATACCTTTGTAGGCAGGGAAGGGGTGAGGAAGATACCTAAGACAATCCCTCGCCTCTTATTTCTTGTCATGCTTATACAAGAATTCTTTTCCGTAACTCAGCACAAGGAATGCTTAGTCCATGTTTTGATGGGCCATTTCATAAGATGCTCTTGGTGAGATTGCCCTCTTATTCACCTCCTCCTTCCCCTTATCGACTTATTCACTTCCTTTCCCTTTTAGGTCCTATCTATTTCAACTTGTCCAAAGACAGTTGTGTGCTTCCTCCTCTGTCTTCCTCTTAAATACCTGAATGGTTGAAGATAGCAAATGAGTCATAGTTTTCAACAGTGGAAACTGCACAGGAGCATGCGATAGGCAAGTGCCTGATAATGCAAGCCTAATGCCAGGTTAAGGTGCAAGAAACATTATTTGTAGTGGCTATCCATATGTATATACAGTATATCAACTGAGATTGCTGAGACCATATGCTTCTGATCTGCACAAAGATCAAAATCTGTCATTTTCATAGCCCACTTGCAGTGCCTAATCTCAGATCTTTTTAAATTACAGTACTTTTTGGTGCAGGAACACTAAGGCATTTCCACATGGAAGTCCTCTATCTTTTCTACACATGTTTTTGCACACATGCTATCTACATTGGGTTTCTGCATGGGAACCAATTCTAGATAGCCCTCTATGAATGCACATTAGTTTGCCCCTTTGTACTAGAGATGATGACGATGACAATGACGATGATGACAACCACCACCTTTGAACTGCAAAGCTGGAAGGGACCCTATGTCCTCCTTTACCTCTCATCCACAAGTAAGTCTTTGGTCCAACAAGTGTTATGGAACTATTACAGCATGCCTCCTCACTGATCAGACTGGCTAGACCTAGTGAGAACTGGTGTACAACTGCTTCTGGACGACCACAGGTTCTCCAGCTTTGATATAAGATAATGTTCTCATAATACACAACAGGTCTTAAATGTGAAGAGCTTTAGCTTTTTTTCTTTTCTTTTTTTTTTGGGGGGGGGGAGACATATATGTTCAAAAGTAAGTTGTCTTTCCAGACATCATGAAGGCTTGGTGCCATCATTAGCTGCTACTGCTTTCGTCTTTTTAAATACCATGCTTTCCAAAAGCTTTGATGTGTATTCATGGCCTTATTTATAAATGTGTAATTTACAGCTTGTTGTGAAGTAGCCTTCTTGTCTGATATCTATATAATTATTATTTTGGTTAATTATGGACTGTTTTCAAATGCAAATTTTAGACACCAACGTTTCCCAGTCTCTCAAAATAATGAGAAAAATATGTATGAACTAGATATGCAAGCTCATTTTAAAAGGAACACATTTCAGACCACAAGTGAGTTGCAGAGCAATTAGAGTATTTAATTTGAACTTTCTGGGTCCAGTACCCTAAGGGGAGGAAAGAAGCCAATTAAATTAAATTAAATAATAATGCCCTAAATAGAAAAATGTAACAGGATCCAATTGTTAAAGAACAACACTTAAATTGCTGATAAAGGAATTTGGAAATATTTTATGAGGCAACACTTTACCATTGCATTAATATCTTAAACAATAGTGCCGATATTAGTTGGACATGACATATTTGGGGCACTTGTTCATCCAACAGAAATCCTAAATTAAAACAGAACAGAGATAAGTCTTAGAAATATTAAAAGAAATAAGAGGTATTTCCATTTATATTTTCAAGAAGCTCTGACTAAAAATACTGAAAGCAGTCACCTTTGAATCATAGAAAAGTGAAGTTGGAAGGAGGCTACAAGGCCATCGAGTCCAAGACCTTCCCCAGCTTGGACAGAGAGAAGATTTGTATGTAAAGTAGCACACACACAATAACCCTGCCCATCAATGAAAATATTGTACTGTAAAGATAAAATTGACCAAAACATACAACAGAAGTTTGTGTAGTCCCAGGACTGAAAAAATAACTTTTGTGCAGGTTTTTTGTAACCAACAGTAAAGCATTGAGGGGATACAAAAATATGGATCTGCATGTGGGCCTGGGAACCCACTTTTCCTGTCCATTGTTTACATGCAGTTAAGGCTGGTAAAGCTACTCCGGAAGGATAGAAAACGCTTTGAAGCAACTTTTGAGGTGGTACAGAGGTCTGCATGGCAGAAAGGAGGTAAAGAATGTTCTGTGGCAAAGGTGGTTCGCATACCAGCACAGTTTTGGCTCTAAGCCCCAGTATGTACCAGCCTCAGGATAGTTGCCTGTGGAGCCGGCAGTTATGTGTTCAAATCCTCACTGTGCCTCATGGGAAAGGGGCAGCTGAGATCACGTGAAGCAGATGTGGCTAATGAGGTTAAGTGTCCTGTCACCTGGGTGACCTTGGGCAAGGTGCATCTTCCCAAGTGCCACCAGAGGGAGGGATTAGTAAATCACTTCTGACTCCTTTATACCTAGAAAACTCTTGGAGGGGCGCCCTACATCAAATCAACTTGATGGGATGCAATTTGTTTTTTTGTTTTTTTAAACTGCTCATGTTTCAGTTGCCACAGTCTAGGATCATGTCAGAGCTTGGTCATATAGAGCAGTCTGGGTAGCAAATCAGTTGGGGCCAAAGCATGATACCGTAAAGAATGCCAGAAAAGGCCTGACTTTAGGAAGCATTTGTTGCATACCCTCCTGGAGTCCATCATCTTTTGCTGGATCAAGCGATCACAGCACTTGTCTGTTTGATCAAGGCAGCCATGCTTTCTAGAAAACCACACCCATTGCAAAAAGTATTTAGTGGAGCTATAGAGCAAACTACTGACATCCACATAACTAATTGTGAACAATACCTTCCTCAGCCTGAAGCATTTGGAGAGCAGGGAACATGAAGACTACATATATACAGATGGCAGGAGGAGAGCACATGTGCGCACATATGACTTAAATATGTGTCATCTTTCAATCACAGCTCATTCCTGCAATATTTTTCTCTGTATAAGACAATACTTTTGTCTAAACTCTTCATAATAAAAATTGAGGGTCGTCTTATACATGGAAGTAAGCGGAAGAGAGAACAAAGACAAGTGGAGGGGGAAAGGGATCAAAGGGATCATGCAGCCATGTGATTGCTTTGATCCCTTTCCCCCTCCACTTGCTAAACCAATCCTGCAGTGCTTTGATCCCTGCTTTCCCCTCCACTTGCTAAGCCCAGGTGGGGCTTAGCAAATGGACGGGAAAGCAGGGATCAAAGTGATCCTACTGTGCTTCAGTTCCTTTCCCCCTCCACTTGCCAAGCCGGGGGAAAGGGATCAAAGTGCAGCAGGATCTCTTTGATTCCTGCTTTCCCCTCCACTTGCTAAGCCCCAGTTATATTTCTTAATTTGGGGTTAGAAAAGTGTGGGGGTGTCTTATACATGGGGGTGTCTTATACATGGAAAAATACAGTAACAACCAAGAGATTGCGTCAAGGTTCAGAAAGCCCTTGATTAATGTCTCACTTTTATCTGAAACTCCCGAAGTATCTTTAGACAAGTTACTCTCTTTCTCATTAAACAACTGTCCAACAAACATGACCATAAACATGGACAGTGCTTTAATGGAGCCAAGATCACAAGGTTATGTGTTCGGGTTTTTTGATCAGCTTCGTCCACTGTCCCCTAATCACTCTAAATGTAGTCCTTAAAACATCTTGGGATGGGTGGGCGCATTTTCCAAAACACAATATTTTGTTGTGAGCTATTTTTGTTGCAATGCAAAGTGTTCTCTCTTGGACAGGCAGTTAGGATCCATAAGCTTTACAAAATACTAGTTTCTGATGGAGATGAAAACTGCAGAATGGATTTGTTTAAATGGATCAACAGAGCTGCCTGAATTTTTCAGCTGCCTTTACGGGGATAACTATGTGGCTATTTTATGATAATAAAATGTACAGTGGTGCCTCAACTTACAAACGTAATTGGTTCTGGAAGTCCTGTCGCAACTCGAAATGGTCATGTCAAAGCACCATTTTCAATAGGAATGCATTGAAATGCAATTAATCCATTCTGGCCAAAGGGAAAAAATCACCAAAAAAACCCCACAAAACACTGCAAGATCCATTGGAAATGCGATTAATCCATTCCGGCCGAAGGGGGGGAAAGAAAGAAAGAAAAGCAAACAAACCGTGCAAGACCCTTCGGAAATGCAAGAAAAAAAGCAAAGCAGAAAGCAAACAAACAGTGCAAGACCCATCAGAAATGCAAAAAAAGCAAAGCAGAAAGCAAACAAACTATGCAAGACCCATCAGAAATGCAAAACAACAACAACAAACAAACAAAGCAGAAAGCAAACAAATCGTGCAAGACCCATCAAAAATGCAAAAAAAAAAAGCAAAACAGAAAGCAAACAAACTGTGCAACACCCATTGGAAATGGGGGTGGGGAACCCAAGCAAAAAGCAAACAAACCCCGCAAGACCTATTGGAAATGGGGGGAAAAAAACCCCGAAAAGCAAACAAACCACACAAGACCCGTCGGAAACACCGAAAAAACAAAGAAACCCTGCAAGACCTATCACAGCATAGAAACATAATCCCACCACCCAGCCCAAAACCATGCTGCAAAACCCACCCAGAACAGTTTTTAAAAAGCAGAAAGCAGCACCTTACCTTACCAGGCAGTCCGAGGCCTCCTCCAATCACATTCACTCTTACTGCTGGGGCAAAAGAGCTACAAAGAAGCAGCCTCTTTGCCACCAATGGTTAGCAATTTGAATTCTTCGCCTTTTTTCCTTGCCCTTTTCTGTTCATAACTGGAAGCTCCGGCTGCAAGTCGAAGCAAAATTTAGCGGCCGGAGCTGGTCATAACTCGAAACGGCTGTATGTCAGGATGTTCATAAGTCAAGGCACCACTGTACTATAAAGGTTACCACTACACCATTCAATATGAGAAGGATATTATTGATCTATTTTATAGGATTACTGTAAACAATGTCAAGGAAATAGGTAATGCACCTGGAATAGTGAACATACTACATCATCCTCATCCCTAGTGACTTTCAAGTATTTAATACAAAGAGATCACATTTTCCTTTTTACCTTAGCAATCTAAGGTTCGTCTCTGTTGGCTTCTATTCATGCAATTTAATTTAATTGCTCTAACATGGACCTGTGAAGAGTATGTGACATTAAATGGATCCAGTTTTCATTTCTACTTCAATGGTGCATGTTTGACAAAAAAAATTATTTTGTAGCAAGGAGGAAAACAGATTAGCAGCCCCCTCACATATAAACGTACATAACATAACATTTGGGCTGAAACATTTCCTGTCAGGGGGAAAAAATTGAAAAATGTCATAACCTCGTAAGAAAGAGAATTAAAATCCTGTTATTTTAATTTACATCTACCCACACGATAAGTAAAGTTATCATTGAAATTCTAATTAAATAGGATGATTGACTAAGGTAGGACATCAAAGAAAAGAAGTGACTATGATAAGTCGAAGTCTTATTAATTAGTCCGCATGGAAGAAATTCCAGAGACGTCAAGCTGGGGCTGCTGCGAGGAGGAAAAATAGCAGACAAGAAAATGTGTGTTTCTTTGAAGTTAGGAATGGAGATAGTGATGGAGGTAATTGTGTCTGACTGGATCCAGTAATGAAGAGCAGTAAATCAGGCCTAGGAATCACAGGCAAGAGCCCAGTAACGAATAGGGGTGCCCTCCTGCTGTGAAGAAACAGAATGCCGAACTGACTAATTGACCCAGTCTATCTCCCAGTAGCTCCTTGTTATTATTTATTAATTTTTAATTTCTGAATTATTTACATCCTGGGAAATTATTTTTGACAGCCTGTTAGGAGTGCCAGAGTTAATGGAGGATGAAAGGGCTGCAACCAGAATTAGCAGGGATGCAGTCATAGGCTACTGGATTTAATGATTTTGGAAAGGAAAATTGATTTCACACAGCGTGTCACTTTATACTACTTTAGGGATACACCAGCTATTTTATTAATTGAGGAATAACCAACTCAGAATTATATTTGAAGTGTAAATGAACCACAGAGCTCAGCTATTTATTCACTGTTCTCACCACCCTCCTTCCCAACTTCACATTTGTTAGGAAAGCAACAGATTTGCTTAAAGTTGCTGATTAAAACCAACACAGGTGCAACATCATGTTTTTTTTCTTGCAGGAAGAAGGTGGACCATCATATCATCCCAAGATCATTTTGTAATCTTTCTATCCTGTTCAAATACATCTCTCCTGATGACAAAGCCCAGGTGTGTAAAACTTGAACGTTGTCATAATAATTGCACTACATGGAAACCAGCAGCCAACCATAGGAGAAGAACCAATATTGAAAACCTGATCGAGGGGGTAGGGGAAAGAGGATAGCACCAAATATAAAGAAGGAAGGGGAGGGGGGAGAAGACAAAACCTGAAAATAGTATTTAAAGACTTAATAAAACACCAAAATAGTTTTACAAAATATATGAACTGCTTTGGCAAAACCTGCTGCACTGAAACAAGCAACAATGCAAATTATTAGACACAATACTAGTGACAATGGAGCAACCCACCTTTAAAAAATACACCAGACACACCTTAATATAACAAAAACTGATGCTCTAGTATCTGACACTCATAGTTTACTAGCAATAGTGTCTGATGCTCATAGGTTGCTAGCAAAATAAAATCCTCTAAATTTCTTACTAAAAAGCTATACTTGCCCATTTACCTACCTACCCACCCACCCACCTACTTATTTGTTTGAAGTGCAAGGACTTCAACTGAGCAATGTCTTGCTTTGAGGACTCATATTTTTTACCATTATTACAGTGTTAAATAATGCCGTAAACAAGGGCACCTACATCATGAAAGACAAAAGCAGGAGAGCAAAGCTGGGAAAGGAGAAGAGAGTGGTCAGAGTGGAAACCCACCAAGTGAGGAAGAAAAAGAAGGCGTGACTGAGAAATGAGAAACCAATGGCGGTCAGAGAGGAGTCTCCGGCAAACAAGCTAGAGAGACGGTATGTGAAGGAGAAATGACAAGATAGTGGAGGTTTCATTTATAAGGCATACAAATTCTCTGGGAACCCAAAGCCTGCTTTTAATCATGAGGTTGTTGGAAAAACAGCTTTTAATTTACAGTAGCTCACTTTATATTCATTATGTATCAGTTCCAGAAAAATATCTACTTCTGCTTCATTGACTATGCGAAAGCCTTTGACTGTGTGGACCACAGCAAACTATGGCAAGTTCTTAAAGAAATGGGAGTGCCTCACCACCTTATCTATCTACTGAGAAACCTATATGTGGGACAGGAAGCAACAGTTAGAACTGGATATGGAACAACTGGTTCAAAATTGGGAAAGGAGTACGACAAGGCTGTATATTGTCCCCCGGCTTATTTAACTTATATGCAGAATACATCATGCAGAAGGCTGGACTGGAGGAATCCCAAGCCGGAATTAAGATTGCCGGAAGAAATATCAACAATCTCAGATATGCAGATGATACCACTCTGCTGGCAGAAAGTGAGGAGGAATTAAAGAACCTTGTAATGAGGGTGAAAGAGGAGAGTGCAAAAAACGGCCTGAAACCGAACATAAAAAAAACTAAGATAATGGCCACTGGTCCCATCACCTCCTGGCAAATAGAAGGGGAAGATATGGAGGCAGTGACAGATTTTACTTTCTTGGGCTCCATGATCACTGCAGATGGAGACAGCAGCCACGAAATTAAAAGACGCCTGCTTCTGGGGAGGAAAGTGATGACAAACCTTGACAGCATCTTAAAAAACAGAGACATCACCTTGCCAACAAAAGTCCGAATAGTCAAAGCTATGGTTTTTCCTGTTGTGATGTATGGATGTGAGAGCTGGACCATAAAGAAAGCAGACCGCCGAAGAATTGATGGTTTTGAATTGTGGTGCTGGAGGAGGCTCTTGAGCATCCCCTGGACTGCAAGGAGAACAAACCTATCAGTTCTAAAGGAAATCAACCCTGAGTGCTCACTGGAAGAACAGATCCTGAAGCTGAGGCTCCAGTACTTTGGCCATCTGATGAGAAGAGAAGACTCCTTGGAAAAGACCTTGATGTTAGGGAAGTGTGATGGCAAGAGGAGAAGGGGACGACCGAGGATGAGATGGCTGGACAGTGTCTGGGAATCAACCAACATGAAATTGACAGACCTCTGGGAGGCAGTGGAAGATAGGCGGGCCTGGCGTGCTCTGGTCCATGGGGTCACGAAGAGTCGGACACGACTAAACGACTAAACAACAATGTATCAGGGAACCCATGAAGTAGAAGCAATACATGCCTCCCTCTGGGACCCCTCACACCACTGAATCCCTTGTGCTTTCTGCCAGTCCAGCATGCCCATGGACCTCTCTTTCCGCATCACTCCTGGAGTTGGGTGGATGGTAGGCTATGAGGCAATGGTGCTTTGATTAAATAAACAATAAGTGGATACCATTACAAACAATTGATGCGGGTTTAACAAAGATAGTTTTATAATAGCTAGTACTGGCTGTAAAGCCCATAATAATTTGAATTATCGTAAATTTGTTTTTTTTTTTTGTCTTCTCTTCATTTTGCTTCCTTGAAATGTGATCCGTCTGTACTGCACAACGCGACTGTATTTTAAGCACTTGGCATAATATTTGAACAAGAAAGTGTGTGGGGAAAAAGCAAGCTGGTATAGAAGAACACAGAGTTCTGCAGTGGTTTACTTGGATCCAGCAATTAATTTGTATCAATCCACTTCCCATAACCAAGCCAGACTCTTTTTTTCATGGCAGCATTTTCTCTACTGGTCCAAATTAACTTTCAAGTTCTGTACATCCTACATGCACACTATTACATATTGTTATGTGCAACTGTCAGCACAATTTACATATGGTACCAGTGGTTAAAGTTGGTTGGTTGGATTCTAGGAGTCATTTTTTCTACCTTTGGTATGGAAACATGACCCAATTAAGTAGAATTTGATAAAGATATAACAAAGAAGTGGAGTGTTATCTATGATAATGTAGATCAGTGTTATACTTGGGTAATTAATCCAAATCCACATTAAATGTGAAATGAATATGGAACAGGTTTTTTTCTCAGCAAACTATAGCTACAGAGCTCTTGGTCTTTTAGTGATGGAAAGAATCAAGCCCAAGCAGATACAAATTTAATAGCAGATTGCATTTCTCTCTGACAACATAATATAGTTAATTTTTAACAGTGGCTGAAATCCAATAGTAAATTGCAACCAGAGTAGGTCCATTAAATCAATGGAACTTGCACAGGTGTTGGCTCATCAAATTCCCATTGATTCAGTAGGCGTAATCCAGTTGTGACTAATGGATTTCAGCAAATGTGTAGAACAGGTGAGGGCACTTTGAATTTTCTTTTAGATATGTCTGTCCACCAGCACAGAATCTCAGAACCCCCTTTGAAAGAAGGAATAATTTTTCTACCACTTTGTTCATCATAACACAGAATGGTAGGTGGGGGGAAATTGTCCTAAAATAAGGCAATGTTTGGTAGTATGCAAAGCCAAGTGATCTACCCTCAATTTCTGCACACTTTCGGGGCCTGCAATGACCAATCTACTGCCAAAATCTTGGTGATTCTGCTGGGCAACAAGGCTGCCATAAAATAATAAGTAACTCCCCATCACTGCTGGAGTTGGGTGGTAGGTTATTAAAATAGTAATAATAAGTACAATTGCACGATCTATGAAAAACATCATATGTACAGGACTAATCAAGAACTTGTAACAGCTTGTGGAACGTGCGGTGGGTTGAATCCATTTGTTAACTTGTTTCAAACCATGCATTTAGGTTGCATGAGAATGAACTCGCAGGGGTCTGCCTTAGGTTCATTCAAATATCAAAAACTGAGCACCATGGTGTGAAAGGAGCAGTTGTTGCAGTATTACTGATGCTAAGCGCCGTTGCTGATGCTAAGCACGTCCAAGCCTGATCAATACCTTAGATGAGAAGCCAGTGGGAGCTCCAAGTAACAGACAGATATGCATAATTTAAAGATTTTAAAATATATAAGGAAAATGTTGATTCCCCCCTCCACCTCATAGTATTAAAAAGTATTTAAAAAGTACAGTCTGAAATAATCTGGATGCACTTTTCGCATGCAGTTGCAAAAAAAAGGACTAGGAAGGATGTGTGTATATGAGAATAATAATTATAATCCGGTAACATCAGATCGATCCTGAACTATACCAGGTTTTCCCAGGTATAGAATACTCATGCAGTTTACCATTCCCTTCTTCTTGGAGCTGTGCAGCTTGCCCAAGGCTACATAGACTGGCTCTTCTCCTGGGAGGCACAGTGGGGAATCAAACTCTGAACCTCTAGATCCATAGCCAGATGCGTAACTCACTGACCTATACAGGTCAATTCATATTGCATCAACGTGGTGGCGCTGCGGGCTAAACCGCAGAAGCCTGTGCTGCAGGGTCAGAAGACCAGCAGTCGTAAGATTGGATCCACGTGACGGAGTGGGCGCCCGTCGCTTGTCCCAGCTCCTGCCAACCTAGCGGTTCAAAAGCATGCAAATGCAAGTAGATAAATAGGGACCACCTCAGTGGGAAGGTAACAGCGTTCCATGTCTGAGTTGCACTGGCCATGTGATCACGGTAGATTGTCTTCAGACAAAACACTGGCTCTATGGCTTGGAAACAGGGATGAGCACCACCCCCTAGAGTCGAACACGACTGGACAAAAATTGTCAAGGGGAACCTTTACCTTTACTATTCATTCTGCAGTACTTCAGACCACAAAAAGTACTGTATGTGCTAAGGACTGGATGGGCAATAGATACAGTATGGTTGTGGCTGGTGAAGGCCGCAATGGGAAGGAGTGGGCACAATCCTACTGGGTTTGCACAGTGTAAATCCAAAGTTATGTAAACTGAGTGTACAATCAATCCAGCTGTCTTTCATGCAAGAAAAGATAGTATCACCCTCTGGAGACTAATTTCTATGCAATAATATTGAGCGAACACAGAATATCGGAGATAACGTTGATGAAATTGTTCATAAATAAAGCTTATGCTTTTTTTAAAAAAAAATAGTATTTTTGGACTTCACATGGAGATAATTGTGGAGGCGTAGAAAGATTTTTGCTCTAAAGGGTTTATAAGTCATTTAAGAACATCCCTTCAGCTTATTTCTCTGAGCAGTTCACAAGCACTGTGAACATTCCTTTTACTGACAAGAACATGCAAGGCTAGTCTGGGTTTATCTGTTACTTTGTGGATTATAGTGGTGGCAATTAATGAAGCAAGGAGGATCAGCTATTAGAAGGAGTTATGTGAGATGGTTGACCTGTGGCCTGCACTTCAAGGATTGCTTCTTTATCGCACTCTTGCAGATTCATAATATTTCTGCTGTCTCCTGTTTGGGCTAGTGATCTTAATGGTAAGACCTCATCAGAGGGGCAGAGATTGGCAATGGTTTTGAGGAAGCTGAAACATTAATGCAAGGAATAAGGAACCCTAAGTCAAGCTCAATGCAATGTACTACTTTTTTTCCACAACAAAACAGATCTTTTTGCTCCTGTTGAAACCACCAAATGTCAAAAGATGATCCAAGAATCTTGAGTTCTGCTTACAGTATGCTTATGGAAGGGTATTCATTTATGGATTTTTTTGTTTTACCCATCTTATATCATTAGATCTCAGGATACAGTCAATAAAAGAGCTTTACAACATTATAAAACTATTCAGTCTATTTAAAACCAATCAAAATAATCAAAATAAACCCCAATACTGTAGAGCGGTGGTCCCCAACCTTGGGCCTCCAGATGTTATTGAACTACAACTCCCAGAAGCCTTCACCATCACCTGCGCTGAAGTCCAAGAACATCTGGAAGCCCAAGGTTGGGGACCACTGCCCTAGAGACCCAAGCAAGCTTGCTGATTTATTTATTTAAAACATTTTACCACACATTTCTCCCAAAGAAAGGACCCAAGGTGGCTTGCATCATTAAAATACAATATTAATAACATTATACTGTATAACAAATGTCAGGTAAAGCATTACTAAAACAGATTTAGAAGCAACAAAATGCAAACCATCTCATTTTGAAACCTTAAGCTTATGATAAAACTTAACTTATGATTACTAAGCACCACATAAATATATCAACACATTAACTTCACGTCAAATGAAATCAACACCAGTGCCAGTCAGACCTCCAGTGGAAGGGCATTCTGCACTCAGAGCCCCACAACCAAGGAAACATTGTCCTGTGCCTCCACTTAATAGGATATAAAGAAGTGCCCCCCTTGGAAAACCTTAGTGTTTGAGCACATATAAACAGGGAGATATGTTCTCTCAAGTATAAAGTAATGATTACAGTATTTTAGGTTGATTGATGGTGGAGATTGTTTTTATGTTATATGCCATGCAGTTGCTTCCAATTTATGAAGATATTAGCAAGGTTTCTGAGATATGAGATGTTCAAAGGATAGTTTACAAGTGCCACTTCCTAGTGAGCTTCCATGACTGCATGGGCGATTTCAACTCAGGTTTCAAGAGTCTCAGTCTGACATTCTACCCAACATACCACGCTGGCCCTCATGTTTATCTAGAACCACATTACTGAAATATTAAGAACAGGGTAAAACTGAGTACGTGAGATGTGGAATGCACTAGCTCTGTTTCTCCCTTGTTGCTGTCCAAATGAAGAGAATGATGGTGTAAAAAAAGCTGTGCAATCAAGAATTCTGAGGTCTCAATCACAATTAAGAATCCTGGAAAACTTTCATGACACAGGCTGTCCTCTTCTGACTGTTGTTCTCTACATGAGGAGAGCAACAACACAGCGAGGCTGGGCAAACTTACGCCCATTCTTCATGGGTTCAGTTTAACCCAGGGATTGGAAACTGGTCGACAAAATGGCATTGCACCTCACCATTTACCAGTACACTGCTGGACTGGACACATGGACTTAAGAGTCAGCAGCCAACTTTGGATCCAGGTATTGAAGACACATTTTTAAATGAGGATGGAAAAGATTAAGGCTTTTTCTTTTAGTGCAAGGAATTCCATCCTGTGTTGCTTGCATGACAAAATGATCATGGTCCCCTAGATCAATGGTCTGCCTCCTCTCTGTTTCAATATTAAAACAAAGGGTATATTTTCTCTTCTGTTCTGGGAATTAAGCTCACAACTCCAATTAGCAGCAGCTAATTCCCCACACAGAATATTTACCCCTAAGAGTTGGCTTGATATAATGAGTCATGTGTTTTGCATTTAAGCTCTTAATGCCTAGAGGATTATATATTTTAAAAATACTTCTATTTTGATCACTTCATATTTTCATCATTTGAAAGGAGGTGAGTGCCTCGTTTTACCCCAACAGTTACTTATATACATTACAAGATTAATAAGGTGATATAGATAGCTGCTTTTATTCCTTTTCTTTCTGCCACACCCATGTCTTGCATGAAAAAGAGAAGAATGGGAAACAGCTTTTCTTTTGAAAAAAATACATTCTTCTATCTCAACAAATGTTGAAACTAAGAATGGTTCTGCCATTAGTTGGCTATTTCAGGGCAGTTAATTTAACAGGACTTTCAACAAAGGACAAGATTTGTAATGATGAGAGAGAGAGAAGTTACTGTTTTTGGACTAAAACTCCCAGAACATCCCAAATAACATGACCAGGGAATAGCATGGTATATTCCAAATACGTAACTTTTCTTTGATAACAATGGGGCTGATCTCTGCCTAGTCATTTCATTGCTCAGTATCAAGAGCAAACCAAAGCAGAATTTTAGCACACTTGTTTTTGATTGTTTCAGTGTGCTTTGAGACGCATTACAGGTTGAGTACAGTATATGCTCTTTGAAGCCAGTGCATTGACTTAGGAACCTTTTGACTTATTCTGGATGGCTTCCATCCCTCCTACAGCTTACCACAAATGGCAACAACAAAATAAAAATAAAAATACTAGAAGAGACTGTAAGAAAAGGAACCAAAATTGCATGTACCTCAAGGTCAAACATCCCTGCTACAGGAAACGTAGGAGAAAGTGGCAACACTAGCAAGTCTTTCTGTTTAATACTGAGCTTTTAAAAGTTTAGAGGAGATGGAAGTATTAAATTTTCATTAAAAGGATACTGCCAAATTAGACACAAGAATTTTTCTTTGAAACGAAAGAAAATTACTTTGTGGTAGAAATAAGCAGTGTGTTGGATGCACTGAAATGAACTTTTTAGTAACGGGGAGAAGGTCACATTATAACATGCAACTCTCATCATTCAAATATCCAGTATCACTCATAATTACCCAGGGTCACCCATTACATCCAGTATCACTCATAATTACCCAGTGTCAGCCATAATTAAGCAAGGAAAAGAGAGGTCAGTCTAACTGAAATGCATTTTTGTATTTAACAACTAGCTTTTAAGAACAGGAATTACTTGAGTTGGAAGGATGATAATTATTATCTCTCGATAAGGCTGGGAAGGACTTCCTTCTGAATTGCGGTACAGCCAACCAGAGCAAACAGTGGAGACCCAGGTGGACTATCTCAATCTATATCTCTTTTTTCTATGTAGCATTTATAAATGCAATAAAAATCATATCCATGTGTACTGGAACCATTAGTGTTTTATCATAAACAGGAGTGATGGGGGCAAACAGATCTCCATGTAAACAAAGGATGCTGTCTAATGCCCCTTGCTGTGAATGGTATGATTCTGCCATGCTGTCCAGAAATCTGCTTTCATGAAGTGCTGTATATGCATATCTCTACATACACACGTTGGGTCCCAGAAAGTGTTATTGACAACTGCATATAAATCCTCCTAGTGTGAACAGGATTATGTTTCCCTACTTATTTCTCTCTCTCTCTCTCTCTCTCTCTCTCTCTCTCTCTCTCTCTCACACACACACACACACACACACACACACACACACACACACACACACACACACACACACAACAACAACAACAACAACAACAACAACAACAACAACAACCTGTGGGTGCATGCGAGTCCTACCACTGAATATCAATTTCCCCTCTATTCAGCACTGGTTAGGCCTCACCTTGAATCTTCTGGCCAGTTCTGGACATCACATTTCAAGAAAGATGCTGACAAATTGGAACAGGCTCAGAGGAGGCCAACAAGGATGATCAGGGGGCTGGAAACCAAGCCCTATGAGGAAAAACTGAAAGAACTGGGCATGTTTAGCCTTGAGAAAAGAAGACTGAGGGGTGATATGATAACACTTATCAAATACTTGAAAGGCTGTCATACCAGGCTGTTCTAAATCATCCCAGAGTGCAGGACAGGCAACAATGGGTTCAAGTTACAAGAAGACAGATTTCTATTGAATAGCAGGGAAAACTTCCTAACTGCTAGAGCAGTAGGACAGTGGATCAAATTGCCTCAAGAGTTGGCGAGTACTCCAACATTGGAAGCATTCAAGAAAAACTTAGACAACCACCTGGCAGATATCCTTTGATCTGTATTCCTGCATCAAGCAGGAGTTGGGACTTGATGGCCTCATAGGCCCCTTCCAATTTCACTATTCTATGATTCTGTGAATTTCTTGGAATGTGGGAGAAATTAATTTTATGTTTAAATGTTTTCTGTGTGAGATTTCTGGTTGATTTATTTATTGCTTTTCCCCTTTGATAGCAATTGGCAAGCAAACCTTACACACTCCTTACCTAATACAGTTATTTTCAAACAGTGTTCCTGGGATCCTTGAGGTTATTCAGAAGCTTATTAGGTGGTCCTCAATAAGAAGATCACTAGAAGCAGATAATCTTCTCTGCAGGCAACTTGTCTTTCATTACTAATCTTCTTTCCTTTGGAATATGCAACTACAACATTGTTGACTGTGTTCTACTTGACCCCTTGAAGGGCAGGAGTCAAGCCCAGTGGGCCTAGTGAATTCCTACATGAGCATATGGTGGTCTCTTGACCATGTTTCAGAATCTTCCACAATGTGTGGAAGCTCCTGGAGTACCTATCTGAAATTTGACAAGATGACATTTCTTTTTTGGAATTTTCTTTGCAAATCTGAGTGTAAACTCCCCCCCCCCAAATGGTAACAACTGTTTTGGTTTTCCAATGCAAGTCAATGGGAGGCTTCCAAAACAAATCAGATGGGGTACAAATTGCTCTGAAGTGAATCAGGATTCACTTCAAAGCCCGAATCCTGGACTCCAGATTGGATTAAGGGTCCAGTGTACAGTCCAACTAATAAAGTATAGGTGTAATGTGGATTTTGGATTTTAGCTTATCCCGTGAACTATCTTCCTTGCCAGCAAAGCTGAGGGTAAAAGATGACTTTGGGTTTCAGCATAAAACAGAGAAAAAAGAATGTTGACATAATAAATCAGGTGCCACACAAGACAGCTGTGCCCCAGCATCGTTATTAGGGGGACATAACATGAAGAGCTCTTCTCTTAAAGCATGGTTGAGGGATATGCATTATGTAACAGGAGAAATAAAGTAACACATAGATGACAGCACTCAAAAGAGTGTTAGAGCACAAATTGAACACTACTTGTTAAACAAGGTTAATTTGTTCCTATTCCACTTGAAATGGCTTCAAACACTTCTAAACTAGGTCATTTGGTTGCTATGAAAAAACATGTCCAAGGCAGCTGTCTTTTGAAGCAACAAGTTTATTGGAGAGTTTTGATTGCATCCCAAAAGCATGTGAGATATTTCTGACCATATCAAAGAAAACTCAACTGCATTATCAAGGCACTCTAATGAGATGGTTTGTTTAATTGAAATGCTTTAAATTACCATCTGGTACAGCATGAAAAAATCATTATTTTCATTAGAGGAACTCCTCGTTAGCTGGAAATTGAAGTTACAAAATAGCACTGCATGATATACTAAAAGTATTGTAAAGTATATTCTGGTTCAGTTTATTAGGAGACTTTTACATGTAAATTGCACTTCTGCATTAGTTAGGTCAGTGCAATCCTCCAACTCATATATCTGAGTTTATCTTTTACATTAGCCACAGGTGGAGGATGAGGTAGTGTGGGGTTTATTCTGCAGATTGAGGATATACCAGAAGATAATAGGTAATTGACATAAAATAGGGAAAAAAACCAAACCACCCTCAAGAAATACTTGTATAAAAATGAAGCAGGTGTGCAAAACCGGAGCTAGTTACACTATGTCCTTGTAGGCTTTCATTTCTATTTCTGTTTTAAATGTGTAAACTCATTACAAATTGATCTTATCCTTTTATCAAAGGCAACTGTTGGTGCCATAATCTTCCCTATTTTACCTATGGGAAACCAGATGGGAAGTGACTTCTCTGAGGATGCTCAGGGAATTTATGAGACAAGATCTCAGCCCAGGCCTTTCATGTTAGCCTACCTGATTCTGATATGTAATAGTGGAAGTGGCAATTCACGGTACTCTTTGATTATAATTTAACTGAGCCATCACTTGTGTCTAGTCCTGCTGTAGCAGAGGCCACAGATGGGTCAAGAACAGTGCTTGGAAAATGAAGTTACTGTTTTGGTCTATAGTATTAAGAATCTCCTAGGGAGCAAAACCAATGGGATTCTGGTAGTTGTTGTTGGGAAGAAATTTATCTAAGCACTGTTTGGGAAGTACAGATTTGGTGGTCTGGGGTTTGGAGAAAAGGACTGGCAGAAAACAGATAGGCAGGGCCTAACGAGAACCAAATAACCAATGACAAAGGCCGTGAGATCCCTTCATGTTGCCTCAATATGAGAACTTCTTCAGCTAGGGGTAATATTTAGGGATTGTAATACTTTTAAAGACTGTAAGTGCCAGATACATAGATGGTCCAAGGCCTCTTGCTGACTCTGGTGAACAAAGCCAACTGGATTTAAATCTTATGCTAATACTAATGATGGGATAGCATTCTCCATCACACCTAAGGCAGAGGCTGGTTTAGAGACAAAAGTCTTCCAGCATGCCTACGCGTAGCAGCTTTCAGCTCTTTAATTTAGACTTGACGGAAAGAGGATTTCCCTTTAGATCTGGTATGGAGGCTCCAACCCAAGAGGACCCCACCATACTTTCACCTCATGAGGAAGATGCATGTGTTGCTATCTTCCATTCCTGCTATTCCAGACATTTACTTGGGTAACCCAGGTGTATTTGGACTGCAACTCCCAGCAACCCTAACAAGCACAGCTAGTGGTGAAGACTTCTGGGAATATTAATCCAAGAACAGTTGAGTTACTCAAGTTTGGGAACTACTTTTCTAGAGGAAGTACTGTATATCCTTCTTCATGCTGTGTTAGTTAATGATTGTCCATTAAGACAGGCTTCGGCCCTATAACTGATGAAATTTGCTCACTAAATGTGGTGCTAGCTATCCAGATGAAACTGTAGCTCTATTAAACATTCAGATCAAGATTACATCATACTGAAGCAACATCTTGGGACCTGTTGTTAGGAAGTCTGCATGCAGCTTTCCAGAATGCAATCTGAATCCTCATGCCTCATGTTGCCTCTGATAAACCTAGATGTTGTTTTCTTTGGCCTCATTTTGTAACTCTGTGTGATACACTTAGCACGTCAGTAGAACTGGAACTTTCTTGACTGCTGAAAGACATCTGTTTACCATAGCAAGTGCCTTTGTCACTTCCCTTATCTTGGAAATTAACTTGGTTTGTTCTGTGATTGGTCAATCCGAAATAATGAGGTTTGATTTGCAAAGCTGTCTGCTCAGACGCACTGCTATGACGGAATTATGTCACTGGAGGAGTGATACGTTATCAGCTTCTAAATGTTAGTTGTAGTTTGAATCTAGAATATTTGTCTTGGGTCCTTGACTGGCCTGAGACTCCTATACCGCTGAGGCCTTTTGTGTGGAAAAGGAATACTATGATGACTTGATGATAAAATACACTGGTCTCAAATCAACTCAAGTGAGCATTGTTGGATATTTTGCTTTCACTCAGATTAAATTTTTCAGCTATAAAATGTGCACTGTTAAATGGTCACACAGGGCCTCAGATTCCAAGATAGTACACATTTTCCCCATTTTAAAGGGAGCACCCATATTCCTGTATTCTAACTCAGTTCTGTGTATCTTGTGATCTGAGCGCATGGTGAAATATCTATTCTGGTTTCTTCCTTTTCACAGAATAGCCACCTCAGGTAGCAGATTTTAGGGGTCATTTATTTATTATTATTATAGTTTCCTTGCCAGGGATTGAAAGAGAGAGGCACTTGTAGGACTTTTTGCCTTATGTAATCCAAATAATGTGGCTGGCTTGAGGGACTAATGAGTAACGGTTGTTGTGGGTTTTTTGGGCTCTTTGGCCGTGTTCTGAAGGTTGTTCTTCCTAACGTTTCACCAGTCTCTGTGGCCGGCATCTTCAGGGGACAGCACTCTGTGCTCTGGTGTAGTTGGCTTGGAAGTGCAGTATTTATCCCAAGCCAACTACAGCAGAGCACAGAGTGCTGAAATCCAAAATAAGATTATTAAAACAAGATCTATGTCCTAGACTGGGACATTTGACTTCTGCAGACACATGCAAAACGTCTTTTTCAGTTCCTCCTTTTTTAAAAAAACTGAGCCTGAAGAAGATTTCTGTATAACTGAAAAGCTTTCAGATTTGGTTATGAACACTGGTTGTCTCCATTAAATGGGCACTATTTTACTGCCTGTGTAAGTGGCAGCAAAGTTTTTGAGTTTAACATTATGTGCTCTCTTTTTCTGTCTTAAAAGAAGGGAAAGCTATTATCTCTCCAGTACATTGGAGGCAGCAGTGCCATTGCTTAAATGGGCCTTTTAAAAATCCATTTTATGTAGGATAAAGAAGCTTCGTTTGTTAGCTTTTAAAAATTCCGAGACTTTAATTCTGTATCATTGCTCCCTAGAGAAGCCAGTTGGAGTCCTCTCATCATCACCGATCTGATCTGAACTTTGTTTGCTCTTCACTATTCTGTGCTTTCATCATTTTTAGACAGAACCAGCAGGCAACTCTATGTAGAAGGGAAAAAGTAAGTCCCTGCAGCACTGTGAAAAAACATACATATAATTCACCCAGGCCCAGTTCATTATATGTTCCTAAAAACAGACTCACATTTGCATTAGATTAAAACAAATGAGCTTCCTATTTTAATCATAGAGATAGTTGTGTTAGACATTAGACTCAATTCACTGGTCACTGTAAACTATATTTTTGTGGGTGAGAAGAACAGGGTAGGTAAGAAATTAATTCACCTTTAACTGGACAAAACTTCACAAATCGAATTAATCACTTGACTCCACTCTGCCTCTCTGGATTACCAGGCAATTAAAAGCTTTTCAATACTTTTTGATGGCATAAAATCAGTCTAATCTAACACATGTTGGCTTATTGCATGTGGGTTCTAGGAAAACAAGTTGCTTCTGTAGAATGAAGTGTTTTACAATTTCATATGATATTCATCCTCACAGCATATGTACGATGCTATTTATCATTGTTGTCTTGCAGTTGGAAAACTGATGTAGAGAGCTGGTCATTTGCCCAAGATCATGATCTAAATCCAGTTGTTAGTTCTAACTAGATAGACCTAAAACTGTCAGGGCCTGGGCCAGCAGCTGAAGTATCAGTGAATGTTTATGCCTTGCCACATTTGAAAGTAGGGAGAAGATCTCAGAGAGAGCAGCACTGGAAGAGGAGTACATTTAGGTTTTGTATGTGCAGTGATATGAAAGTCCAAACAGCAAATGGTAGACAAAGTGCACAGTACCAAACACCAGAAAGGTTATCTTGGCATATGTGGCAGAAACCCCCACAAGTGCCTCTTGCCACCCTTTCTGGTAAAAATATGACAATTACAAGCTAAATAGAGTATTCCCGAAGGCTTTCACGGCTGGGGATTGATGGTTCTTGTAGGTTTTTCGGGCTATTTGGCCATGAACTGAACATTTTTCTTCCTAACGTTTCACCAGTCTCTGTGGCTGGCATCTTCAGAGAACAGGAATTAGAACTCTGTCTGTGTTCTGGTGTAGTGTAGTTGACTATTTGTAGCTATGGGATCAGCTTTTTGTCCTTTTCAGGAGATTGGGTGATTATGGTGATCAGGGTGTCTTTTGTTATGGGCAGTGGATTAGAGATGCCATGAACGCACAGCAAATAGTTATTTAGTTTGGTTGTTGTAGGTTTTTTGGGGTGTTTGGCCATGTTCTGAAGGTTTTTCTTCCTAATGTTTCGGCAGTCTCTGTGGCTAGCATCTTCAGAGGACAGGAGGTAGAATTCTGTCTGTGCTCTGGTGTAGTGTGGTGGATAGCTAAGTATTTATAGCTGTGGGATCAGCTTTTTGTCCCTTTCAGGAGATTGGGTGATTATGGTGATCAGGGTGTTTTTTTTTCTTATGGGTGCATTGTTCTGATAAGGGGGGAGATGATCTGTCACAGTGATTGGTGGGTGTTGTTAGCTAGTCTTTTGTGTGCAGTGATTACTGCTCCTTATGGATGAGTAGAGTTCGTTGCCTTTTTCCAGGCTGTATTTTTGCAGGCTGAAAAATACAGCCTGCAAAAGGTCAACGAACTCTACTCAGCCACATGGACCGGTGATCACTGCACACAAAGACATAATCACCCAAACTAAATAACTATTTGCTGTGCATTCACGGCATCTCTAATCCACTGCCAGCAGTAAGCAACCTGATTGCATGATGGTTGTGACACTCCTGAGTTAGCACCTTGTTTATTAGTCAGGTTGGTTTGTAAAATTGTCCCCGACTACAGTTGTTATAGAAATATTAAGTTTGTTTTGTTTAGAACAGCATCATTATGAAAACCTTTCCTTCCTGTAGATGGCACTCTAGGGCTAAATAGAAATCTGAGTCCTAAATCTTTTGGACTGGATGCATAAGTTTTTATAGATAAGACTCCTTTAGGAATATTAGGGCTTATCCAGATGGGCATTTGTTTCATGTAAAGTATCTGATTGTTCTCCAAAGTTCTCAGTCCCCCCCCCCCCCGCTCCGATCCAGATGATATTGACCCTTCTTTCTGTATGAACAGGAAATCATTGGGAGTTTTGGCTGATTTCCTGGACTATTTTGTCCCTTTGGGGTTCTTTTGTTGTTGTTCCACTTTGTCATGTTACCCTTTCCAGTACATACAGTAACCTACCATCCCCTTCAATTTTTCCTTTTAGAAAAGGAAAAGGTTGCCATTGTGAGGTGGTCACTTCTCCCAGCTACTATTTTTTGAATGATAACATAGAAAGTTGTCAGAGGTAGAGGTAATATGGTGTGAAATGTCCAGAGGCAGTAGTGGGGAAGGATATACCTGGTGTGTGCATATGGAGCTGTGGAGGAAGATGCAGATAGTGGAAAAGAGTTGCTGGAAAGCTACAGTGCTATTTACTCTTGTCATATGAGAATGTAGATGCAGGCTAATATGTCTCAGCACACACAAGCATTCTGTTCCATGGAGCTTACCACAGAGATGCTGTTTAATGCAATCTCTTATACTTGGTTGGCTCTACTATGAGGCAGAATGAGAGAGTCACTTTGGAGGGCAGATACTGAGAGTGACTTGCTTTGAACCCTGTTCTCTCAAACTATCTAGTTGCTCCCAAGTGTAGTATAAAAAGTTATTGTGTCACCAACCCTGAAGTAAGATGTGATTGTCTGAGTGTGAACAGCTTCTGAGCATGGGATGGAGGAAACAACACCATGTTGTTCTTCGTGGTCATCCGTGAATACACACTTCCCGCCCGTCCTTCCCTCTGTCCATCACTCCTGTATCACTTCGATGCAGTGGCGGGCTATTCTTCAGAACTGAGGTAATTACCAGGACGGGTGGATCAAGTGGGCTATGGGAGTGGTGCTTGATGAATGTATCATAAAGCTCTAGAATATTCCGGAGATCTCTGCGCAAGCGCAGATTAAATCCATTAGTGTGAATTCACAGATGACCACTCGAAGAACCGGAGTTACAGGTAAGTAATCTCTTTCTTTATATCAGGTAGCAGAGTATTTTGGGGCTATACTCCCTCTATGTGGCTGCTATACTGCAAGAAGATGACCTAAACATATGTATTGATGCTCTGATCTTTAGCATTTCAATGCTTATATATTTCCACTGCTGGTGTAACATCTCTGTAGTTTCAGAGCAGATCCCAGCTTGTTCTTCTTGTGGGTTATTCCCAGAGCACGGGGAGGGGGGGGAATAAGGTTTCTAAGCTCTTGCTTTTCCTAATTAGTTGTTTCAGTTTATTGGTGCACTAAGGGATTGGTCATAAAAGCAGTAAAGTTCTGTCAAAGCACACTTTGGTCTTCAAGCAAAAGCAGCCTCAGATTAAAAGTCATCTCCCATAGGTAAAACTTTTACTCACATATCGTTGCAGATGACATCTGAAGGCCAGTGTGGTGTAGAGTTTAGAAAGTGAAACTTTAGCTGGAAAGCCCAGCCCAAAGCTTACAAGGTGACCTCCAGCACCCTAATCTACTTTATAGGGTTGTTTGTGAAGCTAAAAGGAGAACTAAATCTACTGTGTTGAGTTCCTTCTAGAGCAGAATAAACATCTTACAAATTCCCCTGCTACAGTGTTCCATAACAACCCTCTCAAATATGCCACTGTTTGCTATTTATCAAGTCCTTGTTATGTGTCATCAAGTCACCTCCGACTTACAGCGACCTCATTAATGTCCTCTGCTCAAAAGCCCTGCTCAGGTCTTGTAAACTAAAGTTGTGGCTTCCTTAAGGGAGACAGTCCATCTCATATTTGGTCTTCCTGCTTTTATGCTGCCTTCCACCTTTCCCAGCTTGTCTTTTCCAGAGAATCCCATGTTCACATGATGTGCCCAAAGTAAGACAGCCTCAGGTTCAACCTTTTTGCACCCAGAGAGAGTTCAGGTTTGATTTGATCTAGGACCCACTTGTTTGCCTTTCTTGCAGTCCAGGGTATCTGAAAAGCTCTCCTTCAGCACCATATTTTAAACAAATCATTTTTTCCCTTTCAACTTTCTTGACTATGCAGCTTTCACACTCATACATGATGTTCGGAGATACAAGAGTATGGATGATCTTAGTCTTAGTCTCTCCAATGACACACTTGATACTGTATTTTCTAATTCCTTCACTGCTGCCCTTCCTAGTCTCAGTCATCTTCTGGTTTCTTTGCTGAAGTCTCCATTTGGATTGATGATTGAACCAAGGTATACAAAATCTGTATGTTTTAATTTCTTCATTGACAGCACTACAGTTGTGCAGTTCCTCTGTAGTTGTGATTTTTCTTCTTCATGTTCAACTTATTAATTATAAATGGGTAAGTTAGACATTGTGATAGCTTTTTTGGGGGGGGAGGGCATAAAAGTAACATTTTTCTTAAACCCAAACTGCATTATTGGAAGTATGCAAAACTGGGGAAATATGCTTCTTTCTGCACCTCACTTAGTATAGATCTTCTGACTGTTGTTGCCGTTTTACTAGTTTATACCAAGATCTTTCTAACAAACATCCACTGGAGCAAAAGCATGGAACTCTTCTGCTGAAGGAGCAAATTCAGGTCCAGAAGTTCTTGGAGGTCACATGCCAGGGTGAAAGGCCAGAAGGCTGGGAACCAAAACAACAAACAAACAAACAAACAAACAAATAAACAAACAAACCAAACAGAATTCTACCTTTTTACTGGCAATACCAGTGTGGTATAGACCAGTGGTTCCCAACCTTGGGTAATCCAGATGTTCTCAGACTGCAACTCCCAGAAGCCTTCATCACTAGCTGTGCTTGCTGGGTTTTCTGGGAGTTGTGGTCCAAGAACACCTGGGTTACTCATGGTTAGGAACCACTGTTATAGAGGACAGAGTGCTGGACTAAGACTTGGAAGACCTGGGCTCAAATCCCCACTTGACTGGAAAATGACGGGAGTGGTAATATATTCCTTTACAATCTCATATATTTTGAAAAACTGATTAGGGTTGCTATGAGTTGGAGGTGATTTGATGTCTTATGACAACAACCACTGATGACTACATCTTGCATTATAATTCTTTTCTTATTCTTCAGCCTCAACACTATTTCAGCTCATTATTCATAAAAGCAATATCTATCCTGGTCCTGTTTGCTTGTAATAGACACAGTTTATACTAGCTTTATTTTGGAAGCCCATTTGCTTTGTTAGACACAGTAGTTAAAGTCCTATTGAGTTCTCCTGGTGCAACACCATTGACAAAACTCTTGGTGAGTCACCACAAATATAGAAGTTAGTTATGAATTTGCTGTTGTGCACAGGTTGAGTGACTCAGTTCACAACAGGAAAAGCCCCCCTTTAACTTGTTAACTTGTAGCACAATGAATTTTACCCCAATTGTTTTACACAGGCAACTAATAAGATTTGAACTACAGTGGGGTCTTGACTTGAGAACTTAATCCATATTGGAAGGCGGTTCTCAAGTCAAAAAGTCTGTAAGTCAAGTCTCCATTGACCTACAGTGCATTGAAAACCAATTAATCCCGTAACAGGCCGTTTTTGTTCCATTTTGGTTTTTTTCTGGTCTGTAAGTCAAATCTCAGTCTGCAAGTCAAACCTAAATTTTGCGGCCAGAGAAGTCTGTAACTCAAAAAGTCTGTAAGTCAAGCCATCTGTAAGTCAAGGGTCCACTGTACTGGACTTTGTATTAATACGTCATTAAGCATAGTTTTTACCTCACATCACATTCCATATATTCATCCCATCCTTAAGGTTTTTCTTGTAGTTCCCAAATCTCCCCCAGTTTCAAAATTTCTCCTGTCCTTTTCAGGCTAGTCTAAAACAATATCAAAAACTAATTTTACTTCAGAAGAAAGCTTTGTTGTGAAGGGTTAGACTACTAAAGGGATTCAACTGCAAAAGTAGTTTCAGATTTGTGACAGTGTCTTCCACAGACTCATCTGAAACAGTGGAACATAAAAGATAGTTTATTTAGTAGCTGTATTTTTAGGCAAGAGACATACCGAGTTATGAAAGTACCACATGAACAATAAAAATACAGTTACACTTGAAAACTCAGAACAAAGATCAAAAAACAAAATAAAAAAATACAGGTCTTAAAACTATAAAAAGTCAATATCTCGAAATCTGTTTTAAAAGCCTCAAAAGCACTCCTTTAAAACCTCTGAGGATGAAAGAAACTATTTGGCACTGAAAATAATGCAACAGATGCCAAGCCTTTCTGATGCAGCCATCGCACAACTGAGCAGAGCTTGGAACATTTGTGCTTCTTCGGGTTTCAACTGCCAACATTTCCAAGCCAGTGGTCAGTGCTGACTAGGCTATGCTCGGAGCTGTCATCTGAAAAGTCACATTTCCAAAACTGCCATCGGAGAGAGGACTCTCTTTCTTGTAGTTGGTACCACTCCCCAGCTTTTGCATAGACATTGCCATATCTATGGCAATACTCTGGCTGGGTATCCAGTTACCCCTAGTGCAGCAGTCTGGGTGTAGAGCAAATCAAAGAAGCACTCATGGCTTCTTTGTTAGTGTTCAGCCTTGTCATAGTCTGAGTCTTTCTTTTATAATTTTTAATGCAAGTGAAAAATTAATTTTGCACCAGTGGAATTTTGCTTCAACAGAGGGCAGCAGAGGATGAAAAGATTTCTCTTTTTTTCCCCCTTTCCATTTCCCACTGTGACAGGTTTCTTTTATCATTGTTTTGAAAAGTGGTCTTTTATGCCATCCAGTGAGAGGTCATAAATTTCTGCAATATTCCAGAGTGTTGCTCCTCTATAAATGCCAGCTACCAAACATGTTAAAGTGATGTTGATCTGGTGGCACATGGAAGTATGTTTAGCCTAATCCTTTCGGGACAAATATTAGAGTACAAACAATGACTGCATTTGATATTCACTTTCTCTCTGGTTGCAGGATATTTGTCGATGTCTGGCATCTGGTAATCCAGATGGCAGCTAGTGCTCACCGCCATGATAATCACAGCTGGTTCACAGCCCCTAGCTGGATTGTACTTAGGAGAAAAGGAGATGGTCACATCAAGAGAAGGATGGCAGCTCCACATAATAATAGGTGTTATCCTATAAGGCAATTATCTTAGAACTACAGAGCTGGAAGGGACCCTATGGATCATTGAGTCTAGCCCCTGTCAAGGAGGCACAGTGGGGAATCAAACTCCTGACTTCTGACTCCATAGCCAGATACGTAAACGATCTATCTAACAATTCCTATACAATGTCTAGGTTTGCAGAGCCAGCATACCATAGCAAATAGTGTCAGACAAGAACTAACTCAGGAAACCTGGGTTCAAATGCCCACTCAACCTATTGTAGGGTGTGTGGCACTGATACAAACACTCTTTAAATATCTCACATGCCTCAGAAACCCTATCCTCTCCATATCTTGGAACTGATTCAATAGCAGATAACATACACAATATTTAAGTCTGCAGGTATTGCTATACCACTGGAAGAGATATTTGAGCCTATTAGAGAATGGATGGGTTAGGAAGCACATACCCTACTATTAGGGGCTGGCTTTATTACTGGATAGAATGAAGCAGTCATGTGAGATGTAGCAGCAAGGTATTGAAGGAGAGAGCTGTGTCCATATCTGTATGAGTTGCCTCCATGTCCAACTGCTGGGCTTCTGAGGAACATCTGTGGAGAATAGGATGCTAAACTATCCTATTGTCTTTGGTTCAATCCAGTAAGGCTCTTTTCATGTACTTAAGATGATGCAATGGAAGGCACCTCTCCAACCAACACACATGCACATGCATACACATACACATAGAGAGAGGAACAGCCAAGCAACCAGCTGCATCAGCCAGACCTGATGGTTGCCTTGATAATCTTTGACAATGCGCTATCTCTTTTTTTTTTTTTACATAAACATACTGAGCCATTATTGCTGGACCTACGACACCCAGAGAATTTTGCTAGAGAGCCTATGCAAGTGGCTCTGTTCTCTGCCACACCTGCATAGGCAGCAGAATTTATAGTCAAGTCACCACAGCAATTTTCTTCAAAGCTACCGACAGCCCCACCAGTGACGCTGCCTGGCATGTGCTTGGGTTCCAGCTACGAGCATTCTACCGCCTGCCGATGTATCAGTGCAGCCAGCTCAGTAGCACATTCTCCCAGGAGGAGATGAGGCTGGTTGGGACAGTAAATAATTAGCTTTGCTGCCGTTGGCTACAGGAATGATTATGAATTTTTAAGCGCGGCAAGCGATTGAAGAAGTTTCTGTTTGCTTTTCCCCATCCAACTTGCAAACCTTTGCTCCTGGAGGCAGTATATCCCCCAAAGCTGCTCGACATGCAGGTGAGAAAACATTTAAGGTGCAAAAAAAAAAAGAGAGAAAAAAAGCTGAGGCCGGGGCCAGTTGCTCAGAATTCAAAGCTGGGAAGCGAGGGAAGAGGAGTAACAATGCAAGGGAGATTCCAGAATAAAAGCATATTTTAAAGGAGTTTCTTACTTGTACAGTCTTGGGTCTATCAATTAACAGATTACACCCTAGGCAATTTGCTCCTAGGAAGATAAATTTGAGTGGGTTATTATGACTGCAGCAACTCATGTTTGGCAGATTTTCAGTGTTCTTCTTTTAATTTGCGTTAAATCTCTCAAAATTAAATGTCGGTGAAAAGCACCATATTGACAGCTTTGGAAAGTTTTCTCAACTTTCTTTTTAAAAATTACCTCAAGAAGCCCCTTGTTGCTACAGCCTCTTCTACGCATGTCACCTGTTTTATTCCATTGCTATGAGATCAGGCAGTGTACATTGAAAAGCAGCAACAAGATGAATGGAGCAGCTTTAAACAGCCTACATTCTGGGGCAGGTTTTGAGGATTCTTTTGTTGGTTGATGGCTTTTTGGTGAACTGATGTTGGGCTCATCATGCTGCTTGAAGCATAGCAGGGAATGGAGCCTTAGCAGCAAAGCCTAGAAAAATCTCCCCTACCAACCCTTACTTGACCTGCCTCTGTGACATCACAAAAATCTGCCATCTGAGGTTTTGGACCTGCAATTTTAGGGAATGGGTTGCTACTGATGTGGCAAACCTACTACCAACATATGTTTCCCCCCCTGTACATTTGACAATTGAATGTGTAGACAAGGGCACAAAGGAACATTGTACAACCTGAAAAACAAAGATGGTGATACCATAAGGAGCACAGCAGGTTGGGTAAATAATACCCCAATGGCCGATGGTACCCAAATATGGCAGCTATGGAGACAGAGCGCATGTATCACCTCTGTATTCCAAGATATTTACAGGAGCGGGCCACATCTTTTTTCCAACTGCCACTTCCCAGTATTTAGAAAGGGTTGCTGATTTGTGCTTTGTGTAAACTTTCCCCATGCCCAAGCAGCAGCATATCCTATCCTGAAGCAAATTCTATTGATTTCAATGGAAAACATGCTTAAGAGTGTGTCTTAGGGTGTGCATCTTAGCATAAACACTGCCGATCACATTTTTATCAAATAGTGACATGTACACAAACAAAAATAGCATAATCCAAATGTAATTTCTTTTCATAGAGGTGGTCAAATGTTATTCCGGCAGGTTTCTACCTTTGATGATCATCTACTTTGGGTGAAAGGTACTATTACTGATGTATTAAAAAATAAATAATTCTAAGAAAAAACAACTGTTTGTCTTCAATGGCACAGTCATACAACAGTTTTGTCAAATGTTTCATCTAAATATTTGAAGTGATGCTGAGTCAACAAAGCCAGCAAAAAAATTTCATGTTAAATACTCAGCATATTAGTATTCAGAACATTTTGAAAAATTAGTTCCACACTATGGGTTGGATCCAGATTTAGTCATGCTTATGTCTAGTTGAGTAAGTACCTCATCGGCCAGAGTTAGTGCATAGCTGCCAATTAACAGCATGGCAGTGAAAAAAACTGGCACCAGAAATGCTAGTGACCACTGGCTAATCAGCTGCTTGTTGCTGTAATTTATGTATATACACCAATAATAATAATAATAATAATAATAATAATAATAATAATAATAATAATAATAATAATAATAATAATAATAATAGGTGGTGGTGGTGGTGGTGGTGGTGGTGGTGATGATGATGATGATGATGATGATGATGATGATGATGACGATGACGATGATGATGATGATGATGATGCACCATCAAGTCAATTCTAACTTATGGCAACCTTTTTCAGGGTATTCCAGGTAGAGAATACTCAGAAGTAGTTTACCATTCCCTTCTTCTGAGGAAATCTTCAGACTGTGCAGCTTGCCCAAAGCCACATAGGTTGGCTCTTCTCACAGACAGCACAGTAAGGAATCTAACTCTCAACCTTTGGCTCCACAGCCAGATACCCAAACCACTGCCCTCACACCAGGGTAAATCCACAATAAGATTCTGGCCTTTGATTTCAGTGGATCTAATTTAAGCATGGCAAAGTTGGATCCTGACAAAGGTTTTTCTTGAACACAAGTGTGTGTTCTTCGAGCAGAACCTGGGTGAGTTACTTTTTTGTATTATAGTTGCCAGCCCCTCCCAGCCCCATGACTGCTGGAGTGTTCCGGGAGATGCCATCGGGGGGAAAAAAAGTAAGCTCTGTCTTAGAGCGTGAAAAGTGTTCTTAGCACAAGAATAGACTAGAAGGCAAAATAACAAGAGGGGTTTATACAGAAAAGGAATGCTCAAATAAAGTTAAACCAAACATTTCTTTCCTTTTCCTTTGGCAGAGAACTTGTTCCCATCAAAACCAAAGGTTATGCCCTGAGTTGAGCTGCCTGGAGAGAGAGACTTTGATGTGAAAGAGGATCCTGGTGAAGTACCGGATACAAATGCCTCTGTGGAAATAGGAGGAACTTCCAGAAGCAGGAAAAAAAAACATTGTCAGAGGGGAGGTTTATTTATCCCTTCTCCATCATCACTCAGACAGTCTGGGTGGTTTCCTCCCTCAGGTTCATGTGCTGTGAGGAAAATTCTATGTTAATCACAGGACAAATGTTGACAAACATCACCTGTTTGTCAAAACAAAAATATCTCACCCCCTCATGCTCAAAGCTATGTGAATACAGCTTGGAAAAATTACCTTTTTTTTTGGACTATACCTCCCAGAGTCTCCAGCTGGGATGGACATGCTAGCTGAAGGATTTTAAGAGCCACAGTGGAAAAATATGTCTTTTCCAATCTCCACAGATAAGGTGAGTCTTCTCATAAGAGACTGCAAATCCAGATGGAGACATCTTTTCATCAAGACTGACACAACTGCTTTAAGAAAAGCCAAATCAATTTTTGTAAGGAATTAGAAGGAAACTTGGACTTGTACCATGTTTCCCCGAAAATAAGACAGGGTCTTATATTAATTTTTGCCCCCCCCCAAAAAAAAGAGAAAAGAAAAAAAAGAAGAAGACCGCATTAGGGCTTATTTTCAGGGGATGTTTTATTTTACAATCATGCCATCTTCTGGTTGCTGCACAATGCTGCACAATGGTGGAGAGTGGGGTTTAACTTAACTAGGGCTTATTTTGGGGGTAGGGCTTATATTACAAGCATCCTGAAAAATCATACTAGGGCTTATTTTCAGGTTAGGTCTTATTTTCAGGGAAACAGGGTAGTCATACAAAGATGGAGTCTGTTAGGTTCTGTATAGTTTGGATTTAAACTACTGAAATGTTCTCATGGGATTTTTGTTCCAAGTTTGCTCTGCCTGGCACTAAGATAAGGAGCCAGGTTCGAGGAGAAGACCAAACGCCACATTCCTCTTAATTGGGATGAGATAAAACACCTGCAAGATCTCATGTGAAATAGGGGCGGTGAAATGCATTACGCCCTCATGATCCTAATTGGTTGACAGCTTAAAAGTGTCAGAAAGAAGGTAGTCCAGAGACGTGTAGAAAAACGGTTGTTTCATGTATGTAATGTGTGATTGATGGTTGGTGTTGTGGAATGTGAGAAGAGAGAGGTTTGTCTTTTTGAAAGAGAGGGGGGAGAGATTCACCCAGCTTAATTCCATATGTTACTGTTGTTATGTGCTATCAAGTCACCTCTGCCTTATGGTGACCTTATGAATGAGCACTCTCCAAAATGTCCTGTCAACAGCCCCACTTGGCTCTTGCAAACGTAAGCTTGTGATTTTCTTTCGGGTATCAATCCATCTTGTATTTGGCCTTTCTCTTCACCTGCTGTCTTCAAACTTTCTCAGTATTGCTGTCTTTTCCTGAGAATTGTGCCTTCTCACGACATGCCCAAAGCAGGACAGCCTCAATTTCAGCATTTTTGCCTTTAGAAATAGTTGAGCCTTGATTTGATCTAAGACCCACTTTTTCATCTTTCTGGCAGTTCCATATAGCAGTGAATATTTTGTTATATGTGGTGGATCTGTGTCAGAGGATTGAATGAAATATTCTTCTACAAACCAAAGGAATGAGTATGCTTTTTTCATTTTTTGCATCCTTAGATCACCCAATAAGTAGATTTCTCTTGGTGGTATGAAGTACATTAGAACTGCTGTTCTTCTGCTAATGAAAGTTCCAGAGGGTGGGGATAGGAAGGGTGGGAAGATTATGATGTATGGAGGGAGAAGGAGAGAAAAAGAGGAAGCTAGAGTCAACAAGGATGGAAGAGGGAGTTTTGTTTCTTAAAATAATGGTAAGTGGTTGAGCACTTGATGTTGGCCTGCAGCAATCCATAACCCTAGTGACAAAGCACTGGGTTTCAGAGAAGGAAAAAAAACTGAAGAAGCCACTTGGATGAGTAGCAAAATGTTTCAACCTAACAAGAAAGAAGTCCAGTTGCCATGAGGCAACTTCCAGATAACCACAACTGGATGGCTGAGAATCTTAACAGATTCATGTGCATTCCTTTCAGAACCAACTTAATTTTGGCTGGGCAAAGTAAAAGCCACCGCATCAACAAGAAAAACAAATATTTTGAAAATGTTTTTTAAGTTATGCCAAGACTCCAATTTTTTGGGGGGGGGGCAGAAAGTATTAATCATTTAAGAAACTATATTATTTAAATCAACCTGTCTATATATGTATACACACTCATGTGTACTTGCCTGCATGCATGTTTTCCAAACAATTGAGTGAACTATGACTCAGCTCTGGTAGTGCAGCCAAAGTTCAGAAGTAATTAGCTACAATTAGCAGCTAGTTAATTTTGCATAACATGTGTCAGGATTTGGCGACAGGAAAATGCACAGAGTTAATTGAAGACACTTACACGTTCTTCTTCTTTAGCAAGACGGTTGTATTTACAATATTTACAAGTACATACAGGCTGGCATCACATCAGCATGGCAGGAAATCATTAAACAAATCGGCATAGAGGATAGCAGCAAGTGGTGGAGAGAGAAGAGAAAGCTATGAAGACACTGTTCACTTACATACATATACAAGGCTTCTTTAGTCCAATCAGAAGACACATTACTTCATCTTCTGCACCTGGGTGTCTTCTCATTTTCAGACATTGCATCATCTTCTCAGCAGTCAGAGTGACTCAGCATACACACATCTGTTCACAATGGCAGCTCATTAATAACACATTTATCCAGGTTCAGGCCTATAAAAATTACAGTATCCTGACAACATGGAATGTAATTAGTAGTTATATTAGACAGTCATCCCCAGATATTTTAGTCCCATGGAGAAGAACAAGTTTGCCCCTTCTCCCATTCCATGTACAAAAGCTACGTGGGCTGGCAGTTGACTCTCTTTCAACACTTGGGATTTGAAAAGTGTTCTCAAGGCAGCAGGCCAGCTTAGGAGGTCCAGAGTAAGCTGCATGGTACATACTTGTCTCCTGCAATGTGTTGATGCCTTTTCTAGCTTCTGCCACTTGAGACAACAGCCTCCGTCCTAGTCCTCGTACATTAGCTTGTGTTTTGCTTCCCAAACATCATTGTTGTGCTTCCATGTCACATCTGGATATTCTTATCAATGCTACTTTGCCAAAGTAGGTTGATCACTGGCATGGCATGATACCATTTGACAGAGAAGAGAGACAAAGAAATAAGACCAAAAGGCAAAGTATTATAAAATGAGTAGGTTTTCTTCTTTTTAACTTCAGCTTGATGTTCCTTTCTTTCATCTTTCTCATCAAGGAAGCAGTAACTCTTAGCAGCCTCAGGGGTCAGTAAACAAGAGAAGGTGAGGTAACACTTTCTCATTACTGGCTGACAGGTAAATTACCCACTAGCTATTTTCTATAGGATTGGAACAGATCAGTGGTGGGCTGTTTCTACACATGCTCAAGCCACCAAAGCACAACAGTATAAATATGTCATGATATGACATGCCTGTATCCTTATGTCTATCTTATCTTCCTTATGTAAAATTTATTGCTTAACTAAAGTTCTAAAGTAGTGAACAACCTCTGTGCAATGCACTATATCTTGACTGTCATCTTCGGCCAATCAGTCTTCTAGTTAGAAAGAGATTTAATGGTCCTTGCTCATTTGAGCAGCTTAGCAAGCTATCACCTAAATTGGTTCATGTGCAAGCTTATGCTTACCTCTGAAATGTGCAAGACTGACACCATGTTTACAACTGACCTGGAACATATAAGAACCCTAGGCTAAGGTTGCAACTACACAATAGAACAAATGTGAATGCACCTGCTATGGAGTCACAGCAGGAAAATCACGCAGCTTACCACACAGGAGTTGGCAGAGAGAGGAAATTGTTTGCAGTTTGGTTGTTGTGGGTTTTTTGGGCTCTTTGGCCATGTTCTGAAAGTTGTTCTTCCTAATGTTTCACCAGTTTCTGTGGCCGGCATCTTCAGAGGACAGGACTCAGAACTCTGTCTGTGCTCTGTTGCAGTTTGTTGGATAGTTGCATATTTATAGCTGTCGGATCAACTTTTGTCCTTTTCAGGAGATTGGGTATTATGGTGATCAGCGTGTTTTTGGTGTAGGTGTATTGCTGTGATAAGGGGGAGAGATGATCTGTCACTGTGATTGATGGGTGTTGCTAGCTGGTCTTTTGTGTGCAGCAATCACTGGTCCTTGTGGCTGGGTAGAGTTTGCTGACATTTTGCAGGCTGTATTTTTCAGTGCTGGGAGCCAGGCATTCTTGAGTTTTAAACTTTCTTCTTTTTTGTTGAAGCTCTTTGTATCACAACAATACACCCACAACAAAAACACGCTGATCACCATAATCACCCAATCTCCTGAAAAGGACAAAAGCTGATCCCACAGCTATAAACACTCAACTATCCAACAAACTGCAATAGAGCACAGACAGAGTTCTGAGTCCTGTCCTCTGAAGATGCCGGCCACAGAGACTGGCGAAACGTTAGGAAGAAAAACCTTAAGAACATGGCCAAACAGCCTGGAAAACCCACCACAGCAATCGGATCCTGGCCATGAAAGCCTTCAAGAATACATTGTGTGCAGTTTGTTAAGGTAGCTCTGCTCTGTCTGTATAGATTTGAAGGATGCATGGTTAAAGCAAAGCCACCTTAACAAGCTGATTGATAATTTCCTCCTCTTTTCCTGCTGACTGCTTGCTCCCATCGCACCCTTTAGTCTCCTAGGTGCCCTTGTGCTAGGGCAGTAAGCCTTTAAAAACATTTTACATTATAATAATCCAGTTATTCATCCCAACTAGAGAGGGCACACTGAATCAGCAGGACTCAGGTAAGATGATACTAATGTATTTCTCATTGATTCAATGGACCTAGTGGGGTTGGAGCTAAGTAGCATTTAAGCCACTATTTGCAACTTTTACAGGAATCAGAGCTGCCATATATATTCAGGTAGCAGCCCTGACCTAGCATAAACAGTGCTTCTCTGCCATGATGTCAATGTAAACTTTTTATGCACTTGAGGTGACTGAGTGAGAAATATTTCATATGTGAACAAAGTGTGGAAGTGTTGTCTCAGATAGGGAAGTGTTGCAGCAAGAATATCATACCTGGCAAAATGCCTCCTTCCAATGAGATCTTCCCAGGCTGGGTGGTTGAGAACATTGACCCCCAAGAGAGGCCTGGAAAGAGAAGATGAAAAACAGGACCTGTCTGATGGTCACTCCGGATCTTTGGAATAAGTGCCTGCCTGAAATTTGCGTGGCTCTTTACTGGGAATTTTTAAATGATAATTGAAAATGTGGTTTTCCAGAGTTTACAACATCTTAACACAGTGGTAGTCACAGCATTTATACTGTATTACTAGTTCTGCCACCTTGCCTTAACATTACTCTTAATTAGTTTTAGTTAGTTTTATGTTGTTTTTGTGTATTTGCTTCAATGTTTAATTTTGATTTGTTAGTAGCTATCCTGTTCATTGGAAGGACAGATCCTGAAGCTGAGGCTCCAGTACTTTGGCCATCTAATGAGAAGAAAAGACTCCCTGGAAAAGACCCTGATGTTGGGAAAGTGTGATGGCAAGAGGAGAAGGGGACGACCGAGGATGAGATGGCTGGACAGTGTCTGCGAAGCAACCAACATGAACCTGACACAACTGCGGGAGGCAGTAGAAGACAGGAGGGCCTGGCGTGCTCTGGTCCATGGGGTCACGAAGAGTCGGACACGACTAAACGACTAAACACACACACATCCTGTTCATTGTCATTAATTGTTGTCTTTTATATTATTATATTGTAAACCATCCAGAGTTGCCTTGGCAGCCATACGGGATGTATAGAAGTCAAATGAATGAATGAATGAATGAATAAAATTCTGTTGTTCAGATTTATACTGCATCTCAGAATGGCATTTTATGTGAAGTGTGATAGGCTGAGGCATGCAGTTTACCATTCCAGTCAGTGGTGGGAGAAATTACTCTTTTGGACTACAAACAATGGTCGGGCGCTTCTGGGAATTGTATTTGAAAGAAGTTACATTTTCCAAGCTTAATTTAGGCATTAGTTTCCTAATTGTATATACAACACTGCAACTTGGGCAATTCTGGAATGAGATTAAAATGGTAGGACACAGATATTGTGATAAACAGATGAATCAGCATAATTTGTTATCATAATCACAGTGTTAACCATAGAGCAGCAAGAGCATACCACGTCTCTGCAGCCTGAAGTGGCACTATCATTTCTTCTTAGTGGTTGCTGTGGCTAGCAAAGGGCATATAACATGTAGTTTTCCAAATGAACAACAGGAGGAAAATAAATTAAATATGAAAGTGGGATACAAATGATACTTCTCAGTTTCTTCAGTGGTTTATTTGAACTTTGAATTCCAAATCTTGGCTCTGCTATATGGCTGCAACGCACATGATTACAGCTAGGATTGTGTTCTGGACTCAGGCAAATCCCAAATTATTAACTTAGCTGGATCTGGACCAATTTGTGTAAAGTCCTGAGCAAAGCAGGATGGCTGCATTAGGTTGCAGAATGAAGGACTTTGGTCAGTTGATTTGCACCTGGAGCATTTGTGGCAACCCTTTTCTGACTCTTCACTTACATTTTCTTTCCTTTCGAAAAAAGCAAATTTCAAAGATGCCTCATGTACAAACACTCTGAGCTTGCTATCTGACATTTTGTCAGTTTTAATCTCATCTTTAGGGCCCATTTTGTCCCCAAATTGCATGTATATAAATGAAAAGGCAAAGAAGTTATAGCCATTTCGGTTTTCCAATGTAAATTAATGGAAGGCTTACGATTCAGCTTAGATCCAGGCATAAATAAAATTGGATGAGGTACAAACCACTCTGGACCTAATCAGGATCTATTCAGAAGTCCCAAATGTGTGGTTCCTGGAGCCTGTGTACAACCCCGACTTGCAGGTATTTGTATAATGATAAAGTCAGGTTCTGTGTTTCAGTATGTTTTGTTTTCTTTTTCTTCTTTTAAATTCAGGGAGACATTGAAAGCCATTGCTTTTAGTAAAAGCACTGGTGCTTCTGTTTGACCTGGCAGTATTCCCTCCTCTTTGATTTTTGAAAGAACAACACTGGGTGTTTTCTTTATGCTTTAGAATCATGTGACTCAACCGAACTAGAGAGCCAGCAATCATTCTGAGGTACTTGATGGTATCTATTTAACTTTTGCTTGTTATAGGAAGGTGTGCACATGAGATCAAAGAGCTAAGCCCTATTGTGCAGAAGCTTCTCGTTATAAACATCTCCCCCTGCCTCGCAAGTAAACCCTGGAGTGGGCTCTCTTATTTGCACAGTTGCATTTCAGAGCTTGAAATCATACACATTGTAATTCTAGGAAAGATTTGTGTTATTTTCATTTTCTTCAAGCAAACCATTTTTGGGTGTAGAAGAGTTAAATTTGCTCCCACAAAGAAAGAGAGTACTATGCTGACCTCACTGCATGACTTTCATATTTGCTTTCATCTCTTGTTATATTCTTGGGTGTGTTCGGCAGTGGTCAACCAGTTGAGAGGGCGAGAGCGAGAATGATGCCAACTTTCCTTCGTAAGTCCTCAGTATGAAAACATGTACAATCTTAAAAGAAAACTATTTGCTTTCTTGTCATTCAAAAGTATCTAAAATAGATGTTTTTAATTTAAAAAACACATCAAAATGCTACCAACTGCTGTCCTGTGGTACAAAACATGCTTATGTAGTAAAGTCACACACACCCTGTTAACTATAGAAGTGAAAATGCTGCAATTAAACTACAAAAGAAGGGATTTATTCCTCATGTTACAGTCACATTGTGACTTAGTTATGTCTTTATTAGAACTTAAAAGTAACTTATTTGTATCTATTGTTGTTATGTGCTGTCAAGTCTGATTCCACTTATAGTAACCCAAACAGGACTTCCAAGGTGAGTGAGACATTTAAGGAGTGGTTTTATCAGTTCCATGCCCCCAGTGAGTTACCAAGGCTGAGGGGGGATTCAAACCCAGGCCTCCTGAGTGCTAGTCCATTACTCTGTCCACTACAGCAGTGGTCCCCAACCTTGGGCCTCCAGATGTTCTTGGACTGCAATTCCCAGAAGCCTTCACTACCATCTCTGCTGGCCAAGATTTCTGGGAGTTGAAGTCCAAGAACATTTGGAGGCCCAAGGTTGGGGACCACTGCACTACACCACACTGGGCATTCCATCTTTTGTATCTAGTTGTACTGAAATTCTTGGAAAAAACACGAAAATGTCCATCCTTTTGAAATTAAGAATCCAATTGTTTGCATTTTTAAAAAGGTATATGCTGACTAGATAGCTTAGTGAGTTGAACTATCAGGGGCCCGGAGTTCATTTTTCTACTGTGTCTCCCAGAGAAAGAGCCAGCCTGTGTAGCCTTGGGTAAGTTGAATGGTTCTAGAGCACCACCAGAAGTTGGGAATGATAGGCTCATTCTGAATACTTGTACCCAAAAACGCTCTGGCAATGGTTTCCACAGGTCTGAATTGTTTTGATGGTACATCATCATCAGTATATGTTCCATAGATGAATTATTGGAGCCTACACAGAGATATTAAACTTGAGACAAACTTCTTGGTGCAAAACGGGAAGTCTGTACCAGTGAGTGTGGAAGTAACCCCTTGTATTTGCCACGTCTAGCTCTACATCAAAATGGTTGATATGCAAATCTTGATTACCTCTTGCATTCCCAATGTATGTGCTCCATGGCATACTTGTTCAGCAAGACAACTGTCTGTCAGAATTGCCACCTATAAAGATCGTGCATGTTTGCTCCAATAGATGGCCACTGTCCAAAATGCCGTGTCTAGTATTACTATCTTGTGTCTGAAGAAAAGATACAGTGTTGTTATGCAATGAAATTGCTGCAGTATTCCTTCCTCACTGTTCCTATTAAATAATATCCATATTATAACGAATTTGATTCTGTAATTTGTCTGTTCTTAACTTGAGTAGACTTAAGCTATTGGTTCTGAGGTTTCAGTACAGCAAAAATCTTAGGGCTCCAACATAGAGGATATTACATCCATTGATATTACTGCCATAATATTTATAAATGGCTTGCTGTGTATATATGAACACATTCCTGATGACCAGTGGTTTAGGGTGGAGCTTTTCCATTCTATAAAACCAATCTCTGCAGAAAGTAGCTAACAAATATTATAACTCTCACATGGTGTCTTTGCCACATGAAAGTAACTTTCATGTGGAAATTCCTCAAGGGACATCAGAGTCTGGTGAAATTTCAAATCTGTATTTTCAAGTCTAATCAAATTAAACACAGATAAGTGCCATTCCAAAACATAGTAATATATTTAGCAGGGCTGTAATATATGGCTCCAATCCCAGCCAGCCAGTGTATTTTATTTATTAATGGTAAAATTTGATTCCTAGTTAAAACTTTCAGTAAGATATAGAAATAGCCAGCTATCTTCCTCGTGACAGATTTTACTATTCTTGTTTATATTTAACTGCTTGATTGGCTTGTTAGATATATTTGTAAAGAAAACATCTTAAGAAATCTTCACAAGAAATAAAACATAAGAATTCTCAATTAAACAAAATTTGCTTTAAAATATATTGGGCTTTGGAGTGGTTCTAATATTGTCTAAAATATGAAGATATTTTCAGCCTCGTATTGAGGTTTGCCTTCCATTTAGCTCTGGAATTTGGTGCTGTCATCTTTTCTGTTAAATCTGGATTTTAAAAAATCCCCATGAAATTAGCAAGTCAACCTGTGTTTTAAGATAAAATTGGGATAGGAACAGAATTATCTATTCATGTACATAAACAAGAGGCAGAGTAAAACACAGGAGTGTGTATGTGTTTTAAGAACAACATTGATTAATTAATGGATTGGCCATTCTGAAGTAATAGCATATTGAGCAACATGTGTAGAGTCTCTTTATAAATCAAGGAAGTGTTGTATTTTACATTAAAGATATTGATGCGAATTCTTAAAACTCTCAAAACCTCCTTTCATTCCCTAATGTGTGGTTAAAGCTTACTCCGACTTAAAATCAAATACATTCTGTTTTCTAATTCTGGTCACATTTGTCACCTTACTAAAGATGTGTGGAAAGGGGAGAGAAGAATAGGCAATTGGCAACTAAATGCAGGAAAGCACTCAGGAAAATGAAAAAAGAACACAGGTCTTCCCATAGCTCCAGCCTTCTGCTTCTATTTTTATCTCTGAATGTACGAAAACAATACTGGGCCTTCTACTGGTTTTCTGATCTGCCACCTCTTGTATAACAATAAAGTGTTATGGAAACTTTAAGAGTAAGGGTGTTTTGTTTTGTTTTTTTTAGCAGAACCTTCCATGGACTGCAGCCCACAAAAGCTTATGTCAAATAAAACTTAGTTTTTAGAGTGCCAAAAGACGTTGCGGCTGTGCCCTCACACCTGACAGACCGACACAGCTACATTACTGGAAATTCTCTCTGTAGTAATCCCATAGTAGCCTTTATCGCTTTGAGGTATGTCAGATCTAATGTTTATCACTCTGAGACGTGCCAAATCACAACATTTCATCACAGGCTCAAAGTCTCAGATGTGGAAGAAATTGGTCTCTGCCCTGCTTAAGCCACAAGTGTATTAAATCCAGGTAAACATATTTCAGACTTCACTTGATGAACCAGAGTAGCAGTGAGGGAAAGAAGGGAGGCCATGCTTATAAATGTGTTGATCTCCTCACCAAATGAGTTGCCACTCATTCTTATTGGTGATGGGAAGCAGTGCCAAATGGGAAATCAGAAGATTTAAGCCCCAGGGGCAGAAGAATTGTAGGCCAAATGGCAGGAATCTTGTGGAGAGTAAAAGGCTGAAATGCCTCAGTTCAGAGGTTGTTCTGTTTGCTTAGCATCTTTAGCTCCTACAAGAACAGGAGGTAAGAGCAAAAGGTAGCTTGGATAGATTACAAAATGAGGATGTGAAAAAGACACTTGCTGAATGATTAAGTGTGTGGTTGTTGCTCTTGCTCCAGTAGGCAAGGTAGGGTCAGGTTAATTTCCTTTCTTCGAAGGTGAATGACCTCAGATATGGTAGCACTTCGAAGTAGTGGTAGTGGTGTCTGGGAAAGTTCAAGAATCCCTTGATGACTATGCTGAGATGTATTGTCAGTGAACAAATGACAAAGCATAGTCAAACTAACTGTTAGCAATATTTAGCTTCATAATCACATGCTTTTATTAGCTTTTCAAGCAAATAACTCCAGTGGTGGCTCGAACCTTAGCTGGATTCTAGAGGTGCCACACTTTGGTTAACTAGCCATCACCCCTAAATATTGAGTTCTGGTTTAACTTTCACCATAACCCCTTGGTAATTCATGGACTAGCCATCACTCCTATGGAATAAATGTTCTTGTAGTGGTTTTATGGATTAGTTTTCTGTAGGTGGTTGACTCACCTTGCCCAATGGTAAAGTTGATCCCATCATCATCACTATACACCACGAAAAAGCCCTTAAACCTGCTAGAAATGTACAATCCCAAACCAACATGGCCACAGGCTATTCTGGCTGACATATTTTTAACGTTGTTACCCAAGAAAGGCAAGTTTCCAAACTCAGACAATGCCATAAATGAAGCCACACCTTCTCCAGAAAACTGCATTCTCTTACCCTTTGCAGAGTTGATGTCTTAAGGCAGGAGTGGCAGCCTTGATTCCCACTGGGATTTTCCCCACAGACTTCCCTTCTATTCTTCCGCAGGTGTTAGGAAACTGCATGTAGGTTATATATTTTGCTGCTAACATACCAAGACAAAAATGGCTGGGAAAATCAGAAGAGAATTTCACATCAATTTTGCAGGTCAGCACAACAAAACCTGAAGACTTTTACGACTCAGCCAGAGCATCTTCTTCCACTACTCATACCTATTCTGCTGTCTCTGGATTTTCTCAGCGTGATAAAATAAGTTGCCCAACGGCAGAAACAAGTGATCCCAGGTGGTGCTGTTTCTAAAAAAGGCTGTCCCATTTCAATTTGACAAGTGCTTCTGGCATTTGAAAGTAACAAGGGAAATCCCTGTATTGAGATAATCTAGGATTAGAGAGAAGTGTTTCAAGCAGGTACCTGAGGCAGTCAGAATGCATTTGGGTTAAGCCTGTAGCCAGTGTAACTTTTAAAATCATGTACAAATGGAGACATGCACATATTTCTAATGTAATTGTCTCTGACCTACAGTTAATACTGTGGCCTTTATTCCTGTGTTTACTGGAATTAATAGTCATATCATGTCATTCTGAGCTGCCAAATTCACAAATGGAAAAGCTGTACAGTAGTGTAAATAATAATGATGATGGTGATATGAGTAAATATAAGGGCAGTAAGAATATGGTTGTTGTGGGTTTTTCGGGCTCTTTGGCCATGTTCTGAAGGTTGTTCTTCCTGGTGTTTTGCCAGTCTCTGTGGCCGGCATCTTTAGAGAACTGGAGTAGGAACTCTGTCCATGTTCTTGCCCATAATTTAATTCTGTTTAATCTTAGTTTTAGCATGGATACTTTGCATGGAAAGCCAGATGTATTGCATTTAAATATTACGATGAACCAGGTTTCCTATAACTCTGGTTCACTTTTTATGACTGGTGTAATCATTTCCAGTGGAAGCAGGAATGTTAACACTAGGAGTGAACAACCTTCAGCCCTAGGCCTGCATACAGCCTGACACCATGTAGTTCTCAGCCTGATTTCAAAAGCCTCTGACAGTGATCATTTAATCCATCTGCAGGAGTAACTGTCCCTTTCTGCAGTCCATTTTGTTGTTTTGTACTGACAAATTGCTTCCAACTTGTGAAGACCATATGAACTAATGACATCCAAAAGGATCTATCCTTGACAGTACTGGTCAAGTCTTGAAAACTAAAGGACTTTATTGAGTCCATCTATTTCATCTTCAGCCTACCTCTTCTCCTACTGCCTTCAAAAATTTTTTCTAGAATTATCATCATTTCCACTGAATACACTGTGGAGAAGTTATGGCTGGGGACACAATGTCAGAATACATCAACTTTGGGTTTTAGTCCAAACTCTACAGAAGCTATCCAAGGTGCTGAAGCTTTGAAATTTGCACTAGAGCTGGGCATGAACTTAAAAGTCCACACCGCCTTTTTCCACCTCTGGCGGATTGCCTGGCTGCAGCCCTACCTCGACACAGGGGCACTCACTACCTTGGTGCATGCACTCGTAATCTCAAGATTAGACCACTGTACCGTGCTCTACGTGGGGTTGCCTTTGAGGCTGATGCGGAAACTTCAGGTGGTGCAGAATGCGGTGGCCAGACTCCTTACTGGAGTGAGAAAATACCAACACATTTCTCCAACTCTGGCCGCACTGCATTGGCTGCCCATTCGTTTCCGCGTCAACTTTAAAGTCTTAATGCTTACTTACAAGGCCCTAAATGGTTTAGGACCTTGATATTTGGCAGAATGCCTGCTTCCACCAAGGTCTACCCGTATTACCCGTGCAAGTCAGGAGGTGAGGCTGAGGAGCCTGACTCCGAGAGAGGCCCGGAAGGAGAAGACACGAAACTGGGCCTTCTCGGCGGTGGCTCCTCGCTTCTGGAACAACCTCCCTCCGGAGATTCACGCGGCCCCTACGCTGGGTATCATTAAAACCAATTAAAAACATGGTTGTACATCCAGGCCTTCCCTCCAGCCAATTCTTGATTTCTCTTCCTATTTTCCCCTATTTTATTTTTCTTTTATTATATTGTAATTCTTATTGAACTATCATGTACATTCCTGTGTCTTATTGTTTTATTCTGTATTGGAAGCCACCTAGAGTGGACTGGTAGTCCAGATAGGCGGGGTCAAACAAATAAATAAAAATCAAATCAAATCAAATCAAATCAAATCAAATCAAATCAATCAATCAATCAATCAATCAATCAATTGTGCTGATCTGTTTAGTGCCTGAAGACGTGTTTGGAGCTTCAAAGCCCTGCCTCCGCAGGTGGACACCCACTCAGAGGCAGCAGCCTGGCTTCCCTGTCCTGCCTCCTCTGGGTGCTGCCCCTGAAGGGGTACCTGCCAAAAGAGGCAGGGCTTTGAAGCACCACAAACCTTTTCAGCCACTAAACAAACTGGTAAGAACCACCAAAGTGACAGTTCATGCCTGTCTCTAGTTTGCACTAAAAGCAAGCGTGGATTCATCAACCAAATGACATCAGTGTCACCAATCTCTATTGGTTTTACCATTGGCTTCTGTTCCACTGGTGGGTGGTCAAGAATGGCTATTACCTGACATATTTTGTTTTAACTACCTTGTGTTTTTATTGTCTTTTAAATGAAAGTGGGCACTGTTAATGTGTAACTATGTGATTGATTTGCATTTAAAAATCACATTATACTACATAGCTTTATTGTATTACATAAGCTGCCTTGTGAGGACTTGGTGTTAACAGACAGCGTAAAACATAATTAAGTAAATAAATTCATACAACGGCTAAAAATGCAACACTGTAAACAAAACCTCAGAAGAATAAAAGCACATAATACATATTGAAATTTTATATGACGTCTAAAATTCAATTTCAGGCAATGGGTATCCCTCCTACTGTGTCCTAAATGATAAATGTGAACTTTGTGATGCAGCCATATATATTTAATCCAGAAATCACATAATCATCATCATGCACCATTAAGGCAATTCTGACTTATGGCAACCCTTTTCAAAGTTTCCCAGAAAATACTCAGAAGTGGTTTACCATTCCCTTCTTCTGGGGGGGGGGGTGCCCTGGGACTGTGCAACTTGCCCAAGGCCACATAGGCTGGCTCTACTCACAGGAGGTACAGTGGGGAATTGAACTCCCAACTTCTGGGATGCCTAAACCACTGAGCTATCCAGCTAGCAGAAATCACGCAGTGCAGACATAATCTAAAATTCCAGATAATGCTCTACTGTACTTGTATTGGTACCTTCCACTAGATGGTGCTGAACAACAGGCCTAATTTATAAATTCACCAGGGACTTAGTGGTGTTGGTGGGGAGTCCCAGAAAGCACACAAAAGCCAGTTATTGCATGTGCTTTGTATAGTTTAGCTCTTTGTCCCAAAGTGGTCCTGAAAAGGGTTACAAGAACACAATAATATGGGGAGGTTGGTCTGCCAGTGGATTCCTCAACCTCTTAAAGTAGAATAAGCCTTGAATACAAAATGGTGTATTCAATTGTTTAAATTGACAATCACAAATTTTGAGTTAATGTGAAAGCCATATGATAATGATGCACCAAACCACACATTATTCCAGAAAGTGCAAATCAGATCCTCGTTACAGAAGGAAGAGCTTTCTCAGGGCTGTAACTAGCTGTTCCAGCAGCAGGAGTAAGCAGCACTTTCTCTCTTGTGTTCTGCAAAGTCAAGGGCACAAGTCCCTCATGAAAAAAGAGGAAGAATGCATTGTTCCAAAAAGAAAGAAAGAGAAAATGTATATGCTTTCCAAAGAAGGAAGAGGAAGAGGGCCATGGGATGTTGCCATTTATTTCCCCAACACTCTGATTTCAGTGCTTTCTGATTTTTTAAACAAAGCTCAAGTTACTCTACCCTAGTTACAGCCCTAGGTTTTATAATTCCACAAGTTTCCAGCCGTATACAGTACAGTGGAGTATATAGCCATATTCTCCACAACCTGCACAATCATTTCTGCCCAAGCACAGTCTTGGGGAGGAGAGTGTTATGTATGAATAAAATGGGTTAAGTACTCAGTCACAGTAACTTGATCAACCAAAGGACCACATTCAAAGAAGTGTTTCTGGTGGTCCTATACTGGATTCCATCGTCTTCCCCACTGCAAGGACAGCTCCTCCCAAAATCTGCTCCAGAGGAAAAGGAAAACCTTTTGCAGCCAGTTGTCAAGAGGCTGTAAAATGGATAATAGGCAAAGAATGTTTTGCTGCAAGGTGGCTGAGTGTGAGCACCATTTTGTTTTTAAGCTCTCGTATATAGCCCAGCATATTGGAGTACAGGTACTTGGTTGCAGAGCAAGGGATTGATGGGGTAACATGCCCTGCCACATATGTAAAAAGGTAAAGGTTCCCTTGACAATTGTCCAGTCATGTCCAACTCTAGGAGGTGGTGCTCATCCACATTTCCAAGCTATAGAGCCAGCATTTGTCCGTAGACTGTTTCAGTGTTCACATGGCCGGTGTGACTAGACACGGAATGCCGTTACCTTCCCACTGCAGTGGTACCTATTTATCTACTCGCATTTTTACATGCCACATGTGTAGCTTTGGGTAAATTGCAGAGTTCCAGAACATCACTAGAATGAGACCCTGGTGAACCACATCTGACTACAGTACTTATTGCCAGAAAACCTCAAGAACATCACAATAAGTCAGAATTAACCTGGCAACATGTAAGTATTAATAATTAGTATGCACTTTGGATGCAACTTGGTACTAGATGCCACTAGATACTAAAAATGAATGATTTACAGCAGGGGAGATCTGAATGCCACCTTTTATCCTCAGGGCTATCCAGTGGCCATACCAGGTCCCACCCCAAAGTGGACAGAAGTTAACATCTGGCTCTCTTTAAAAAAATTATTTCGGGCAAAACAAGGTGCAGGGGTCTGTGCCTTGCTTTAAACTTTCAAAATTTAAGGTAATTTTTGGTGGGTTTCATAGATGGTTCCCAGACTACAGAAAATATAAGCTGCAGGATTCTGAGTCCTGGAAAGAATGGATTATGGAGGTTCAATTCATTCTTGATATGGGATTGTCCCTATAAATAGAATTATGGAAGAAAAATATTTTAAATCTCTTATAATTTAATAATTGAGTAATCACACTCATGAGATATTTTTAATAACTGCAGACATGAGATTTAAGGCAAAAATGTGTGATAGTGAGCCACTTCCAGGATTTTTCAAAAATTCACTTCTCTTGCCCCTCTGCTGATTTGACAGTATCTTGAAGTGGCTCGCTTGTTAAGCCACTTCACAATATAAGAAATGCAAACTGGAAGGAGCCTTGACCACTGGGAAAGCTTGTTTTTCCAGTTATCCTACATACTGGAAACAGACCAAACCAGAGCAATCCCACCCACACCAAAAAAGCAGAAGGTCCTGATGTGGGGCTCAAAAAGGTGCAGGTAGGGCTGCTCTCTGGACAGTTTGGTTCACTCCAATGATTACGTCATGTGACCACTGGGAAAAAAAGAACAAACCAAACTGTTCCCACAGTGGACGAACAGCAGGACAAATGCCTATGTGATTGATTGATTGATTGAAAATATTTTTATCCCTCCTTTCCCCTTTAAAAGTACCCAAGGCAGTGTACATCATTAAACAATATTTAAAAGCTAGAAACAGTAAATTTACAAATATTTATAAAGTTTTTTAAATTGAACTCTTGAGTCCTGTAAATAAACCTACTAACGTTGCTGGCCTACAATGGTTTTAAAAATTAAACTCTTAAGAGATTATCAAATACGTTTGTCCAATTTAAAATGCGTCAGTAAAACAAACAAAAAACCCCCCGAAACTTAAGTATTGTAGCACCTGGAAAACACAGTGTGAGTTTTCATACATTCATCATTTTCATAATTCATGAAAAATACTACTGAAATAAACCTGTGGCTGAAATCCAGTAGTAAGTCACAGCTAGAGTAGGCCCATAGATGTGGTGAGTCAACATCTACGATAGGTTTTATTGATTCAATGACTCTACTTACTATTGGATTTCACCCTGTTAAACTTCAAGGCTGCACAATAATTCTGTCTTGTTTTGCTAAGAGGTTGGCAGCCTTTGTTTTCCACAGAGCTGGCAAACATTACTTTTCTGTGCCAGAAGGAAGAACTCTGAAGCAGATTATCTTTGACTCTGCAGATACTTTAGAGTAAAATCATCATCATCATCATAACGCCTTACCAGGGATTTTAGTATTTGATAACCATATTAGAACTGCAAAGCTGGAAGGGACCCTATGGATTGTCAAGTCCGGCCCCTGTCAAAGATGACCAGTGGGGAATCGAACTCCCAGCCTTTGGCTCTGTAGCCAGAGACCTAAACCACTGAATTGTCCAGCAAGATTTCAGGAGGATTTTGTGGTTCTTCTGAAGTTATGTAAGCCACCCAGGAAAACATAAATGTAAAGTTGTCTGTTATGTCAAGGGCATTATTTCCATCCAAGGACTGAATTCAATTTTAGAGAAGTTCTTAGGAGCCATATTGTACGGTGGGTGGGGTCAAACACAAATGAGTGGGGCCAAATATCCCAGCTGAAAGCTGTTAACTGCCTTCAATGAAGCTTTCCAAGGACCACTTCATCATTTTGGAATAAGAAAAAGAAATGTTTGTGCAAAAGCTGGGATGTTATTGCGCAGTGGGTCTCCTAAGGGGATGGGAAAAATCCAGATGGCCCCAGCAGAAGCACAGGGCCTGGAAAAGGTCTAGATTTGGGACTGGAAGCTGAAGTTCTCCAACTCTGTGGAGCAAGTGGCATCATGAGATGACTTTTTACCCAGTTGTACAGGGGGGTAATTCCTTATAGCAATGCAACTGAAATGAGAAAAGCCTGAGTTCTGCGCTCTCAGCTATCACCTCTTCTGTTATATTTCTATCACATATTAGCTGTGGATGCAGTGCTTCTCTTTCTCCCATAATGATAGATCAAAAGAGTTAGGTTTCAGCCTAATCGTGCTGTTCATAACGTGAATCCTGTATAAAAAAGGAGCAGCCACCTGGGATGAGGTATCAGTTGGAATAAAAAACACTGATGACATGCTTGTTGTGAAACAGCTTGCCTTTGCTATATATCGCAAGCATTTCTTCTTGAACGATGCCCTCAAACCATACTTAACCTCTCTAAACCACTCTGACAGCTTAAGAACTGCGAACCCTTTGGGGTGTTGTATCGCTCACATCTCAGCTTTACATGGAAACTTTGTGTAAAGATGTAATGAACACCAAAGTTCAGAATGCTGGTGCAAAAATGGAAAATGTCAAATGAGGAAGGAGGCCATAGCAATGCAATACAACATACAATATAGCATGGACAGAAAGGTCAAAGGTTCAGCGCCCCTCATCTTCACTTCCAACAAAGGGGGAAGGGAGCAGGTGATAGGAAAGTCTTGACTCTAGGCAGGTGCTTCTACCTATCAGAATAAATTATGGAAGGGTAGATGGCCAAACAGTCTTTAGAGGCATGATATTGACTCTTATGTTCTCTTTAAAATGCATGAAGAAATCCCTTGACAAGAAAGCAATGGAAAGAAACTTTCATTCTTATTGAATAGAAATCCTGAATGCCATTTGACCATGCAGGTCAGTTCACAGGTCCCATTAACATGGTGTGTTCCCCCTAATTATTAAAAGCAATGATACATTAACCAAGAATTGCCATCTGATAACACTTCCTTGACAATAAGTACACTGAATGCAATAAAAAAGAAAAGAATGAAATAGGAGGAAAGACTGAAAGAACTGGGCATGTTTAGTCTTCAGAAAAGAAGATTGAGAATAATTGAAAGATTGTCATACAGCAGAGGGGCAGGATCTGTTCTTGATCATCCCAGAGTGCTGGACATGTAATAATGGGCTCAAACTACAGGAAGCCAGATTTGGACTGAATATGGCAAAGGTTCCTAACTGTTAGAGCAGTATGACAATGGAACCAATTACCCTGGGAGGTGATGAGTGCTCCAACGCTGGAGGCATTCAAGAAAAAAATGAGCAACCATCTGTCAGATCTACTTTGATTTGGATTCCTGCACTGAGCAGGTAGTTGGAGTCGACGGCCTTATAGGCCTCTTCCAACTCAGATATTTATGATTCTAAAGAGATATCTTTGAGATCATATTGTTCAGCTTTTGATTGACTTGACATGAGGCTGCAAGTTAAGAGCACATTCAGTTAACATTGTTGAGACTCCTTTGATTTTAGTGTGCTTTGGTAACTGTGAATAGCTTGTATGCATCGGTTCCTTATTAACTTATTGTCATGCTGCCAGCTCTGGAACAAAAGTAGCTGCTTTTCTATTCAGTTGACAATGGTTTATCTTTGTGTAAGCTATGAACCATCTTTGCCCATTCTTCCGTGTCACATTAAAGCTGTTTTGTCCGGCTAGTTTTAAAACCCATCTGGATGAAAAAAAAAAGCAGGCTGATCAATGTTTACTCTAAGTTTCTGTCCTGCTGCACGGGAGGTTTGCTTCATGTGTGTGGGGGTGAGTGGGGCTTCATTCGAAATGGGAAGTAAATAAACTGGCTGCCAGCTACCTGTGCACAACCCCAAGGGAGCTCTGGGCAAGCGAGTGCAGCTTAGAAAAACATTGTGTCTGATAGATTCTCAGTTACAATTGATAGTGGGTTTTCAAGGGGTGGGGACACCAACTGTATGAGTGTCCAGAGTTCAATCAGTACGTTTCCCTTTGTTGTCCTTTCAGAGTAGCTAAAGCAACATGTGCTGAAAGCTGACCTTTAATGCAACTGTGTAGGATACAGGATACCAGAGAGAAGGAAGGCTGATTGCAAAGCTGGAAAGATCAAGACTATTGTTTCAGAGTTTGGAACATTGTATTTCTGTTGCCTTTGGAGCCTTGGCAAATTACATGACCACTATGGACTGTGGCCATTGTAAGCCCCCTGCCCACATAAGGTATACTTTCAGGTTCTTGTGCTAGCTCAAGTTGGGTATAAAAACCAGGCGCCAAAACTGTAGCCAAGATGGTGACTATGTAAAGAGATACTCAGAATTATAGACCTCCTCACTCTGGACACTAAACCTAGAGCCTAAGTATCTTTACAGAGCTTTTGACATTTTGCTTCCTCAAGCAGATTCTTGCAGGTTAAGAAAAGGCTAATAACAGTTGGGATGGAACTTATTTGATTGATTGACTGACTGACTGACTGACTGCCCCATCATCGCAAGAACTACTCTGGATGGTTTACAGTTAAAACTTAAAGCCCCACAATACTCGGTGTAACAACATACTGTGTATTTAAACAATACGGCAGTATGCAATTATAACGTCTAAAATTTATTTTAAAAATAAAATAAAAGAAATTACGGCATCCTAGAGATTCCGTTGTTGAAGGCAGCTTCCAATAATTCCATAATTACCAGTTTCCTGAATATAAGGAAGAAGAGAGCCTGGTGTATCTCAGTTGGTAACTTGTTTCAGAGGCTACAAATGCTTACAAATGCTGAAGAGGCATTTGTAAGCATTTGTAAGGCTGTGGATAACTCAAAAGAGTTCCACCTGTTGGTTGGAAGTTGTGATAATCAATTTGGTGTTGCAGCTCTCTAGCTCTCTTTGTAACTGCTTCATTGTCCTCAACTTTTCTGTGAACCATGGTGTGGGTCAGGCTCTTGGAATGACGAGGGTATTTAGGAGTGAATGTGTCTACTGCCTGGGTCACCTCTGAGTACTAATGGGAGACCTGGACATCAACCAAAGTGCCAACTGGACCAGCCAGAGAACCCCCCAGGACATTCAACTGGATCCATTGATCAGGGCAGACTATTCTAATAGGTCCATCCACCCTACGGAGGGGTATGCTTGTACAAGGTCTAAAACTCAGCAGGTGGGGATTTGACTATGACAATGTGGAAGACTCAAGGTTTACCACCTTCAGATCATTTTCTTTCCACCCAAACGTGAATATCATGTCCAGTGTGTGACCTGCCACATGTTAGGGCAGGCCCATGGATGCGGAATAGTCAGGTACCTCTCTTCCCATGCATACTTAAAGATTAGGGTTGCCAGGTCCCAGGACCCTGTCTGAAGAGACAGAAAATCACCGGATATCTCTGGTTCTCTAGGAACATAAATCTCAGAACAAGTTGGGGCTGTAGAAGAATGAAGTGTGTGTGTGTGTGTGTGTGTGTGTGTGTGTGTGTGTGTGTGTGTGTGTGTGTGTGTGTGTGTGTAAAATGGCTTAAAAACCCATCCTATCTCCACCTTTTCCCAGCTAGCACAAGGGCTTGCTGGCACAACAGAAAAGGGTTTCTATGTATGTTGCACTGACATGAGACTGGTGTACCAAAAAGCAAAGGAGTGAGAGGGAAAAGATAGTGAGTCCTGAACTGCTGGATACCTCAGTGGCTTAGGCAAGTGGCCGCAGAAGTTGGGCATTCGATTCCCAACTGTGCCTCCTTGACAAGAACTAGACTTGATGATCCATAGGGTCCCTTCCAGCTGTGCAATCTGTGCCCATTGTGCTGTTTAGAGCAAAATAAGGAATGCATATAACCCATGAGCTTTCTTATTGCACCAACTCAGACAGCAGGGCCTGGGAGAGAAAAAAACTCTCTGTGGATTGGCAGTGAAATTTCCACAAGCCTCAGAAGCAGCACAGGGCCTGGAAAACCTCCACCAGTATCATGTGTGCTGTAGGTGTAGCACAGACTACAAGCTGCAACCACTGCAACTGCTGGGAACACATTTTGACATTGTTCTGATTGCGAAAACAAACAAACAAAAATTATGCTTTTTCCCTTTCTTAACCCTGGAAAATATTCTCTGGTCAGCTGATCTGTACAGATATTCTTGGCTCATTTAACTGAATTCTTCTTGTCCTACTTCCATAATGAGCTGTGCCAGGAGCAGTTTTAGGCCTGCATCTATGATATCACAACAGCCCACCTTTGTGGCATCACAAGGACCCTGAAATCTCAAGGAATGGGATGCTGCTGACCTGGCAAATCTACCACTAATGCATTTATTCAGTGCCCAAGGCTATTCCTCACCAGCTTTCAGCTTCTGATTTTCAACAGAAAAAATATGCAGTTTGGGACTCTGTTGAATTGCCTCACTTCTTTTCTGAAGAACTTCCCTAAGGAGGCTCAGCTTTGGACCTATGTCTAAAGCCAAACATTTTAGAAGAGCTTTTGAGGTGTGTAGGAGGATTGCAACCTCTATGCAATAAAATCTAGTGCTGTGTTATAGGCAATACTGGATCACCAAGCAAAAAGCACATCTTCAATGACAGCGGAACGCATAACTAAGGCTTACTCCTCTTTGCCGCTAGGTACGTCTCTGTGCAACTCTTGTAAAATCAGCAAGTGTGGTGGCTGATCTCCCCAGATAAAAAACTGTGGCTGGGCCAAGCCTATCTGAAGACACAATCAAGCTCTGTGGGCTTTGTCTGCCATATCCCGCTTGCAGCCGTAAACATTGCTTGACTGACATAGAAATCTTTTGCTGACATCTTATCCTTATGAGCATAACAGTCAGATCTTGATGTTTGTTGTCTTGCAGGCACCCACTGATCCGCCCTAATGGAGAAAAGCATTAGACACGCAGTCTTAAAAGCGAAAGAATGGCTGAGAGAGGCAAGGAGTGATAAGCAGCAGAAAGCACTTGTCTGAGTTAGCGCCTCCACTGGGGGACTCAGGTAGGAGTTCTCTAACCACTGAAGGGAGGCAAGCCTTGAACTATGTCTGGCATGCAAGGGATAGAGAATGCATCCCAGTACCCTGTGCATCCGAATTAACCTCTGCATTAATTTTCCTTGGTTGTTTCATCTGGTCTTGTCACACAGGTCACGTATGTAGAGACCAACTAAGAGCTTGGAAAAGTTACTTTTCTAGACTGCAACTTTCAAAATCCCCCAGCCAGCATGGTCGTCAGCTGTGCTTTACACCAGTGCTTTCCAATCTTGGGTCCCCAGATGTTCTTGGACTAAAATTCCCAGAAGCCTTCACCACTAGCTGTGTTGGCCAGGATTCCTGGGAACATCTGGGAACATCTGGGAACCCTGAGAACATCTGGGAACCCAAGATTGGGAAGCGCTGCTCTACATCATAGGAGTTGTCATCCAATGCACTCGGAAGGCACCAGCTTTGGGAAGATGGGTTTAAACCACTTAGATGCAAGCAAACAACAAAGGTTTTGCACTATTAGCTCTTTCTTCAGAAGCTGTTATAGCAAATGACTATAGTTCCATTCCTGATACTTCCTGTTAAGACGGGCCCCCATTTTCTGAATTACTAGCCAGAAGGAGGTTCTAGTAATTGGAAGAGACTGGTAATAGTGCAATAGTCACCTCCAATAGTCTTATGCAACGAACAATATGTACTCAGGTTTGCCCCATTATTGAATCCTGAATCTGAAGAGGAATCATTAGGAATCCATGTACAATGGAACATGAAAGTCAAAGCTATAAAAGTTGGGAAATACACTCTGTACATGCCTGAACGTACCTCTGAATAGGAATTTCACATGTTCTGAGGTTTAGTCCAGTATTGCAAACAGATTCCAAGACTAAGCCCTGAAACTAATTAAACCTAGTTTCTCCTGAACACAACCAGTTTTTCTGGCATCTTTTGCTATCATGGCGTTGAGAGAAAGCTTGCAGAAAGCTTATAAAGATTTTGCACTTCTTTTATGGCTGTGTGTGATCAGCAGCAGTTGCTCTGCTGTTAAGAGGCTGAGCAGCGTCTCTTGACAAACCCATTAAATAGTTCAGTCTCCCAGTGACTGGCTTGAGGCTACAGGCGGTGCTTACTTTTTATGGAATTTATTCCTTTGGAAAATGTTGTCTTTACTCAGATGTTCAATACTGGCCACTGCTAAGTGAGCCAGCTCTCTTCTAAGTCACTAGAGCACAACGGTCATCTCTTCAAATGGCCAGCTAAAATTTTCAATTCTAGAGGGCCCAACACAGTCTCAGTGAGGCTGTGAATAAAGTTTAAAATTTTGTAGGCACAACGAGTCAGCCAAGAAAAAAAAACATTTGTGTTCAAAGGTCAGGAAGTCATAATTCTGCATTTGGGCCCAAAGGTGATCTGAAGGCAAAATAATAATAATAATAAAAAAAAAATGGCATGAGGCCTAAACAAGGAGTTTGTGGAAAGAAAACAGGTACATTTTATTTGTGGTCCAGTGATCCATATGAGTGTGTGAAAGAGAGACAGATGGGGGGGGTGGTTCTGTGTGTGCGTGCGTGCGTGCGTGCGTGCGTGCGTGCGTGCGTGCGTGTGTGTGTGTGTGTGTGTGTGTGTGTGTGTGTGTGTGTGTGTGTGTGTGTGTGTGTGTGTGTGAGAGAGAGAGAGAGAGAGAGAGAGAGAGAGAGAGAGAGAGAGAGAGAGAGAGAGATACAGCCCTATCCTAGATGGAGATTGGGCTCTTGTAAGTATCCACTTTGGTTTTTAGTTTGAAATTCTGTATTTGGTAGGTTACAACCAAGATTGATCTAATTTTCTGTGTGCATACATACATTTGGCCTGATATTGCAAAATGTCTCACAGCAGAAGGTGAATGAGAGTTGTCTGTTGCATGTTTGGCGAAAAAAAACACCATCTTGTATTTCTGTATTTGTGTTTGCATCTGCTAGAAAGCAGATAGTGAAGTAATTTTTGAATGAAGTGCATTTTGTCCATGTTAAAACTGTTGCTGCAACCATACACTAAGTACAATACATAGATTCTGGAATTTTGCATTGATCAGACAGAAAGGGAAAAGAAACATCGTTCATTTTGATGGGAAATGGAAATTGAGGGATTAAAGGCATCAGACGAGTGATTTGTAATTGGTCTCCTGGCTGCCCTCCTTCCTTTAGTGGAGCGAATAAAATGGCACACAAGGACTTTATTAGCGGCAGCTTTCTTTCCTGACCCTGGGATTAGTGGAATACTTTAACCTTGACACATTCATTCTATATCCACAAAGCTTCACTTTTAAAGTCTTGTCTCCTTTCCACTTCATACATGTCTGCTTCTGGCACATGCCTTTTTAAATTAGAAGAGAATCGTTTAGTGTCCCTTACTTGAAAGTTAAAGCAACTTTTCCCTCCCTCCGGTTCTCTTTGTCAGCAAGAGCTTCAGGGATTCAACGTTTCTTTCCAAAGGTCTCCTCTGGATGGCAAAATTTAAGAAGAGAAAACCGTACAGCTGTTTCATCCAGCCCATTGACTCCATTTGCAGGAAGCGGGGGCTGAATTATGGGAGTTGAAAGGATAAAAGGAAATTTCCCAAGCTGTAGTCACAGAACCCTAGAATAATGGAGTTGGAAGGGGCCTAGAAGGCCATTGAGTCCAACCCTTTGTTAAAGGCAGGAATCCAAGTCAAAGCAGCAGATCTGACAGGTGGTTGTCCAACTTTTTCTTGAATGCCTCCCGCACTGGAGTGCTCACCACCTCTCAACGTAATTGGTTCCAGGCCAGCTTTCTAGTTACCAGAGCCACTCCTGTCCTGAGGTGGTTGCTTCAGGCAGCAGAGTGCTTAAGATGGCTGCCACTGTACTCAGCTGCCCAACACCACTCTGCCACAACACCCAGGTCCCTGAGAAGGGTGGCATCCAGCCCTCCCTTTTTTGGAAACAGGAGTGTCTCCATACTCTTCTTTCCTGTGGTTGCTTGAAGAGGGACCTGGGTGCAAAACGACAACCAAGCTGATTCCCCCCCCCCTTTTTTTCAAATGCCTGTCCCTCGGGGTCGGGCAGGGAGGACGGTTCCTCTGAGAACCAAGGCAAGTGGGATGGATGTCCCAAGAAGCTGACTGAAATTACAGCAGGGGCGATTTCTCTGGATAGCTCTCCCATCAGCCTTGGTTCTGAGAAAACCTGTCAAGAGTCTCCCCTGTAAAGACGAGGCCGGTGCAGGCTTGCCCTGGCTGCTCTGCTACCGGGCCTGCCTTTTCTTTCCCACTGGCAGCATGCAGGGAAGGCCTGCTGCTTCCCAGGGGGAAAGAGGTAGATCTTTCCTCCTCTAAAACTGGGCAGCAATGCAGCAATCCTGACCATGGCAAGTGCTGTCAGTATGCCTGAAACTCTGTGAGGTGTACAAATATGTTCCCTGAGGTGCTTTGCGCACCAAGCTCAATGTAAGACAGACAATGAAAAAAAGAAGACAACAGAGGGGTGAAAGAAACAAAAGAAGAATACACATTTTCTCCTTGTGTTTTCTTAAGGTAAAATATAAATACTAGCTATCATGTGCTGTCAAGTCAGTTCTGACTCATGATGGTCCTTTTCAGGGTTTCCCAGGCAGAGAATACTCAAAAGTGGTTCAGCATTCCCTTATTTTTCGGGGTTCCCTGGGATGGTGCAGCTTGCCCAAGGCCACACAGGATGGCTCTACTTACAGGAGGCACAGGAGGCGATTGAACCCCAAGCCTCTGGCTCCACAGACAGATATGTAAACCACTGAGCTATTCAACATCCTTAGAAAAGAAGAAATCGTAGGTCTCCCAAAATCTGGTGGTACAGCAATTATATGGCAGTCACGTAGAGCTCAAGAAAGTTACTCTCGAGGCTGTGTGTGTGTGTGTGTTTAGTCGTTTAGTCGTGTCCGACTCTTCGTGACCCCATGGACCAGAGCACGCCAGGCCCTCCTGTCTTCTACTGCCTCCCGGAGTTGTGTCAGGTTCATGTTGGTTGCTTCGCAGACACTGTCCAGCCATCTCATCCTCGGTCGTCCCCTTCTCCTCTTGCCATCACACCTTCCTAACATCAAGGTTTTTTCCAAGGACTCTTTTCTTCTCATGAGATGGCCAAAGTACTGGAGCCTCAGCTTCAGGATCTGTCCTTCAAGTGAGCATTCAGGGTTGATTTCCTTTAGAACTAATAGGTTTGTTCTCCTTGCAGTCCAGGGGATTCTCAAGAGCCTCCTCCAGCACCACAATTCAAAGGCATCAATTCTTCGGCGGTCTGCTTTCTTTATGGTCCAGCTCTCACTTCCATACATCACGACAGGAAAAACCATAGCTTTGACTATTCGGACTTTTGTTGGCAAGGTGATGTCTCTGCTTTTCAAGATGCTGTCAAGATTTGTCATCGCTTTCCTCCCAAGAAGAAGGCGCCTTTTAATTTCAGGGCTGCTGTCTCCATCTGCAGTGATCATGGAGCCCAGGAAGATAAAATTTGGCACTGCCTCCATATCTTCCCCTTCTATTTCCCTGGAGGTGATGGGACCAGTGGCCATGATCTTAGTTTTTTTGATGTTGAGTTTCAGACCGTTTTTTGCACTCTCCTCTTTCACTCTCATTACAAGGTTCTTTAATTCCTCCTCACTTTCTGCCATCAGAGTGGTATCATCTGCATATCGGAGGTTGTTGATATTTCTTCCGGCAATCTTAATTCCGGCTTGGGTTTCTTCCAGTCCAGCCTTCCGCATGATGTATTCTGCATATAAGTTAAATAAGCTGGGGGACAATATACAGCCTTGCCGTACTCCTTTCCCAATTTTGAACCACTCAGTTGTTCCATGACCAGTTCTAACTGTTGCTTCCTGTCCCACATATAGGTTTCTCAGGAGACAGATAAAGTGGTCAGGCACTCCCATTTCTTTAAGAACTTGCCATAGTTTGCTGTGGTCCACACAGTCAAAGGCTTTTGCATAGTCAATGAAGCAGAAGTAGATATTTTTCTGGAACTCTCTGGCTTTCTCCATAATCCAGCGCAAGTTAGCAATTTGGTCTCGAGTTCCTCTGCCTCTTCGGAATCCAGCTTGTACTTCTGGGAGTTCTCGGTCCACATACTGCTGAAGCCTACCTTGTAGGATTTTGAGCATAACCTTGCTAGCGTGCGAAATGAGTGCAATTGTACGGTAGTTGGAGCATTCTTTGGCACTGCCTTTCTTTGGGATTGGGATGTAGACTGATCTTTTCCAATCCTCTGGCCACTGTTGAGTTTTCCAAACTTGCTGGCATATTGAATGTAGCACCTTAACAGCATCATCTTTCAAGATTTTAAATAGTTCAACTGGAATGCCATCACCTCCACTGGCCTTGTTGTTAGCCAGGCTTTCTAAGGCCCACTTGACTTCGCTCTCCAGGATGTCTGGCTCAAGGTCAGCAACTACATTGTCTGGGTTGTCCGGGATATCCAAATCTTTCCGATATAATTCCTCTGTGTATTCTTGCCACCTCGTCTTGACGTCTTCTGCTTCTGTTAGGTCCCTCCCATTTTTGTCTTTTATCATGTTCATCTTTGCGCAGAATGTTCCGCTAATATGTCCAATTTTCCTGAACAGATCTCTGGTCTTTCCTTTTCTGTTATCTTCCTCTATTTCTTTGCATTGTTCATTTAAGAAGGCCCTCTTGTCTCTCCTTGCTATTCTTTGGAAGTCTGCATTCAAGTTTCTGTAACTTTCCCTATCTCCCTTGCATTTTGCTTCCCTTCTCCTCTCTGCTATTTCTAAGGCCTCGTTGGACAGCCACTTTGCTTTCTTGCATTTCCTTTTCTTTGGGATGGTTTTCGTTGCTGCCTCCTGGACAATGTTACGAGCCTCTATCCAAAGTTCTTCAGGCACTCTGTCCACCAAATCTAGTTCCTTAAATCTGTTCTTTACTTCTCGAGGCTACAACTCCCTAAATTCATCAGCCAGTGTGGTATCCTGTCTGGAAGATTCTGGAACCTGTAGTCTTTCTTCAGCTCTGACTCAGCCCATGCTGTGCACTGCTTTTGTTGTCTTAGGAATCAGCTTTCACTCTCCTACTGTGGTGGCAGTTTGTTTAGTGGAACATATTATTTCTCTTATTCTCCCTTGCTAAAAATGTTTGTAGGAATTCAGTCCTCCTGCTAACCAAGTGGCATGATCAGTGAAACTGGTGGATAGCTCAGTGGTTTAGGTATCTGGCTGCGGAGCCAGAAGCTTGGAGTTGAGGGGTTGATTCCCTAATGTGCCTCCTTGACAGGGGCTGGACTTGATGATCTATAGGATCCCTTCCAGCTCTGCAGTTATAACACTATTATTTAATTCTTAAGATCCATGGCCCAGTCCCCAAAGTGGGGGTCCTTCATAGGGAGCCCCCCCATGGGAAAAATGGACAAAAAGAGCATAAAAGGAAGGTAGTGTGACTGCAGCATATACAGATGGCGGAAGGATGAATGCTTAGTGAGGCATCTGAAAGTTAATTGAGGAATAAAGAAATATCCCTCAAAGGTATACATTTCCCCTGTGCACTGATTTATTATAATTACAGAGTTTATCTATACCTTTTTTCTTTATCCAGCCACATATTTGAGTTGCTTTAGATTAAAGTATATGTCTTGTTAATTATGGCATTTAGTTCTCAAAATGTAATTGGTGTCTGGTGCTCTTAAGCTCCTATAACTCTTCTTGTCACTGTTTCAAGGGGGCCTGCTTAATTTGCCTGGGGTAAGCTGAAATGGAAAGTACCGTCTTACTTAAGTAATTTGAGTTTCTTCTTGTGGCTTTGGTGATTTAATATTGCTCTGGTTTGGAGATTGGGGGCGGGAGGAGCAAAGGAACAGCATTTGGGAGTATTGTTTGCCAAGATTTAATCAAGCCTCATCCTCTGCGCCAATAACAATTTTAATGGCTTTATTACGTCCTCTGAAAAGATGAAAGTAGCAGTGCTTTGCGGTAAACAATACAGCACTGGACATTAAGAGGATTCACTGGATGAGAGAGTGCAACGAGCATTTTCTTGTGAAGCTTTCCTCTGGGGGGGGGAACTATGTGGGGATTTTACCCACAAGGTGTGTTCACAGATCCACACTGGCATATGGGCAAGTGACTTTGGTGACCCGTGTGAACAGGTTTGCAGCATCTTTAAGACTAAAAGGTTTTAGTTTTCATCTACTTCATCAGATGCATGAAGGGAGTCTCTGTAGATGGAATTTCTTTGCAAACATTGGGAGTAGAGAAATATATAAAGGGATTGGAGAAGTTCCAGCATGGAGACAGCCTCATCAGTAGCCGTTACCCTTATTAACCTTAATGACCGATAATGTGATAATTCTCATATTGGACAATAATATTTCATCATCAAGTCAGCTGGGACTTCTAGGGACCATGAAGTGCTCTGGGACTGTGTCAGTTGCCCAGGACTACACAGGCTGGTTCTTCTCCTACAGGAAAGGGTAAGGAAATTAATTCCTGACTTCAAAACCATATGCTTCCTTTCACTGAGTTATCCAGCGACCATAGCCTTTAATACAGTGGTTCCCAACCTTGAGTCCCCAGATTTTCTTGGACTAAAACTCCCAGAAGCCTTCACTACTTGCTGTGTTTGATCAGGATTTCTGGGAATTGTAGTCTGAAAACATCTGGAAACCTAAGGTTGGAAACAACTGCTCTAACAGGTGATGCTAAATAAAACCAGTCAGTCTTTAGCATGTGATAAGATTCTTCATCGTTTTGCTGGTAGCAATATTGCTGCTTCCTAAGAAAGTGGGTTACATTCCTTCCAATTCTAGCATAATTCCAAAATTATTTTAGGGAATTTCCAGAATGCAGGTTGCCCATCTTACCTACTCAGGCACTTTAGAAAATATTGAAAAGATGCTGTGCCTCACCCAGGTTTTTACTGAATTTCAGGATGTGAGTAGATTGTGCTCCATGCTTGGAAGGTGTACCACCTCAACATCTTCTGGAGGTTGAATTTTTTCCTTTAATCTTTCTCTGGCAGCAAGATTATGGATGCTTCTGACTCTGATCAAAAATTCTCTTTGGACAGGGAAGCCTGTGTCATATGCTGCTGAGCACAATGATTTTCCCCTTCTCTCTGCTAAGAATGTTGCTGTTTTATCTCACAAAGCTGCATGTCTGCTGCAGGAAAGCAAAGAAAAACACAATGCTTGCATCTAAAGGGGAAAACACGATGCTGGGATCCAGCACTAGTGAGCAGCTTTATCAGGCAGGCCTGCCCCTAATGTCAAGCTGACTGAGGCAGTTTCCTCAGGCAGCAGATTCTGAGTGTCAGGAATGGGCAAAGAAATTTTATTTTCTTTATAATTATTGCATTTTTACTGCCAGGGATGGGGACAAATACTTGTGGGATTTCCTATTTTATGTGCTAAAATAACTTAGAAGCATAAGAAGCTGCCTTATCTACGAAGGACACATCTGCTCTCGTAGAATAGTTTGCTATTTGCATTGCTTTTGGTGCTGTTTGGTTTACACTGTCCACACATGTTTTGATTTGGAATGATCCATCCTGTCCCTTTTTAGAGCTGCCCCACCACTTTTTTGGCATAGGACTAGGACTACAGTTTTTTTTTCCACAATGTGGTAATTATCCCATTCTGTAGCCTGTGTTGATAGTTAGTCCGCACCAAAATAGAGCTGTGGGTGGTGTTATCTGAGGTGACCACCCTGTGGCAATTGAAAGAGATGACAGACAGCCTCCTCTACTCTACCATTCTAAATTTTAAAACTATATTTTCTTATTGATGCACCACTATTATAGATAAACAAGATACACTGGAACAGTATTATGTATGCCATTTAACAAAGGAAAAATAAAGGAAAGATGGTCATGGGAAAAGGCAGAGAAGGGATTGTCATTAAATGAAAGGGGGGCAAACTGAGGTGATCCAAAGGCTTTTCATGGGAGAAAAAACATCAATCCGTGTGAACAGAAGGCTCACTTAAGTGAGAGATAAAATAGATTGTACTAAATATAAGATCCTTTCAGGTGCAAACTGCAGACTGCTCCAACTTCTCCCATCTGGACGTGCCCTAAATAAGGCCTATAATCTATCCAGCCCAGTATTGTTGTTCGCACTGGTTGGCAGAAGCTTTCCAATGTTTCAGGCAAAGTCCCCCCCCCCCCCAGCCTTACTTGGAGATGTTGCGGATTGAACAAGGGACTGCCTTCAGGCAAAGCTGGTGCCTTAGTACTGTACTGAGCTACAGCCATAGCTGACTTTGGATACAAAACCGGGTTGGCTTTGGATACTGTACACCACAAGTTAGATGACGAAGAGGCTGCCATTTGCTGCTCTGACTCAGGAACCAGAGTGTCTTCAGCCAGGCAGGCTAGGGGTGCTGATTATATTGATTAGCCATGCAAGTTTATTCTTCCTCCAGCAACCCATTCTGCACAGAGGAGCTGATCTGTTGTGGTGATTACTGCACAGAAGCGTCTTTCAATGTGAGAATCTCCCTGGGGCTAAGAAAGGGAACTTCATAGCAATACCATAAAGCACCCGATAATGTATCAAACAGTGTCTTCTTTAGAAGAGTAATGAACTTTTCTTAAACTTGTAAGTAAGCAATAAAATTCTTAAACTATGTTATTTTGTCCCGAATCCAGCTGTTGAAAATCTCTTTTATATTTAATCCAAGATAATTTTCTGATTACGTATCACCATATGTGAGTAACTTGAGAACACTAAAAAGGAATTCCTATGGAAAACCTCTGTCCTTCAGGCTACTCATAAAGAGAATGCTGTGTATTAATGAAAATATCTTTATTTTATAATTGCTATAAACTTTAATTTGATAGAGTTAGGAATCAGTTTGAGGCAAATTCCACTTCAAAATTTAGGAGCTTCTTTTTTTGGCAGACTTTTCTGAAAGGTTTTCCTCTTGCTCTTCAAACTACAGAAAAATTACTGTACAGATGCAAGTATAAATAACTGTAGCTCTTTCCTTTAACTGTCTCCCATATCTTGCTGATTTCAGCACAACATGTAAAACAAACAGGCATAGGTTCAGGGTCAATCCTGTTCATCTTTTGTAAATCCACAATCCATCTTCAACGCAACCTCATACTCCTCTAATTCTATCCTATTCCACGCAACACCGTCCTTTTTGTTTTGTGTTGTGTTGTTTTAAATCTTGCACATCCTTTTCCTTAATAGTACTGTGTCCACTTCAGGATTGCCACATCAGCAGCATCTCATTCTCTGGGATTACAAGGCTAAGAGCTGAAACCAGAAGGGAGCGGTCCTTGTGATGTCACAGACGCAAGAAAAGTAAGGGCTGAGAGTAAAGGAAGGATAGTTCAATAAAAACACCCTCATACTGTGCTAGCGAGCTCTGGTGTTGCTGTAGATGATGGAGATGGGTGTCAAACTTTAAAACCACTCCATGCACAGAAATCAAGACATGTTCACCCTCAGATTTGCTTCCATCGCTGGAGACCTAGAAAATGCTCCATTGCAATTCCTTGATCTTTGAAATGGACAAGACCTGGCAACCCTAATTGTCACTGATTTCTGATTTCCTTCCTTCCTTCCTTCCTTCCTTCCTTCCTTCCTTCCTTCCTTCCTTCCTTCCTTCCTTCCTTCCTTCCTTCCTTCCTTCCTTCCTTCCTTCCTTCCTTCCTTCCTTCCTTCCTTCCTTCCTTCCTTCCTTCCTTCCTTCCTTCCCTCCCTCTCTCCAAGAGATCATTGTGATGTGACGAGGGATGCAGGGGACATAAAATGTACCAAATTCATTTTCTCTTACATTTGAATATTTTTTCAATCTATTTGAAGAAATTTGCCAATTTTGGCAAATCGTTCAAAACCAAACTGACAGAAAACACATGCATCCCTTTTGCACTGCTCCAGTTCAGTAGTAGCATGTGTTATCAGCATGTCAAGGACCCCATTGTGTCAGTCTCCCAAGCAGTTATTAAAAATGAGGAGCCTCATAGAAGAAGAAGAAAAGACATTCAGCACTCTATATTGGCTGAATACACTCCTATGGAATACACTCCTATATAAACCAAGACTTTTAAGAGCCAATCTTCTAAAGCCCTGAGTCTGGATAGAGTAATCTATCAGATTTGGTTAATCCCAAATTATTATTTTTATTCTTTTTAGTTATCTATTTATTTCCATCCCGGATATGAAAAACATGAACAAACCTGAGTTAAAATAAATTTGTATAAAAAGAAATTCATCTGTTCTAAGATTTAATCCATTTTAAGTCAAATGTGCATTTTGTGTCAACTTCTCTGTTGAAGATCAGTGCTCCAGGAGGCAATTGCAATACCAGTGATGAGCATGAGGGATATGCTTCCATCCATGATGTGCTAGAAATTGGGGCATTGTGCTGATTTCAGTAATGCATGTATTAACTGGATCAAGACATGCCAAAGAAGAAGGTTATTGGTGGAATTAGGCCAAAACACACTGAAGACACAATACCTAGTTTGGAAGAGACCTTTATTTCCTCTTCCTGTTGTGATTCTTGCTTAAGGCAAATATGTTGGCTGACTCACTTGGCACAAGCAAGGCTGTCATAAAGCACCTCAGTATGGCCCACCAACTGTTAAATTAGAACAGAAGCTTGTTTGCACAGTTAATGAGCCTGATGACCACTCTCTACAAGTAATGATCCACCACAAGCACAGTTTAAAATGCAGTTCCCTGTTGCTTTACAGGCACAGTGTTCCTGAGCTGTATACCAAGTGCTCCATTTATAAAATAACAGATTCCTGAACTGAATCTAGTATGGACGTCACACCTTGTGTCTTGAAGAAAACTCCCCTTGCCTCAGACATGCATGAATTGAATTGGAATGAACTTGAAAATGGCTTTTATTCTGAATCTGATATGTCATTTATTTAGTTTTATTGTCTATATGTACAGGCCTGCCAAGATATCTGCTGCCAAATAGGAAGGCCAAGATGGCTCTGCTTCTTGTTCTGCATGCAAAAGCCTGCTGATAAGCAGCTCATTCTCATCTCAGCATTGGAGATGAGGCAGTATCTGAAGGCATCAGGCTAGCTTAGAGAACACAGGAAAATAATACACAAGCTCTGTCTTCACATAGAGTAGAATAGTGGGTGGGTTGGTGGGTGAGTTCAGGCAAAATGGCTGGAACATGCTGGCTCAACATTGTTAGTTTTCAGTGTGTGAACTGTTACCTTGTACTAGATCATAGCTTGACATAAGGAGAGTTGCAGTCATAAACATTTTGATTCATGGGAAATAGGTGGGATATAAGCTGAATAAATAGATATACATTGAACCAATAATAAATAGTAATACTATCATCTTCAGGCCTTCTGCATACACAGCACAGCTGCTGTCCCTCACTGTAAACAATCTCAGTTATTTTTTCTATATCACTTTACATGTTACAGGACTAAACCCTAACAAACAATATATGTTGCAGGCAGATCTTGGAAAAAGAAAATGTGTTTTTTGTCTTATTAGTTTGCCTTCTTGTTTGGATTACTACTCTCTGTACCCCGACACCAGTGACCATGCTGGTGAGAATTCTGGGAATTATAATCCCAAAAACTCCAAAGATCTGGTGTTGATCTGAACCCAAGCTCCATTGCTCACGCTCTACCTAGGACAAAACGCACAAAAAGTCTTGCACATTTTTTGTAAATATATTGCACTACAAAATGCATGAAAAAAAATTCACTTGTATTTTTCAGTCTCCTGAAATTCAGTGTCATGAGGAGTGGGAAAAACTATATTTTTTCACAACAAACTGATCATTCTACCAGAGTCTGGGCTATAAATGAGCAAAGTCCTTATAAGGGATAAGAAGCTACTTTGGTTATCAAGTTCAAAATATATACATAAAAGGGAGAAATGTGTTTCTGTTTAACGTGTTCAGATCACCACTTATCAATCATGAAACCTAACAAGCAGAAACAAATAAGGCAACCATGGTTTTGGGGCATCTCCAAAAAAACATCTGCTAGGCAAGTTCAGACAGTAAATGACAGTTTTCAGTACGGGCAGGCTTACACTCAACATTTGTCCAGATGCAAATGGAAGAAGCCTGGCTAATTGCAAACCTTTTCTTCGCAGCAGTTTGGCTTAACTGTGCTTGAAAGTGAGGTCAGTACAACCCATTTAGGACTCATTCACCCACGTAACTTCAGGACTGTTGCTAATCCACTCTATCACCCAGTCAGAGCATCATCATCCATACACTGGGCAATTGGACAAAAGCATGGACTGCACAATGAAGATCAACACAGTTAGTGTCTATTGGGCATCCTGTTACCTTTAGTAGGTACACAGAAGAAAGAGAGACATTTGTTGTTCTTGACCTGTTCCCGTAATAATATTACATAGAAAAAGACAGGCTTTGTGTGAAAAGCTTTCCTATTCATGCAACGCTATGATGGGAAAAAGTAAAAAAGACAACAAACTTCTCCCCTGTGCAACTACTAAAATATATGCCCATCTGAGATTTTGTTTCAAAAACATCACTGGTTAATTGTTGCCCATTTGCTACCATGCCATATTTTACAGAATAGTTATGAAAAAAGCCTTTTGATTAACATGTATGAAAGCATAACTTGATTGTTGACACTGCACACTAGCCTTTGTTTAGCCATGGAATTCACCGGATGTTCCTTAGGCTATTCTCCAAAGACTATGGCCTCTATTTGCATACAATCAGGATGTAAAGGGTAGGAACTATTACAAAGTTTTGAATTTATGGCAACCTTCCTTTTTATTATGCAGTAAAGGTACAGAGATCCGCAAAGGAGAACAGCCAGAATTTCCCCAGATAGTTCACCCCTTTCTCATTAACTGGCACTTAAAGTCTCAGTAACTCACTCTGAGCCATTGGTAGAAGAACAAATAAAAACATTACTTACAGTTGCTTGAAATTACAGAATGCTTTTTTTCCTGCATACATACTTAGCAACTAACTGAACAGACCAACAACAAACAAACAACTGACTGCTTCCAACTGAGGAAAGAGAGGGGAAGAAAAACGCAATAGTGGGATGGGGCTTTCTTATATTTATAAGGCATTTATATATTTCCCATATTTTTTCAAAGTTCATGTCATGCAAGGGGAGCATACACATGTGTTGCATGCCATCATGTAGACTCTCTTATGCACAAAACATGGAGGCCTTTGGGATATGGGAGCCACCAGAAGCCTTTTCTCCCATAGCACACATTGATCATACAGACTGCTCATTTCCCAGCCTGATCTACCTCACAAGTTTGTTCTGAAGATAATTGTGAATGCTTTGGGAAGAAAAGAGCCAAAAATAAACACCAAGAAGGGGAACTCTTAAGCAAACATACACCCAAAATGCAGATCAAAGGAAATCAAACTATCATGACATCATCACTTGATATATAATAATAATAATAACGTTCCTGTTTTATTACCATCTTTTAATCACATGTCTCTACACTTTTAGTACCGCAGACCACAATTTTTGATGCAAGCATATTGCTAAGAAACTGCTTCAAAATGAGCAGCAGAACGGAGAGTAAGTACACTTATAAGATATTTAAGTCAGGAAAATCTTCTTATCCGTGTCTGTATTAAAACTTGCACTTAGGATGTTAATTCATATGAGACGCTGATATCCTTTTAACTTACGCTATTTTTGCTTAAGTATTGCATGACAACACACTTGTCACACAAGGTGGCCTTTTGAGCTGTGCACCAGTTCTCAGACATGTAGGAATGGTGAGGGCAAGTGGGAAAAGAGAGAGAGAGAGAAGTGTATTTCTCTCTGTGTTTGCTTATGTATGTGCAGGCTTCTATGAATGTGTGTGGACAAAACAGAGAGGGCAGGTTATTTTTGCAGGGCAAATTCAAAAGCAGTTGAAACAAGAAATGTGTTTGTTTTCCAAAACCAAAAGCCCTTTGAAATATCCAGCATTAATCAGTCCTACCTAGAACAGACCTGTTGAAATCACCAGGGCTCAGGTTAGTCTTACTCATTTCAATGGATGTACTTTAGATAAGGCTAGTGCTTGATTTATCTTCTTTCCCATTCTTGTATATTTCTAATTACTGCCTTGTTTTGCACCCATCAAAAAGGGCTTCAAAAACTTGTTGTCCAAATAAATATCTTTTGTTATAATTTGCTATCACAAGAATTCTGGTAATGAGTTTCACAGCACAATGGGATTTTGATAACCCTCTAACCACTACACAGCACTGGCTGTCTTCATGGTCTCATGCACTGTTTTAGATTTTGAAGCAGTAACTGTATTGTTCTATGCACATTTGATAAACAAATACATCAAAATAAACAAAAGCAAGAGACAAGAGCATTACAACACCTTAAAGGCTAACTGCTATGTTTCAGTGTGAGCTTTCATGGATCAAGTTGACTTATTCAAACATTACAGTGAGACTATGTGACTGTCATATTTATACATGATCCTGTGACCAGGTGAGGGTATAGATAAGGGACAAAGTGCCGATGGTTGCTTGGTAAAGGAATCAGACTATCAGGTTGTGAATAATTTCTGTTATCAGTCTAGAAGTCTACAAGGTAAGAATCGTTGTTTATTGCTCTGTTTGCTTGAGAATACACTCTTTCCTCTTCTGCACATATGTAAAACTCTGTGATGTGGTCACCTTTTTTCAAGAGATTAATGTCTAGAGAAGCAAAGCAAATTAGGTTATTCAGAAGATTCCTCCTACCAGTACAAATCCTAACTATGCAAATATTGTCTAGACAACAGTACAATCCACTAGCATGAGTTCAGATTGCCTGGAGGAGATCTGAAGTGTTTGATTAATTTAAAGACCAGATAAATAGGCGTATCATCAGTAGAGTCTGATGAGCATGAGAGAAAATGGGTAGTGGAGGATTTGGTGAACACCTTAAATTCATATATATCATTCAAGGGCTTCTCATGGCTATTCTATTTATTGCTGTGAAGCAACCTTTATTCCTAATGAAATGGCATATTAATACAAGCAGAATCAATGGCTATGTTTATTCTTTTGTCTGTATTTTGCTCAGGCTCATGACTCCCACGCTTTGTATCCTCACACAAAGGTTATCCAGTATGGATGAAAGAACAGCACCTGGTTAATATCTGACTCACCTCAGCAGCTTCCCATCTGATTAATGGAATGGAGAATGGCAAAGACCCTGTCAACAACATTCCTGTAAACACAGGTGAGAACAGTTTAATGACTTTCTGCACTTGAGCACAGGTGGCCTGTGGTCCAGAATTTTGGAACTCCAAAGCACTCTTGAACTTGGGCATCAGAGCTTGTAACAGAACTTTGGAAGTTTTTGTTAAATTGGGTAATTGTGGTGGTATTCCAAGAACCCCTTCACTAAATAATTTGTTGTAATTACCTTGTAATTTTAAAAAAGTAACTCTGCTTTCTCAGAAGTAACTGAAATAGTTGCTTTTAGATAGTTTTTAAACAGACAAATGCTGTAGACCGCTGATCTGTGGTATAAAAACCAGCCTTCTTCCATCCAGCTCACTGTTCCCTCAGCACCTATGTCTCTCACAACACAGGGAGCACTGGGGGGGGGGGACATGAGCCAGTACTTCACCTATACAATATTACTTATTCATCATTAGTGAGGCCACATTCCATAATAATAAAATTAGCTAAAAAATGTAGTTACATTGCAAAGACTTTTTTATACAGTCAGGCTTGTGTCAATTGACCATTGAGATATGATCTTTCGATCCAGTTGTCTTTTAATATTATCATTTGTGTATATTTCTATCTCTGTTCTTTTCTGTTAATTTGTTGCAAGCTATCCTGAGCCCGTAATTGGAGAAAGATGTGATTTAAGTCCAACGATCAGTCAAACAATAGTACTGTTCGATAGTCTTTCATATGGCAGGAACAGCTATCTGATAGCAAACACTCAGACTTCGTTTAGATTGTCATAAGAAGATCAAAGAATAATAACATAAAATGGAACTGCTTGGATACATGATAAATTTTCTGTGACTGTGCAGAAATTCAATCAATGCAGCACTTATGTGCATGCAATTTATACCCCATCACGTGTACAAAACAAGATCTAGCAAATGACTAAGATGATGTTATTGAAGTAGCCCAGTTATGGTCAAAAATAGTCCAATCATCTGAAGATTTTCATTTGTTTTTAATTTTATTTATATTTCATATACATCCATAATTATAAATTGTGCAATGCTCTGATACAAATATAGAAAGAGAGATTAGTATTTCATGCAGTGGTCAAAATTAGTCTTGGGTGCTATGGGTAGACTTCAAATATGAACCTTAAACACCATGGGTGAGTACAAAGAGAAGTTGGAGGTGTGGGAAGAGAACCCAGTAATGCAACCCATGTGACTTGAGCCAGACATAGATTCAAATAAGATAAATTGACAGAAGGTCACACTTGCTATTAAATAAGATTTATGCTGAAACTACACAGTCAGATACCACAGCATTTGCTCTGGATATGTAATGGGTTAATTTTATTTTTTTTTTAAAAAAAGACTAATCACAAATGACACAAAGGCCAATTCAAAATGGTTCGGCCATTTTTGCTCCTGATGCAGTTTTTTTCTTTGCCACTGGTGGCTCTTACTTTTTTCTGTCAAAGCACCTTTCCCCTTTCCTCCTGCCTCACAAAGAAAAAGCAGAACATGTGCATGCATTCATAAACACATGCACAAGCAGCGCCAGCACCCACCACTCTCCACAAAGCCTCTTTCCCATGACACGTTTTCTTTTTTTAACAGTTTTTCTGTTTATTTCCTGTTAAGATAAATAAATAAATTTATTTCCTGTTAAGATAAATTTCCTGTTAAGATAAATAAATAAACAGATCCCCTGTTTGTTTATTTATCTTTTGCAACTTAACTAGCTATCCAGCGGGCAAGACAAGGAAATAGTCCTTGAGGATGGAGAGCTTTCTTAAGACAGTTCCTTTGAATTGCTCCACCTACAGATGCTTCAAATGGAAGCGCAAGTAGAAGGATTTCCCCTCTCTGTCTGTGTGGCCACTTATATTGAAGTGAACCAAAAAAACACACCATGTGACTTCACAGCAAGCAAATGCAAGTTAATTCACATTTCCCTCACATACATGTGTAACCTTTATCACAAAATTTCACTGAGAGCAATGGGATCAATATATATCCATATATATGGATGAATAGAAGAAGAAAAACAGTCATTTAAAAACAGAAACATATCTGGTATCATTCATACAAAAGACAGGCACAACATAGTCAATTTAGCCTCCATTAAATGGAGGATCCTGGGTGTTGTCACTGAAACAGACAGCTTTTCCAGATTCTATAACTAAATGCCAATTCTACCATGTGTACTCATTTGAGGATAGATATGCATAAGACTGGGCAATGTAACAGGCATTGACTTTATTCCTTGGTTTAAACAGGAAAAGGGAGAAGAAACTTAGATGAATCGGTGCCAAAACAGAACAAAAACAAAAACAATGAGTCAATCCCATTGGAAAGTGAGCTGCTTCAACCCAAAGGCCCTTTTGGAAAACGTTACTGAGGCCCAAAGAAGTTTATGTTTTTCTGAATCCATCCAAAGCCAGTTATTTTCCACAACAGTCAAGTCTGGATCATCATCTCATCACAATTATATTTTGCTGCATTTTTTTTGGTACGTTATAAAGTTCCCTCTCAGCTCCCGGTTCCTTTTTAACCTCTTGCCAAGAGCTGAGGGGGCTGAAGGGGGAGTGACAGGGAGAAACACCTACTGAAAAATGAATGAACGTTTCTATGTCTTATACATCTGGGGCCCATTAGCAAGAGAGAAGACTGTAACTGAAGGCATTTTGACGAGGCAACTTCAGCCGTCTTCCGATAGAGATCTTGGGGATGTGGTGGGGGACCATCTTGGCAGTTGACAAAACCTCAGTTGTGGAAAAGAAGCCTGTCAGCAGCTGCCGCTGCCACAACTGCAGTGTGAAGCACACTCCAAGGTTAAAAGTTTCCCCAGAGGACCGGAGGGACTGCTGCCTCAGAAGTCGAAGCCATATGAAGAGCGATGGTGGCGTGTTAGAACGCACCGAAAAAATGTTCGCCTATGCATTATTTATTGCTTTCCTGTATTTATATAATATTCAGCTTCCTGAAAGTAATTTGTTTTGGATTGTGTAATGCTGGGCAGAGCATCAAAGGTATGTTAATCAGTGGCAATAAAAAAGCTAAGGTTTTATGGTCACTGAGGTATTAAATATTGCTAATAAATTACAGGGTTAGCATTTTAAATGAGCTATCACTAGAGAAGAGCATCAACACCAAGGTCTAAAAATACTAATTGCCATGGCTTGACTCAAATGCTATCCACAGATTCAAAATAACTGTTTTTTTCTTCCTACTCAAAGCAAATTTTGAATACAGGCCATCTATGATAAAATTAAGACCAAATGAATACCTGGCTGTATTTCACAGTTCACCTCAAGTCCTATCTTCAAAGCATTCTATAGGTAAATCACATTTTAAAAAAAAGGTAAAAAGGTTTTAGGACCACATAGTAAGACAGGGTCAAACCAAAGCCCACAGCATATACAGACCTTTTGATTGTATGTTTGTAATAGCAACAGTGCCCGTTTGTTACTGTGAATTCAGGTGAGCTTCAAGTTGCCGATGAGAAAGACTGAGGCTGCCATAATGTGCAACAGCACCTTACAAAGGCTGTTATAATGTGCAACAGCTAGAACATTGGCATAAGCAAAATATAGGAACCATGAGATTCTGTTTTTGTAGCAAAGACAATTGTTGTCAATACTCTTCTGCTCCAAGCTCAAGATGCTGATGATGACTTTGAGAGCTCTAAATCAATGGTTCCCAACCTCGGGTCCCAAGATGTCCTTGAATAAAACTTCCGGAAGGTTTCATCATTAGCTGTGCTGGCCAGGATTTCTAGTAGTCCAAGAACATCTGAGTCACCCATGGTTGGGAAGCACACCTCTAAATGGATCAGGAGCCAGATGTTTGAGGAAGCACTTCTTCCTATGTATTTGCTTAAGATATGTGAATGAGGGGGACCTCCTCTGAGCGCTGCCACTGGGAACAGTACATCACAAGGAGACATAGGAGAGAGCTTTCTCTGCTGTGGCGCTCAACTGTAGAGTGCCATCCTCTAAAAGTCCTGATTAGCAACAACATCACAATTAATTTGATGTCAGTTTTAATGTCAGTTTAAACCCGGTTATTCCCTCAAGCATTTGAAGCCTGGTGAAATCCTGCCTTGGTTTTGATCCATCAGATTATGGGTTCCATTTTGTTTGGGTCAAATTGTTTAAATTTGTTCCTAAGGTTTTTTTTTATTGTTTACATTATTTTAGCTAGATTGGTTAAAATAGTTTGGTTGGTTCTTTCCTGCCCTTCTTTTTTTACTGCTGAGATGGGGCACATTAAAACACCTTTTAGCAAATAGATAATTTCAAATGCTTTTTCAATATCTTGGTCTAGCAAAGTCTAGGTCATCTCCAGATGTTTTCGGTTGCTACTTCCATCAGTACCAGCTAGGCCAGCTGATGGTCAGGGATGATGGAAGTTGTAACTCAAAATGCTTGGAGGGTGCCTGGGTGAGGAAGGCTGGTCAAGGATTACAACATATATGATAGGATATCAAAAAGTCTTCAGTTTCCACGGTGCCAGAAGCAGCAGCCAAGGAAGTGAAGAAATGGCAAGAAAACTCAGAGTGAAGTAATGGCACATCATTCCACTAACTCTGCTGAGAGCAGCTTGCCTCAGCTGTTATATCAGGCTACATGAATTGTGTCTGAATTTGTCATAGAAACCACAAATTTCATAGGTGTGTGAACCTGCTTCCTTCCATGCAGCTTCCTTCTTCTTTGTATCTCATGACCTTAAAAGGCTTAAAAGAAATGTAAGGTCATTAGTTCTGAAGGCTAATTCTATAGCCCCAAGGACAAATTCATAGGTAAGTTTTTCTCCCATAAACATCCCTGGGAACATACTCCTCTGTTATCTGGCCTGTGGCCTGTTCTGGCTTGGCTTGACCATACAAGCCACAGTGGACCAGATCAAGGGTTTACTTAATCCAGTATACTCTGTTTGTTTGTTTGTTTGTTTGTTTGTTTGTTTGTTTGTTTATTTATTTATTTTATTTTATTTTATTTTATTTTATTTTATTTATATCCCGCCTATCTAGTCGATAGACCACTCACAGTGACCAAGCAAATACATACTGGGAATCTCATCAGCAGAATCTGTCAATTTACATATATTGTAATACATACACATATACATCTATCTCCTAGTACTCATTGTTAGCGCCACCTTGTTTGCTCTTATTGCGTGAACATTTCCAATCTTTTTTTCCCAATACACCCAGATTAGCAGCCGTCACTACATTATGCACATTGTGAAGAAGTACTTCTTTTTATTCAATCTGAGGGTCCTACCAGTCAGCTTTTGTAGATGATCCAGGGTTCTAGCGTTATGACAGAGGGAGAAAACTTTCTTCTTATCTAGTTAGCATATGCACATTTATCAGGATTCCCTTTGCATTTTTCTAAGGTAAACAATCCCAGGTGTTGTTCTTGTAGCCTCAAATTTTATAACCTTACCTGATAGGGTAGTTCCTCTAGTCTCTTTATCATTCCAGTTTTGTTTTTCTGCACATTTTCAACTCAAAAACACTTTTTTTTGGGTGCAGTGACCCAAACTCAATATAGCATTTAAGGGTTCATGGCAGTGTCATGCATATGCACTAGGATAACCACATGGGTGAAGTACAGCCATTCCAAAAAATCCCAATCTAATGACATCTTGAAATGTGCCATTTCAATCAAGTTAGTTCCTTTTTGCTCTTCCATGTTAAAAGTCACCCTAGATCAGCCATGAAAGTGACAAGCATGGAAATGCTCTGAAGGAATCCCCAGAACATTATGTGTTTGTGTGACAAATATGCATGGATTTCTTTCACTGAAAATGCCTTTGCAGCTGTTTGTTGTTATGTGCCATCAAGTTGGAAACGATTTATAGTGACCCTAATAGGGCTTTCAAAGTAAGTGAGATACTTACGGATTGGTTTCGCCAGTTCCACTTTCCCAGTCAGTTTCCATAGACAAGCAGGGATTTGAACCCTGTTCTCCAGATTCCTAGTCCATTACTCTGTTCACTGTACCACACAGGGTATCCTTTGCAGCTAGAAAGAAAGAAATATTTTAATGATAAGTCATAACACAGACCCTCTGAAACCTGCTTACTCATTTTGGTTTCTTTCATTTGTTTCAAGAAAGGAGAGCACCTGTTTTCATCAAGTGTAAGGATATCTCGCTAGAGAACATGACCAAGATCATCCACACTCTTACATTCATAGTTGTTATATATGGGTGTGAAAGCTGTACAGTTAAGAAATCTGACAAGCAAAAAATGCAGTGCTGGAGGAGAGCTTTATGGATACTCTGGACTGCCAGAAAGACAAACAAATGGGTCCTGGAACAAATCAAACCAGAACTGGCAAAAATGTAGAAACTGAGGCTGTTCTACTTTGGGCACATGAGAAGACAGGAGTCTCTGGAAAGGACAATAATGTTAGAAAAGATGGAAGGCAGCTGGAAAAGAGGAAGACCAAGAGATGGGCTGACTCCCTAAAACAGACCACAGGCTTGAGTCTGCACGAACCGAGCAGGGCTGTTAAGGACAGGACATTTTGGAGGTCACTCATTCATAGGGTCACCATCAGAGGTGACTTGATGGCAGAGTTAACTTGACAGCCGATAAAAACTACAAATTCTAAAAATGGAGCGGGGGGAATCCTCTTTAGAAGGGCAAGCAATAGATCTGGTTAGAACATTTCCAATGAGTCTATGCAGAATAGAAACTAGCTGTTTCTTTGGGGAAAACAATCTTAACTGAACCCTACCCCCACCTCTTTCTTATCAGAACAAAAAAGACAGCTGATCAAAACAGTTCATTTTGTTTCTTGAACATTTTTACTCGCACTCTAAATGTCCGTAATGTATACTCTCCTGAGAACCTTTTGTGTGTTCATGGAAAAAATTCCTTTGTTTCTCATGCATTCATAATCTCGAGGTTTCTCACAGTAATTGCATCAAGGTGTTCCTCTGGGTTAATGAAATTTGTTAAGCTTTATGAAAAAAAAATCAAATTTAATATGAGAAGCAGGCTGCTAATTTAGATAGTTTTAAAAAAGATTAGATAGATTAGACTCTCATTTATGTAGGAGAAAAACAGCATTGAACTCCATGAGACTTACCTCTGAGTAGACACGGTCCTGGACCAAGATTCTGCTGTTAATGGAATGTGTCACATGATTTATCCCAGGTAGATAAATAATAGTTTATTGATCTGAAAGCAAGTAGCTCTGCTGAGCTTCCAGAGATAGCTGATGCTGGAAAGTAGGAAACATTCCGGGTTTGTTTTTTTTAAGCATTTTCATCAGTCTGTTTGGGAGTTCCTCACTCCCTTAACGTTTTTCTCTCAGATTCAAACTAGACAATATATTTAGCAAAATTCCTTGTCCCCCACAAATTGCTCCTTAAAATATAAGAAAGAGGTCTGTTTTTCATCATTTGTGATTTTCCTCACCTACATATATTGCATTTAGCATGTTAATAAATCATCATACACACTCCCCTTCAAGTCCAGTTTGATCTTTGGTGTGCACTCCTTCTGTTCAGTCATGTCCTCTTCCAAGATGCTCCATTCCTGCTAACCAGCTTCCACACCCACTATGTACATTGAGACTTCACTGGGCTTTTCAAGTGTCTTCTGGGACTTTCCCCTTATGATCTGGCAAATCTTGGGATTCATTCAAACTTGCTGAAAACTCTCTTCATTGTGCATGCTGCCAATTAGCTACACAAGGAGATACTCATAGCATATGTGATTTATTCCCTGCAACATTAATAATAAGCAGCAAATGGCAGCTGAAAAAAGGGTGATGGACTCTGCTTCTGAAAATTTTGGATCTCTTTATTTACTAATTTCTGTCACTGATAAAAAGACAGTATTTGTATATATTGTTTCATTTTTCTTTTGTATGCCTTCATAAAACATTCAATCTTGAACACTGCATTTGAAATACAGGCATTTTTAGGAGTGAGAAAAGACACATTTTTCTATGTCCAATCTTACAACCATTTTATAGTTAAGATCTTTTAGGTTGTTTGATCTGATCCCTTGGGACAAGCGCCTATTGGAAGCACTGTTAATCTAGTCCAGGAGAGTTAGAAGATCGATGAATTCACACATTAAGAGACATCAGCTGAGACATTATTTTCAACCTGGAAAGATACCACTAACGCAGAAAACAGACAGATGCAAAACATAGTTTATAATGACAGCATCAATGCAAAATCTGATAATTCTTTCAAAATAGTGGAAAGGACTAAACAAGGAATGTCACACTACTGAGTTGTCATGAGAGAAGAAATTTAAAATCCTTTTAGTGGTTTAAATGACAGAAAAGATGAAGGAGAGCTTCCCACAAAGGGCTAATGAAGACATTGCAGTCTCTGATGTGCAGTCATAGATGTTGCCTGAACCTCACATATATTCAAGACACATTGTACACAAAGCCAACCAAGTTATTTTGGCACAGAAGGCAGAAAATCCCTCAAGCAGCTCTCGCTATCCCCAATAAATAATAATTGTGTGCCATCAAGTCAATGTTGACTTATGGTGATCCATTTCCAGAGTTTTCTACTCCAGGGACTCTTCTGCTGTGTAGCCCATTCATTCATTCATTCATTCATTCATTCATTCATTCATTCATTCATTCATTCATACATACATACATACATACATACATACATACATACATACATACATACATACATACATACATACATTTACATTTACTTAAAAAAGACTATCAAACATAAAAAAAACAAAAAAGCATGGTATGATAACAAACAAATCTTTTAAAAATGATTAAGCAGATAAGAATTAAAACATATCAAAACATTGTGAAAACACATATCAGTATTAGAATATGATTACTGCTGCCCATCATCCCATAAAACTTCCAAATTTCAATGCCAAATGCATGCTTAAAAGGGAACGTTTTTGCCTGCTGACAGAAGGATAACGAATCTCCCAAGTAAGGAAGGGCCTTCCATAGCGCAGGTGCAGACCACCAACTGTTGCTGATTATTTCCTGGTTGTGTGCATGACTTTAGACAGTCCGGACTACACTTCTTAGTATTCTGCTCTGAGTCCCTGGAATGAGTGACTTGGATCATTCAATATAATTTTCCCATGATGCTTTCAACATTGGGAAAGACGACTGTAGGAAATGACAGAATAGCAGCTCAAAACCAATTGGCACTAACCACAGTGTTTCTGCCACTACCAGAGAAATCCAATTGCCTCTGGATTATACTTGTTTCAAAACGATATTATAAACATTGATGGGGTTGGGGGTGATTGAATTACCAAATGAAAGCTGATGTTTTCATAAAGAAATATTTTTGTGGTTAAAAACCAAGATAATATTTTGTCTCCACATCTTCTTGAAAGACCAGACCATGGGTCTCTCAGGCAAGCGTATCACCCTCTGAATAACTTCCATGTGAATGTATTTTTCTGTGGAATTAATTCCAGCACCAGATGGAAAGGAAGGTTGAAATCTTCCAAACTTCACATCAAACAGTAATATTTCATGGTAATGTGAAACATTGATGTAAAAGTCTCACAAAAACCTCTTGTCCAAAGAATAGCCATCATCTACCCAAACCAGGACATATAGTTATGAAATTATCAAGAGGTAATAAAATTAGAGTATTTTTGAAAGTATTATTACACAGTTAAGCAAAAGAAGCTGTATATCACTGATGCTTTTTTTCCTTCTTTTTTGGGTAATTATGACTCCAGTAGCTTTGTTGCAATACTTACAGATTCCACCCTAATAGAGCTTGGAGGTAACTACTTATATATAACATAATGACTTGTAACTCATTACTTTGGGGTAAAGGTAAAGGTTCCCCTTGACATTTTTAGTCCAGTCATGTCAGACTCTGGGGCGCAGTGCTCATCCCGTTTTCAAGCTGTAAAAAGACAGTTTCCGTTGTCATGTGGCAAATCTAAATTGCATTTCAAAAGTAATGTTGCAAGTTGTTATAGTTTTTCATGTAGTGAGGAATATGTTCCAATTACTTTCAAAACTTAATTTCAAAGAACATCTTGTCAGGAATTGTTCAAGTTTTATGACATTCTCTTTATCAACTTTAAATGGCAAGGGAAGTATGGTTTTGTTTTTCTTTTACATTTTCATTAAGTATTTGTTAACTATTGCCAAGGTACAATATCAGAACTGGCCACTAAAGTGAACTGCAGAGCATTTCCTTGTATTTTTCTGGAGATAGGTATAAAAGATTCCCCTTGACATTTAGTCCAGTCCACCTCTAGGGCACGGTGCTCATCTCCATCTCCAAGCCTCTCATTTGTCCGTAGACAGTTTCCTTGGTCACATGGCCAGTACGACTAGACATGGAACGCTATTAGCTTCCCACCATGGTAGTCCCTATTTATCTATTCACATTTACATGCTTTCGAACTGCTAGGTTGGCAGGAGGTGGGACAAGCAACAGGAGCTCACTCCATTGCGTGGATTTGATCTTACAACTGCTGGTCTTCTGATCTTGCAGCACAGAGGCTTCTATGGTTTAACCCACAGCACCACCATGCCCTGGAGATAGGTATAATCAAGGGAAAACATTAACAATCTAGACCTCAGCAGATGGCTTTTACGAACCCAGAAATAATAATGCCAATGATCAGCTGGCTAACCCAAATTAATTATTGTCTTTTAAAAGTTCCCTTTATTATTTTCTCAGCATAATGATACCTCCCTCACATTTCTTATACAAAAACAATCACAAATCTAAAGATCTAATACAACCCTTGGTTCTTGCCTTTTAGCAAGTTTAGAGTTATAGTGTTGCTTGATGTAGTAATAATAAAGCTATCTTTTGCATAGCTTAGAATAAAAGTAATAATGGTTATATGATATTATTCCTGTAGCGCTGATAACATACAAACTCTCTTGGTCATGGAAATAATCCTCCATACTCCACACTTACAACCCTTTGTAATTTGTGTGACATACTTATAACTCATGACAGGTACTATCAATTCTAAGCCAGGTCAGTCAGTTCCTAACTTTCTCTTTGTCCTGGGAAAGCAGAATACCCTCTCAGAGATTAAAATGATTTATAAAGTCTTCACGATTATTTTTCTATACAACACTGAAAAACACCGCTGTAAGTTTAAGCAGAGCAACAAAAATATTGATTTTGTCTGCCTAGATTGATTGATATATGAAATAAATTTCCTGTGAGAGCTTAAAACTAAGGACAAATGCCAAGTAGCGTAATCTCCCATCAAGAGTACCTTGCATAGATTTCCAACTGTCTGGAGGTTGGTCGGATACTTTTCCACAGGTTATTTTTTGTACCAAGCAAATGGTTGAAGCTTGGACAGACTTTGCAACATGTAATGAGTACTTGAATAAGGAATACAAACAAAGAGCAAGACACAGAAGCACAAATGAGCTTATCTGAGGCCAAAGAAAATGGAGCTATTCTAATCAACCAGTCTCAAAATCAAGGACTAGACTAGAGCAAATTAGATACAGCACAACTGATCTTAAGTCAATAATCAACAGAGACCAGGCATTTCTCAAAGTCAATCAGGCAAAAGATTTAAGGCATGACAAATTCAACACAGCAATGCAAGAGCAAAACCAAGCTTACCCCTTCTGCCAGCAACAGAAATAGCTTTACAGAACAAAAAAACACAATTCCCAAGTGGAATGCTAAAACCCAAAAAAGAGATGTAGAATGCTTCTGAAGTATTATGAATATGGTTTTCTGAGTTGGGCAGTAAATAAAGAATAATGTAAACAATGCATATTAATTTTAAAATTCTGAATTCATGTTGAATATCAAAATGGGAATTTATGTTTGTGAAACTCAAAGCCATTTGGGAAGCTCTTCAAGTAGCACAGCCTTTTCTGTTTCATATTTTATGCCTTTCTAGGAACCAAGTCTGCACTCATTTTTTGGAATACTAAACTATAGTAGGAATTGGAGTTTGAAATAGTTCGTGTCTGTAACAAAAATGTTCTTTGGTTTGAAGCTGCCATAGGAGATAAAGACACCTGTCTTTTAAAAAGGGGTAAGAAAAAGAAAAATCCTAATGGCAAAGTCCACATTATTGAGAAAATCTACTAGGAGGCGCATGAAGCACTGAACTCTCATGTTAGTAAGACTGTGAGATGTTTAGAGAAAATGGTGGGGAGTAGCAGATGAGATAAAATGAGCTCTGGAAGAATGACAGACTAGAATGGAGGAAGAACTCGACAGTTGTGCTATAGAGTTGAATGAAGCAGTGCTACATATTAAAGGGGGTGAAATCCACGATGACGAAGAGTAATGTTCTATTACAGACATGATGTTTCTGGTGAGCAGGGACAGGTGTTAGAGGCTAAAGTTCAAATTAGGGAGTGGGGGCCATACAAAACAGTGCTAGATGGCTGCTGAGGAACAACTGTATGAAAAAAGTTATCAGACACTTGAGAGGATGTGGTTGGTTGATTTTTAAATACTTCCATTACTTGTTGGCATTATTTTAATTGATTATTCCTCTGATTTTTGGATAGTGGTGTGGTTTTACAGATCTATGATCCATACTGACTATAGATTAATTAGATTTGTAAAACATGTATTTTAACTGTTGGAAAATGCCTTGATTATTTTGCAGGAAGGAAAAGATATGTGATCATTTTTGAGCCTGGCAAAAGACAGAGAAGAGAAATGGTGGCTCAGCTACTCAGTAGGGATGTGGAAATTATAATAAATGTCAAGGAAAAGGCAGAAGTGCTCAAGTCCTTCTTTAGCCCAGTCTTTCTCCAAAAGATAGTCTATGACCTTCCTGTAGGGTCACGAAATGAGAAGACTGATGGGCTAGCTGATCACCAGATAATTAGGATAGCAAATAGTCCTGAAGTTAAAGACGTCAGCCACAAACACAGGGATGTCTGCCAGCAGTACTCCTGATGGGTGACTAGTAGAAGAGGACCTTGAATAAGACTCCCTGCCCCCAGGAGGACTGTGTTTTGTTAACCTTACAAGCTCACAGATAGTTGACAGAGTTCAGATAGGACATTACATAATGGCATCAGGATTGGCCCAAATAAAGGCTTTGAAGATAGCTTCCTATCACTATAAGAAAGAGGAAGAATGGGTGAAGAATGGGTAGCCACACCTCCTCTCAGAAGCAGATATGACATCATCCAGGAGAGTCTGCTTTACTACTGTAGAATCACCCAACAGTTTAGCAACTTTGGGGAGGGGCATTCCCCCACACTTCCAGGCAAATGTGAAGTACAAATACAGAGGACAGGATTACAGGTTGATATTGATAAACAAATAGTCATGGAATACCATATTAAATTGAATGACTTCAGATCTCCAGAGGTGGATGAATTGCAATCAAGAGTATTGAAGGAACTCGCAGAAGAACTCTTATAACCCCTATTATTTTCTTGAAATCATGGAGGATGGGTGAAGTACCATATGACTGGAGGAGGGCTTACATTGTCCCTATCTTCAAAAAGGCAAAAAGGAGAACAGACCAGTCAGCCTGATATCAATCCCAGGGAAAATTCAAGAGCAGATTACAAGCCTGTCACTCTGCAGGAAAACAATGGAGTAATAGCTAGAACCCAAGAACAAATCCAGCCAGACTAATCTTATCTCATTTTTTAATTAGGTAATCTCCCTAATAGATGGTGGAATTACTGTAGACGTAATATATCTTGATTTCAGCAAAGCCTTTGACCAAATGCCCCATGATATTCTTAACAGCCAGCTAACTAATTGTGGTCTGGATAGAATAACTTTCAGGTAAATACACAGTTGGTTACGGAATCGTGCTCAGAGAGTACTTATCAATGGCTCCTTCTCAAACTGAGAGATGATTACAAGTGGGGTACTGTTAGGCTCAGTCTTGGGCTCAGTGCCCTTCAAAATTTTTGTTAATGACTTGGATGAGGGTGATCAAGGAATGCTTTTCAGATCTGTAGATGACACAAAATTGGATTGAATAGCTAATACCCTGAAAGACAGAAACAAAATCAGAAAGAATCTTTCAGCACTGGGCTGAAAACAACAGAATGAAGTTCAACAGGAATATGTGCAAAGTTTTGCACCTAGGAGAAAAACAAACACACAGTTACAAGATGGGGCCTATTTGGCTCAATAATATTATGAGCGAGAAGGATCTTAGAACTATTGTAGAACTCAAGCTGAATATAAACCTACAGTGTCATGTGGTTGCAAAAAAGGGAGGTCCCATTTTAGGCTGCATTAATGGAAGTATAGTCTCCAAATCCCATGAAGTACTAGTTCCCCTCTATTCGTACTACTCCGGTACTAAGACAGTACTAGTTCTGAATACAGCACTTTAAGAAGAATGCCAACAAACTGGAGGAAGTTCAGAGGAGGGCAACAAGGATGATCAGAGGATTAGAAACCAAGCACTATAAACTAAAAGAACCGGACATGTTTAGCCTTGAGAAAAGAAAACTGGGGGGAGATATGATAGTACTTTTCAAATACTTGAAAGGTAGTCATACAGGAAGGGCAGGATCTGTTGTCGATCATCCCAGAATGCAGGGCATATAATAATGGGCTCAAATTACAGAAAACCAGATTTTGATGAATATCAGAAAGAAACTTCCTAACTGTTAGAGCAATATCATAACGGAACCAATCACCTTGGGAGGTGGTGAGCACCCCAATTCTGAAACAGCTTTTTTTTTACAAGTATAGCAAATTTTCTAACATAATGCAGATTTTTTTAAAAAGCAAAGGGACTGATGCCATTGCCTTTATGCCTAAATGTTTAAATTGTTCTTAACTTTAGTAACTCAACCTGAAATATAGGTGTTTCAAAGGGAGTGGAATACAGTCTTGTAGACCCTTAAAAAGAGGGAGGAGAATCTCTATAATTTTTCCTAGATGTCACTTTAATCATAAGTGGTTAAAATAGCTGTAGTTTAATATTTCTTTAATTGACTTTTTTCTTAATCAAATAAAAATAACAGTCTCTTATGCAATGCTTGCCACTTCAAACACAAGAGGACTTTGTGAGATGATGTTGGAATGTCTTGATAAAAGGTTATGTTGTTGACTAATTACTTTCTTTAAACATCCCTGGAAGAGCCGTGTGGTCTGGATTCACCCTCTTTGTGAGGGTTTATGCCATGAACACTCAGGAAATGAACAGACTGAACAGAATGGGGATTCAATAGATATTTGTTTTGCACAAGATTTTGAAATTAATAACCCCCTTCTCTGTACTTTTAACTACAGTGAATAGATCCATTCATTTCAACAGGCAAAGGGGAATGAAATCACAAAGGATTCTGCTTGTGCTAAAGTCTCAATTCAGTCTGTGTCAGAGAAGCAGGGAGAAAGAGAGAGACTTGTCTTAAAATGCTTGCTGGTTTAGCTCATGGCAAAAAAAGAAAACACAGTGTAACCAAGAAAATAGCCATAGACATAAACTATTGGCATTAATATGGAGAACACAATTGCCCCATTCAGGAGAACTGGGAGGCAGAAAGATGCTAAAAGTGACTGGTTTTTGTTTATTTGTTTATCATTTTTATTTCTGTCACACTTGCATCTCAGCATAGCTAATCATCTTAAACATGCATACAGAGAGAAGAACTAAAACACACTGAAATAAAAGGTACCTTAAATTATATCAGTGCTGATTAAAAATACCCCACTGTGGCTTAATCATATCCCTTCGTATGTGTTCAAACAAATGTGAGAAGGCACAAGCTTTGTAGGGGGGAGGCATCGCCACACCTCATGCCCCTGTGCATGCTGTTCTCACCCTCTTTGCTGCCAGTCTTCACGAACTCAGCAAGGAGGTCTGAAGGAAGATTCTGATGAGTGTGGTCAACCAGGATTCCCTTGCACAAATCATGACTCCTGAACTGCACTAAGCAGAACACACTTAAGACCAAACTGTATGTTATGGATAACCTGCCACTAAAGCTAAAATCATCTTAGTGGCCTACACTTGTGATTTAGGCAGACCTATATGCCAGACATCTACCTCTTGATCACTAATCACCAGCAAGCCAATCTGTAAACTACACAAAATGCAAAAGGTTCCTGCTGTGATAATCACATATTTTCAGCAGTTAGAGCATTCCCTCCTCTAATGAAGCACAGTATATAATCTATAGTTCAATGCACCAGATGCTCCCTATGCCAGGAAACTTTGCATTATAGAGTTCTCAATTATAAGTAATCACAAGAAAGTTTTGGAACATGTTCTGCTATACAATATCTGCATAGAATCTTTTTTTTCCTGTTCTTCAGTAGAAAGTTCTCCAGTGGGAGTAGAGATACTTGGGGGGAGGGGGGAGAGAGCAGAGCCTGTACATATAACCCCATGGCTCTCTTTGCATGACAGTCTGAAGAGTACTTTTGTCAAAGCAGTTCCATTACAGCAGGAAGAACAGTAAGGTGATACCCATTCCACACACATTGTGTTGTATCAGTGTATGCATCTGTATTGCCCTCAGGTACACATGTAAGAAGGACAGAGGCAGGAACTGTGCAAATACTGAATGAAAAGAAGCTTTGCAGATATGCTCCCCTCTATGTATTGGGCCATCCTAGGGGAAAATGTATTCTTCAATCCAACCCAATAAAAAAAATCAGGATAGTGCAATGGGAAGCACTAATGATCTCTGGCAAAACAGCATCAAAAACACATCAAGATGCTTATTTAGGGATTGTTTTTTTTGAATGAGGTAACTCCCATAATGGGTTTTATTCATATTTAGGAGCAACAGCTCTTACAAATAAAAGGTTATAAAATGTGAAGGAAGCCTCAGAGCACGCAAACCCACACTGTGCATGTTGAAGCCAAAATAAGTTTCAACAGAGACTACTAACATATTTCCTGTTAACCTTACATACAATAGGACCCTCATATCCAAAGCTGATTGGTTCCAAGCCCCTCCGCAGATACCGAAAACCATGGGTTTATAGCATACATACTTGAACACAAACACTGTACTCACTTCTTGAGCACTTGTCCGCTTTGCGGAGTGCATAGCCCTCCTCTTGGTGGGCAGGGATGAGGTAGCTATGGGGCTCAGTCTAGTTTGTAGGCAAAGAAGCAGAGTTATAAAAACACACAAAATAATGGTGAAAGATGAGATAAGAAATAAATAAACTGAGGGTGAATATATTTATTTGGTTCTAAATAGACATTATATGAATATCTCACGACACAGATGTTTTTTTAAACACATCTTTTTCAGGCTGTTGTTTCCTAAAATGTTGGTTTCTGCCCACATTGTTTAATATGTTGAGCCATTTCTAACAACGAAGTGTTGCTGTGGTGTGGTGTGGTGTGGTGTGGTGTGGTTTGTGTGTAGAACAGATACCAAAGTGGGCCCATTAGTTTGGCGACCTTCAAGCTAGAGAGGATTGTCCCTGTCACTGTGATCCCTCCACTTCTTCAGATCCACTCCCAATCACCAAGCTTTCTATACTAGAAGAGTTGAACATAAGCACTCTAGTATTGTGAAAGTTGATCTGAAAACCAAGAATGTCTAATAGCTGGGTAGCAATATACATCATGAATCTGCTGAACAAAAAGTTTATTAGTGTCCTCAGGACAACACACATTATTTCAATTATGACTGTTTACAAGTATTGTATTATGCTTCTGTTATTTTCTAATACTGCACTGTACATTTTTTTTGGACTGTGGTCACCTGTGGTTAAGTGAAACTGTGGATATTAATCCCACAGATACAGGCATCCTATTATATAAAACAGAGCATAGGTTTTAATGTAGCATTTAATCACTGACATTGCCAGTCAAAAGTGCTGCAGAGTCATTGCAATACAGAGAAAATAGTACTGGATCAAATCAACAAATGGTCTGAGTCATCTTCAGCCAAATCCACCACATTCTCTGGAACAAATAACACTCTCAAATCATTTGGTAAGAGAAGTTTGCATCAAAACACGCAATTTCTCGACAGTGCACAACTCCATGAGTAGCTACAAGGAGGACAGTGTTTACCTTTTCACCAAAATGTGATATAAACAAGTAACACTGAAACAGGTGGACCACTGGTTTGATATATTGATTCTTACACCCGCAAGGAAAGAGCCTCAGAAGAGACTACAGAGACACACATCACTTACATGTGGTTTGGAAAGCTGCCAAAATAGGGCATACAGAAGCCACATTTTCCCTCTTAAAGTGTCACCCTTCAGGTACAGAGTACAAACAGCAACAAAAACATAATCTCCTCCTCACATGAAAGAAGAAGAAGGGAGAAATTAGGCAAAATGCCAGCCGCCTGCTGCTTAGAGACACACCACATCACACCTTAAGTTTTGAAGTTCATAAATTAATCCAAAATATTGACACTTCAGGGGAATGGTGGGTGGAAGCCAGAGGGTTCAATCTCTCTCTCTTTTTCTCTTAAAAGGCTTTAATTAATTTATTCAGCAATAAGACTAATGACTGAGAAGAATATTCCTTGAGGTCCCACTCATGGTTTCCCCTCCAATGCAAATGTTTGCTGTTGAGACTAGAGATGTTAATGATGCCTGAATGAATATATTTGTATCTCTTACCAATGACCTGCTCACAAAACACTTTGTCATCCATGTCTTCCCTAGGGATTTGTCATCAATTCACCTGGCCATTACAGGACCCTTCAGTCAAAGCAATTCTGTGACCCTGGGGAAAACCGCAACCATGACTGGTCCTCTCTTTGCAGAATTAAGACATAATGATTCATATGTTCAATGAACAGCCATGCATCGGGTAGCTTATTTCTGATGAAATTAATGAAATGAAGCGCTGTAGTTTTGTAGCCAGAGCTAACCAAGCAATGTATAGAATTTTTCTACTGGAAGTTCTAGATACTGAACACAATGTCTTTGTTCTAGCCTGCAGCAAAACTAGAAACAACACACTGGGGGCGGCACGGGGGGTATCAACGTTTAGTCTACACCAGGATAAGAGTGTAGACTAATATAGCCTAGACTGTCTCCTACTCCAGATGTGATCTTTGATCTTGATTTCTGCTGCTTATCTTTTCCTAGGGGTGGCAGTGGTGGATTTCTTCCCTCGTGGCAGGCCATTAATTCCCTGAAATGATACACAGAAAATCAGGAAACCCTTCTGAACAAGAAATGTTGTAGCTCAACATAGGTCTTTACAAAAGCACCTTCTGAGAGCCCTTACAAGAAGTCCGTCTGTCTGATTTTGGGGATCCATTGTCTGTTTATTACATTTATATCCTGCATTTTTTTCTAGTTAGTACATATGTTCTTGAACATCATAATGGGATTCTGATAGAGCTTTGATTTTGAGCAAGAATACTTGTAAATGAAGTCTGTGTTTACTTCCCAATGAGCGATCATGAAACCAAGCAAATCAGTTTGCAAGCTACGGGAAGTGTGAAAAACCCATGGTGTGACAATCAGATTTCTATTGCTCCATTAAGAAATTATAACAATACGGTGTCTATATTGTATAATTTTATCCAGAATTGGACATTGCAGACTGTGTAGCTACAGCAACATGTTATGTGCAGATATCTAACTGATGCCACAGACTTACCCATCTATTTGAATCAGGCTTCTGACAGGCTTAAGCTTTGGCTTTTGGAAACAGATGCTGAAAGATAACATCCTGGCTTTATTAATTGACAACTCTTCTAAACATCTGCCTCCAAATATAGAAGAGAACATCCTTTGCATTACCAGCATAAAGCTCTGGGCCATGCTAAACATATTATTATATCTATCACAACATGTTAGCAAGTGTGACTTGGTACATTTCGCATGCAGGAAATAAAGATTCCAAAGATAAGATATTAGGAGTGAATCAATAAAGCTTTCTCGTTTACATACCCCAAAAGTCTAATTAACTTCAAAGTAGTTGATATGAATATAATTAAAGAGAAGAACAAACAGGGAAAGGGGGGTGGGGTGGGAGAGACCTGCTTTAATGTTATTGCTAAAATGACAGTGCGGGGCTATACACTAAACCATAGGAAGCTATACTATCACATTAACATAATTGTCAAACAAATAATAATAGTGACGTTGTATAAATTTAAATTATGGCAACAAGAGTTCTATAGGTTTTTGGTGTTTTTTTAAAGAGTAGCTAATGGAGAATATTTTTAAATGATCAAAATAAGTTAGTGATTATTTTAATTAATTGATCCAGACTCCAAGACAGGACACACTGTTAACAATAAATAAGACAAAGGAAATAAATAATAAAGAAGTATAGAACTTCAGTAACTTTAGACAAAATGGAGAGGAGAATACAGTACACTTATCTGCCATCCTGTATTGATCTGAGAAGAAGGCAGCTGTTTTTCCACACATGAATACGGCAACTCTGAAGGCAACTATATTATAAGATATGAAAAGCTTTAAATTGCCAAGGAAAAAATTGTGGTCCTTCATATATACCTGTATAGGTTTCCAACAGGACCATTGACTGAGATGCTATATATATTGAAGCAGTGATGCATCCAGCACTGATTGGATGAACTGTCATGGTGTTACTGAATCTTCAAGAATATACCAACTAATGTGACAAACTGCTTAGACAACAAATGTTTACAGGCCTCCTATCAGGTAAGGAAATTATAGTGTATTCTTTTGAAGTAAGTCAATAGCAAGTCAGAACAATTCCTTAGAACTGCTTATTAAGAGGTTCCCAACCTTGAGTAACTCAGATGTTCTTCAACTGCAATTCCCAGAAGGCTTGACCACCAGCTGTGCTAGCCAGGAGTTGCGGTCCAAGAATACTTGGGTTACTCAATAAAGGGAACCATTTTTATAGAGATAGATGTCCTGGTCTGCCACTCTGATTGGTAATTGGTAAAGAGGCAACTGTAAACTGAACCCCAAACCTAGAACCTTTTGAAATGTTGGCTGATGGCTTCACCCTTCACATTGGTAATAATGATTCAGATGCAGAAGTCTTGACAGTCTTTCTTTCTTTTTCTTTCTTTTCTTCACACTGTGATATCATCTTTCAGCCTTGTTGACATTAAGTAAAGGTAAAGGTTTCCCTTGACAGTTTCAGTCCAGTCGTGTCTGACTTTAGGGGGTGGTGCTCATCCCGTTTTCAAGCCGTAGAGCCAGCACTTGTCTGAAGACAGTTTCCATGGTCACATGGCCAGCATGACTAGGGAACGTTGTTTTACCTTCCGACCAAGGTGGTACCTATTTATCTACTCGCATTTGCATGCTTTCGAACTGCTAGGTTGGCGAGGAGCTGGGACAAAGCGATGGGAGCTCACTCTGTCGCGTGGATTCGATCTTATGACTGCTGGTCTTCTGACCCTGCAGCACAGGCTTCTGCAGTTTAGCCCACAGCACCACCACGTCCCTTTATTGACATTAGTGAGGGAGAAAAAGTTTTTCTCACAAAGTCTCTCGAAGTGTTATTACAGATTGATACGAAGTCCAATAGTCGCTTACCAACATGTCATAAAACACTTTGTGGGTGTAGCTATGGAACACTTGTATGGCACTTCAATAACCATTTTAGCTGCTCTTGTGCTCTCTTACAGAATCCTGGACTGTGTCATTTGGCGAGGCAGTTTCTTCGGGTCAGGGGCCTGCATTGCATGGCTCTGTACCAGAGAATTCTAAGTAACCCACTAATTACAATTACAACCAGAATCACAGATTATGAAAGCCAAGGCAGATGACAGGAACAGGTATTTAAAACCAATGCATAAGGACTAAAATGTGGGTCTGCAAGAATGGAAAGGTCTTACCTAGCACAAAATAGGTATTAGGCGGGCTTCTTAAAAGAGAGTTATTCCAATGACAGATAGAGAGCACCACTAATAAAGCCTTCTGTCTGGGACACCCACATATACTTTTCTTGAGAATGACAATCTTCTGTCTGAAGTGGTGCCAGAGAAAACTCATTCTTTTGAAGATGTATTCCATTGGCTGCGCAGGCAAAATCTGATTTAAGGACAAAGAACTACAAGAAAGCATATCAGGAACTTTAATGTTGGTGCATCCACAGTGAGTACTTGGTACAGCGGGCAGGGTGAGCACTCAAATCACCTAGTTGCAGTCTTCTCCTCCATGGTGAAATGCATTGTAATTCTATTTAAATTCTAAAAATGATTTCTGATTTTGCATCTGTGCATCTAAATTTTAAAATGTCATTTTTTTGGTACACTGGTGGCTCCTTTGTGCTCATTTTTGGTGATGCATAAGTGGTGATGCCACGTTGTCTCATTCTCACGGCCACAACTCCAAACTTCAGAAGGCACATAAAAATAGTGCCCAAAGGTGACTTAAGACCTATTCATGTGCTATGCTTGAAAAATGGAGACCACTAACCATAATAGGGATGTGGATAGGCATGTATTCCTCACTCCAAATACCTGCTGATATCAATCTGACCTTTGCACTTTGAATACGAATGTCTGAAGAGGTGCTTCTAAGCATGTTGAAGGGAAAGTATTTACAGGTTCCTTCACAGACCTTTGTGTTGAAGGTGGGAGGGTCTGCCTGATTTCCAGGTACAATGAGGCCATAGTGGCAAGGCTTATAGATGTGTCCCTCTCTCACACCACAATCAGAAAGAACTCTACATGCTTCTGGTGTGACACCTGAGCTCTATAGTATGTATCTATGGAGCAGTGCTTCACATTAGATACTGATGGGAAGCATTGTTCCATATGTACCTACTATAACCATGGAGAGCTTGGCCATGCAGAGCATTTTGAACTGGGAGATGAAGCGGGAGCATTAAGTATCTTGAGAGTCAGAAAAAAAAACAGCTGCCTTTTTTGTTCATGGTTATCATCAATGCCTCTATAAAAGCATGATTAAGAGGCACCACTGTTTTATTAGCATAATAGCATAGGAAGCTTTGAATGGATCACCATCTCATTTGATGCTTATGGTGTGTGTGCGTGCACATCTTTAAAATGTGCTGTTGGATGCTCCTACCAAGTGTTAAATGAGAATTTATGGTGGTGTTAATTGAAGTAGCATTTCTCTGCTTACTACTCACTGTTATGCAAAATGGGGCTCTTTTTGCTAGAGATGAAAAGTTTAATAATATCTTTATTCCAGTTTAATGCCAAAGTTAAAAGATAATTATTACACGGGGCTGTTAATAGATTAGCCTGGCATTGCTGCCCTGCTGTGTCTCACTTTTTCTTCCACTGGCTTTGTGCTGTCTGTTGTCATCTTCTAATTAGCTGCTCCTCTTTTCACTTGGCAGCCTGGATGGTGGGTGTTGGGAGGCATTACCAAAGCCCAAATTAATTTATATTTTTTCTAGGATTTGCTTTATGAAATTGGTTTTGCTTTGGAAACTCTATTGGAACCCAGAAGCTGGGGAGGGTTCTGGCAGCCAAATCTAGTTGCTTTGTGCCAGGGAAGTGTTCACGTAGAGAGAGATTCCCAACTGAGTTCTGCTGTTTTAGTAGTAGATCCAAGAAAGATGTTGGCTCTGGCTGCAGAGCCTGAGGTTGGGATTTCAATTCCCCACTGTGTCTCTCAGGAGAAGAGCAAGCCTGTGTAGCCTCGGGCAAGCTGCACAGTCATGGGATATCTCCATAAGAAGGCAACAATAAACCACTTCTGACTAGCGTATAGTGATAAAACCCTGGAAAAGGCTTTTGTAAACACATGATGAAGATGAAGATGAAGATGAAGATGAAGATGAAGATGAAGATGAAGAAACTCAAAAGCCACTTCTAAGAACTTTATACCTAGGAAGCCATATGTCAAAATTGACTTGATGGCACATTATTATTAGATAGCTTTTCAGTCCAATCCAAATACAGTGGACCCTTGACTTACAGACAGCTTGACTTACAGACTTTTTGAGTTACAGACTTCTCTGGCTGCAAAATTTAGGTTTGACTTGCAGCCTGAGAATTGACTTACAGACCAGAAAAAAACCAAAATGGAACAAAAACGGCCTGTTACGGGATTAATCGGTTTTCAATGCACTGTAGGTCAATGGAGACTTGACCTACAGACTTTTTGACTTGAGAACCGCCTTCCAATATGGATTAAGTTCTCAAGTCAAGACCCCACTGTAGAATGGTTACTCACATGCTAGAACTAGCCCTCCTATAGGGCATTGTGAGGTGCCTGAGTCAAGCAGCCGATTCCAGGTCTTGCAGAATGGGAAATGATTAAATAGTTATTTGTTGTAGTTATATTTTTACTGGATGGAAAGAAGTCCTTTTGGGACTTCCTTCATGTGCTAATATAATTGGCCTCGCTTTAGCTTCTATGCATCTTTACTCCTTGGGTGAGGAGCATGTATTGCTACTTCGCCTTAGACAGTAATGTTTAGCATCTTATTGCCATTTATGCTTCTCCAAAAAGTGAACAAGAGAGGTTACAGATTTGCAGCACTTTGAAGATTAGCTGCTTTAGTTCATTGTGAATTGTTGTGGATCAAAACCCGCTTCCTCGGACACAGGAGTGCAATTAGATGGTGTGTGTTTGTTTGTATTCTATGTAGTCATGGGGATGTGTGTAAAAACAGATGCCGTCTATTTGCACTTCTGTGTCTGAGAAAGTAGATTTTGATCCATGACTGCTCACACTGTAATAAAATTGTTAAAGAACTACAAACTATTTTTTCTTTTGCCAATGGAAAATACAATTATCAGTGACCTTTATCCTTGCTCTGTCTGTTATTGGGGCTGTGGGACATTTCCCTACCAGTCTACCCACATGCTGCATCTTCATCAAGCTGAGTCCAAGACAATCTGTGAAGAAACCAAAGGATAATATGAAATACAGGATTCAGTTGCTGAACTGTTTAATGATTCTGTTGTGAGTGCCTGTGAAACTGGTTGAACATGTAAAAGGACAATCCACACCTTCAACTTACCTCCTATTACTGAATACCTCAAAGAAAGGAATGAGAGAGGAACTGATGCTTCCATGCATATCTCTTATCAGAGAACATACCAAAGCAGCCTTATAAGGAATCCAGTGCTTTAACTGTAACCCTTGAGTTGAAAGGACCCAACCCACTTCCTTCCTCAAGAGTTTTGGCTGTAAGAGAGAGGGCAGGCCAGGCAGATGTCCTTTGTCTTGACCAAACATGAAAGAGAATCAAGATTTAGTGGCAACAGGTGTGTAATGGCCTATTTACTTTTATAAAAGGAAATTAAGGGAACTAGATAGGCTGTCCAGCATATTTCTGAGAAGAAAGTGCTTTGCCCACATGCTATTCTGTGATGCCTAGAAGGGACTTAACCTGCCTGTAAGGAAGAGACTAGGTCTGTTTCCATCTTGCACTCTGTGCATATCCCAGAACTATGCTATGTCTCCACTAAGGAAAGGGTAGACTAGCTGTTGTTATTTTCTTGTATGATGCTCTTCAATGTCTGTAAGTCTGTCTCTGCAGTTGCTCTGGCATTTTGAAAAACCTTTCTTATAACCACTTAGAACTCTTTCCGTATTGTCTTTTTAAATCCCCCCTTTCTGTATAATAAACTAAAATCCTTTCAAGCAGCTGGATTTTGGGCTAGAGGGTTTATGGTACTAAAACCTGATCTTGCCTCAACCATCTACTGGGGTTTTTAGTGTTGGGTGGGAGTGGTAGCAGCCACCTCACGAGGTCCATGTGCTTGCTCTAAGTGCCTAGCCTTAGGGATTCTTTTTTTGTTTTAGTCTCACAGGAGCACAGTCATGTCTGGGAGACTGTGATGTTGGATGTGATATGGTTCCAGCCAACTTCCATAGCCTTCACCACAGCAAACTTCCATAGACCTCTCCCTGGGTTGTCCCATGTCAGGATAAACTGAGTAGTGTAGCTAGAGAGAGAGAGAGAGTCATGACTGGAGAAGAGTGACACCAACTAATTCTCATGTATTACGCTTATCCACACTTGAAGTCATTGGATTTAAGCACATGGGTAGTTAGAGAACAAGGTTGTAGTCAATGGCCCTCAGATACCAGTCTGTAGTTTGGAATCAGAACTACCTTTTTTGTTTTAATGTTTAACATTATAGTATTCAAAACTGTATAATTAATGAGTTAGCAGGATTATTATTGCTTGTGTGATGCTGTATTGTATAATGTATGGCTCTCTGTTAATAATGTATGCTTTCCCCCTCTCCACAGCAATGCAGGTGAAAGAGAAAAAATGTCTCACTGAAGAACAACACTTTAAAAATAATTTGTTAAAGATGCAATGTTGTGGAAAACACATTTTCTTTTTCCATATTCAAATTGTAATCTCTGCCTTGAGAACAAAGGTTCAATCCTACTCAGAAGGCACATTATAATTCATGCTTTGAAATATTATGTTATGTCTGGACTTTTGACTGCTTCCTCTTTGATAGTTCATTTGTGTGGGAGGGGGGAGGTGTTGTTTCCTCTCTCCTCCATTCATGCAAATTGAATGGCATATTTTAAAATTTTAATTTTGCTGCTTGCCATGCATTCAGGTGCTAAGAATAAGCCCAAATAGAACAATTTAAATGCTTGTTTCTCTGAGAGGAGGAGGGGACTGCTTGGGAATGGTATCCTTTGTAGTCTGTATTATTGCAGACAGTCAAGAGGAAGATGGCTCCTTGGCAGTGAAATGTACAACATCCACATCTAAGAGAAGCAAGCAGGAGAGAGCCAATACTCAGACCACAGCTAACTATTTATATATTCTGCATCTGGCAGAAACTTCCCCTCCTCCCACACTACCTTTCAACCTCTGCTAGCAGCTGCTATTGAGCTGAGCATGAACTTGGAGAAAGGAGTATAAATCAGGGCTGCCCCAAAGATCTTTTGCTGCCGAAGGCCGGAGGTGAGACTACAGTCTCTCTTTTCTCATTCTATCTACAGAAACAAACGAGACTGGCAGTTGGGTTTCAGATCAGCACTTGCAACAGGACAGGGCTAGCTAACACTTGCAACAGGACAAGGCTAGCTAAGGTGGTACACAAAGCTTTCTCTATCAACAAAAGAGAACGGCGAAAGGACTCAGAAGGAATGGCTGCCACTGCTACCTCCAGCTTTTATCACAGGGGCAGTTGTTTCACCCTGCCTAATGGTAGATCCAGCACTTGTTTGTCAACCTCACAGCACACTCCCATGCATGAATACCTGGAAGCAGTTCCTATTGCTTCTGGTGGAGCTCCCACTTCCATTGTAGGCACTAGCACTTTGAACTGGGCCCTGATGTACACAAGAAGGCTAACAAACTGATATTAAAGTAGAGCCTGAGGTTTTGAACAACCACTGTTCTTCAGAGTCCTCATCACCCTCTATGTGAAGGAGAGCAGGCTCCCCTCTACCAACGGTTAGTGTCCCTGCTTTTGTAATAACTGCATAGTATTCTTGGCTGTAACATTTTTGCTGAAGTTCCCAGACAGTCTTGAAAGACAGCCCCATATACACCAATTTAGAGTAATCCAGACGTGCTGTTACTAAGGTATGTGTAACCATGGCCTTAGGACTAGACTATGTTACATATATGTCTTTGTTTTCAACCACAAATTGTTGGAGGGTGTTTAGAAAGCTTCTGTTTTCCTGGTTCATCCTAATGCTGCATTTACAGATGACGCACAAAGAATGGGCTGGCCCTAACAAACTGAGGCTAATGCCTCAGGTAAGGGAGAGGCCAAGGCATGGCACCTTGTAGTCTCCTCAATGTCCTTGAGATCTGTTTGCTGCTTTCATAGAAGTGTGATAGAGAAAACTGTCTCACCATTTATGCTGAAGACGGATTTATCTGCAAGTGCAGACAATTTTTGCACACGGAATGGCTGGAGGCATAATCTCATTCTTTACCTCAGGCAGCAAAGTTTTGTCCCCTGGACTGCAAAGAGAACAAACCTTTCAATTCTGAAGGAAATCAACCCTGAGTGCTCACTGGAAGGACAGATCCTGAAGCTGAGGCTCCAATACTTGGGCCATCTCATGAGAAGAGAAGACTCCCTGGAAAAGACCCTGATGTTAGGAAAGTGTGAAGGCAAGAGGAGAAGAGGATGGCAGAGGATGAGATGGCTGGACAGTGTCATCGAAACTACCAGAATGAATCTGACCCAACTCCGGGAGGCAGTGGAAGACAGGGGGGCCTGACGTACTTTGGTCCATGGGGTCACAAAGAGTCAGACACAACTTAACGACTAAACAACAAACAACACTTGGCTTTGTAGGCAAGAGATTTGGACACTATTTCCATAACATGTGAAAAAACGTGTATAAATTCATGGGCAGATGATTTACTTCATGTGTATGTAGAATGATATATGAATGGTTACAGAAGGAGCCTTGTAGCACAGTGGTGAAACTGCAACACCGCAGTCAAGACTCTGTTCACAACCTGAGTTCAATCCTGACAGGCTTAGGTGGCTGGCTTGAGGTTGAACTCAGCCTTCCATCCTTCTGGGGTTGGTAAATTGAATACCCAGCTCTCGGGGGGTGGGGGATGTGTAGCCTGCATAAATAAAATTGTAAACTGCCCATAGAGTGCTTTAAGCACTATGGGGTGGTGTGTAAGCAGTTCACTTTGCTTTATAGAAGCTGTGGCATCTATACCACTAAGGTTAGACAATAATAGAGAATGAATCTCACATTAACATATACCTTTAATATAGACAACAGATCTTCACAATAGCCAAAATAAAATCAGAATTCATATACAGATCAGCCCACACAGTCTACCTGCTAACATTTATTAACAACAAACAGAAAAGATTTGTCTGTAATATAAACTTAAATTAGATTGCTATGAATCACCTTAATATTCTTTTCCTTCCCTCTAGCTCACTAACTATTAAAAAGAAAGATAAACATTTGAATATTGAAGAGAAGCAGTAGTGAGTCTCTGTGATGAATATGCCAAGAGTAATCCAATTTGCATGGGAACAGAGATGCTGTAAACATTTATGCATGATTTGGGAGGAACTGATCTAAATGTCTAAACCAAAGGTATGCATTATTACAGAAACAGCATAAACACTGATTCCCATAACTTCCCTCCAGTAAACTGCCAGGTATAATTAATTTGTGCTCCTGGCCATATTAAATTGCAAACAAGCATAACATGTTTGAAATAAAGCAATAATTTAAATAAAATGCAATTAGGGATCTGCGGTGCCTTCAGTCTGGGCAAAGTGACCCTCTTTCAGCCGTCTAGTGGTTAATGAAGCTGACATTAAAATATTTCTCCCCTCTCTCTGAGCGTTATCTTTATTTTCACTCAAACGTCATACTGAAGTTAAGATAGAATTCAATTAAATGGGTTTTGCAGTCTGAAGCAGCAGGAGATAGCACAGCTATGCCTATAGAGATTTTATGGAATGCTTATATGACTGCAGCAGCTAATGTGTAGGCAGAGTATACAAGGCAGACTGGAACAAAATTAAAAAGAAAAGTGTAATTGGATACTTCTGTTTGGGAAGCATGCCAGAGACTCTTAGCTAAAGCCTGTTTGCATGAGATATTTTGCTTCAAGATAATGACCTAACACAGAATATTTACAAACATTATTTAAAAACCCTAAACCAGATTTTAAAAGACCTCCCCATTTCTGCTGCCGGCTGGCTTCCCAAAAGCTGCTTTAAAGAGGTAGGTTTTCATCTGCCGGGCAGAAGAAGAGGAAGGAAGAGGCCAGCCACATCTCCAAAGGGAGGGAGTTCCATAATCTGGGAGCAGTCAGAGAAAAAGCCCTCTTTGGTTCTCACCAGATGAGCTTGGGAAAGTGGTGGGACAGAGAGAAAGCACTCCCCAGAGGATCTGAATACACATGGGAGCTGAAACAGGGAGATAGACTAGACCTGAGCATAACGGCTTTAAAGATCTCATGACCAGCCTTTTAAATAGGGCCCAGAAATGAATGGTAGCCAGTGAACCTGTTGTAACGGTGGTGGTGGTGGTGGTGGGGTGTCACACAACCCCGGTATCCAGTCCAAATCAATAGTCCAGCTGCAGGATTTTCCACCACTTGAAGTTTCCAAACCATCTTCGGAGGCAGCCCCACATAGCGAAACTACAGTAAACCAAATGGAAAGTAACCATGGCATATATGACTGCAGCCAAGTCAGACCTCCCAAGGAATGGGTGCAATTGGCACACTGATTTTGATTGTACAAAAGGACTTCTGGCCACTGCTGGGACCTGGGCATTCAGCCTCAGAGAGGAATCCAAATGTATGCATGCAGGATATCAGGGGAAGTGAAACTCCATCCAGCACAGGTTGAAGCCCTGTTCCCTGGTCTGCCTTTTGACTGACCAAAAGCACCTCTTCTCTGGATTAAGCTCCAGTTTCTCCACCCTCATCCAATCCATTACCAAACAGAGGAACTGGTTTAGGACAGAGAACGCTTTCTTGGATTTAGCTGGAAAGGAGGGATAGAGTTGAGTTTCATCAGCATATTGGTGACATTGGACCTCAAAAACTGTACACAACCTCTCCCAGCAGTTTCATGCAGATTTAAGTAGCAGAGAAGATAAAATCAGACCTTGAGGGACCCCAGAGGCCAAGGCATCAAGCAAAATGTCTCCCATCACTAATTTCTGAAAAGTGTCTTGCAAATTGTTCACAGCAGGCTGTTGAGTTTCTTCCCTTGCAGGCAGGATTGTAATAGGCCCCTGACCACTCAAAACAACTCTGCTGGATGGCTCTGTGCAGACACAATGGTGGCAAAGAAGAAAGGCTTCTTCACTGCCATCAAAGAATAGGCCTTCCAATAGTCTCTCGCTTACGTGTGGTCAGATTCCCTTTGCGTTTTACACCATTGTCTCCTTAGTCTCCCTCCTATTTGTTTCATCACTGCCAGCTCCCTAGTAAACAAGAGGGGCCTGGTGGGAGGGGATGCTTAGAAGTGATTGTGTCAGCCTTCCATTCCAGAGGTCTACCAGGGCTTTTACAGGATCACCTGCCAAGCTAGTGGAAAACTTCATTAAAACTGTCAGAAAGCCATTTGGATCCATCTGTCTCTTGGAGCAGGCGACTTTAATTGGTTCCCCCACCCTTGTTCTGAGTCCGGCGAGTCTGAATTGCGCCAAACAGTGATCTGTCCATGGAAATGGAATGATTGAAAGCTCCCCCACAACCAGATCATGCTTACCCAGTTCATAACAGAAAAGCAGGTCCAGAGTGTGCCCTGCTTAATGAGTGGGATCAGATACCATCTGGGATAACCTCATGATTGTGGGATCAGATACCATCTGGGATAACCTCATGATTGTGGGATCAGATACCATCTGGGATAACCTCATGATTGTCATGACAGACATGAAGTCATGCGCCACTGCTGACTGCATAGTCTTGGCATGCATGGTGAAGTTTTCCAGCACCAAAAGTCAAGGCAACTTGAGCACCAACTCTGAGACCATCACAGCAGCCACAGGCAAGGATACTGTTGAGCAGCAGGTTGGGCGGTTCTCCAACAAAATCCCTATTCTGTCCCAAGCCTCCACTTTCAAACATTCATGGCCAGCAGACCATGGAACAGGACACCTGGTATGGGGAATGGAATCATGAGAGACCACTGTGACTCCACCCACGCATCCCCAGGCCGTACGTGCTGTTGCACAGTATATCCTGGTGGGCAACACCCGCAGAGATTAACACCCTCAGCTTCACTGAATAAGGTCTCTTCAATACAGACCAAGTCAGCAGGCCAGGCCACAAACAAGTAGCATGAGAAAACAAGGCTCACTGGAAAAGGCTAAAATCAAGGTGGGGTGAGAGAAACAGTAAGGAAAGAGGAGAAAATCACATAAGGTGGACTGACTCAACAAAGAAGCCCTGCAAAACCTGAGGAGGGTTTTTAATGGTAGGTCCATTTGGAAGCCATTAATTCACAAACTTGGCATAATTTGGAAGCAACATGTGGGCCTACCACAGAAACAGAGTTTACTATAGAAACATTTGTTCACATCCAAAGTTTCGCTACTTGCATAAAATCCTTTTAGCCTGCCAATATTTCAGCTGGTTCCTTTCAGAGGAAGAACACAGAGCCGAAGAGGTGCTGTGAGATCATACATTTTACATCACATTAAATGAGGGTCATGGGAAAACCCTTCTTTGAGCCTTCAAAGGGTCCTATATGCCATACATGTGATACACGAAAGTGGCACAACATATTGTGCAAAAGTGTGTTCTGTTATGTCTGCATAAATCCAGCATCAACAGAAACAGCAGAACAAAGCTATCACAGAGGCACAGGCCTTCAAGGAAAACACAAAGTTCTCAGGGGAAAAAAATGCCAGCTGAAAAACCAGTCAGACCTAGAGAGATGTAGTGGAGATTGTAATGCCTACAAGTCCTCATTAATATCTCTCTGTAACATTTTTGTTCTCGTTCTGTAAAATATGACACTGAAATCAGACATCATTGGAGACAGGTATGTGTCTAGTAATTTCTATACACAGTATTTACTCACTAAGGTCAAAATCCAAAGAATTTATCAGACATACAGAGGTATTCCCATGTCCTACACAGGTTCTGTTGGAAACTGCACTAAAAATGCCAATACAGTGGTGCCTCGCTTTATGAGTGCTCCGTTTGACAACGAAATTGCATTACGTTGAAGATTTTGCGATCGCAAAACTGATTGCAAAACGATGTTCCCTATGGGGGAATTTCGCTTTGCGATGATCGGTTTTGGTAACCGATCATCGCAAAGCGACGATTTTCGGCCAGCTGATTGGCGGTTTCAAGATGGCCGCTGGGTAAAAAACATGGCTGCCCGCTGTTTTCTGGCACGGATTCCTTGCTGCACAGGCAGTTAAAATGGCCGTGCTATGGAGAATCTTTGCTGGACGGTGAGTTTTAAGCCCATAGGAACGCATTAATTGGGTTTTAATGTGTTTCTATGGGCTTTTTAAAATCACATGACGACGTTTTCGTTCGACAGTGATTTTTGCAGAATGAATTAACGTCGTCATGCGAGGCACCACTGTATGTATTATAATTAATAATTTTATTTGGGCAGCAAAACTAACAGGCCTCTTGGTAGCAGTTGTCTTCATTCTGGTGAGATATATATTTCTGTTTAAATTACAGCAATTCTTTCAAAACTATCTGCAAAGGGTAGCATAGCCACATTTTAGGCAAAATTGTATTATTTTTTGTCCCTTTTCTTGCTGATGCATCTCCCTGTTTTGGGCAATAAATTACTTTAATCATGGCTTCTAAACTTTTTCTTAAGGTATATTTCCTGTGTCTGATATTGGGTAAGAGCCAGATTTAGATATTACCAACTTAAGTTGATTTCAGTGAGCTTACTTAAACAGAACTAATTCTGGATCAAACCCTATGCATTAGAGAGGTATCCTCTGTGTCGGAGGAGGTTTGTCGGATGATAAGGTTGGTGATAGGACGGGTTATAGACTGTACCACAATAAGTTACTTTCACTACTTAGCTAATGTGGTTCCAATCTTGTAGAACTGCCCCCCTCCTGAGGTATGAATATGTACGGATACAATAAGATTGGGGTTTCATTTCTCTTTAGTTTTTATTGAAGTATAATGATTAGGAGACCAACCAATTAGCTGTGCAAGTACCTCCTGCCAGTTCAATATATTCAGATTGAGCTCAGAAGAGTTTTCTTCAAAACAAAAACCAAATAATCCACCCACAGAGGGCAGAATTAGGCTTTATAAATAGTTTATGATTAGAACTGAAAGCATAGCAGTGTTGGAGGGAATGTGAGTGAAGTAAGGTTTTGTTTCTTTCTTTGTTTGAGAAATCAGACTTCAAAGAAGGGATTTGAAGAAATGTATTTAAGTTCTGAAGAACAGTTACAAAACAAAGCAAGTTAATTTGCAAATTATTTGAGCTGAGAAAAAAATCATTCTGTGCACTCAGATGCTTTCAGCAGCTAAGGAATTCCTTGTCTAATTATGGATTGGCTGAAACCTTCTTGTACTTGGTGTAGCATATACTGTAGCTACATCTGCAGAAGTTCGCACGGAGCTATATCCAAGCAGTCTGCATCGTGTGCCTGATTCCATAATTTATTGTAAACTGATTGTGCAACTAATTGTGAAAGTATGTCTGAGTAACTGCTTGCTGGATAGGTGGATGATGTTTTCCACCTTGACACAAATTTTGCAGCTGCTTATATAACTTCAGGTTATGCAGCCATTAGCTATGCAACAGGATTATACCCATTATCTGTAACTGGTATAGACAAAAATATCTTTAGAAGTATTGTTTTGTTTAAAACAGTTCTCCAGTATTAATATCTGGCAGTCATTTCTCAGCAAAAGACTGAGAGGTGGAAGAAATAAGACATTTTATGCTCAGATCCAGTCTGTGTGCACATTTCCCCTTTCTACCTACCAGCTCTGTGATCTGAAGTGCCACAAAATTCTCTTCTCCTCTGTATCTCCTTTTTCCTGGTAACTCCCCATACTGATTGCTATTCTACTCCTGAATTTTTGTCCACTCTCATATAAGGTTCACTGCATAGGTAAAGTACAGGATGCTTCTCAGCATTTCTAAAAAGAGACCTTACAAGTACTAATAGCATAAAATTCCTTCCCACATAATATTTTAATGAAACTACAAACATCTCATATTTCTGCAAAGTCGGCAGATGAAGGGATAGGAATGCAACCTGTGCTGTATGGAGTCTGACTCCCCCTGAAAACTCAGTTCTACAGGTTGGGTGCATTGCCCGATTCATCCCTAAACCTGGATGCCCAAGTTTGAATGGTGGCCAGGACTGTATTTGCGCAATTAAAACTGGTGCACCATTTGCACCCATTCCTTGAGTGGCACATGCCTTAGTTCCATCCAATGTTCAACTAGACTTATTCACAGGAAAATGTGTTCTTAGGATGGCAGTTGCTTAACAAAGTAAAGCAATATACAGATTTACTCAGCAATAGTCCCCACTGAGTTCTCACAATGTACAGGTTTATTTATAAGTAAGCCCCACTGAACTGACTGGAATTCATTTCTGAGTAGACCTACAAAATATTGTTCTCTAATTAAACTTAATTCTCACTTCATCCATTAAAATTTAATTTTTAAAATGAGGGAACATCCCTCTCCACTGGCTTTTAATCATCCAGATGTGCACACAACAATGGCAAAGGTATCTTTGCACATACCCTGTTCTCAAATAGAAGAAAGGCAACATTTTTTAGGGGAAAGGACCGGATTCTTCCAAATCCTATAACCCTCCCCACCCCCCAGGTTATGGCATCAAGTGTGCAAGATCAGCAGACATGATGGTGATTGTTCCATGATGAGATGGCACATGCTGTTATACGAGAAGGGATGCCTGCTGCTCAGAATGAGTACAAAGGAGGAGCAGCTCAGTCATAACTCTTGGGGATCTCATCTTTCCACTGTGGGTTTCACCCATGAAGAAAACCTTCAACCCATACAATGTAATCCAGTAACATATTCCAGGCTATCTACTCACAGAAAAAAATTCCTATAAATAGCAAGGCCTATTCTAAGCCAAGAGCACATACAACTCATCCCGCTTTTCTGGAAGATGATTTGTTTAGGAAGGAGGGGAATAGAGTCTGCCTGCAACCTTTGCTTCTCGAACTCTGCCATCTTCAACAGTGGGATTGATGGGTGGAGAGCTAGCAGAGACTCTAGCAAGGGGAACTTTGAAGCCACCAACACTGTTTTTCAGGACTTTCTCCAGTAGGATAAGGTTTATATGGGCATCAGTGTAAATTCTCATTTCAAACAGTTATTGCATAACAATAATAAAAATTCCATGCCATCAAGTTGATCCTAAACCCTTTTCAGAGTTTTCTAGTTAGAAAATATTCAGAAGTGCTTTACCATTCCCTTCTTCTTCCAGGGGTGTCCTGGGACTGTGCAGCTTGGCCATGGTTATACACGTTGTCTCTTTTCCCCAGAGGCATAGTGGGGAACCAGACTTCCAACCTCAGGCTCCACAGCCGGATATCTAACTCACTGGTTCTTAACCTTGGGTTACTCAGGAATTTTGGACTGCAACTGCCAGAAGCCTTCACCACCAGCTGTCCTGACTGGGGTTTCTGGGAGTTGCAGTTCAAAAGCATCCGAGTAACAAAGGTTAAGAACCACTGCTCTAACTCACTGAGCTATCCAGCCAGCCATTAGTGCATAGTTTAAGTAAATCTAAATTGAATTACCCTCCTATGACCCAAAAAAAAACCTAACTCAGATAGCTCACTCAGTATATTTCTAATTGTTTCTGTTTATTTTTGCTTAGATGAGTACTCCTTCTCTGTACTGGCTTTCACATTAAACTGAAGTTTGGATTTTGTATAGTTTGGTGTAGAGAAACTGTTGCTATTGAACTGTTTTTAGCTCTTCCAACTCCCCATGCCTGGCCAGCAAATTAAGCAATGGTAGGTTGACAGGGATAGTGGTCCAGCATCATCAGGTAGGCCATGTGTTCCTCACCCCTTATATGGTTCGTCAGTACCTGTGCTAAACTGGGAGTAAGATGGGAACCATGAGGGCAATCTTCCAGGATAGATGGCCTGGAGTGAACAAACTTTGAAGATAATTCTCTTGTGGAAAAAAAGTTGAGTAGGAAAAGTCTGTGACCTTCTTGCTGAAGCCTGTCATCCTTGGATGACCTTGAAACAATCCCCCTTTCACCTTGACCCCTCTCCAGTTGCTATAAGGTTAAAATCTAGAGAGGAAGCTCTGTACCATTTATTCCATCTTTAGGTCCTTGGGTCAAATAGGGAGTAAAAACAAAATCAATCTTGACGGATGCTTCTTTTTTATTTGCTTACGTCTGGGCGCAAGGCTTGTCTGAGCTGTGGAGCTCCAGTAACAAAGCAGCTGCTGTAGCCATGGAAGAAAAGCATGTATGTATATTAAACAAAGACAGCAGGTCTTCCAAGATATTTTTTTTAAATGTAGTCCGGTCTGCCAAGAGGACTAGCCCGTGGAATATGCAAATGCAAGCAGCTTTCATACTACAAATTCCTGCAGTGCTCTTCAGCTATGAAAGACAAGAACATATTCCATTCATATGAGTAGCAGAAGAGAGAAGAAGAGGAGGAGAGGGTGCGACAGGATTTTATTTGTTATGATTATCATCCTAGTCTGGATGAAATTTACAATTTAACTGTCTGCAACAGGCATTTCTACTGCATGTTTTACGTTTTACTTTTTAAAAAAATGTTTGTTTTTAGGTTTGTGGTGTGTGTGTGTGTGTGTGTGTGTATTTGATTACTTGTTTATGACTTGTTGAATAATTAATAATTAATTATTATTAAATAATAATAATAATTAATGACACCGGCTCAAGTCTCAGCGGATTTCTGGGCTTCACCAGGTTTTCAGGCATGGAGACAAATCTCAGTAGGCCTTGAGATGGAAAAACATGGGATGTTGTGTTATTTCAAAACCTAGGCACCCAGCTTTATTAATTCTTATCTCATACTCCTCCCACAGGTTCAATGATGATGTTTCCACAAACCACAGCAGTGGCAAGGGGCCTAGTAAGGCAGTGCAGAATATAAAACTCAGTGGGAATGGTGACGATCCATACAGCTGCCATTTTTTACCACCAGGGTAAAGAGTTTCCAGGACTTTCTCCTAAAAATGCACCCTAGCATATACTAGAAAATCACATGTGCATATTTATGAGTAGCTATTCATACATTCAGATTACATTTGTCCATGCATAGTCTGGGTTATTGTCAGAATTTGGAAGGAATTAGTTACAAGTAATGCAGTTATTACTTTATAACTATTTTATAACTAATTACTGTGACCGCATTGCTGGTTCCTTCTAAATTCCAGAAATAACCCAGCCTATGCATACACAAATGCTAATCTCCAAAAGTATAAATAACTGCCCATAAATATACACATACATACAATATTGACATAACTAGTAATTATAAATTTACTTTGTAGTTGTAATGGGTAACATCCAAATTACTTAGGTGCAGTAAGTAGCAAATCTTTACTTTCAAATGTTATCTTAAGGACATTTTAGGAGCATTTTAGAAGGAAGATTTCAGGTCTTAGGCCATTTTTTAATCAATCCTAAATGGGAAGTGGCATATTCTTTGATTCTCTCTTTTTAAAAATACTTCCAGGGAGTAATATCAAAATAGGCCACCAGAGAGTTTTTCCTTGTTATTTTGTATGGCCTGACTGAGCAACGACAATGTTAATAGTAACCAGGCTGCTGAGACGTAATGAGTCACTCAACAAGTTCCTTTCACAAGGAAATATAGAAAGCTCAAAAAGCAGTTTTAGTATCTGTTGAGACAGCATTTTATGAAGAAAGACTTGTTTACTGAAATCTTCACTCTCCTGAATTCCTTTCCTCCTCCTTTACCTTTCCAGCTTCCTGGGATCTTGGCAAACTGTCCTTGCATTTTTAAGAATCGCTTTTGTCATGTCATTGGCCTCACGGGAAAAGAAACAAGGAATCATATTCTCATCAGGCATTCCAATAATTTCATTGAAGAGGGGCAGTTTGTTAAACTCTTGTCTTTTTTCACTATGCTAGCTGACACATCTTCAAATGCCTGCCGACTTGCCCAGCGACAGCTGTATGGAATGGGCCGGCGTATCACAGGCAATGTGCAACAAGAGATAAAATGATGGTTTGGGACTTCAAAGAAACTGGTTGTTGCCATTCTGAAGCCAAAGGGTACACGGCGGCCATTGCCAGTTGGTCACTTCAAGCTCGAGTGTGTGCATGATGGGGTGTGGTCTGCGTTCCCAAGTATTTGGAAATTCTCCAGATCTTCGAAGTGCTGTACATTAATCTGAGGGAGAGAGAAGGATGGGAAGACGGCAGTTAAAAAGAAGCCAACTGTCATGATATTTCCGTTAGTCTTATGTGGGTCAACTGCAAACTATTCCTGCTTATAGCAATAGATTAATTACATTTGCATGCCTCCAAAAACACATGAGGGGTGCAGAAAAAAAAACTTTAAGAGAAAAGGTGGAAGAGTATGTTTAGCCTGGAGAAGAGAAGATCACACTCTTCAAATACCTGAAATGCTGTCATAAGCTTGGGCTCCCTGCCCCCCAAACAACAGGACAAGATCGGATCGCCTTAACTTACAATCAAGTACAGTAGATCCTATTTGAACAGCAGTGGCAATATGTTAACCAAAAGAGTTGTCCAGCAATGGAGACATTTACAAGAGGGTGAGTTGGCTTTCCCTCCCTGGAGGTCTTAAAGCAGAGGCTGGACAGCAGGGGGACATGCCATAGTTCTGCATTTCCTTAGTCAAATAAGCAGTAATGGGTTAGACTAGATGGTCTACAAAGCCTAGCATTATGAATTCACAACTGCACCAACAAAAGGAATATATGGATTTTGTGTAAAACATGTGATCTGTAAAATAGCTGTTGGCACCACCTATCTTAACTTGTGGCTGGCTCTTTTTTATTTCCACCTTCATTCGTTCGTTCGTTTAGTCCTTTAGTCGTGTCCGACTCTTCGTGACCCCATGGACCAGAGCACACCAGGCCCTACTATCCTCCACTGCCTCTCGGAGTTGTGTCAAATTCATGCTGGTTGCTTCGATGACACTGTCCAACCAGTATCTTTGCCAAGAACACCCCATGATCAGAAACAAATTTCCACCTAGCCCTTGGCAAAACTGCTGCCTTGCCTCGTATTAATGTCCTGGCCTCCCCTCTTCAAGGCCTAACCTGAGGTCTCATCCTATACAGTAATGGCTAGTGAACTGCGAAAAACGCTAGAGATGCAAATCCTCACTTGTTTCATTCTCATATGCAGGAATGAGAAGCTATAGAACTTTTCTTTTCACATGTGAGAAGGCAATGTATTTTTTTTTCATCTTGGCAACAATGTTTACTTTTGTAAGGATGATTCATGCTCAGCTAGCCAGATAGCTCAGCGGTTTATATATCTGGCTTTGGAGCCAGTGGTTGGGAGTTCAATTCGCCAAGGTGCCTCCCGAGAAAAGATTCACCCTTTGTATCCTTGGGCAACCAACACAGTCCCAGGGTGCTACCAGAAAAGGGAATGGTAAGCCTCTTCCAAGTACCTTCTACCTACAAAAGTCTAGAAAGGATAGCCAGACATAAGATTGGACTTGGCAGCACATGATCATCATCATCATCATCATCATCATCATCATCATCATCATCATCATCATCTTCTTCTTCTTCTTCTTCTTCTTCTTCTTCTTCTTATTATTATTATTATTATTATTATTATTATTATTATTATTATTATTATTATTATTATTATTATTATTATTATTATATTTTACTGTGGTGCCCCGCATAACGAGCACTTCGTTTAATGGTGAATCTGCATAGCGATTGAGTTTTTGTGATCGTTTTTGCGATCACATAACAATGTTTTAAATGGTAAAACATCGCTTTCCGATGATCGGTAAGCGTTTCGCTTACCGATTATCGCATAACGATGTTTTTCCAACAGCTGATCGGCAGTTCCAAAATGGCTGCCAGGTAAAGAAAATGGCCACCCTTTCCTCGCACCCTTTCCTCGCTTACCGGGCAGCGAAAATGGCAGCCGTATGGAGGATTTTCACATAACGGTGAGTTTTTTGCCCATAGGAACGCATTAAACGTGTTTTAATACGTTCCTATGGGCTTTTTTGTTCCGCATAGCGACGAATCTGTATAGCGACGATATTTTCGGAACGGATTATCATCGCTATGCGGGGCACCACTGGATTTTATTTTTATTATTTCTCATCCATTGTGTAAAACTGTGGTGTCTGCTTTGCTGCAGAGACGTTTATGTCTTAAAAGCACAAGAGGTTGTTTGTGTCTTTTAGAGTGGTCTCCTGCTCTGTATGTGCTTTCTCTATGTGTGTTTTGCTCCTTAAAGAAGATGCTTTGCACAATGATGCAAAACAAACAAACAACAACAACAATCCCAACCCAAGTTCTTTGTCTTGTTTTCTCACTGCAGCGGACAAATCTCATGGGGTCTGAACATTCCTCATAGAGGTGTGTTATGTCAAGACATTCTAAATTTTTGAAAAAGAGGCATGTGGCTAATACCCTTGACATCCCTACTAAATACACACAGCAGCTGTTTGCAATCATGGTTATTTAGAGGGAGGATAATCAGGATACGTAGAATGGCAGGCAAGGTGTAACAATAACCATGGTGGGTTCTGGAGTAGGAGATAAGGCAGCAGTGGTACTACCATGAAGCTGTATGAGATGATCACCTCAGGTCTGCAAGGGGAAAGTGATAGTGGCAGCCCTCCAGATGGTTTTTCTGAATCCCCTGGCTGTTGCCTTATGTTGGAGGACAGAACTGTGTATTCTATCACTTTCTTAGGGCTGCTTAACCAGCTTATTGATTCAGGAACAGAGAAGAATGTTATCTCTTCTCCAGTGCTAAAATAACATTCATCTACCTGTCCAATTAGCTTCTGTATGTGGAGACGCCATCTTACCTTTTGAGGAGAGAGTGCCAGGTTGCCTTTTGCCTCAAGCAGCAACATGTCTTATGCCATCAGCGCTCCTGACTGGATTTGAAGATTGCTAACAATGTAGGTAGAGGCTTATGCTGACTAAATATTAGGTGGTTTTTAGAGTTTATTTTATTTAGCTATAGGAACTTGTACCTGGACAATGTTTCTGGTATAACAACATTGAAATGGGCAGACTTTTTAAAGAACTTAGTAGGAGTTGTAAACTATTGTGTGCCGTGACCTTTGTGCTTGAAGCATTAATTCCAATTCATTCAACTAATGTTGACCAATTGCCAATTTTTGCTATGGTTCAGGATATCTTAAGCTGGCTTCTTACTCCTTCAAAAAGAACTTTCAAAAGTGGTTCATAGAACTCAGACTTTTAGACTCCTTCCTTTCACATTTGTTATACCAAAGTCTACATTACAAATCCTTTAATGGTATCCATCCCCAAAACATTTGGTGAACAAAGACCCACGCCTACCTTTATGTGCAATCTAGTAGAGAAGTATGACTTCAGCTGCTTATATTGGCCTGCCATTAGAAGTCAATGTCAGAAGGTAATAGTTTATGGCAGCCTTCCATAATCTGGTGCCCTATAGAAGTTTTGGATTTCACCTCCCATCAGTTCCAAAGACTAGGGCAAATGGTGATGGATCATAAAAGCTGTAAGTTCAGAAACATCTGGAGGACAACAAGTTGGAGAACGCTCTGCTGGAGAGATGATAAGGGGACATTTTAGGAACCAAAAGAAAGCAGCTTGCACTGCCTTGTTCTTCTGCAACAGGATTGGTGGCAGTAAATCAGGTCTCTAGGTTTACACTTGCTGTTCTGTGTGCTGTCAAGTCATTTTTGATTTATAGCAACACTCACAAGGTTTTGAGGGTATGTAAGATGTTCAAACGAGTGGCTTACTGTAACTATCCCTCAAAGAGTTTCTGTGGCTGAGCAGGGATTTGAACCCAAATCTTCTCAGTCCTAGCCTGGCACTCTACATTGGCTCTCAGACTCCCACTATTGCAGCTTAATTTGATCCCTGAATAGGCTAGGCAGCCATCTTACTTTTCTTGTCCTGAACTGGTTAAGTAAACCCATAATGCATTAACTCTTCCCATTTCTTTGTCACCGTATGTAGGATCTTTTTTTAACAATGTGTCCTTCAGAGCGAAAGCAAATACTGTAGATCTTTGACAGTCCATAGGAATGTTCTTCAGAAAATATACCGTGGGGGCAAATCAGAACTTCAAAATACTGTTTTTCTCAAATTTTGTGGTTGTGTAGCGTGGGAAGTTCTGAGAGCCATTGTCCAGAAATATGCCTTTTCCGCATTCTGAGCTGAACTAAATTGGAGCCATCATATCTTTATTAAAACTGGAAGCATTCTCCCTCTGTTGTTATCACCTCAGATGAATTTCTCTCTGCCTCTTCTCTCCCTCTCTCCCTCTGTAGTTAAACTCCATACCTGGTTTGACGGACCAGTGCTTTTGAGCTAGTCAGCACCTGCTTAGAACACTTGATACACTCTTGATCTCTTTCAAGTGCAGCCAAAGGATCAAGACTTAATTAGCAGAGAAATATCTCTTACACAGATCAGCCCAATGCAAATTCCCTGGAGGGACAAAGATTTGTCTCTGTTTGGCATCCCCACCCCAGCCATGCTTGCTAGGCGGCCCGTGTGCTTTTTTGTCATCTGGCAGACACATCTATGAGCAGTACAATACTCTGGAGCATTTCTCGTGGAAGAGGAGTCTCTGTGTCTTCCAGGTAAAGGCAAGGCATGTTGTAGCAGCTTCAGCACGTACTTGCGTTCTGTCAGTGCCAAGCCAAACAAGACAGGGCGACTTGGCTTCTCTGGTACTCTCCACCAAGAGCCATTCCTTGACTCATTCGCTGGCTTGGTTTAATTTCAAAATATTATATTTTATTTTCTTTAATCTTGAGAATAACTGTCCTTCAGCACCACACATCAGTGACAAGATTGTCCTGGGGCAGTGGCAGGAGATTAAATTATACTGCAGTGCAGAGAAAGAATTATATATCTATATGTTTCCCCTCCAAAAGAAATTTGAAAGGGAAATTATTGCAATACATTTTGTACACGTCCTGGATGGCACATCTGAAAGAAGTCTAAAGGATTTAAGAACACCAAGATGAAGAATGATTTTATTGCACTTTATATTATGTTACATTCACTTCTTTCTTTTTTTTAAAAAAAGCAACTCTTTTATTAGTTTGCACATAACCTGTTTTTAAAACTGCTTCAATTATTCCTTCTCACAGCTTTCAGTGAGACAGAAGAGCCTCTAGATAATCCAAATGTTTTATGGCATCTTTTCCTTCCTTCCTTCCTTCCTTCCTTCCTTCCTTCCTTCCTTCCTTCCTTCCTTCCTTCCTTCCTTCCTTCCTTCCTTCCTTCCTTCCTTCCTTCCTTCCTTCCTTCCTTCCTTACTTACTTACTTACTTCCTTACTTACTTACTTACTTACTTACTTACTTACTTACTTACCCTGGTTTTTCCATCTTGGATTATGTTTGCTTGTTTTAGTTTTGTTTTTGTTTTTAATTGATGTTTTTAATTTTATTGCTTTTTTTGGACTGTAAACCACCCAGAGTAGATTCATCTAGATGGGTGGTATAAAAGCCAAATAAAATAAATAAATAAAATTTGGTAAATAGACATCCTCATCAGGTCAAAGCCAGTTCTATACCTTCCATCATTCTGAGGTTGGTAAAATGAGTAGCCAGATCATTGGGGGGTGGGTAGACCGCCCAGAGATGCTCTAAGCACTGTGGGGCATTCTATAAGCTGAAGCAACATTAGTCAGATCTTTGGTTTCTCCAAATAAATCCCCAGAGAAAGGGAGGTATGGTGGTACAGATAGGCCACCTGGCAGCAGCAAAAGTAATCCAAAGAAATTGTATGTGGTGGGGGGAAATCAATTGAAAAAAAAGAGGAAAAGATCCAAGATGGAGGCCAAATACGCAGGCAGGAAGGCAGGCAAACAGCAATTGAAGATGGAGACTACTAGGAGCTCAGCACACAGTAATCTCACAAGGAATGGCTGAAGCAAAGAGCATTCTTCATTGGATTCCAGGCTCCTGTACAGATTCAAAATTCCTGACCACCACCCCCTAGCTGAACATTCTAACTGGCCGCTGAAAGCCCTAAGATGTGACACAATTGAATGAAACATTTCTCAAGCAATTTAATAGACACCGGGTGAGGGAAAGGCACAGAAAGATTACACACAAAAGGAAACACAAAAGAAACATGCAATTTTGTAAATTCTACAGTATTATTTAAAAATTCAATTTTTCAAAAAAAAAATCTCTGGCTTTTGAATGTGGGACATTGTTCTTCTGCCAGGAAATGGCCCATTATTGCTGCCAACATCATCCCCACATTGCCAGCAGGAAAAAGGATTCCAAGCTTTACATAGCAAAGGGCAACCTGAATGCTGACAACACAAATGACAGCAGTCAAGCTGGTCTACAGGATAACCTCTTCTGCTCATTATCATTCACAAACTGACACTACACAAGGGGAAATTCCAGAAGCTGATTATTTTTTTCATCAGTTAACAACTTCTCACCCAAACACAAAGCAATTTTCAGGACAACAAGTGTACGCAACATTGGTATTTTCAATGTACTTGATATGTTTTAAATCCACCGTAGCTCAAGGTTACTTGCTTCTGCACTGGGGTAAAACAGTGTTACTTTTTTAAAAATCATAACATGAAAATCCTTTGTCCAAATGTTCCTATATGTGGCACAAAACAGGAGTATACTTTCTGCTACATCTGTGCCAAATTTGGTGCTGATTTGAGGTCAAGTCTCATAGTTATCAATGTTTGTTTGGGGCATTCCCATTTTTTGAGTTGGCTTATGGAATGCTGAATCCTGAGGTCAGCATGATATATTGGTGCCCTCCTGGGCACCAATAATGAATCATTCATGTTTAGTGGCTTCTGTTTCAGCAATCACTGATAGAATATGAGAAAAATAACAGTAATTTTTGAATAATTGCTCTTCAAACTTTTGATATTCTGTACTCTTAGACTGTGAAGTATGCTTCCATGTTTTTTTTGTATAGAAAAATAATATTTTTGTTTTTTGAGAAATATAGTTACTTGAAGGTTTAAATGAGAATGTGGCTTCACAGTGAATCATAAAAAGATCAGCAGAGATGGGACCAGAGGAAGGAGGGATCAGCAAAAATGAGACCAGAGTAAGGAAAGAAATAAGTTATGTGGGCTGGAATAGCTGTGGGCTGGAATGTGGCTTGCATCGCAGCCAGTATGAATGGTGAAATCCCAAATCAATCTTCAGTCCCTGTGTAAGCACTAATTGTGATTTCAAATGTAATACAAATCACAGCAAAGTCAAATTACTCTGATTCACCTTTCCCATATAGCTGCACCCTGTTTCAGACTGCAACTACAGTATACCACAAAGTCATTGTGTCTCTAATTACTGTGCCTGATTCATCACTTTGTATAACCAACTTAAGTAGATGGATCATCAAATGGCAGATAAGCAGTCCATCTTTGGGGTCATCTTCTACTTGCATAGCCTTCAAAAGCCCAGGGACACCTCTTTGTCTTTTGCCTCATACTTTAGATCTACTTGTCTTCAAGTGCAATTAAATCAACTTTAAAAGTAAAACTCTTATGACTGAAGTCTATGCAGGTTCAAGATGATACATCTCAAGAAGATGCTAGGAAATCCAGAGAGAAAATCAGATGTGAATGAATTTCTCTCTCTTTAAAATATAGAAGCTGTTTGCACCCAGAAGTATTAAATTTTACTTTCTGACTTACTTAACTTTGCTTATGTAACTTTACTTACTTAGAATATTTCTACCCCTTCGCAAGGCAGCACATAATTGGGCACATAGCCACTCAAGGGAGCCCCAAGAGTTTTGTGCAATAAGAGGGATCTATTAACAAAGCAAAAATAAAATGTTAAGCCATACAAAAATGTTTTTAAAAATCCAGCATATACAGGATTCCATATAAACCCAATATTGATTTCCTTTAGAGTCCACATTTGCTATGAAATTTCATCTCAAAATGCACAAGTGGTTTTTTTTTCTTATATCTCTTCTATTTATTTTCTCACCAAGTCTCTGGTCTACAAATGCCATCCCCAGCTTTTTTTTTTTTTTTTGACATTTTGCTGCGCAATCCACTGGGCTTTGGGGGACAGTTGATCATACTCTTGCTTTATATCTGTTGCTTTGGCAGTTCTGATCACATCAGTTGAATCGGCTAACAGATGACACACAGTTGAGCTATGTTGTGTTGTGATAGGAAAACATTATGTTTTACGGGTTTATTATGACTGGATCCATCTGCTAAGGGAGAGAAACCTGGCTACATCTTATCTTACAATGTGTCAGCCTTCAAGGAATTTTGTTTAATTAAATTGGCTGTTGTTTTTTTAAATATTCAGCATGCTGGCCAGTCTGGAGGGAAGGATTTTCCTGTAGCTCATCTGTTGTCTTTTGCCAACTGTTCCCAGTTCCTGATCTCTCTTTTGCTTGAGTTCTCAATGTGCCTCAAGAACTACACCCTGGTCACACCAGTGCCTGTCAAAATATAGCTGGGGGCTATTTGTCCTATTTCAGAGAGGACAGTCCTCTATTTGAAAGGATACCCGTGTGACCACAGCGAGATTTATTTTCTTTCTGTTTAAATTACACTAATAATACATGAATGGGCACTTTACATATAGGCAAGCATAAGCAAATGATTTGCAAACTCATATCCCCTCCTGCCCTCATTTAGTCATACATTTCCTCTTTTTTGACAATGTGTCAGTAGTTGCCCAATTGCAGAAGCAGGTACAATTGTTCCTCTTTCCAAGAGCTTGGAAAAGTTACTTTTCTGCACTTCCATAACCAAGAATTCCTAGACAGCATGGGAATGGTAGTCCAAAAACGAGTGTTTCCAAGCCCTACCCATATCCTGGGCAATAGGGGCTCCTCTTCATTATACCAGAAGAAGAAGATAGGCACAGAAAGATAAGATACAGCTGTGCAGGATAACATTGGGAGTGAAAGAACAGCAGCAATGGTATTTACCATCAACTCACAGTCAAACCCTCTCGCTCTCCGTTTTTATTCTCATGCAAGGATTTGCAGCTCCTACCATTCCTATAATCATTGATCCAGGATCCACATCTAGTATTTACTCAAAGATCTCAAGCTTCTCGAGCCTCCAGGTGCTAGGAATTTTGTGCATACGGAGTGTGAGTTCCACAACTAAGCTATGACATCCGTCTCATTGCCAGAAGATGACAGCAGGCTTATGGACTGATGGGAAAAGATGAGAAAAGGCAGCTGCCAACACCAGGACTGCATAGACCACATACATACTTATTCTCCTTCTCTGGGTCTCTCTTTTCAAAGAAGGTTTATAGCTTCCATATGAATTACCAACACTTATTAAAACAACAATCTAGAGAAAGAGCACAGGTTAAGTGCATGGCAGAGGTCACTTACATCCCAGCAGTTTTAGCTGATTCGTTTGTTTGGTTAGTTAGCAGTAGGCCACACCAGATTGTGGAGCTGGATAAGTTCTTGGGCACCCCTACCTCTTATACTGCACACAAATGAATGAGAAATTCACTAGGTTTGCACATTCATTTGTGCTTACCCAGTTTATCCCCCCCTACAACCAAATGTGAACCTGAATTTGCACATTTACATGCCTCTGATATGATTTGTACAACAAACAGGTATAGGTTGCAAAATGAAAAATGCATATATTTGCACAATGCACATAAACATGCTTGAATCAATAGGAAAATGAGTACATTTCAAAGATAAGCATAAAAATGTGTACGTGCAGAAAAATCTACATAGAAACCCATGTGAATTTTCATGCAGGGGAAAAAAAAGAAGAAGTCTATGACAGACCTGAGTCAGAATGATCTTCACCATGGAAATAAGAGAATGTTGGTGAGCATGAGCACACCCATAACATAAATGTAGGGTTTGGAGACATTTTTGAGGGTGGAGGGGACTGCAATTCCCAGAATCCTTCAGCCGGCATGCTCACGCTGGACGATTCTGGGGGCTGAGGTTAAAAACAAGCAAAACCTTTTCCAAGATCTGCATTAAGCTAAAGAACAGAACATGTATTTTCTGGGGTTGCTTCGGCACTTCCTACAGCCAATTCCAGTGCATACAAATTGTCACCCTGGCCTCTGAACCAGTCTGTGCCGCCCATCAGGATTAGTTTGCATGAATGCAATTACTTTTTATATTGGCAAAGGGCTTTGTCCCATTGGATTGGTGTGCTGGAATCTGCAACAGTACCAGTGAAGAAGTGGTAGTGTATCTGATGCATCTAATGGCCACACTGGGCAGCCAAGAAAATTGGCCACAGACTGTGGCTGACATCTGTCAAAATTCTTCCCCTCCTAAAATAGCCATTCCAATGTTTATTAAACAGACTTAGCTAGAGGACAGAGACCATAAGGATGCAAAGAAAACCTCCAAGAAGCCTCCTGCATTATACAATTTAGTTTGCTATAAAAGAACAAAAGGGTTCGGCTCTGGTGGACCAAATCAGGTTAGACCGGATGAAGTACTCAAATCCCGGCATTTATTTCTGCACGCTTTTTGTGAGCATCATTTTACTGGCTTTGGAGATAGCAGATAAGAATAGATTCCATGTCCCAGTAACAACAGAGAAACAGCAGTCTGGGAAGGCTGTGGGCTCTGTCGATTGAGGGGTTTTGTTTTTATTTCTTTTTTCAATTTTTTTTTTTACAGAACATTGAAATCCCACTACCCCAGCAGCATATTCTGATTAGCTGTGGAGAAACGCTGAATGACAGCCATTTTCTCAAGCTGCCTAAACCATGCAGTGAAATGGAGCAATCTGGCCTAAAATGGGATTTAGACTTTTTTGTTGCACGCAAGGGAGTTAAAGAGCTGGTTTAATCCATCAACAATGCTTTCTCTCTTGGAGATCTTGGAGATTAACAGCCCAGACTGGACACTGTTTATAACCTACCTTTTCTTTTACACGTCCAGATGCTGGCACTCCAAGAAGAGTTAGATTTGATAGAAAGGAAAAGGATTATTGTCATCTATAGTTCTCATATAAAATGGATCTCCTGAAGGATATCATAAAGAGATTTATACTGCATGGTCTCCCGTGTAAGCAAGATATATGCAAATGATCCCTTTGTATCTCCCTCTTTCTTTTAAAAGGGGCTTCAGCAAGACCTAGTCATACTTAGAGTCGAAATCATTGAATTAATAGCACTTGAGTTAGTACTAAGCCAATTAACTACAATATAATTACTTAAAATTAATCACAAATTACAGCTGGCTAGATTGCTCCGTGAGTCAGGTATCTGGTCAGGCGTTTGATTCCCCACTGTGCCTTCTGGGAGAAAAGCCAGCCTATGTAGCCCCAGGCAAACTGCACAACTCCAAAGGAGCCCAAGAAGAAGGAAATTGTAAATCATCCCTGAGTACAGTATACTGCTGCCCCTATCAATGAGATTTGGTCAGTTAGAGAAAACATGTATTTAATGTCTTCATGGGAAACAAGACTGAGCTGTTGGGCCATTAAAGCAACTGATCAGAATGATTTGGCCCATATTGAACAGGCAACAAATAGGGATCGTGCAAGTTCAAAAAAAAAACTGTTAAGAAACAGGAGTTGCTTTTAACCAAAAGTTATTCTGTATTTTCGTCTATGAATGTGCAAGACCTCTAAATAATGTGCTATACTGAGTGATCAAATTATAATAATAATCATGTGTCATCAAGTTATCTATGACTTATGGCAACCCTTTTCAGGATTTTCTAGGTAGAGAAGTAGTTTAGCATTCCCTTATTCTGGGGGCACTTCTGAGACTGTGCGGCTTGCCCAAGGCTACATAGGCTGGCTCTTTTCTTGGAATGCACAGTGAGGAATCAAAGTTCTATTATTTTGATTCTACTTCTAGTGAAAAGATGGGAAACAACCCCCCCATTCTTTTTGTAGATAATTCAGTTTCAAATTAGAGTAGTTTTCGACATTGTAACTTCTCTTTTTTTTTTCTTTTAAAGGTTAGTAATATGAAGCAAATTATTTTCTGAAAGGAGTATGATAATCTATTGGTGATTATCAGCAAGCCTGGGCAAATTTTATGAAAATATAAACACTTAATGCCTATATCAATGAATGGTAGCACCTAAACACAGAAATCAGCATTCATTTATGTAAGTCAGAAAAGTGGGGAAAGATATGGCTGTTTTTAACATACTCTCAGAACATCTGGGACTGCGAATGTCCTCCCACCTTGGGCATTCACTATAAACTATACACCACACCGCTCACATAAAGGAAGATTGCTCCTTCTGGAAATGCAATGCATTCATACTTGCCTTACTGTTTTAGGAATATAAACTGCAAAAGTGTTTTTGAAACAATTATGGGGAGGCAGGACGATTACCACAACAAATAAGAGCTGTATGAGCATCAAATATTTCAGTTTTTCTATGGGTGTCCCTTGCTATTGGTTTCCACTCATAATGATTAAAACCCATCTCTAGCAACCTGTCATTGCCACCATACTTGAGAAGAAAAATTCAAATGCAGATTACTTCAAATCCCATTAAGCCATTCTATCTTTTGGGGACAAATGTCTGCAATGGAGGGAGGGAGGTTTTGAAATAGTGTTCAGGGTGCATTTATACATGTATACATTGCATCTTGTCCTATCCACACACCCGTGCTGTTCCACTCTTGCACATGTGCACACACCTCCACGCACGGAGAGATAATGACAGTCAAGCAGAAGAGTGTTTATTTTTTCAGGCTACTTTGTCAGCTGCTCCTCTGCACCCGTCTTATAAATATTTCATGCCCAATATTTAACATTATTCTTTCCCCAATCGGATCAGCTTTGAAATGCTCCTCAAAGTGAATTCTCTCCTAACAATGGCTTGACGCAAAAGCCTTTTTTCCTCTCTTAAGAAGAAGAGGCTGCACATGGTCCGCTGCCATAGCAGTGTGAATAGTTCCTATTTAATGGGGGGGGGAAATCAAAGATACTTTACATTAATTCAGTGAGTGGGAGCAGGGAAGGGAGGCATGGGGAGCTGGACACACAGGTGCACCCTGTGCTTCAAACTGAGAGGAAGAGCATACCTCCCTTCCTCCGGGTCCACAATAACTATCCAGCCTGTGTTTGAACTATAATGGGAAGTGACAAGTTTATGTAAATGATCCACACAAGGATTTTGCTCTTGTAAAACAGAGCAGTTACTCTGGGCTTTCTAATTATTTCATGCCTTGTGGTTCTGTGATAGTGCAGAGATGACTGTACTTGAAAAATCTATTGTGATTGACAGGCCACTGTCCCCCTGGAACTCATTAAGGTCTGCGCTTTGCAAGGGGGGGGGAGAAAACCCTACCAGGCCAAAAAAAAAAGAAGATTTTTTTTTAAAAAATCAATCTAAATATATTTTGTTTTAATCCTAGAGCTGTTGGGTTCTTTTTAGTTTATTTGTTGGGAGTTTTTATGTTCAGGGAGAGCTTCTGAAATGCAAGGGGAAAAAATCTGCTTGCTCAGTGGCTCTCAAAGAACTGCAAGTTTTCCAGTTTTCTTTTTAAAAAATATATATATATTAAACCTGAGTATTTCATAGCAATGTAGACTCAAAAAGCATCAAACATTTCCTAAATTTTAATACCATTGAATTCCAGTGTGCTAGTTTCATTCTTCTTTTTTGAAAAAAATCACTATTGGAAATGGCTACAAAACTTAGAATGCTTTGTCCCACTTTTTAAAAATCACATTATTCAATTTGTAACTGTCTTCCTTCCATGGTGGAGCTAAAGGTGGCATCCTTAGGACTCCCAGGCACTTCCCATGAAAGCACTGATCATATTGAAACCTGTCTAGTATGTTACATCATTTACATCCAGACCACTGGCTGGATAGCTCAGTCAGTTGGATACCTGGCTACGGAGCCTAAGGTTAGAAATTCAATTCCCCACAGTGCCTCCAAGCAGACGAACTAGCCTGTGTGGCCTCGGACAAGTTGCAGCATCCCAGAAGAAGGGAAATGGTAATCCATGTCTGAGTACTCTATACCGAAAAAACCCTGGGAAGATTAAACCATAGATTTGAATTGAATTGACAACATGCAGGCATTACTGTAATGAACTTAACACATAGCGCACATGAATATCTTCTGTTCCATCCATCAATATGCCGATGACACCCAGCTCTATATCTCCTTTTCACCAACTGCAAGTGATGCTGTCCTTTCCCTTCAGCGTTGCCTGGGGGCCGTACTGCAATGGATGCAGGAGAATGGACTGAGGCTGAATCTGGATAAGACGGAAGTTCTGAGGGTGGGTGCCCCCGTGGTAGGTGTCTTGGGTGGCTCTCTCACATTTGGGGGGACCACCTTGGCCGCGAAGAGTGGGGTCCGCAGCCTCGGCATATATTTGGACCCAACGCTCACCATGGAAACTCAGGTGGCGTCGGTAGTCCGCACCGCATTTTTCCATCTTTGGCGGATTGCCCGGCTGCGACCCTATCTTGACATGGGGGCGTTACTACCTTGGTGCATGCGCTCGTAATCTCAAGATTAGATCACTGTAACGCGCTCTACGTGGGGCTGCCTTTGAGGCTGACACGGAAACTTCAGGTGGTGCAGAATGCAGCGGCCAGGCTCCTTACAGGAGTGAGAAAATATCAACACATCTCTCCAATGCTGGCCGCATTGCATTGGCTGCCCATCTGTTTCCATGTCAACTTCAAAGTTTTAATGCTTACTTATAAGGCCCTAAACGGTTTAGGACCTCGATATTTGGCGGAACGCCTCCTCCCACCAAGGTCTACCCGGATCACCTGCGCGAGTCAGGAGGTGAGGCTGAGGAGCCTGACGCCGAGAGAGGCCCGGAAGGAGAAGACACGAAACCGGGCCTTCTCGGCCGTGGCTCCTCGCCTCTGGAACAATCTCTCTCCGGCGATTCGTGCGGCCCCCACGCTGGGCACCTTTAAAACCCAATTAAAAACATGGCTGTTTATTCAGGCCTTCCCTCCAGCCAACTCTTGATTTTTTTCTTACTTTTCCTTTTTATCTTTACTGCTGTTCTTGTTTGATTATTATGTATTTGTCTATGTTTTATTATTTGATTTTATATTTGGAAGCCGCCTAGAGTGGTCCGGTGGGCCAGATAGGCGGGGTATAAATTAAATTAAAATAAATAAATAAATAAATAAATAAATAAATAAATAAATAAATAAATAAATAAATAAATAAATAAATAAATAAATAAATAAATAAATAGCTGTCCCGCTCTACTGAGGGACCTTTTTGTGATCCCAAAAATCAATTGCAGGGCAAAGTTCAGACAAATAGCATATTGCTAAGGGGAAAATCTTTGTTTCTGTCCACATCCAGTCTATTTTAATTATTCCTCAGGAGACAATGGGGGAAAATTATTGATATTTTGTCCTGTTTGACTATTGTCAAAATACTATCATCGGCATGAGCTGTGCAGGTCTGTTGGTGACAGGAGTTTTTTTTTTTCCAGGGTCATTGATGAATAAGGTCACCTTTGGCAGAAGAAACATCATGATATATAACAACCACTACATTAGAGGTGTATTTTCATTTTGGTATAAAGATAGAGTTTTTCAGTACTGTAGTAGCATAATGAAAATACCCAAGGGCATATTTTGCTATAGGTAGATGGGAAATGAAGCAGAACAAACAATCTTATGTGCCAGCATATCGGGAGAATAGGATTCTAAGCACGCAATGGTGCTTCTAAAAGTTTGCCAAGCTAGTAAGGGAAATAAGTAAACGGAAAGTGATTCATAGATAGAATGCTTCTTACTGAACCTCTCTTGCTGCTTGCTTGATAATAGATTGTTCTGTACTAAACAAAAGCCAGAATCATACTGGTGATTTACATGTGCATAAGTGAAAACACTTTAAATTGTAGTAGCAAATTGCTGTTAATTAACAGGGTGCTTGTTGTGTTCCTGGTCATGTGCCCCAAAACACAATCCAGGAATGTAACCAGAACCTCACTAATTAGCTGCAGTTTGCTACCATGATTTATACAATTTCTTTTACACACACATGTAAATCACCAACAGGATTTAGGCCTAAATATGATAGACGTTGTGATCATCCTGTGGTTTGTGGAAGACTTGTCATCTAATTCAGGGAAGTGTACACTTTAAGCTATTTGGATATCCTTTATTTGTTACTTTATTTTAAGGTTCCCCATCTTTTGGAGCCAAGTGGAAAATGATACCTAAGGAGGGGGAGCCAAGCATCTAAGTGCACACAGGAACAATACACAGAGGCTGAAGTCTTGTTCATCAAATCAGTAAATCACAACTAGTGTAGATCCATTGAATGAGGCTTCAGCTTCTTCATGGGCCTACTCTAGTTGCAATTTACTTCATTAAGCTCCAGGATTACAGCTGTGTTAATTTACATAATGGATTATGTGTAAAGTTCATGTTAACAGCAAAGTTAGCACGAACACCAGAAATTAAATTTGCATATTTTTGATTCATTAAAAAAAGCAATGTGACAGCAAGCATACTATAAAAAGAAGGTCAACAATATTGTGAAACTTCTTTTTTTTTTGGAAAATTTAATTTTGACCTAGTATTATGATGAGAGGAAGGGAGTAGGCACAAAGTAAAAGGCCATTATAATACATCCATACACAAGTATTTTGGGAGAGTGATGCCTTTCATGTGATGTCAATGAGATGGGAGTCCTTAACTTTGTAAAATATTTCCTTTTGTAAGCTTATACAAATGCTTGATAAACATGGAAGAAAGATTTCTAAATGGCAGGTTAGAACTGAAAATGTTGAGATTCACATCACTGGACTATGGCAAAAATCTCTGGAGAAATCAAAAGCTCATAAAAAGTCTTCAGAGGCCACTTTCTCCTTTTTGCTTGTTAACTTTTATGAAAGACTTTTGGGATTCTCTGTTAGTCTGAAGATTATTTTGTTTTGTTTTGTTTTTGCCACAGAAGACACTGATTTTATCAGGACTGTGATTCCTAGAGAGGTAAGAAAACTGCTTGCACAAAATTCACAAAATATGCACAATTGCAATGAATATCTCATCATTTTCAGAGAATTTCAATACGAACAGTATCAGCTATTTCAAAATTAAGTTCTTCAAAAATCCTCTGGTTTATGAATGTGGGGTATTCTGCTTCTGTACTCATAATATAAAACTCTATGAAATGCCCTCATGTTGCTGCACAATATTGTGCCTACATAGCCAACAGGGGGAAAAATTCCAAGTTTTACATAGCAAAGGGCAGCCTGAAGTTTGACAACATCAAAGGCAGAAGGGAAGATTGTTTGCAGGATACCCTCTTGTGCTTACTAGCATTCATACTTGATGAAAAACAGCCCTGACTGTTGCAAAGTAAGAGACAGTTTCTGGGATTTTCCTTTGCATGGTGTCAGTTTGTGAACAGTGACAACAGGTTCTTTTCAATGCATCTGCTTGTTTGGTCACCTCTATAGTTTGGCCTTGTACTGTTACTTCCCTTGATCTGTCCACAACTTTTACAACAATCAGATAGAGACAGGCAACCATATGGTGAAAAACTGGTACAGTGGCCATAAGGGATTTACCTTGATCTGCCCTGTAATACTGTTGACTCATATTTAGCTTGAGGTCTACTAAAGCCCCTAGATACCATTGGCCAAACTAAGTATCACCTGTCTATGCATCTGTTTTTCCTGCTTAAATGTAGAACTTTACATTTTTCCCTGTTGAAATTTATCTGGTTTGTTTTGACTGAATTCACCAATCTGCTTCTGTCATCCTGAATCCAATTCTGTCTTCTAAAATATCAGCTAGCCTTCCCATTGCAGTTTATCTGCAGATTTTATGAGCATGTCTTCCATGCCCTTCTCCAAATTGTTTATAACGATGTTGGAAAATCCTGGGCCCAGGACACGAACTTGTGATGCCTTACTTGTCACTTCTCTCCAGCATGAGGTAGAATCACTGGTGATAATCCATATGACTGTGGCACCATCGAGCCCAGGTTTTAACAAGAATATAATGAGTCAAAAGCCTTATTGTAATCCAGATACTTTATCCACACCATTCTCCTCATCTACCAAGATTATGGCTCTATTCAGAAAATAAATAAGATTAGTCTATCATGACTTGTGTTTGAGAAACCCATGCTGCATCTTATACAAGTGCCCACAGACTAACTGTTTTTGATCTCTTCTGGAACTTTTCTATTATTGATGCCAAGATAACTGTTCAATAGCTGCACATCTTCTCTTCCCCCACCCCATTTTGAGAAAATGCAGACAATATTTGCTTATCTTCCATCTGCAAGGACCTCACCTGTTCTCCAAGAATTCTTAGAAAGAGGTTCTAAAATTACTTTTGTGAGTTATTTTAATAGCCTTTGATGCCATTCATCTGGTCTAGGAGACTTGAATTCATTTAAAGTAATAGCCACATGCTACAGACAACCAAGCCACCGCCAAGCTGTCCTCACCCTTCTTCACCTTGTGAGTGTTCCTGTGTGACACCCTGGACAAGAAGGACACAGAAAGTGGGGAAGTAGTTAGCAGTGAGGGAGGGTGCAGTGGCAACTTTACCAGACTCTCAAGGCCTTTGCCACCTAAGGCAACTGACTTACCTCAAGTAACAGTGAACCAACTTTGCACTGCCTCATGTTCAGTAGTTAAACTGTTGTACTGTAGCCAAAACTCTGCTCATGGCTTGGGTTCAATCACAGGTAGCTAGCTCAAGGTTCAGCTGATTTTTCCAAGGTCAGTAAATTGAGTATCCAGTTTGGGGGGAGGCAATGTGTAGCCTGCATAATTAAATTGTAAACCAGCCAGATAGTGCTTTAAACACTGGTATATATATATACTGCTGGTATATGAGCAGCATGCTTTTTGCCTTCTTGAGTCTCTTGAGACAAGAGTCTCCATTGCTGAGCTCCTGCAGTTCTTTTAAAGCTTCCCTGTTTTGAAGCTGTTCTATTTTTTGGTACCACTGAAGTACCAAAATTCTTACCTGAAGGTTCTAGAATCTTTCTTTGTGAACACTCTATAGAAAAAGCATCCAGGCTTTCACAGGATGACAAGTATTCCTTCATTTCTTTAAAGCATCAATGGGACTTTTGTGGTCAGTAAAAAGAATTCTGGTCACTTTCAAATAGCATGACAAATGGCATTCCATTTGACAGGCTTTTATCTCCATATAAACTTGCAACTTTTGAATGCTTCAAAAATGTATAAAGCATATTGGCAAACATATTGCTTGGAAGGTTTGGTACTGTCCACAGCTTTTACAACAATCAGATGAGGACGGGCAACCAGATGGTGCAAATTGCTATGGTAGCCATAAGGGATTTTTCTTGAGGTTTCTGTTGAATTGTACTCCTCCTTTTCTGCCACTCATAACAGTTGTTCCATCATAACATTGGCTTAGCAATTAAGATAGATCCAAGTTGTTTTCTTTAAACACCCTCAGTATCAGCTCTGTAAAGAATGCAGACTCAAAAGTGGTGGTGATTATAATGCATAACAACAATTCATAAACCTTGCCATTCTTCTCATACTAGATTCGTAAACCAACAATTTGACAATTCTTTTTGTCATAGAATAAACAAAGTATGCATTTTTAATATTATGTTCCTTCTAACAATTCATGCCATGACATATGCATTTTCAGTCTTAATTTCTAGAGTTATAACTTGCATTTCCTGGAATGTTTTTACTGATTTCTGTCTCTTTCTCATCCATTTTGAGGATGTATTCAAATGTGTTTCTTAATCAGCTTTATTTTCCATTTTCTTTAATGTAATCCATTTCCTGTTTAGCAAACTTGATGATGAACAAAAACTGGGTAACAACCACACCTCTTGAGCAAAGAACAGTAATATTCAGTAAAGTGGAGACAAAGCTGCGAAATGCTTTGTGCCACAATTACATTGCTGAAATATGGACCGCAGATATGTTTGTGAAACTTCCTTGATTTTCTAAGTATTTTCTTCCAGTTCTTGAAACCTCTTAGAGGTTGGACATATTGATCAGATGATTAACAAGTACAGCAAAAACTGCATGTCAGTATTCATATTTCTGGAATAGAGATGGGAGCTTCCCGGGGGAGATGAATATGATGCTCACCACCATAGGTGACCAGTCCTCCCCTCGAACTGGGCATCCACTTACCACTTGTGATGTGGTGCATGTGGTAGTCATCCTTCATGCCACGCCAATCATGGAAATAGTTGGCTGGGACTTCCCCACTTCCCCATGCTGCTGACCAATCAGCAGCTGAGTGGGAAGGTTTGTCATACCAACCCCTTGCTGGATTGGTCAGCAGCTCAGGGAAGGAGGGAAGCCCCAGCCAGACTACTTCATTGATTGGTGCAGACTGAAGGACAACGGTCATCCGTGCCACACTGCAAGGAGTAAATGGATGCCCAGTTTTGGAGGTGACGGTCCAATCAGACTGGTCACTTGTGGTGATGAGCTTCTTATTTGTCTCCCCCCAGGAGGCTATGGTTCTGGAACCATTTTTGTTGTGGCACTCAATGAATCTGTTGGATTCTCCCCCCCCTTTTTTTTTAAAGAAAGAGAGCAAGAGAGAGCAAGCAAGTGAGCATGAAAGACACTCAAGGGGTGCGTATGGAATGATACCCCCACTCCCACCCCCAAAAGCCTATCAAGTCCCAATCATTCCCCAGGATTGTGGCCCTTTGTCTTCAGTAACAAGAGGAGCAGAGCAGAAAGTCTGCAGGGAAATGGCCTCCCACCACCACCCAGTGCAGGCATCTCAGACTGGAAAGTGCCCAACCTTGCCTGTTTTCTTTCTCTCTTCTGTACTTTTCATATCCCACTCAAGGTGCCTTTGCAGGTGCCCACCTGCCAAGTTGGGGGTTTGGGGGGGGTTTGTTCCCCCGTGCCCTTCCCATCTTCCTGTGACTCAAAAGCCAGAAAGCGATGTTCCTTTACTGAAGTGTAGACATGCATAAAGTAAAGGTAAAGGTTCCCCTTGACATTTAGTCCAGGTGTGTCCGACTCTAGGACGTGGTGCTCATCCCCATCTCCAAGCCGTGAAAGCCAGTGTTTGTCTGTAGACAGTTTCCATGGTCATGTGGCCAGTGCGACTAGACACGGAACACCGTTACCTTCCCACCATGGTGGTACCTATTTATCTACAGTGGTGCCTCGCTTAGCGACGTTAATCCGTTCCGGAAAAAATGTTGCTAAGCAATTTCATCGCTAAGCAATATTAAAAAGCCCATAGAAATGCATTAAAATGTGATTAATGCATTCCTATGGGCTAAAAACTAACCTTTAAGTGAAGATCCTCCATAGGGGCAGCCATTTTCAGTGCCTCTAAAGCGAGGATACACAGCAGGTGGCCATTTTGTTTTCCCGGTGGCCATTTTGAAACCGCCGGTCGCTTTGCCATGATCACTTCCCTGCGATCATCGCAAAGTGAAAAAACCCATAGGGACCATTGCAAAAACTCCATCGCTAAGCGATTCTGTCACTCAACGGAGCAATCGCTAAGCGAGGCAGCACTGTACTTGCATTTTTACATACTCTCAAACTGTTGGGTTGGCAGGAGCTGGGACAAGCGATGGGAGCTCACTCCGTTGTGTGGATTTGATCTTACAACTGCTGGTCTTCTGACCCTGCAGCAAAGAGGCTTATGCGGTTTAACCCATAGTGCCACCACGTCCCTTAGCTGTATATAGTGCATCTAATTTTGTTAACCATCAAAGTAACCTTTACCTACTGTAGAAACACATCAGAATGCACATCCTGGGATATGTGTCATGAGAAAACCGGGGGGGGGTGCATTTCACTGGTATGAACCCAGCCTGGGATGCAGAGCAATGGAAAGTCCAAGAGATGGAGTTCTAGGAGCTGTTCAGACAGGGCAAGTAGGAGTGTGGTATGGTTAGGGTTTAAAAGATCCCTATTTTCAGTACGATCTATCTTATCTCACACTTGAGTGATCCTTTCACACTGGAGATGTTTATTCTCCTGCAAAAATGGTCCAGACAGGTCTTTTGGATCAGTCATTTACTCACAAGGTTTACTTGGTTTACTCATAAGTAAGGAGACCACAGTGATAGGCCAGCAAGCTCACAGTGGTGGGAACCGCAGGAAGGGAAAATATTGGGATGAGGGTTAGGGAGACATAAGGGAAGTATTTTATCCACCTTTCTCCTCAGCAGGGCCTCCGCTGGAGCTGTGCTACCTTGTGGGAGGGGAGCCTGAGCAGACAACCCTTTTCCTGCAGTCATTATTAAGTGGGCCATGGTGACTTTATTTTCTTTTATTTCATTAAATAATGTAAGTGACATAGAAAAACAATAATATATCTACCTACCACAGTACACTTAATACTGTATCATGTTTATCTAAAATAGTGCTGCATCAATAGGGAAACATTTAAATAATGAAGCAGTAGAGATAATAAATGAGGGGGGAGGGGCTTCCCGTCATCCTTTTTAATGCCACAGCTCACCAAATATGTCACAAGATTTTCACTGCACGTAACACCACCATCCACACAGGCTGCACAATGGGATAATTCGATGACATCCTTCAGTCTCGAAAGACTATGGTATCATGCTCTGTATCAAGGACTTGGAACAGCGTCTAGTGTGGCTGAGAAGGCCAATTCGAGAGTGACAATCCCTTCCACACTGAAGACAAATCCAATCTGTCCCCTGTCCAGCTCCCTGATTTTGCTGCTTTCGTAACTGCCTCTTTGCCTCGGCCTGCTGGACAAGTGCCTTTTCAAATTGGGAGAGGCCATATTGCACCGCCTGTCTCCAGGCTGAATGCTCAGATGTCAGGATTTCCCATCTGTTGAGGTCCATTCCTAAGGCCTTCAGATCCTGCTTGCAGATGTCCTTGTATCGAAGCTGTGGTCTCCCTATCATGTGAAAAAGAGAGAGAAGCAGCTCTAGCACTGTGTCAGAAAAGAATGAGATAGCCCTAAAAGGCGGTGGGATGAAGCACTCTGAGTAAAAACATGTCTGGACACCATAATTGAATTTGAAGCAAACTACACTAAAGACTGGACAGACCCTAACTCTAGCCTATAATACTGTATACTGTTCATATATTTAACTTTTCAAGTGTCATCTTATTATGCTGGCAGTTATTTTACAGGATTGTTTAAGAAATTAGGGAAATGGTGATAATGAAAAATCAGTCCTCAATCAGGAAAGCTCTTAACGATTGAGTCATTTCAACATGAGGCTTTTGTCTTAGTCACCAGGCGGGTTCTATTCTTAAGTTGCTGTGGTTCTTAAAATAAGTTGATATTGTTCAACATATTTCAAATTAAAAAGTCAATTAAAAAGATTAAAGGGAGTCACACGAAACCCTGGACCGCTATATATATCTATTCCTCCACTCTGGTTGCAGAGACTTCTTGGTGCACAAATCCATCAGTGGCTTCCAATCTACTTCCTTCCCAACTCTGTTAGGGGGAAACTATTTTAAGTCAAACCAGGCTATTTGTCAGTCTAACCTGTTATTGTCTACGATAAGTCCAGGATCTCAAACAGAGATCTTTTACAGCATCTACTAGCTGAGATCCTTTTACCCAAGATGCCAGGGCTGAACACTTTCTGCATGCAAAGCATCTAAAACCCTACACTGCTTTACCAGTGAACTATAGTTGCCCTTAGCACTGATCACCCACACAATAAGAAAGGTTTTAATGTCCTTAGCATTGTTTCCTCTGTTGACAGGGTGGTTCTTTCAGGAAGGCAAAGGAGGAAAGGAAAGAAGGCTTACTGTATCTACAGAGTTACCAGCCTCTATAATGTCTTCAGTCAAGGAGAAATTAAGTTTTCTTAATATGCTTTTACAATTACATGTTCAAGAACTCTCACTCAGAACAATGTTAAAATACATATAAGATAATACACTGAAAATATTTGCTAGTCCTAATATTGAGCCTTCAATGGCCAATCTGCTTGTAAGGTATATTTTATTTTTCTGAAAAGTATAGGTACAAGCATGAATGAGTATCATTATTTGGAGAATTAAAATTAAGAAGCCCTACCTTGGGGGCAATAGCACTGTTCTTCTTTGCCTGATTGACCCAGAAAAGCCTGTATGATCAGCTTTGTCTATTCACAGAATTTAAAAAACTGCCTTATACAATGTTAGTCTATTCCATTTCTGTCTATCTTTATCAGACTCTGAAGGTCTCAGACAAATACAATTCCTAAATCCTTGAATCTATGATCTTTTTATACAGAGTGATTTTTTTTCTAGGACATTTGACCACAGAGTTAGAGTATGTCCTAATAATATATTTATAGCATACTCCTGGGCACTGTGTTTTCGGTGACCTAGAACTCATCACATTGTCTGTTATTCCTTGCTAGATTAAATCAGGCTGCACACAATGTTGATGATAACTAAGAGATATTAACAAGATTTTATACAAGTACTGGAGAAGGCAGTTGAACACAAGCCTGCAACAAGAGAGGGGGTGGCCCTGAGTCTAGATTCTGATTGGTAGTTTAGAGCAGTGGTTCTTAAACTGGGGTCGCATTCACTTGGATGAAGTGTCGCTTAATGAGTTTCAGCATAACCACTACAGAGCAAATTATTGAAAATTATTACTCCAATATAAAATAGGGCTTATAACTGGTTCAGGAAACTACATGTGAAATTTTAAATAATTTCATTAATCAGCATGTTTGGCAACCCTGTTTTTTTTTTTTTCCATTGTTGCTGATCCAGGCGCTTTGCCAATGCTTGCAACCTTCTTCCCATTTGTTTTCAATATTGTGCAGTATGTTTTTTTTTTCAGTTTTCAGATATCCTTTGGAATGTGTGCATTTCTCTGTTTTTTTTAAAAAAGAATTAATTTTAAGTGACATCACTATGGCACTACATTACTTTGGATGGACAGACGACCGTCTGAAACTTGTGACTACCCACAAAGGTAGTATTTAATACTTTAGCGATTTATAAAGAATTGACTTTACAAATGTGTTAAATTAAAAAGCCCATGCCAGTCTCTTCCAAAAACATGCGGGAGGGGGTGTTGGAAGAGTGGGTTTCACCATGCATTGTGTAGTCACAATTTTTCAAAAGTGTGTAGTTTTTATTATCAGTATAACCATGCCCTCAGTGTGGTTAAAAGCACCAAACTGACTTACTTACAGAATTTGAGTTTTCAACCTGTTGCATAATTTTTGAATAATTCTTTTCCCTGAAAATCATGGCTATAGCTGTCATGAGTTTCATCCAGATTTTGTCATAAATTTTCTGGGTTCTTGCTTAAAAAAAAAAACTTTCCCAAACTTTCCTAGATTAGTCAAGTGTAATGCAATCTGATGTAAGATGTAGAGTCTCAAAACTAGAGCTGACCCATTTTAATATTTTTAACATCAGTACATAATCTTTTCTGCATGTGCTTTAGCCCCACATGAACTGCCTGCTAGTAGCATCTCTCTGATTCTAGTTTGAAACGTGCAATTATGGCACAGTAAATGATTTTTTTTCTTTCAGAACTTAACATGGGCTTTATTAATTTGTCTCAACATTAGTCAGGTGCTTTCCTTTTCATCTTCATTACTCAACTATACCCTCCTCAGAGGTTTTGTTTACACAAAACATTGTGCACTTGGATGAAGTGTCGCTTAATGAGTTTCAGCATAACCACTACAGAGCAAACAAAGTCTGCTTGCTCTTTTTAATTATGAGTCGTCGCAGTGTGTTAAAAGAAAAGAAAAACAACGTTGTGCCAAAGGTAGCAAGAAAATTCCTGCATTCTGCAGCTATATGTTATGTTACTTTTTGTGATTTGTCACATGCATGTCCAGTAAGGAAGTGTGGTTGATGCAGTTTTCTTCTTGCTGATGTTGTCTGATCATGTAAATGGGAATATTTCAGAAAATTTAGATTTCATACTATGATACTTTACTAGCTTCACAAAGAGAAAAGTTTAACTATAGTGAACACTCAAGTAAAAAAAGTTTAAAATAAATAGAGATACCAGGTTTCATGCTTCTGTCTTTTACATTCTGATCAGTAGCTCTACATGCACTTAATTTAATCTCTGTAAATCAATGAGGAACTACATATGCAAACCAACACTTCCTACAAGCCAACGGTTGGTGGTTTTCACCTTTTAAAAATCTGAGAAATCTGCCAATCAGCATTTCAAGAAAAGGATGTTAGGTTCACCTTGCTTATTCTTGCCAAATAAGGGGTGAGCAGGATTCCAGATGTTCGAAAAAGATCATTTGTAACTTTTCAGATGCAAACGCTTTTTGCCAATATGGTATAACATTTTTTTCCCCCCTTAATGCTCATGAGGTTGCTAGAATAATATTAGGTGTGTTGCAGAACTAATAGCAGAAGCAGTAATTTAAAGAAGAAATATAGAAAATTGCATGATTTATGGCAGTTGTAACTGCAATCATTTAGTCATTTTTCTTTTTGCCATCTATGCAAAGTTGATTTTTATCTTCTGAGATTAGTTTGGATGGTGCCTCGCTGTCTTACAATAAAACTCTGGGAATTTCCTACTAAGTGCATTGTATGCTTGAGGCCTCTAGTTTTTAACATTTAGTCACCAGAAAAACTGGGTCTATTCTTTGGCTTCTCTCCATTGTGATGTAATTAAGGGACTATGAAAAAGGTAAAGATGGAAACACCTTTGAGTTACTGCATGCTAGTCATTTTAATCTGGATGGTTACTTAGGCCACATGCATGCTAGAATGCTCTATGTCAGAGGTCCCCAACCCCTGGTCCGCGGCCCAGTGCTAGTCCATGGCCTGAGCCGGACTGACCTCCCCCCACCCCCACATGCACCCCCACACACAGCCTCTGTGCCTGTACGTGTGCACCCAGGCAAGTGCTCCCCAACCCTTTGTGCATGCGCATGAGTGCTCCCTGCACTGCCCTTTGTGCATGCACACGAGCGTGCATGCCCCCGCATGAGTGCTGCACCATCCTTTGCGCATGCACACCAGTGCACACCCCCGCACAAGCACCCTCCCACTCCTTTGTGCATGTGCATGAGCAAGGCAGGTGCCCTGCCTTCCCCAACCGGTCTGCAGGGTTAAAAAGGTTCGGAACCACTGCTCCATGTCAAGGTGATATCCAGCAGTTTCTTCAGTGGAAAGCTGCTAGCATAACTGACTTTAAAAAAAGACAATGTCTGTTTCTTTAAAATATTTTTGTTATGTGGGATTAAGTCATATCTCACTTATGGCAGCCCTAATACAGTTTTCGAGGTATGTTACATGTTTAAAGAGTGGCTTTATCATTGCCAAACATCACTGCATTTCCATGGTCAAATGGGATAGCCTAGTCCAATCCACAAGACCACACTGGTTCTCTTCCTTTTAAAAAATAATATTAACATATTTGTTTATATATTTTTAATACATCAGCAGTTATGTACTATAGATGAGGTATGGTGGAGCAATACAGAAAGGTGGAACATAACCAAATAAAATTTTAAACACTGGGATATGGGATGGAATAAGAGCTGAAATAATTATTCATGGGGCCTGGCTTTTATGAGGTACTAGTTTTCCTCTTCCTTTCTTAACTAGGACTCTGATAAAACACATGTAGAGCAAAGAAGGCACTGGGCAGGCTGAATTCTTATCTAACAAGCTTTGATACAGCTTAAAGAGGGGAGGGCAGAGATCATAACATCACCTTCTTCCCTGAGCTCAACTTAATTAAAACAAGTTCACATAAACACAACATTTTTGAGATGTCATCATAGCAATAAACAAAGAGAAATCCCTCATGCATCTAAATGGATAGGCCATGGCTTGCTTACAGCCATACGGCTCAATTGTTGCTTGCACATCCACTGTGCAAGCAAGATTCTCTCCACTTCATAGCCTGAGGCAAAGAGAGGAAGAGGAGCTTCCTTGCTGGTAAAGGTAAAGGTTAGGTTCCCTTGACATTGAGTCCAGCCGTGTCTGACTCTAGGGGGCGGTGCTCATCCCCGTTTCCAAGCCATAGAGCCAGTGTTTGTCCAAAGACAATCTTCCGTGGTCACGTGGCCAGCACAACTAGACACAGAATGCTGTTACCTTCCCATCATGGTGGTAGCTATTTATCTACTTGCATTTTTACATGCTTTCAAACTGCTAGGTTGGGACAAGCGATGGGAGCTCACTCCTTGCTGGTAGTTTGAAGAATTCTTAAATTACCTGCTTGGCTTATACCTGTGAGCTAACTGATGGCCTTTTGGTTCCCCAATAAGGATTGTATTGTATTGTATTGTATTGTATTGTATTGTATTGTATTGTATTGTATTGTATTGTATTGTATTGTATTACAACTATGAGTCACCATCAGTGTGATTGCTGACATCAGTAGACATGGTCTAGAGGGGCGGGGTAAAAATCAAATAAATAAATAAATAAATAAATAAGCACCACCTATCATTTGATACTAAGATACTTGCCCTCTTGGTGTTGCCAACAGTGACATGAAAAACAGGTAGAGTAGACATGGTCTAAAGGGGCGGGGTATAAATTTAATAAATAAATAAATAAATAAATAAATAAATAAATAAATAAATAAATAAATAAATACTTTCTCTTTATCACATTATGGGACAGATGAATTCATTGCCATGGGATGGCCTTGCAGTGTCATAGCGGTGGAGTAGACAGGGCTTTGGAGAAAATTTGGCACTGATTTTGGGAAAGCAATTGTGGAAATGGGCACTAGGCACTCTATGCTTTGCTTGAAACAACATGATGAGCAAAGGTATAGGCACATGTTTGTTCTATCACCAGACACACACAAACCCTTTCTGACTGAAGGAATGAGCAGTTGCCAAGTGGGAGTGAGCAGCAATAAGTGCTCAGACTTTAAAGCTACCTTGAATATATAAATTAAGCTTTCCTCTTCACCAATGCTGCTCACCCTGAGATTGGTCTGTCCATCTGAAGACCTGAAGAAATATAGCAATTGTTTTAGAATTCAGCCGATGCCCAGAAACCTAATAACCCTATGAGAGAACCCTTTCTAGATAACCAACTTTTAGAAATCAATAGTAGCCATACCAAGAGCCTTTTCTATAGTGCTACTCAAATTGTGTAACTGTTAAGAAAATGCAGGTCATAAAACTACAATCAAACCATTATTACATCTCACTTCTGCATCCCCTTATTATAAGATCTTTAAAGCTATCTTCTAGCAAAGATGGATAGATGGACTGGCAGAGGGTTGTCATACAGTAGTTGAAAATATGGATTACAAGTATTTACAATGAAGGCACTGTTTAAATTCCTGAACTGATACGCTACAGCTTCAGATTGTAATGAAAAGAAGACCTATGTGAGAATATTTCATGCAGTGTCGCTGCCATTTAGCTCCTCATGGGCATATAAAGAAGCCAGATGAAAATGAATCTCATACCACCATAAACACATATTAGAGGATCCTGCAACCTTTCTCAATCTATATCTTCACTTTCATTTATAGCATCTTATCTGGGTGAGAAAGAAAGAACTTCCCTGAAGATTTATATTTGTGAAGATTCTCAGTCATCAAGGTGAGTCATGGCAACTGGACTTCTTTCTTAGGCTGAAATGTTTCACTACTACATCCAAGAAGACTGAAGAATCTATCTATGTATCTATCTATCCATCCGTACATACGTCCATCTGTACATCCGTCCGTCCGTCCGTCCGTAAATCCGTCCGTACATGCATGCATGCATGCATGCATGCATACATACATACATACATACATACATACATACATACATACATACATACATACATACATACATACATACATACATACATACATACATGTCACTACTGATCTTTCCATACTGCATTGGCCTCCCCCACTGAAGTGTTCAGTATGCTTCTACTATGAAAGAATGGCAAGTTAGAGCAACTTCACAAATAGAGGATATGCCCTCTTGTAGTAACTTTGGGAGTATTCTAATAGAATTTCATTAAATGTTAAATTTTCTGACCATCCCATAATGAAATCAAATTGGACTCAACCTCTTACAGCAGTATGGCAAAATAGTAAACAAGCTCTGCATAACAGCTTCCGATGCTTCACTTTCTGGTGAATGTCAACTATGATCAAATGAGGAAAGAGCAACATTATCTAATTTTTATTAGAAATTCACAGTAGCAAGAACGATGATCTGTGTTTAGCAAGGTACTTCTTTCCAAATGGTGCAACACTGAGTCTAGCTTTAAAATGGAAACCTTGCTTTTGAAATACGCATAGATGTCAAGACCAGTCAAACTGCTTTATGGCTAGCAGAGAGTAAGTGGTATATGGCTTAGCAGGTATCTGGTAAATTGAACATATCCCGTGGCAGTGTCGTTCATTGTACAGTTGTATGACAAGTTTGAGATATAATTCCATTTTAATTTAAACAGTGTATTATTAAGGAAAGAACTCTACCTAATGATTGTACTTTTCTTTTATGTTCTCCCTTTACATGATAATAAGTGCATTCATGAGCAGATTTCTAAAATGATTATCCACCAACTAAAGAAGGAAGATGAAGTTCCCACACATTCTGTACCTAAGCAAATTTGTTGAACTAATCTGAACATGTCTTATTCCAGTTATTAATAACAGGACTATGGGACTGAGTTATCATGACATCTAGATTATCAGTGCTACTTATATACTATTTCTTTGGCATTTAGAAAGATGTACCTAAAGCTTTCCCATAAACCAGTGCTTTCTATCCCATTACTTCTCCCATTGTCTTCAGTTTCAACTGATAGAAAATGTATTTGTGGTTTTGGGTTTCTTATGTGTGATTTCTACCTTTGTTCCCTGAGGGTTATCCACAAAACTCTAGTACATGCTTATTCAGTAAATTAAGCAAATTATCTCCTTCCCAGCAGTTGATTAGTTTAGGCAGAGGAGATTATAATTATTTAGTCTGGGTGTTACCATAAAAGTGGTTCAACCTCAGAACAAGGGCCAAAAACATAAATCGTTCATTGACACAGACAAAATTTCCTCTAAAAGAATCAGACCTCACAAGGTTGTTCTCCAAGCAGAATTACACTAAGTGTATTCACAAACTATTTGTAAAACAGGTCTAAAAAGAATGACCATGTATTCAACAAACCATGTGTGTTTCTTCAGAATTGGAAGGAAGGTTTATCTCTAAAGCTCGGTGAGTTGAGTATCTGGCTATGGAACCAGAGGCCAGGAATTCAGTTCTCCAGTCTGCCTCTCAGGAGGAAAGCCAACTATGTAGCCTTGACAAAAATGGAAAGTCTCAGAGTGTCCTCAGAAGAAGGAAATAGTAAATCATGTCTGTGTACTCCATATCTAGAAAACCTTGGAAAGTGTCTCTATAAGTTGAAATCAATTTGATAGAACATAACTATTTTTTGGTTGTTGTGGGTGTTTCGGGCTCTTTGGCCATGTTCTGTCCTACTCCAATCCTCTGAAGATGCCAGCCACAGAGACTGGCGAAACGTCAGGAAGAACAACCTTCAGAACACTGCCAAAGAGCCCGAAAAACCCACAACAACCATTAGATCCCGGTCGCGAAAGCCTTCGCGAATACATAACTATTTTTAATTATTCGAACGAGTAGTCTTGTGATTCATATGTCACTACTGTATCTCCTACTTTCCCACCAGAGTGCAAAAAAAGTGAAACCTCCCCCCCCCCAAAAAAAATCTGCAACCATCTTCTTGGTGGTTGTGGAGGAGCTCCACATTAATCATTGTATATAGGCTTAGCCTCACATAGGTATCAGAGAATCCACACAATAGCTGGAATCCTGCTGCCACAGCTACATATGCATAGGACTGATTATGTCATCAGCTGTGGCCTTTTCTATTTAATTAAAAGTTTCCTGTCCCCCTCCTCTGGCTCTGAGGCTCCCTAGGCTCTTATAGTTCTGCCTCCATCTCCCCATACCAATTGTATTCCAGTATTTTAAAAAGAATTGCCTTTTTCTGAATTTCAGCAGATATACTCATTTGTAGATAAACAAAGACCTTCTGATTTATTTGGAAAAGAAATGGCCCATGAAGCAGTTACTGATAATAATCCTGTTATAGAAGGCAGTTCTTTGTTTAAAGGACTGTCAGAGGAGAGTTCACTGTTTGAAAACATTCTCTGTCTGAAGATAAAGAATTATAAACTGGGCCTTGAAGTTGTCTGTCAACAGTACCTGGTGAACAGAATGACCAGGTAGGCAGGTTACCTGTTCACAACCTTCCATACTGTGAGATGAGGGAACCACATTTTTATGCAGTTATTTCTATCTGTGAAACTACACCAGAGTTTGTGGGTAATTACTGTAGTTAGAAAGGACATGTTACCTGTCTTCATTTTTTCCCCAAATTATAATGTACAGTACTTGAAAGCCAGTGTAGTATAGTAGATGGAGTGTGAGAATACGGCTTGGGGGACTTTATAGACTACAGGAAAAGCTTTCCTCTGTGTGGGTCATGAGAACCTATGGATTGTTCTAAAAGAAATAGATGTGCCTCAACACCTGTTCATGCAATGTTTGTCCTGGTGCATAAACTGTATTGTGGAGAAGAAGCTACTGTTAGCACAGAATATTGAGAAACAAAATGGTTTCCCACAAGCAAAGGTATCAAAGCTTGATGGAAATCATATCATATGGAAAGCTGGATTATATCCAGATGGAGGAGGAGCGAAAAATGGTGGGAGAAACATCAGTAACTCAAGACATGCAGATGACACCACCTTACTGACAGAAAGCAACAATGATTTGACTGCAGTTGAATATTAAGAAGACGGAAATCAAACTACAGAAGAACTGCATAACTTTAATGTGGGCAATGAAGAAATTGAAATTATCAAAGATTTTGCATACCTTGGCTTAATCATCAATTCAAATTGAGATTGCAGGCAAGAAATCCAAAGAAAATTGAGTCTTGGAATGGCAACTTTGGAATGGCAACTATAAATGATCAGCAAACAATGGGATGTGTCATTGGAAACAATGAGCAAGATAATCAACATTATTGTATTTCCAGTTATTATGCATAGTTGTCACAGCTGCAGTAAAGAAAGCTGAGGGGGAGAAACAAAAATAAACAAGTGGATTCTAGATAAAATCAAGCCTAAATTCTTTCTAGAAGAAGAGTAAATTTGAGGTGATTGCAATTTTGGCACATCATGGGAAGACAAGACTCACTAGAAAAGGCAATAGTGTTAGGAAAAGTTGAAGGCAGCAGTAAAAGAGGAAGACATAATAGGAAATGGATTGTCTCCGTGTGGAAACTACAATCTTGAGTTTGCAAGAGCTGATCAGGGCTGTTGAGGACAGGACATTTTGGAGGCAACTCATTTGTAGAGTCATCCTAAATCAGAGGTGTCTTAACAACACGTAACAATTCATTTGGTTTACAAAACAATGTTGAACAGAAGCTTTAGAGGAAATCTAACACAGTTTGCACTGAAATTCAGGACTGCTTCCATTCATGTGGCCAAACTACTTTCTTTCTAGTTAGACAGCTCTATAGCTTTATACAAATTCTGCATTTTCATACTATATGCTTCCTTCCAGATGTCAAAGACTCTAATCAAACCATACAGAGAGAAAGGATTCTACTTTGCAGGATAAGCCAGGGCGGGTGCCCTGTTACTATGGCCTTCAGGATGGAGAAGATGACGGTTCTTGGTTGCCTTCTTTTACGCTAGAAGGATTTAAGCTGAAGCTGAATCCTGACAGGCACTTCCTGTCCTGCATGCACACCCTTGTCAGAGAGCTCTACGGAAGATATCAAAAGAGGATTAGCATTGGTAGGTGTCTGCCTGTCACTTAGAGTTGAAAATCTCAGCAGCACTAGCTGGATTTTATTTTTATAAATCTCTAGCTTGCTACACTGTCTCAGGCTCCAAAATAGGGAACTTCATCATGAATTGACACAAACGGTCATGAACAAAGTTTATGGTCTGCATGTAAAATAAATATTTTAATGGTCAGGAAAGAAAATGTCATTGAGAGTGAGGCTACATTTGGCTATTTAACCCAGAGTTTCCCAATGATATCCAGTACAAGATCCTAGATTAGTGTTAGCCCTGAGCCTTAAGGCTGTCATCCCTATGAAATCTCCAGAATTCATGGAATATCCAAATATTACAAGACTTCCAAGCCTCATGGAATTCCTGGATCTCATGGACTATATTTCCACAGGTCATGCCAATCTCTATACGGAAGTCCACATTCATTTGTACCACCTATAAGATGGATTCTCCAAATTCATTTTTAATAGAAAAACGTCATGTACAGTGGTGCCTCACATAACAAGCGCACCGTTTAACGACGAATCTGCATAGTGATCTATTTTTGCGATCGCTAATGCGATCGCATTGAGATGTTTTGAATGGGAAAACATCGCATTGTGATGATCGGTAAGCGTTTTGCTTACCGATCTTCGCATTGTGATGTTTTTAGAACAGCTGATCGGCGGTTCCAAAATGGCCGCCGGGTGCCCAAAATGGCCACCGCAAGCATTTTTGCGCGGTTGCCTCGCTTACCGAAGCGGCGAAAATGGCGGCGCTATGGAGGATCTTCACTGAATGGTGAGTTTTCGCCCCATAGGAATGCATTAAAGGAAGTTCCATTTAGCGACATTCCGGATAGCGCCGATTAATCCGGAACGGATTAACGTCGCTATGCGGGGCACCGCTGTATTCATGTTATTTAGGCTATGGTGTTTCCTTCTTCCTATTAATAAGTCTACACAAGGTTTGCATGATAGCATTGCGCTATATAGTGGGCCCCTGCTAGACAATTACCCTGCAAAACGAGTAATCCGCAGGACTATGACTTTTTGTGATCGCTATAGCAATTTGCAAAATGGTTTTTCCTATAGGGGATTTCACTGGACAATGATTTGGTCCATGCTTCACAGACCGTTTTTCGCAAGACAATGATCTTTACAGTTGATTGGCGATTCCGTTTTTCACAAGACAGTGATTTTACAGCTGATAGGCGCTTTGCAAAATGGCTTCCCTGTGGACGATTTTCGATGGACAACGACGATTTTTCCCCCATTGGAACACATTAAATGGATTTCAATGCATTCCAATGGGGAAACGCTTTTTGCAAGACGATGTTTTCGCAAAACAGTGATTTCAATGGAACGAATTAACATCATCTTGCGGGGCACCACTGTATTATCCATCTATTTGATTTATCCAGGATGGGTAGGACCCTCTTGGAGCTAACTGACTGTTTTGGCTCCAGAAAAGTTTTATACCCACAATGCCACAGTAATGCCACAGTAATATTTTAATTGCATTTTAATTGTTTTGTCCTTTTATTGTATTTTAATTGTTGTAAGCCACCCAGAGACCTTTGGGTAGTGTGAGTGGCATATAAGTCAAATAAATAAATAAATAAACAAACAAACAAATGAACGAACAAATAAATAAATAAATAAATAAATAAATAAATAAATAAATAAATAAATAAATAAATAAATAAATAAATAAATAAATAATGTACAATTTGCTCTTTGGAAGATTTCTTTTAGCTTTAAGAGCTGTAGGGTCAACAAGACTTCAGATGCTTTCACGTTCTGATGCAGTGGTAAGAAAAGCACTGCCTGCTGCACTTCCAAAACAAATTGTCACTCTTACCCTAAAGCTTTGCAATGTCAACATTTGCAGATGTCACCCTGAAGCAATTATGCTGCTAGAATACATACATATACCCATATGCCTGTTTAGCAAATACTGTTGCTTAACATGCTGTAAGTTATCCTTTATGTTTAAGATGGTTCATAGCTTGGGAACACTGTTGCTTTGGATTACGAGCAGCAACTGTGCTGGCTGGAGGATTCTGAAAGTCATAGCCTGACAAGTAACTTATCCAGGCTCTGGGATGGCATGTTGTTGTTGTTGTTTAGTTGTTTAGTCATGTCTGACTCTTTGTAACCCCATGGACCAGAGCACACCAGGCCCTCCTGTCTTCCACTGCTTCCCAGAGTTGGGTCAAATTCATGTTGGTCATAAATCTTACATTCCTGGTTCCTATGCAGTACAGTGGTGCCCTGCTGGATGATTATCCCACTTGACGATGAATCCGCTTAACGTTGACGTTTTTGCGATCACTTTTGCGATTGCAAAACGATGTTTAGATGGGGGAATTTCGCTTAACGTTGATCGGTTCCCTACTTCGGGAAGCAATTTTTCGCTTTACGACAATCAGCAAACAGCTGATCGTCGGGGTTCAAAATGGCCACCGGCTGTAGAAAATGGCTCCCCACTGCGTTAGGGATGGATTCCTCGCATTACAGGCACCAGAAAATGGCCGCCGTATGGAGGATCTTCGCTGGACGAGTAGGTATTTTGCCCATTGCAACGCATTGAACGGTTTTCAATGCATTTCAATGGGTTTTTTTTTGCTTGATGACGTTTTCGCTGTACAGTGATTTCGCTGGAATGAATTAATATCGTCAAGCAAGGCACCACTGTATTTTTCTTTGCTGCATCAGGCATTCCTTTCACTTCCAGGCACGTCCACAGCTGAGCATCCTTTTGGCTTTGGCCCAACCACTTCATTAGCTCTGGAGCTACTTGTACTTGTCCTCCGCTCTTCCTCAGTAGCATGTTGGATGCCTTCCGACCTGAGGGTCCCATCTTCCAGCATCATATCTTTTAGCCTTTTGTTTCTGTTCATGGGGTATTATTGGCAAAGATACTGGAGTGGCATTGCCAATTCCTACTCCAGGTGGATTTGCATTTAGTTGGAACTCTCCACTATGACCTGTCCATCTTGGGTGTCCCTGCATGGCATAGTTTCTCTGAATTACTCAAGCCCCTTCGCCACGACAAGGCAGAAATCCATGAAGGATGTCATGTAGCATCCAGCAAATAACTGGACAAAAGATTTGGACTGGGGAAATCAATTGTGGGGAAATTCTTAGCCCCTTCTCAGTGCTGCAGCAGTCAAGATGGTCTATAAGATACCCTCTTGTGCTCACTATCATTCACAAAGATAAACCAAGCAAGTGGAAATCCCAGAACTGACTCCTTTTTTCAATAAGTTAACCAATTCTCACCCAAACACAAAGCAATTATCAGAGCTATTTTTGAACAAGTTTTGTGGGCTTCTATTGCTTGAGGCACAAAAAAGGTATCGTCAGCTTTCAGAATGCCCTTTGCTATGTACAATTTGGTGTCTTTTTTTTCTGGCAACATGGACATGATATTGTGCAGCAATATTGGACCATTTCCTGTTGTTTTGAATCATGGATATCGAAGCACATTTTATTTATATCCCGCCTATCTGGTCTTAACCAACCAGATAGGTGGGATTTTAAATAAATAAATAAATAAATAAATAAATAAATAAATAAATAAATAAATAAATAAATAAATAAATAAATAAATAAATAAATAAATAAATAAATAAATAAATAAATAAATAAATAAAATAAACCAGAAGTTTTTAGAAGAAATGAAATTTCTTCCAAAAGAGCATGAAAAAAACTCCGTTCTTCATTTTTCCTTTAGAAAATGCTTGAAACCTTTTCTCACTGCCTTGTTTTCTCTTGTTTACTAATCTGTTGTTTAAATTTTTAAAAATTCCATCTAGATGTAATACTACTGTTTTAATAATGTTTGTGTGGTTTTGTGCAGGGCTTGGCTATTTATGAATAGTATAAGGTTTAATTTTTTTTTAAAGAAATGTGACTTACGATGATATTGCCATGTTTATTTCCTCTATGAATGGAGATCCCTGCATTCCCAGATCACTATAACTTCAGATAGTGTTCTAGAAGGATAATCAGTTTTTTAAAACTTTGATATTGTCATTGTGAAATGCAACATTAATATATGAGTTGTGATCAGTAATTTCTTCTTTTATCCATGATTTATGAATTCTGTAACATTCGCATTAATGAAGTAATGAAACAAATTTAATTATTTGGCAGGTAACTTGCAGTAGATGCTGCCTTTTAGAGAAGAACACAATGTTTCATTAGCTACACAAGAACGACCTGGCAAAAGCCAAAGAAATGCATAAAATTTCAGCTCATAATACTGTCTCAAACCACGTGCCATATGATTATGTCTTAACTGTGTACTGGCTTGAAGCCCAGCTGCCCAACCCTAACTCTTAACCTTCCCTTCCCTTGGTTGGCAGAGGGACAATCGACTCATAATCACACACACACCAGAGAGATTTGTAATACACCAACAGAAAGCACACTGTTCTGCTTTGCTAGTGTTCCTTCATTTTTAAAAATATATAATTCAAACCCATAACACTCTTTCTTTCCTTCTTCCTTTGATAGCAGAACTCCTTACACTGAAAAAAAATGACTTATGCTTTCAGGGTGATAACAGTAACATCTTAAGCAGAACGTCAGCTTTACAACAGAGAAATTGACAGGTGAAAAAGCATCAGTTATTGTGCAATTTAAAATGTGCATTCATTCATTGTGGTTGTAATGTGCCATCTCTTATGACTAATGGCCCCCTATGAATCAGCCCATCTCATATTCGGTTTTCCTCTTTTCCTGCTGCTTTCTACCTTTCCATAGATGGCTCTATATGGTGTGGACATGTATTTCCTGCAAGGGCGTCAACTTGGGATTTAAAGCAAAGGTGAGGAAAATTTTGATGTTAACAACCATATTCTCTGAGGGGCCACATGTGGGCAATGAGTGGGACAGGAACCAGTGCTGGGCAGGGTCATACCCCACACTATGTAGGAGGAAAGGCAGTACGGAACTGTAATTAATAAAGGAATAATAAATATGCAAGTTGCCCATCTGTTTTAGAGCAAACCATAGCAGAGTTTTAATAATAATATGTATAGCATTCTTCAATCTGCCTGCAGAATCCCCAAGGGTCCATATCAGCCTTGTCCCAAAATAGATAAAGGAAACAGGATCTCAGCCTACAGTATAGGAAACTTTCCTGGCAACTGAATTTTAAAAAGAATGTTTGAAAGTATCTCACTTTCTAATTAATCAGAAGCTGGATCATCATCTGTTGCTTCCAGAATCTGTATGTTTTTGTTTGGGAAGATGCATAGCTTAAAAAACTGTTTTTAAAGTAATTTATTACTCATTGCTTGCTGTTTTTTCAAAGGGACCGTTATCACTATCCATAAACTATTTTTAAAAACTATTTTATTATTACTCGTACATACAAAACATACAAAACAACAAAGTAAGACATAACAAAAACAATAAAATACAACAAAAACTAAACATCCATACTACATATATAGATCAGAGATTTCGCCATCATCTAGATCATGTAATATTATCAAAGGGCTCTTGTAAGCACTAGTTCGCCTCAATCATTTTCCCCCTAAGTTCCTGTCTGTTTCTGGACCCAATTGTACTTTTACTTTACAAAGTGTCTCGATTGATCCCGTATTGCCTCTGAAAGCATATCTAGTTCTGCAATATCCAGTAGCTTCTTTAATAGGTCCTCCATCATTGGTATTTCTCCATTCTTCCATTTCCATGAGCCATTATTGAAAGAGTGCACGAATATCTAATTATTTAGTTACTTTTACTTAGCTAAAAATACACTTAAGTGTACAAAATGTCCCTCAATTTCCTCCAAATGCAACATTTTAGGAGTAATGAGGAAACTAAAAATTAACTGTGTTACCAATTGTTATGCTACTTTCTAAAAAGTCAAATTGTTGTGCTTTCCTGTATATTTGTTACACATTACATCGGATTACATCACATTACATTACAAAGAGACTTTTTCAAGAATCAGACTCAAGAAACATGTGAGACTTGGACAATGCAGGAATACTTGAGAAGCATGCAATGAATTCATTACTGCCTGCCTATTTCACAATTTGCCCACAGTGCATATAGGAGATACAAGATGTTGTGGATTCTACTTCTGGGACGATAACCACACATACACACAAAACCCTGTGCAGGAAAGCCAGTTAAGCTTGCAACAGGAAGGATAGTTTTTTCTTACTGGCCCTGAGGCGGCAAGCATTTGCTTATTTTAATGGATTTGTGCCCTTTAATTAAGTCATTGGAATGAGATGCCTTTGAACTAGTGTTTGTGTTTGTCTAGTTAAATCCTGTTATTGATTATAGACTAGTCCATGTGGTGGATGAATACAGGTAGACAAAGATGAACTAAGAAGGCATATAGGCCTGTCCTAGAAGTGGGAAGCAACACCCCATGCCTTGACAAGACAATCTGAAGATGTTAAAGATTGTATATGAGAAATCTTGGCTTGGCAACTTTCACAGAGCCAACAATTGTTGGTGAAAATGTAAACTACCAACTTATTCCATAACAAAAAAAGCATGAGTCATTTCTGAACCTACACAAACAGTTTATCCATAAAACCTAGATATTGGTCTATTAAGACCAGCATGACAGCTACTTTGTCTCTCTGTGTGTGTTTGTTTTTACATATTCTTCTCCTACTGAATCATTGAAGGTGGAACAACAAATATACAGAATGGAATGTCTTCCAAGAAGTTGCCCCGCCCCCTTTTTAATTACCTGCAGTTCTGTTGCTTTAATACTAAGCTTACATGCAGAGAGGCTGGAAAAAGACACATGTTTGGACTGCAGCTTTCAAACTGCCTCAGACAATATGGGAGTTGTAAGAAGTAACCTTTCTAGGCTGTGGAAATTAGATTGATGAAGCTTCCCTGTTGCACAATTACATGCCATGAAACTCCTCAGATAATTTATAGCAGACTGCTCCAAAAAGGCACAGAAGCAGCTTCAAAAGAGAGTTCTCAGATCAATCAAGCAGGCAGCGGCCCAGGATAAACAAGTACAGAGCCGAATCCAAAGAGCTGTCAGCGGAAGGGAAATAGCCATTAGAGCTGTTACACAAACACCCACAATTAGGACTTGTACAAGAATTAATGCAACGGAGTAGATTCTGTCAGTGACACATTCCATCTTTCCTTCTTTTATTTTTCTTCTTCATTATCTTATGTTTCATTTGACCTGTTTTGGCATGTATGTGTGTATTTAATATTGGTAAAAATCTGTATGGAAACACATAGGAATTTCCATGTGCATTTTTTCCTAAAATGTGCATATTTACTTCTAATTTTGCCAAAATTGTGTTTTGTACATCTATTAGGCAAATTTGCATATGATTTGCCTAACATGTTTTGGACTAAGGCTTGTTTTGCTTTTGTTTTGTCCATTTTCCAAAAAAATAAAATAAAATAAATACATACATACCTACATCAAAACTTCAGAAGAGTGTGAATTCATCACCTTAGAGCTGCAAAACAGGAAGGGACCCTATGGAACATTGAATCCAGCCCCCTTCTAGAAGACACAGTGGGGAATCGAACTTACAACCTCTGGTTGCGCAGCCAGAGAGCTAAACCACTGAGCTATCTAAATCAGAATTTAAGTTCAAGTACAGGTTCAAAAAGAAAGTACTTAAGCAAGTCTCATGCTTGAACAAGCTTTTATGCAAAATCCTGAGGAAGAAATTTTAGGGATGGGGCTTTTCTTATGCAATACTATCAGGGAAGACATGCACACGAGTTCTTTGCTAGGCCAGCAGAAAATTGCAACTATGAAATGATTCGCCTCTCTCAAATTATGTTAGTAAGATGAAGAAAGGTTATATGTAACCAGGAGCTGATTTTTGCATGGAAGGACAATAATCTCTATTGAGTCCTGCTACTCAAGCCAGTTTTGTGGGCTCAGCATTCTTTAAGGGTATCTATTTGTTAAGACCCCTTCTTTGGCTCTGCAGCCAAAGATTGCAGCCTTGATGTGGCAAAGGGGCTTGAGTAATTCAGAGAAGCTATGGGCTACGCCATGCAGGGAGACCCAAGATGGACAGGTCATAGTGGAGAGTTCTGACTAAACACGATCCACCTGGAGCAGGAACCAGCAAGCCACTCCAGTATCTTTTCCAAGAAAACCCCATGAACAGAAACAAAAGGCTAAAAGATATGATGCTGAAGATGAGCCCCACAGGTTGGAAGGCATCCAACATGCTACTGAGGAAGAGCGGAGGGACAAGTACAAGTAGCTCCAGAGCTAATGAAGTGGTTGGGCCAAAGCCGAAAGGACGCTCAGCTGTGGACACGCCTGGAAGGGAAAGGAAAGTCCAATGCTGCAAAGAAAAATACTGCATAGGAACTGGAATGTCAGATCTATGAACCTTGGTAAACTGGATGTGGTCGAACAGGAGATGGCAAGAATAAACACTGACATCCTGGGCATCAGTGAACTAAAATGGACGGGAATGGGTGAATTCAATTCAGACGATTATCATATCTACTATTGTGGGCAAGAATCCCCTAGAAGAAATGGAGTAGCCCTCATAGTCAACAAAAGAGTGGGAAAAGCTGTACTGGGATACAATCTCAAAAATGATAGAATTATTTCAATATGAATCCAAGGCAGACCTTTCAACATCACAATAATCCAAGTTAATGCATCAACCACCAGTACTGAAGAGGCTGAAATTGACCAATTCCATGAAGACTTACAATACATTCTAAAACTGACACCAAAGAAAGATATTCTTGTCATTATAGGGGACTGAAATGCTAAAGTAGGGAGTCAAGAGATAAAAAGAACAATAGGGAAGTCTGGCCTTGGAGTTCAAAATGAAGCAGGGCAAAGGCTAATAGAATTTTGTCAAGAGAACAAGCTGCTCATCACAAACACTCTTTTCCAACAACAGGCGACTCTACACATGGACATCACCGAAATCAGATTGATTATATTCTCTGCAGCCAAAGATGGAGAAGCTCTATACAGTCAGCAAAAACAAGACCTGGAGCTGATTGTGGCTCTGATCATCAGCTTCTCATAGCAAAATTCAAGCTTAAACTGAAGAGAGTAGGTAAAACCACTGGGCTAGTCAGGTATAATCTAAACCAAATCCCTTATGAATACACAGTGGAAGTGAAGAACAGATTTAAGGAACTCGATTTGGTGGACAGAGTGCCTGAAGAACTATGGATGGAGGCTCGTAACATTGTACAGGAGGCAGCAACCAAAACCATCCAAAAGAAAAGGGAATGCAAGAAAGCAAAGTGGCTGTCCAACGAGGCCTTACAAATAACAGAGAAGGGAAGGGAAACAAAATGCAAGGGAGATAGGGAAAGTTACAGAAAATTGAATGCAGACTTCCAAAGAATAGCAAGGAGAGACAATAGAGCCTTCTTAAACGAACAGTGCAAAGAAATAGAGGAAAATAATAGAAAAGGAAAAACCAGAAATCTGTTCAAGAAAACTGGAGATATTAAAGGAACATTTTGTACATGATAAAGGACAAAAATGCTACGGACATGACATAAGCAGATGACATCAAGAATAGGTGGCAAGAATACACAGAGGAATTATACCAGAAAGATCTGGATGTCCCAGACAACCCAGATAGTGTGGTTGCTGACCTTGAGCCAGACATTCTAAAGAGTGAAGTCAAGTGGGTCTTAGAAAGCACAGCTAACAACAAGGCCAGTGGAGGTGATGACATTCCTGTTGAACTACTGTATTTAAAATCTTAAAAGATGACGTTGTTAAGGTGCTATACTCAATATGCCAGCAAGTTTGGAAAACTCAGCCAGAAAACTGGAAAAGATCAGTCTGTATCCTAATCCCAAAGAAGGGCAGTGCCAAAGAATGCTCCAACTACCGTACAATTGCACTCATTTCACACGCTAGCAAGGTTATGCTCAAAATCATACAAGGTAGGCTTTAGCAGTATGTGGACCGAGAACTCCCAGAAGTACAAGCTGGATTTTGAAGGGGCAGAGGAACTAGAGACCAAATTGCTAACATGCGCTGGATTATGGAGAAAGCCAGAGAATTCCGGAAAAACATCTACTTCTGCTTCATTGAGTACGCAAAAGCCTTTCACTGTGTCGATCATAACAAGCTATGGCAAGTCCTTAAAGAAATGGGAGTGCCTGACCACCTTATCTACCTCCTGAGAAAAGGAACAGGAAGCAACAGTTAGAACTGGATATGGAACAACTGATTGATTCAAAAATGGGAAAGGAGTATGACAAGGCTGTATATTGTCCCCCTGCTTATTTAACTTATATGCAGAATACATCATGCGAAAGGCCAGACTGAAGGAATCCCAAAACGGAATTAAGATTGCCAGAAGAAGTAACAACCTCCGATATGCAGATGATACCACTCTGATAGCAGAAAGTGAGAACAAATTAAAGAAACTCTTAATAAGAGTGAAAGAGGAGAGTGCTAAAAATGGTCTGAAGCTCAACATAAAAAAAACTAAGATCATGGCCATGCATCCTATTATCTCCTGGCAAATAGAAGGGGAAGATATGGAGGCAGTGACAGATTTCACCTTCTTGGGCTCCATGATCACTGCAGATGGTGACAGCAGCCACGAAATTAAAAGACACCTGCTTCTTGGGAGGAAAGCAATGACAAACCTAGACAAAATCTTAAAAAGAAGAGACATCGCCTTGCTGACAAAGGTCCGCATAGTCAAAGCTATGGTGTTTCCTGTACTGATGTATGGAAGTGAGAGCTGGACATAAAGAAGGCTGACTGCCGAAGAATTGATGCTTTCGAATTGTGGTGCTGGAGGAAACTCTTGAGAGTCCCCTGGACTGCAAGGATAACAAACCTATCCATTCTGAAGAAAATCAACCCTGAGTGCTCAATGGAAGGACAGATCCTGAAGCTGAGGCTCCAATACTTTGGCCATCTCATGAGAAGACTCCCTGGAAAAGACCCTGATGTTGGGAAAGTGTGAGGGCAAGAGGAGAAGGGGATGACAGAGGACGAGGTATTTGGACAGTGTCATTGAAGCGACCAACATGAATTTGGCCCAGCTCCAGGAGGCAGTGGAAGACAGGAGGGCATAGTGTGCTCTGGTCCATGGGGTAACAAAGATAACAACAACAATTTGTAAAGAAAAGTATGCATGGCCACCCTACAATGGCCTACTGGAATTGGTGCACTGCTCCACCCATTTCTCAGTCTCAATGTAGTCATGAACCCAGCAGGCAAATGCCACTTTGCCTGAGCCATGCTGCTTCCTATCAGACTCTGGTGATTCAAGAATCTCCTGCCATCTATTGCTAATTCGTGCAGCTGGTCAGAGCATCCTCATGTTAAAAGGGCCTGCTCCAGCCCCATGCTCTGTTTCTAACTGGGTTGCTCTTCTTTCTTGAAAGAGGCTTTATTTCCTTTAAGAACTTCATGCCAGAAAATTCAGAAAGAGTAGCTTCCCGTTAGAGCTGCAGTGATAGCAAAAATTAGCAGGATGCTGTTCCTTCAAAATCCCTATTCTTGCACCGTAGACATAATATTACCATAGGACCCTAAGAAGTATACTGTTGAAAGCCTTGTTCTACAAGTTACAGTCTTTGAATTTCATGATCAATGAATGTTTGTTTTTCACTTTCTGTATTTGGACCGGTTAGGCTGACTTCACAGATATTCTGGCAGCAATATTTGACAGGCAAACCTAAAACTGCAAAATGCAAAGATGATTGTGCAAAATGTTGGCACCGCCTCAAGTCAGGTGGAATAAACTGATGCTGCTGTAAATGAGTAAACGTTTTAATAAGGCAACCAGTAGGGTGACCGTCTGACAAGAATCCTTCAGGGCTATTGGCCCATCTTCCATGGCATCATATTTCATCAGAAATGTCCTCCGTGGAAAAAGTGTGTATTGCGAAATTCCTCCATAGGGTTGCCATTTTCCAACTAGCTCTTGTTGAACTAGCTCAGTATATCTGATTCCTTCTAGATTGCTTTCAGACCTCTCTCCAGCAATCAGTTGGAAGTGCCTGATGGATAACTTATATTTTTGAGGAAACATGGTTTACAGTATTTGTAAGGAGGATACCAGTGAGGGTACCTCTGGCAGACCATCTAGCTCCAGCCCATGTCCCAAGGAATGTGGCTAGATGACCACTAGCCTAGCTCACAGGGAGATTGGCTAACTAATGAGTGCTGGGGAACCTGAGCAGGCAGAGATTCCTTGGGCCTGAGATTGTCAAATACAGACAGAGGCTCTGCCTGTGGACGTGGTTACAGAAATCCTTGTTGGAATGGAGTGACCCCTAGAGGGGGAGCTGGGGAGTGCAGGATATAAAAGAGGCAGGGCCTTCAACAGCAGCAGGGAAGTGGCCCCAGGGTGCTGCTGACACTACCCCAATTATAACACTGGAGGAGAAATGCCACAAATAGCATCAGTGTTATCTACATGTGGGAGAACTGCAGGCACCAACCTCTCAGCACAAGGAGCAACCCTGACCCTGATATGCTGTGAGCCTTGCCTCAACTGGCTCTTGTTTTTGTAGACCTCAAGGTTTGGACCCACATGGCAATCCACTTGGAACCAGGCTATAGACTCTGGAACCCCAGTACTATCCATCTGGCATAGAGAGAAAAATAGGACTGAGTCAGGGCCAGGGCCACGAATTAGCCTTGGAGGAGGCCAATTGGGGGAAAACAATTTTATGTAAACACCCCCCACTTCCCAGTTGAAATAAATCCAGTTTTGTTGGAACCACCCATGGGTTGAGTCAATGGATCAGGGAATGGAAGAGGGACACACACACACACCCTGTTAACTAGGCTGGGGCTAGCAGGACTCACAGTGTTCCAACGTGATATTACTTCAAGGAGTGGAAGGGAATGATTTGAAACAGAATACTGGAGGGGGGCCATAGCTCAGGGGTAGAGCATCTGGTTTGTATGAAAAAAGTTGTCGGTCCAATCCACAATATCTCCATGTAGGGATAATCTATTAGGGCCAACCTATGCCTTAGACATAGGCTATCATGCATAGTGTTCAAGAGATGTGACCAGGCAGATTTATCTAATCTTGTTATTTAGTTATTTTATTTATTTATTTGATTTTTACCCCGTCCCTCTAGACAACGTCTACTTGTTAGATAAACAGGGGTGAGGTAGGGATTCTGAATGACTCTTTAACCCTTTGTCAAACAAGACTGGGAGACGCTTTCCAATCACACCACAAGAGATGGAATCCAAAATCTACATATCTGAACTGAGTCTGAAACACCTCTTTTGAAACTTTCTTTTAACAAAGAATCCTGGTATACACATCTGGGCATGATGTTTTTCAACATCTGTGCTTTTGTGCACAATCCACAGCTGTGTGGTCCCCTGTCTGATGAAGACATGTACAGGTTTGAAAATTAGACCATGTTTGTGACTTTTTAGAGGTCTAATAAAGGTATCACCTTATGTGTGTTTTCAGAATATTTAGATTATTGAACTATATATATCATTGTATATTTGCCAATACATGCATAATTCCTTCCTTTACTTGTTCATTTGTTACATTTATATTATAGATGGTATACCTGGATGAAATGTTCACAAAAATTCTATGGGGTACTTCAGTTTGATAGAGTATGACCGGTCCAAAGCTCCCAATTAACTTTGTGTCTAAAATGGGAATTCTAGCTTTGGGTCTTATGAGTTCTAGTCTCAAGCTCTAACAGTACATTTTAGTGGCTCTCGGTAAAGAAAAGTTACTTTTCATAGTTCACAAAGGTCTGATAAAATACTTTTCTCCCTCAAACCACTGATGGCAGACTCTGTTTTTACCTCCACAGCAGCCATGTTCTTACCTTCTCTTTTGATGACTCTCTCATAAATTGAAGAAGACATTTTTAACATAATTCCTCAGGAGCAGAAAGAGAAATGGAGGAAGTTTAAAAACAAACAAGGATGATAGCTAAATCTTCAAGATCACAGTAATAACTAATTTTTGTGTTGTATCTACAAATCGCACAAGTTTACTCTGAAGAACAAGATAATTGCAGTACCCTCCTCTTGTACTTCAAGGGAATTCCAGTTTGGCTTTTACGTAGATTAAAAAAAAACACTTTTGCCCTATAGGGCATGCAGGCCACTCAACTGCTTTGTAGACATTTTCTCTGCCCTGCATATATAACCTACATGCTTCAGGGCTATATCTGTCTCTCTCAAGATTCTCGCACTCTCCAGTTTTGACTTTACACCACTCACCATACAATCTTCAATTAATGATTCTCAAAGCTTCCAAGATTCACACATTTCTGTTCACAGAGCTTTAAATCAGTCACACATTCACCAGCACTCTGAAGTCTAGTGAAATGTTTGGGCCTTTCATATATAACATCTGTCTTAAGGATACATTGAAATGCATTAATCAAAACACGAGCCCACCGCCACCACCGCTGTATTTACACTTTAATGGCTTGTAATGTCTTAATTTATTTTGATTTTTAGCTGTTGTTAGTCTTCTTTATTCTATTCACTGGGAGAAATGTAAAATATAAGTAAATAAATAAAGGTAAGATGATTAAAGATCTTCCTTGAGTTTTTAAGCAAGATAATTAAAAAATAATAATAATGCTTGATATTATCATCTTTTCTTTCTCCACTTTACCATCTCCAATACCCTGTGACATTTTTTTTCAAACACCAGCTTTCCTGGAGGGTGGGTTTTTAGGGTTTATTTTTGCTTCAGTCTTTCATTTTCTGTTTTTAATTTATATTTATTGCAAGGGAATTACGAAAATGGTGCTAGAAGCAACTTAAGTGTAAAACAGTAAACTTAATTTAATGCTATTTAATACTTTTAACACACCCATTCAAAATAGCTGCTGCCCAGGGTCTCTGTAATTTGCCAGTCTTCCTCAGAACAGACTCGCACGACAAAAGGCAAGAGTGTAAATTGTTTATTTTTGGTTCTTGTCTTCCACTACATTTTTCCAAGTAACTTAAGAGTTCTGTAGCCCAGTGCATATGCTTCAGGCAGATAGATACTTCTATATCCTTTATTTATTTACTTTTAAAATCACCATCATTTGTTTGAAAATGGGGAAAAAATCATCATTTCAGCTCTGTTTTCATAAATTGGGGTTCATCCCTACACTTGTTCTGTCTTCCTGGTAGTGTTGGCTAAGGAATATGTTATGACTGTTGGAATGCCAGGTGCTAAATCATTACCTTAAAGTTAGTGCAAATAATTTGATGAGTGAAGTCCAGAGATAATGTTGCCACATAGCAGCTTCCCAGTTCAGAAGGTTTCAGTGCCAAAACCTAAGAACAGAAGTGGGTGTTTGTGATGTCACAGGAGGTAGATCCTTATGTTACAACTGAAAAATAACATATGTGGGTTTGTGTTTGTGCCAGTTCAGCAGACAGCCAAACCAGTGTTCCATAGTTCGGTGCCTTGCCTCTCCTGGTGGGCAACCATTCAGAGGCAGCACCTGGAGGAGGTGGGGCAGGAAAGCTGGGGCAACTGCTTCCAGGTGAGCACCAGATGGAGCATGGCACCAAACTGCAGACTTGGGTGGTTTGTGCCCATCTGTAATTTTAGCCCATTAGTTTCTGTCTAGTGCTAACCAATAGATGCTTGAAGGAGTTAACTGCCAGACGGAAGAAGCGACAGTTAGGATGAGGCTTATTCTGCTTGTTCTGTTTGTCTGTTAGCAGGTTTTTCAGTTGAGCCATAGTGCTTCTTTATCGTAGTCTCTAGATATGGGTCTTTGTGCCTGTGCAGCTGATTTTATGGAATGTTCCAGTGCTTAGGTCTTGTGTCTCTTCCAGTTATGAAACTGTTATAAGACCGTCAAGTACACATCTTTACCAAGTAAAATGTTCAAGTACTGTTATTTTGTTCTTTAACATACAGTGGGGTCTCTACTTAAGAACGTCTCTACTTAAGAACAATCCAACTTAAGAACAGCTCCATTTGCTAAATTTTGCTTCTACCTGAGAACAGAAATCCAAGATAAGAACAGGAAAAAAACCTTTCCTGCTCTTTTTTTAACCTTAGGTCATCTTAGGTTAAAAAAAATTCTCTCCCTAGTGGTAGAGTACGTATTAACCAGCTTTGCATTAGTTCCTATGGGAACTAATGCTTCAATGTACGAACGCACCTCTACATAACAAAAAAACAGCCAGAACTGATTAATTGGTTTTCATTCCATTCCTATGGGAAATTTTGCTTCAACTTAAGAATGTTTCAACTTAAGAACACCATTCCAAAATGGATTAAGTTCTTAAGTAGAGGTTCCACTGTAGTTTCTATGGATGGAAAAGAGCAGATACGGATTAAATGGTTTTCAGTGCATTCCTATGGGAAATGCAGATTCAACATAAGAACTTTTCAACTTGAGAACCACCTTCCAATACGGATTAAGTTCTTAAGTAGAGACCCCACTGTATTGTACAGTAAATATTTTAAAAGTTTTTTTCCATGACTAAATGAATATTATTTCAACTGCTGGTGCACACAAGTTTGTTTATTTATTTATTTATTTATTTATTTATTTATTTATTTATTTATTTATTTATTTATTTATTTATTTATTTATTTATTTATTTATTACATTTATAGCCCGCCCATCTAGTCATATAGACTACTCTCCCTTCGTGTGTGTGTGTGTGTGTGTGTGTGTGTGTGTGTGTGTGTGTATACCAAGGGAGAATCTATTCATGATCTGTATGTTTTTTGCTATACTCATGCTTGATCCACTCTGTGCATAAAGTCTCAGAAATATCAACAACATGATGGATCTACAGAAGTGATGTAGAAATATTTGAACATATGAGCTCAACAGCATAGGTCTATTTCCAAAGACCTATGAAAATCATTCTGAAGAGCTTTAAAGCTGCAACAACAAGCATTAATAAAAAATATTTAAGTCCTGCCTCTTATAAGAGTTGCCTTTTATTCAATTGGATGAATATATAAAAATGTATATACCTACCAACATAGCCATGAAAGAGCTGTGATAAAAGAATCAACAAGTCATACTTCAAAACCACAGGAAAGTGTATTCATATTAAAAGGAAAAAAAACTAGCAACATTTTTTTATTCTAAATGTCATGAACAAATGAGTCTGTTTACTGTAGAAGACCACATCTCCAGAGATCTTGTTCCTTAGCCTCTCCCATCTACCTTCCAAAGTTGCAGGCACTCTCAATAGGAGGCCTGAAAAAGATCTTAATTCTTAGAGAGGTTTATGTGGGGAAAAGAAACTCCTTAGCTACCCTAGTGCCAAACCACAAAGGGCTTTAAAGATTAAGGCCAGCACTTTGCAATATGCCCAGAAACAGGATGTGGTTGGATAGGACTAATTCACAGCCTAGCTGCTGTATTTTGTTCCAACTGAAATTTCTGAACAGTCTTCAAAGACAGGCCCATATAGAATATATTGGAGTAATCCAATCAGGATGGTATCACGTACCTCCAACTGCGGCTGCATCTTATTTTCTCAAGAGCACGGCTGGTGAATCATTCAAATGTGGTTAAAAATACCTATGAGTATCTTGTAGTATATTATGTATTGTGGGGTAGGGGAGGAAAATTATATGGTATCGCTCTTGAGAATCCCTACCAGAACCAAAGGGGTGTGTGTGTGTTGGATATAGGAATATTCTTTTTATGGTTGTTGTGGGTTTTTCAGGCTGTTTGGCCATGTTCTGAAGGTTGTTCTTCCTGATGTTTCACCAGTCTCTGTGGCCGGCATCTTCAGAGGACTGGAGTAGGAACTCTGTCCATGCACGCTAAATACCATATGATAAAATATATTCTGAGTCTCCATAAATCATTCCTCATCTCTTTTTAGAAACGTGGGGTATTCCATGAACATTTATTTTACAGTTCTATTAAAACAGACAGCTGCTTTCACACACACACATGCACATACCCCAAGCAAGAATAACACATTATCTCGAGCTGATCAATATCATTCGTGTATGGGAGGAAACCAAATAAGCATTAAATAAATTCAAGCTCCAGGCCTGTTCCTTTCTGAGATAGCATCAAATATTAGCCACAGACACTTGGCTCTTGTTACACCAGTCCTGACAGTAATCAGTTTTTAATTACATACATCTCTCTCTCTCTCTCTCTCTCTCTCTCTCATATTCTCTCCCTCACTCTCTCTCTAATAATGTGGTAAAAGTGCAAAAGTCTTTTAACTTCTTAATTATAGGTGCACAGTAGTGCAGCCATGCTATTGCTGACTCTCAAAGGAGAGTTAACCAGATGGCAGATAACAACTCCAAAATACTCCCAGCCATTTGAAGTTTTCAGGACTTGCAGAGAGAGAAAAGCAACTTTCCTAACTGAGCCTTTTCTGCAACCTTCAGGAGCACTAAAGATTATTCTGATCCCTTCTTCATCCCACCCACCCTCCAAGAGCAGGTGATTCTACCACCGTCTCTCCAATGGAGGCTCTGACATTCGATTGTGTCTTCATGTGGAGCTAATTCTCTCATTGGTATTTGACAAATTGGGAAGCGCAGAGCAAATAATTTAATTATTACATTGCACCAAGCGATGGGTGCAACGTGTAATGCAGATACGTATACGCTCAACAAAAACTCAAGTGACATTTCCCAAGTCTTGACTATACAGTATGCTGAGTGTTATCAGTGACAAAAGATGGAGCCATCAAATGGTTTTCAAACACTGGGATTTTTCTCCTGGATATTTTTGAAAGCATTCTCAATATTAGGTCTGGCTGAGCTCCTCCTGCTCTCACCTTGAAAATTCCTTTGAGGCTGCCTGTGAAATAAAAATAAAAATATTATGATTCTATAAATAATGCAAGTGGAAATCAGAGTCCTAAAATTCCCTCTCTCCCCATCCAAAAAGAAATGTTTTATCTTTTAAAAAATTGCAGAGTTTCAAGCCCCTCCCCCAGAGCTGGTTTGAACACTGATTGGGCCATTTAGTTCCCAAGAACTGCCAACATTGCTATGGGGCATATCAGCCAGTAATATCCTTCTCCATCTTACTTTTCTCTCGATGTGTTGGACTACAAATCCCAGAATCCCAAGCCAGCATTTTCTAAAGGCTAGTGGCAATTTATTCTGACACATTTCCCGCCATACTGTGAACTGACTTTAGCAACAGAGCTGCAGGCAGTGACCTCTATAGCTAAACACTGATCTTATTCCTGGCATTAAATATAGTGCAGGCTTGTGCTGGTTTCTGTAGCTCCTAAGGGCCACCAAAAGCTCAAAGGATATTATAAAATTGGCAGGTGGAAAACGACACGCTAGTTTATGTGTGCCAGATCATATCATGGTACAGAACTCTACACCCAGTAGAGTGAATACCAATAAAATGTTAATGTTTTGCCAGTATTCGGAGCCCTTTTGTTTCTTTCTATCTAAGCTCTCCTGGAGCAGAGCTTCAAAAGGCCAGTTTTTAAAAGAATGAATATAATGACATAAATGATCTACCTAGCAGTAGTAGGTTGATGATTTGGAATGTCACTTTTTCTACTCACTGAGCAATAGGATCAGCTCAGAAATTCAAATAATTTGCTCCATTGCTGATATTTCCCTCTGCTAGATCCACCTAGCCATCTCTGCAAATTTGGAAAAAAAGAAGAATCTTAGAACTCCACAGCTGGAAGGGACCCTATGGATCATTGAGTCCAGCCCCTGTCAAGGAGGCATAGTAGGGAATCAAACTTGTAACCTCTGTCTCTGCAGCCAGAGACCTAAACCATTGAACTACCCAGCAATTCATCATAAAACATGGTTCCATTGGATGGTGGTATGAAGTTAGGATATATGAAACAGAGGAGACGGACCAACCCCTATGAAAAGGTTCAATCCTGCAGAAGGTGGCTTCAGGCAGATACAGATGTGTTCTCACCAGCAACATAGAGCTTTATTTTTGGCTTGATGGTAATAGTAAAAGTTGTTTTAATTTCTAATTTTTCATTCTTTTCAACGGGGGTAAGATTATAGGGAAGGGGATTTAGGGTTGGGGAGGTAGGTATGGATAGGAAAAGAGTAAAATTCCAGAGAGTGTGAGAGCATATTTACATCAACTTATACAGTTATACTACATAGATAATTTTTCAAATAAAAAAGCAAATTTTCCCAGTATTGCTATAGTTACTAATCTATCTATTACCTAACTGGACCTTCACATTCTTCTTTAGTCTGTGCTTTCCAGACTATCTGTCGAGTCTAATTATGAAATTATTCTCTATATATCCACCAAACATAATAAAAGTCTCCTCCTGTGTTTTACATTTCCCGCACCATTTATAAACATTTGTGTACCTTTTTTTAAAAAAAAAATTGTTGCCAAAATTTTTTTTGTTACCATCAGTAAATCATATATCCTTCGAGAAAGCCTTCAAGAATACAAATCATATATCATCTATAAAACATCTTATCTGCATTTTCTTTAGCTGTTTTTTAAACATTAATATTTTTCTACCATTTTATACCTATTATAGCCTGCAGTTTTTAACCACTTTATTCATTTAGTCCATCTTTATTGTTGAGATTTTCTTTCCTCCTCCTGCATCCTCTTGTTTCTATAGTGCACTTTCCTTTAGCGCTTTTCACTCGCTCTTCTGATCGAGTCAAGCTTCTTTCTGCCTCTGATTCTGACGATCCACTTGATTTCTCCTCTTCTTGTTTCTCACCTGCTTTTTTTCTCCTCTTTTTTTGCCTAGCCACTCTTCTCCTTTGTTTTCATAAATTCTTCGGCCTTCATTTTTGAGTTAATATAATAACTGTGCTCCCGGAATTCAAAGATTGTAAAAGTTGTTTTGTCACTAGGTAAATCATACTGTATTCACTTGCGTAATATGACAGACTAGATCAGTGGTTCTTAACCTTTTTGAAAGAAACGCCCCCTTGAGCCATTGAGGAAGTTATCATCGCCCCCCTCCCCGCGGTGATGACATCTTTTTATTTATTTATTTATTTATTTATTTATTTATTTATTTATTTATTTATTTATTTATTTATTTATTTATTTATTTATTTATTTATTTATTTATTATTTAAGACATTTAAATCCAATGACACCTGAAAACAAAATTCAATTCCAAGAAAATGAAATGCCCCCAAAAAGTAACATTTAATGATTTAGTTGCAAGCGAATTTTAAGACAGAAAAAGAAATATAAAAAAGCATAAAAACAAACCGCAATGCAGGAACTAAAAATTTCAAGATGAAAACTCTGAAACTAAATTAAGATTGGAGGAAAATATATATTCATGCACATTGTAAAAAGGTTGCAGCCATCTTCACAGGTTTGGCTTGCTCCAGCGCCCCCCTTCTGCTCCAGCGCCCCCCTGCCGCTCCTTTTCGTTCTACCGCCCCCCTGAAAAATGAAATCGCCCCCTGGGGGGCATTATTGCCCACGTTAAGAACCACTGGACTAGATCACTTTACTGTGTAATTTCTGTCTGATCGCGAACTCAGCAAAACAGTTTGCCATTCACCACAGGGCCATATTTCTTTGATTTGTAATATATTCAAAATTTAAGTAGTTCATGAGTTTCCTGTAGAAATTACTATGTGGTGCTGTTGTTTCTGAAACACTCATGCTCTTAACCTCTTGGGATAGATCCTTGCCCCACCCCCACCCCGTGATATATTCATGATGATACTTATGGGGCACAACTCTGAAGGATTTACTGAAGATAAGGCAAGGATTGCTTCAGCATGAGCGACAAGATCTCACCATAGCTCTGCTTCCCTGCATTAAGATTTTGACAAGTTTGGGCCAGTGTTCATGTAACCCACTGTATGTTCCTACATACTTTGAAAGCTAGTATACATATCTCCTAGCCCTCAGTTTGGTTTCTTCATAATCCAGCAGGCTATTTAATTAGGTGTTCATCTGTACATTTTTTTAAGGTTCCTAATCTATTCAGATTCTGAATAAGAAAGAAAAAGGTAAATGACACAATGGGAACAGTGAGTTGATTAATATTTTGGAAAATCTTCTCCTTTTTTAGTAGACACATTTGTTCAAACCTTTTTCTTTTTTCTGTTTGGTAGATATGGCCTCATTCACAGACAATGGCTCACTATGCTGTCTTTAAGCCTCTAAACAATAAAATGAAAACTTCTTCTGTTCCAAATAAAGAATTTCTTAAAACGGTCTCCTCCCAGTACCCAATTGTATGAATTCTTTAAAAAGTATTCACTTAATGTTAATATGTCCAAAGTAGATCACACAACACGCATTAAGCTGTTAACAAGAATTTTACCCTGTTTCACCTGAGAGCTGTTGCTATCATTTTGTTTTATTTAGTATGAGTTTTTTTATTTGTTCTATGAGTTTGGGGATTATTTTTATTTATTGTTTGGGAATGAGGCTTGCAGGGCTTGGGTTTATTCGATGTTGTATGACTGCTGAAAATAATGGTCCCACTAAGTCATGTGGGATATAAATGTTTAGAAATAGAATAAATAAAATAAATAAAAATTATAAGATATATTACTAAGATACCATTCTTAACAAAACCTGGTAATTGACACTCCTCAAACATGGACCCTTTTCATATCTTTACTGTGGGAAGGCAGTTCAACAGGTGCAGAGCACATCAACAGAGCACATACACATGGACCTCTGTAGTGGGGAAGCCAACATACACAGGCTTCCATATAGGGTGGAACTCTGCACACTTCATATGTTGATTTAAATGGAAGTTTAATATATAGGCTTTGCTACTATAGGCTTCCTTGGTGAGAGGCAGTTGGAAGATCAGATATAAATGTAACAGACCATAATAGTACAGAAGGTTCTGCAACTTTCATCAGCCTTAGTCATGGCCAATAGTGGGGAGTACTGTGAGCTGAAGTCCAGATGCATCTGATGGGTCGCACTCTGCCACCGCTGCTTTATACACTAACATATGAAAGAAAGGGGATTCAATAACCATTCTGGATGGTAAGTTTACAGGTTTTAGTGTATTAAAGGTAGGGTGGGCAACACACACCCAACACACATGCACTTCCAGCTGTTTTGAACCCTCTCCCCCTATCCCCTGCCACTGCTGCCATCCAGAAAACCCTCTTCTTCTAAACAAAGACTTTTGATGAGGGATATCTCATTATGTCAGCAGCAAATTGGGCCACTGTGGCTGTGAAGTTGCAGGTAAGAATTCCAAGTATACCAAGAATTTGAAGAATAATAACATGGGACAATATAATCCTTTCTTCCATCATTTATCAGTGAATGGCAATATTTTCGATGTGTCTCATAGTATTAAGTGTCTCATGTTTGTTGTTATTGTGGACCATCAGTCAGAACTGTGCAATAGTGACCCTAATAGGACTTTCAAGGTAAGTGAGAAATTGAAAGACTGGTTTTACCAATTCCATTCCCACAGTGAGCTTTCATGGCTGAGTCCTCCTGAGTCCCAGTTCATCACTTGTCCACTACATCGCCCTGATGTTTAACATAGCATTTATATTACTTTATTATAAATGTAGTATTACAAATGTTGCATACAGGCATAGCTGCTGCTTCTGCTGCTATTTCTGATACTTCTTTCTCACCTACGGGATATTATGTTGTCTAGAGGGGCGGGGTAAAAATCAAATAAATAAATAAATAAATAAATAAATAAATAAATAAATAAATAAATAAATAAATAAATAAATGTCTTCATGTAACTTTGGATTGGTGGCTTGATACAATGATTTTGCAATGCATGTAAACCAGGTTTCCAGTTTCTTTGGCCAATACATTCTTCTCCTTCCTGTACTTTCCTCATTTATTTTACCTTGACAATCAAATGCTTCATTTCTTTTTTGGGAGTGACTAGATAGATAGGTATCCTGCTGTTTGTGCCATGTTTTTCACTATTCCTTCCAATATTTATTCTGTCAATGCTGGTGCTAGTTGTGATTAGGTCCAATTGTTTGGTATGCATACGTGGTATATTTTGATCGGCCAGCAGAGCTCGTGGGACTTTTATTGGTGTTTCTAGTTGCATTATTTTGTCTTACTTTTGGATAATGCAATTGTCTGTCTCAGTCATTTAGTATAGTTGGTGGATGTGTCCAGATGACGCCACTGATGATGGACAGAATGTCAGAGGGAACCTTCCTCTTTTTGTTTACCATCTCCTTACACTGATAAGGATTATAAGTGCAATGCAATTTGTATTCTTCTAGTATGGTGGCAACTGCGGGTTAAACCACAGAAGCCTTTGTGCTGCAGGGTCAGAAGACCAGCAGTTGTAAGATTGAATCCACGCGACGGAGTGAGCTCCTGTCACTTTGTCCCAGCTCCTCGCCAACCTAGCAGTTCGAAAGCATGCAAATGCGAGTAGATAAATAGGTACCACCATGATGGGAAGGTAACAGCATTCCGTGTCTAGTCGCGCTGGGCATGTGACAACGGAAACTGTCTTCGGACAAACGCTGGCTCTACGGCTTGGAAACGGGGATGAGCACCACCCCCTAGAGTCAGACACGACTGACTAAATGTCAAGGGAAACCTTTACCTTTTTTTTAGTACAGCACTAAGTTTGTACAGCATTAATTCAAATGCTTGCCACGTCTTGTTGGTTTGGTGCTATTTCATTTGCTAAACATTTTTAAAAGGAAAGGATTTGAATGCAGGGAAAAGGGGTGGATAAAATATGAAGTTGATTTGAAGCCCAGTTTCAAAGTGATAAGTGTTGGTTGGGCTTCTCCCATTTTTATAACAATATAATATTGATTTGCTGTGCTTCGCAATATTAAAACTGCACTCTTGTGTAGCTGTAATCTACAAATCCTCCAGCAAAACTGTCTGTGTATTCTATTCAGTTTATAAAATTGGTTTCTTCTTTAATTAGCCTGCATGAGAGGAGGTAGCAATGACCAGTCCAAGGGGGCAGGCAAAGTTTCGTCAGTAGAACCGTACCAGGCCTAGATTTGACAAAACATTTTAAAATGGAAAGAAAACAAAGCCAAAAGTCAAAAGAAAACTGGAAGTACCTGGATGTCTATTCCCAATGTTGACATTAGGGGTAGAAGGAAGATTGTGGCTTGAGCCAGGGGAATGTTATATTTAAAAAATTGTGCCTCCTAGAGTCTTCCAGGAATGGGGATACCTTTTTTTTTACCTTTGTGCAAACATATATCTCCCCTCCACTCACAAGTAGAGGAGGGCTCAGTGGGGGCTGCAGAAACAGCTAAAAAGGGCAAAGTAAACGCTTCCTAGGCTTACACACCATTGTCACACTGCTGCCTACTGCTAGTATGACACAACTGTCTTCGTTCTCCAGGGAAACCATCTATATAATCCACTCTGTAAGGTTGCAGAGAGTTTCCCTAGGGACTACAAGAGGAAGGGGATTCACCGTCTTCCAGGCCTTTGGACAAAATCAGTTCTGTCAGTGGCATTTATCTACTAGATATTGGCCATTATCATGAATGCAGAATAGCACTGCGGGATTATCACTACCCTGTCACTAATATAGGTTGGAAATGTGTATGGTTAAAAGAATAAACAGACAATTTTTTAAAATGATTTTAAAGCCTGCAGTGAATTTTCTGTGAAATATAGTGGTTGTGGTGATTGTCATGCACTCTGGAACGATCTCCAGACTAATGAGTGTGCCTTCCGAATTCGTAATGAAAAGTTCTGGTCTTCCTAACAAAATAACAACAATAATATAAAGGATAAGGTCTGGGCAAAAACAGAGACACTTTAGCATATCACAGAAACTCTCTATGTTTTTATCGTCCAAAATAGGCCTCTCTGGAGCCAATTTAATGGGGTGTAATGTATACCAGACCCTTGCTGGAATAAGTCACGCTCTGTTTTATCCTCTGATGTATTGCCAATAGGGAGCTCTATCTTGTGACCTACCCTTTTTTAAAAAAAAAAATCAGAGATGCAAATACAAAACTGAGCATCCGGAGATATTACGTGCATTTGTGACACTCTTTTGAAAAACATTTCAAGCTCCATAAATCAGTAGAAAGTCTAGGCACAATTCCACACATTTCCCCTCATATGAAAGGTTTTTGTTTTTTTTCAAAGACAGATAGATATAGATATAGATATAGATATAGATATAGATATAGATATAGATATAGATATAGATATAGATATAGATATAGATGATTCATAGAATAACTGAGTTGGATGAGGCATATAAGACCATCAGGTCCAACCCTCTGCTAAGTGTCGGAATTCAAATCAAAGTAGATCTGACAGATCGTTGTCCAATGTCTCCAGCTTTGAAGCGCTTACCATCTCCCGAGGTAATTGGTTCCATTGTTATACTGCTCTAACAGTTAAGACGTTTTTCCTTATATTCAGCTGAAATCTGGCTTCCTGTAATTTGAGGATATATGACATTTAAGAATGTATATATTGCAACATTCTAGGTTCAGGATACATTTGACTATGCTATATCCTTGCCTTAAAAATTTCCATCCAGTCCTTGGTCTTGGTTCAGCTCTGTAGGTCTAAAATGATGATGATGATACTGATGATGATGATAAGTTAGCTAAGGAAAAAGGGTGTCACAAGGTCAGTTCTTCTTGAAGGAAATGAAACACAGGCAAAGGGGCAGCCTCAAGACTCCCATATTACTCCCATAAGAGTTAAACCCATTTTGCTTATCCTCTGTTTCTTGATTTAAATGTTTGCAGTAATTTTCAGTTTTTTAAAAACTCACTGATGTTGCTGCTGTTGTCACAGGAAGCCTATCAAGAAGCTGGCACCTTACTTCAGAATTTTGAGGTGTCATATCCTTGCTCTGATAACAAACAACTGTGCTTAACAGTAAATCTGCAGGATCATTGCCAGAAGAAAACATAATGGATATGGCCCAGGAAAACACCATCTTCATGGGCAGATGACAAGTTGTCTGAATTTTACAGTCTTTTTGTAAGTTATGTATAGAAAGTTCTTCTGAAGAAAGGGAACTGGCTCTCCAGACTCTTAATGTTTGTGTAGAATTGACAGGGTAAATCTTCTATATAGCATCCTGTGCTTATGTCAACAATCACTGGAATCAGTTATGTTTACTTCCAAGAATATATGTCAGATACCAGGTTTTGTCATCATCTATTGCTTATTATGTAGTCAGATATGTAACATGTTTAGTCTCCTATAATTTTTGAAAAATTAGGTTTGCATGCTTCTCCTTGAACCTTGGGTGTCTGTAGGAAATAGTCTCTTTATTTGCCACTAGAAATAAGAGTTATTTTTCCATGCCTCAGAGTCTTGGAAGATGACTCTCCTTTCTTCTTGCTTTCTTTCCCAAGGGAAGATATGAGATTGTGAAGTCTCTTCGCACTTTTCTCAGCAATAAGGTACTGAGAGATGTGCCATTGGAGAGAGTTTGACTTTCTCTTCATGTTGCTTCTTTTGTCAACCCTTTTTCCTTCTCCCCCATTTTGCTGCTGTCCAAAGACAGACAGACAGACAACTCAAAATCTCTCCAACAGCAGCTAGGGGTTGTTGGTCCTATGCCCTGTATGACTGTCAACATTGTAAGCACACAGCAATAGTCTGAGCACCTAGCAAGGTAGGCTGGGAAGAGACGAACCCTGATTCTGGATTTGAGTTCTTAACTGATGTTTAGTTGAAAATTATTTTCTTGTAATTTGAAACCTTTCATTTGAGTCCTATCCTTTGGAGCAGCGAAACCCATGTTTGCTTGATCTGCCATGGGACAATATTTCAGATATCTCAAATGGCTCTCAAGCTTATACACAACTATCTCAGCAGTTCTTCACACAGCTTGATTTGACTGTGCCAGATGAAATCTAACCAGAGAAGAATAGAGCAATATTATTCATCTGGACACTATAACTCAACAGCATAGTTCAAAAACAACAACAACAATCTTCTGACACTTGAACAGAGGAGTCCAAACCTGCCTATTACTTACATCTTGTAAGTGAAATGTTATTCTACTCAGGGAAAGAATTATCAGGTGACCAGGAAAAAAGGACCAACCTTGATAATTCTATACAAATTTTATTCATGGCCTGTGGCTCTCTGAAGAATCAAGATTTTAGCTTCCTGGTACCAAGAGGAAGTTTACATCCTGTTTTTCAAATTTCCTTTTTTAAAAAAGAAAAGAAGAAGAAGCCTGGCTTTTTACACAGTAGGTTTTAGTGACAGAAAACCTTCTATCACCCCCCCCCACACACACACACACACACTCAAATGAGAGAGAGAGAGAAACATGTCACCCTGAAGCAGTTCCATCAAGGGATGAAATTTTAAATCACATCATGTCTCACACCCATTTCTTAGTGCAAAATAAATCATTCTAACAGAGTGCAAGCCAATTTTTACTTTTAAAAATGTTATGTCCTTAGGCTGTCTTCTTGAACTTCAAAAGCACACTTCATAATTACTCTACCTATCAAAGGAAATTCAATATTTCATCTCCAACCCCATTGTACTTGTGTTACAATTTTTAATTGTTAATCAATTATATTAATTCTAAACTAGTTATTCTATCTTGATATTTCAATGTTTTTAGAACCATACTCTAACTTTTAAAAAACAAACACATATGCCTCAAAATTAGATTGTAGAGAGCTTTTTGCAATGTTCTTTCCCAATTAATTCCTGTATTAGGGATTTAACCTCACATTTCCTTATTCTAATTTGATTTGCTTGATTTCCGCTCTAAATTCTGAGTTAATTATTTGCCACTTAATTATGTCATATGCTTGAAGCTGGAGAATTTTGTGCCTCTATTGTTACTTCACATTAAAGTTCCAAAATATTTCCACCACCCCAACATCACAATTAATGGCTATTTTTAAAAAAAGCAACAGTGGATCCTTCAAACTGCAAGTGGCATTCATCACAGATGATAACAACCATTCTTGTTTCAAGGTCAGTTGGTTTAATAGTTTTGGTCTGAAGCCACCTGTGGCCAAATAATTAGTCCATCTAGTGCCATGTATTCTAGTTGGTTGACCTCCAGCAACTTAGGATAGGTTCTTTTCCACCTCTGCTACTTAATTCTTTTAAATGGATGTGGCAGAGACTGAACTCAAGATCTGAACTGAAATATATGCTGTTATCAGGTTACTTCTCAGTTATGGTAATTCTAGTAGGGTGTTTGAGATATGTGAGATGTTGAGCCTGGGGTTTACCATAGCCACATCCCAGTTTCCATTGCCAAGAGGAACCCAAATCTCCTGAGCCCTTTCTCAGCACTCTATCCACTGCACAACATTGGCTCTCCTAATGCAGCTGCTACTAAGCTATAGCTTCTCCTATGCTTCTGCATACTTTATGCACCGTTCTCCAAACACAGGTTCTATATTGGGGTGGGCAAAGTGTGCCCCTTCTAATGTTGTTGGACTGCAGCTCCCTTCAGCCCCAGGCAGCACAGCCAAGAGATAGGAATGCTGTGAGTTGCAATCCCGAAACATTTGGGAGGGGGTACACTTTACCCAGCAAGGTTCTAAATTTGTAACAAGGAAACTGACATTGAAATGCTTTGATTCATTAAATACCTTTACGTGTCTGTTACATCATTTCTTTTGTTTCTGTCCCAAAGGGAAAGGAAAAAACAGTTGTGCAGAGGAGACTATTGAAAGGTTGTCATCTTTCAAATACTGCAGGTCCTGTTCTGGTCTCACTTTCAGTATTCCACCTTGATTGCTTACATCAGGGCCATGGAATTGTAATACTGGGGATCAGACTGTCCTCCAGAGATCAGCTTGGTCGTCTAGATAATGACAGGGCATGGGGTTACTCTTCAAGCTGCACAGACCTCAATGTCATCTGGACCCTCCCAATCTATAGTCATTTCCATTTTCTCCATGCAAAGAAAGACACAGGGATCTCTGCTCTTCTCTGTGTGGAGAAGACGCCTTTGTGCAACCTCCTCTGTTTAGAATCGTCATTTGAAGTATCATCCTCCACACTGGAGATAAAAGAGGGGATTCTCCGCCCCTGGCCTGGCTTGCTTGCAGGCTCAGTAGGTGCTACATATTTAGAAATTCCAACTATTTGAGTTTAAAACTGATCTTTATATGCAACCAATGTAATGAGCGCAGGAAATTATGAGCAAAGGAGATTACAGTCCTAAAACCTCCAAACAACATACATCTGGAATTACAATTTGAAGCATTTTGGACAGAACGCAGGTTCCAACTCTTTTAAAAGATGGCTCACTTCTTTTGTCTTTTGAGACCATTGAAAAATTAAGCAGCAGCATATTAGTTTTCTATCTGAAATACATTCTAGCAGTTCTGCATAACAAGTACTGTGAAACATTTTTCATGACTCTTAGTCTTACTGCTGGTGGCTGTACCAACAGATGTGGCAGATCCCAGAGAAAAACAAAACATCTGTTTATGGTAGCTTTCTTGGACTCCAAGGATGGGATATGGATGCCTTATGGGAATCCTACAGACACTTGTAATCCTAATTTATTCGCTGTTGATTTATTTATACATCTTTGTTCAAAAATCTGGATAACACATGGATTCCGGCCTGAAAAAATAGCATTAATAATTGAAAAGTGAGCACTGAACTGGGATACCCCTAGTTCAAATCTCAACATAGCCACAAATACCCTGGATGACCTTATACAATGATCCCCTTGGTATAAGGTTAATAAAACCACACTTTTATCAGATTAAGCCAATGTACATTAGCAGTGGGCAGAAATCAGTTTGATTCTTCCTGAAAGTCTTACAAAGCGAAGAGATTTCATTTCTTTGGTACGCAACAACATTTCTTCTTCTCACCCTATCTGAGACAGTAGATAGTAATTGTGTGTGTTTATTCGTCTATACAATTACACTTCCCTACAGGGTCTTCTGTAGAGTTGCCCCCATTCCTGAAGAATCTTGTTATCTCCATATAAGTTTGCAGGCTAAGAAAAGAATCTAGTTATCTCCATATAAGTTTGCAGGCTAATATTGACCAAAATTGAAACCATTTTCCGCTGTCCCTGTATCTTGCTTTAAACTTGTTAAGGCTTCCTATAATGGAGGTTGGGGGGATCAGGATCATAGCAAGCAGCAATAAACACTTTAAAAACCAAAAGCAATACAACAAACAGCAATAATGGTGTAATGCAGCACACAAACAAACAAACCCACAAGTTACAAGGTGTAAAACCATTTTAAGACTGAGCTGGATGAAGAGGCCTGAGAAGATAGAAAGGACTTCTGTCTGACATCAAAGCAGACACTAGTCTTGTTCAAGCATTTAAAAAGTATGTACACTTCACATGAAAAAAAGAGAGCATGCCAACCCTAACCACTTCAGTCACCATTCCCCTCCCAGTAAAGCAACTGTTGACAGAGAAGATCTTAATTCTGTTTGTGGAGCCTCCTCATGTGAGCCTGAATCCCAGTTTTAACATTTTTGGCTTGAGTTTAGAGCCTGCACAAATGCAACAGGGTCTGTACAGTCACTTTGACATGCAAGGAAGCAAGTGGAAACAAGTGTGCTCTTTCTATAGCACATGGAATACATCTATTTATTTTTTGATACTTGGGTGGGCCTCCTATGAGCCTGTCTAAGGGTAATATTCTGGAACGGTGGTGGTGGTGGTGCTGCCGCTGCCACTGCTGCCACCACCACCACCATACAAAACAACAAAAATATGCTTTCTGCCTTGGATATCTGTTGTTCCTTGGTTGGCAAGGATAGGTGAAGAAGAGCCTTTGAAACAAAAATCAGAACACTCAGCTTGTGAGATGGAGTGTTTTGGGGGTTTTGATTATGTCTGAAAAGCTCTTAGTAAGAGTTAAGAATTCTCCAGGACAATGTGTGAAGTGGTAAAGGAAGGCAATTACCAATTGCTCTATTCATTTGTAGACAACACCTATTCCATGATGCCTTATTTATTTATTTTACCATTAGAGTCACCTATGCTGTCTGATTTTCCATGTGCAGAACAGCCCTCATACCAGTCATTTTCTCCTTTGTCTGTGATTTCAGTTGTGTGCCCGGCTGTATAATGTGATGCCACTGATTTTTTTATATACTACATGTAGGAGTTCTGTATGTTCTGTATGGTTTTTTTTAATAATCTTGCTGGTATGTGACCGTAATCAAGAACGATGATGATGAAGATGATGCAGCCCAGTTATACAATGGATAGTGCTGAACATGAGCAGGAAAGCACCTGTATGATTGCTGTTCTGCACATGGTAGATTGAAGAGGAGGCTCCTCTATATTTATACTGTTTTCTTCTGACATTTTACTTTAACTGGGCTAGATCAGTGCTAAAATAGTTTGGAAATGTTAAGAACAGTAGTTGGAAATGTGAAAGTTTATAAAGTTTTCCCCAAATTGTTAATTATTCTGCTTCTGCTTTGATCTGTATCATTGGGAGCAACTGTTCGAAGGGCCTGTCTAATCAAGCCAGAAAGAAAGAAAGAAAGAAAGAAAGAAAGAAAGAAAGAAAGAAAGAGAGAGAAAGAGAGAGAGAGAGAGAGAGAGAAAGAGAGAGAGAAAGAGAGAGAGAGAGAGAGAGAGAAAGAGAAAGAAAGAAAGAAAGAAAGAAAGAAAGAAAGAAAGAAAGAAAGAAAGAAAGAAAGAAAGAAAGAAAGAAAGAAAGAAAGAAAGAAAGAAAGAGAAAGAAAGAAAGAAAGAGAACTTATCCCACTGATATTTTTAGACAGTGTCTTAAAATCATGGTTTTCCTTGTAAAATATGTGGCGTGTTAAGATTCCGTGACACTATATATTGGATATTGGCATTCATTTGGCAAGGTGCCATAACTCAATCATATCTTCACCACACCTGAATATTGCAGCCATCGTAACCTCATGCCAATAAAAACTTCTTAGCACACCAAAGTATCATTTATTTTGCATCATACCCGGAGGCACTTTTCTATAGTTTCATCCATTCATAATTACCCTTTCTTGTTTGAGTTCACATGTTAAGTGAGTTCCACACCAACATAATCAATCTTCTCCAGTTTAAAAGAGAGGGATTTGACACATGGTTTAAATTTTTTTTAAAAAAGTCAATCTTGAGTCATTAAAGTAAAATGTATAACTATAACATTTAAGCAATTTTGGTCCGTATGTTCTAATCAGAACTTGGTGTTACTTTCCAAAAGTAATTTATGTAATTTATTGCAAAACATAGAAACATAATTTGTTACTGCAAATGTTGTGGGGGGGGGGGGAATTATTTTATTTATTTATTTGGCAACACACTGAGTTACTTATTGCAATAATGACACCTTTTCTTAGTTTTTGTGGTTTTTTGCTGAAATCCCTTAAGACTAATAAGAATAGCATAACACTTGAAAATTTCTGCTCAAAATCCCCTTAAAAATTCAAAACATAAACTGTTTCTCACACGTATTTCAATGTTGTTCCCATTCCTTGCTTTATTTTTGACTTAAGAGACAAGTATGAATTTAAAAGCAAATCACCAAATTTGTTCAAGAATCTCTAATTTGTTGATTTGTGTTCATATGAATCAATGCCCTGATGAATAAGAATCAATTATTATTTTTTTATTTCTCCATTTCTTTGGCTAGAAAACATCCCCCAAGGCACCTAGAGACACCAAAATTGCAGGGAATCTTCCTCTGACTCTCCTTGACAATCCCTCCAGGTTGGTAAAGATTTGGTTTCCCCAAGCCAGCTGCTAAAGGGCACTTTCCTGGAGGAGACCCACTTTGTGGATGTACAACGTGGATGTCTGAAACCCAATCTTCACCAAACTTGGAGAGATTGTAGAGAAGAGTCAGTAGAAGCTTCTCTGTGATTTTGGTGTCTCTAGGTGTCTGGGGAGAAAACATCCCTGGGGGAGCCCTTTGTGAGTGTATAACTTGGATCTCCAAAACCCAAGCTTTACTTGCAGTGTTTGTAGAGGAGAATGAGGGGAAACTTCCCTGCAAATTTTGTGTCTCTAGGTCTTAGTGGGGGCATTTTATAGGATTTTAAAGTAAAAAATGAATTGACAAATTGATTAATTGATTAGTCAGGGGAAAAAATCATAAGGTTGTAAAATTTATGATCCGTTGACCTTGATGAATCATGAATCAAAACAAATCACAATTTTTCTCGTTCATGCCCATCTCTATTATTGACATGATTCCTTGCTACAATCTCATTATTGAGAGAGAGAGAGAGAGAGAGAGAGAGAGAGAGAGAGTATTTATAAGGTAAATACTTTACTTGGAGCCCATTTACATTACTTCCAAACTTAACATAATAGATCTTGGAAGCCATATTGTAATACAAGTTCTGAGTTGCTTAAAATCTGCTAAAAGCATAATCCTACTAGAGTGCAAAAGGCAGGAGATGTTAATGTGCTAGATAGGCAGCTATGTATTCCGTTATCAACTTCAGGCTCATTTTTATTTACTGGGGCTTTTAATAGTGTGATGTCTGCCAGTATCAGGAAATAGCAACACATTCAGAACTGAGGAATAAAACAAACTGGAATTTTTGCCAAAGGAAGAAAGGTAAGGAGAAAAGTTAGCTGCCCTACTTCTTTCTTCTTCCTCCTCCAGCTTGCTTTCCACATGCTTCATTATGATGAGGGCCTCTGAGGGCTTCACCAGCTGCCATTGTTAAAATGGAAATGAAGAGCAAGGTTGAACAAAAAAAGAGGTCAAAATAGAACAGTTCCTTTCTCTTCCTCACCCTTTTGCTTACCTGTACATGGAAAGTCTTCACACTATGCTCTAAATTTAAAAAATATGGTGAGGTAGAGTCAATAAAAATTTTTTATTGTTCACCGAGACTGCTGGATTCAAATGATTTTGTAAAATCCTTTTGGATTATGCTGCAGCCATAGATTGTGGCCATGTTGAGGCTCACATATATGCCTAAAACACAAGGAGATTGCCTAGACTTTAAAGACAATCACTCCCAAGTAACCACAAAGTATTATTTGCTCCTTTATATGTTGGGGTATGTAAGGCAATGAGCTGCCTTAAACACAAGATGATAGAAAACTCATTATGAGCATGACCAAACCCAAACCTATCTTCAGACCTACTCTGTGTGATGATGTCAGTGAAGAAATTCTGCACCTCCTGCTGCTGCATTTATGCTATGCTGCCGGTGAAGTTACTGTGGGAGGTGAAAGATATGTTCCAATAGTATTCAGTGGCTCAGATACTAGAATTTGAGAAGATTGGACAGTGGCCAATTTTCATCCTATTTCACTGTTTTAATCACTATTATTCACTCAGAGTTAGATGTTGTACTTATAAGTCAGTGGTTCTTAACCTTTGTTACTCGGATGTTTTTGAACTGCAACTCCCAGAAACCCCAGCCAGCACAGTTGATGGTGAAGGCTTCTGGGAGTTGCAGTCCAAAACTCCCGAGTAACCCAAGGTTAAGAACCAGTGTTATAAGTGGATTAAAGATGGATATAAGTAACACACTGTCTTGGTAACTCACATGGGTACTTCATAGCTTGTTCAACAAGACACATTGACACATTGCTTGGAACTTTGAGAAACACTACCTTCTCTCTAGATCTTTGCTCATGTCCATTGTGGTTATTTGAAAAGTTCAGGATGAGAGTGATTCTTTAGATTTTAAGGCAAGTAATTCCTTCCCTGAAGGAAAAAAGTGATCCCTGCCATACTTAAGGAAATAGTACTGTGATCCTTCATAATGCCAAATGCTACAAAATTGTGACAGTAATAGTCCAAAACCTCTGGAAGGCTAGTTTTCCCATCTCTCCCCTCATGGATTACTTATACTGGGGACTAGATTGTGGGAATGTGATGTTCTTAGTTCATTTGAATGTCTCATGATACTGGATAGCTGAGACCATTGATGCCACTTTTGTCCTAACTCTGAGTTCTACCATTAGAAGACTTACAGCAGTCCTTTTTTAGCACAAACATTAAAAACAATGAAAACTTATCAGTTCAACACCTGTCACAGAAAAATGCATTCTCCAAAAGACCTGGTTATCCAAGTGCACCATGTCAATGTCAGTGTGTTACATTTATAAAAAGAAATCCTAGTAGACTTGTAATTTGTGGGTCTCTTTTTATAAATGTCCACAGAGTATTCCATATTTATCCTCCCATGTCACCAAGAGTTACACATCAAAGAGCATGTTTGCATTTCTATAATAGATAACGGCACTGGCTCAGGCTCCAGGCTTTGTGAAACTATAAACTGAATTAACAATCTCACATTTGTATACTATAAATATTAGGCAAGTGGAGGGAGAGAAATCTAGCTGCAGGTGAATTAATAATTTTGAAGTTTTTCCAATGCCACATATTAACTATAACAGTCAACTTCCAAGTGGGCAACACTTTACTTTGGTTCACAAAACCTTCCCAGTCAACACTAAAAGTCAAGAACTAATCCTAGATCTTAGGTTTCCACTATCTGAAAGTCAGACAAGTCAACACCCCTCACTATTTTACTGGCTGCTCATCTGGTTAACGCCGATGAAACTCTGCAGGTATTTTGTGTCTAATTCCTCTGCACTTATGTCTACATCTGTGGACCCACTGGCAGTGTTCTTCAAGCAATATGAATGTTGTTGGACAGAGTTCATGTAAGGCCAAAGATCAGAAGAAGAAGAGCAAATAACTTCCCTTTTGACAGGACTGCAACAAAGGCAGTTTGGAATAACAACACAACATTCCCCCCCCCCCTTTTAATATTACTATTCATACATACAAAACGTACAGAACAACAATAATAGGACCTAACAAACTAATATAAATAATAAAGACAACAAAACTAAACATTCATGCTACATATATGGATCAGAGATTTCGCCATCGTCTGGTCGTCTAATACAGTGGCCCCCAACCTTGGGCCTCCAGATGTTCTTGGACTACAACTCCCAGAAGCCTTCACCACCACCTCTGCTGGCCAGCATTTCTGGGAGTTGAAGTCCAAGAACATCTGGAGGCCCAAGGTTGGGGACCACTGGTCCAATATCATTAAAGGGTTCTTGTGAGAACTAATTCGCCATGACTATTGGCGAATTAAGTTCCTGTTTGTTTTTGGGCCCAATTGTATCTCAGTTTCCAGCTTTCTTTTACAAAGTGTCTCGGCTGATCCCGTACTGCCTCTGAAAGCGTATCCAGTTCTGCAATATCCAGTAGCTTCGTTAATAGCTCTTCCATCGTTGGTACTTCTCCATTCTCCCATTTTTGGGCCCCGAGTAACCTGGCTGCTGTGTATATATACAGTAGACCAGTGGTTCTTAACCTTTGTTACTCGGATGTTTTTGAACTGCAACTCCCAGAAACCCCAATCAGCACAGTTGGTGGTGAAGGCTTCTGGGAGTTGCAGTCCAAAACTCCTGAGTAACCCAAGGTTAAGAACCAGTGCAGTAGACTATATTTTATTTTTGTAATCAATAATCTCTGGCATTATATTCAATAATAACATTTCATGTTTAAACCTTAATTTTTGCTGAACAATTTCCTGTGACATTTTCCAAACCTGGAACCAAAATATTTTTGCTTTTTCACATGACCACCATGATAATAATAAGTCCCTGGATTTTTTTTACATTTCCCACATATATTGCTGATCCCTTCTGACATTTTTGCCAAATTTACTGGAGTTAAATGTCATATATGAAACATTTTAAGGATGTTTTTTCTATGATTGACTGGTTTAATCAGCTTATAATTATGTGGCAAACAAATATTGATGACTGCTCAGATTTTCCTGTTCTTGCTGCTCTTTCAACCAATAATATTAGTATAAGGTATTTGAAATGTGTTGCTGGATTCCACAGACCGCTAGAAAGACAAATAAGCTAAAATAGCTAAACTGAGTTGATCATACTTTGGATGAGAGCAACACGCCCACCATGCAAACATGACACGCCCACCGCATGAGTGTGCAGGGGGTGGAGATTCATTTCCGCGGCCCAGTTCTGATGACCCCTGTTTTAGAGGATACTAATTATAGAACCTTTTGGAGGACACTAATTCCTAGGGTTGCCATAATGTGAAAGTGACTTGATGCAACAACATTGATTGCATTCAAACATATCAAGCCAAGAAGTCAAGGTAGTTATTTATGTACTTGCTTATAAATTCATAAGAGAACAATTAAATAAATAGATAGGCTTAGTTTACATCAGAACCTGGTTTAAAAGTGCTCAACAAACTATGATTCATAAGCCAGCTTTACATTTTTGCTATAATTTAAATCCAGGCACATTTTGACATACTTAGCCACAATCTTGGGTTCAAACATAATATAATATTTCAAGCAGAATCTGTGTTCTGCACATCTGAATGAAAAGGATTCACTGAAATATTATAGTGACTGTCATCTATTAACAAAGATTTCTGCAAAACCTTAGGTCCAGGAACGTTCCCATTTTCTGTTAGCTGTATTCCACTGTATTCTATTTCTGTGTTTCTAGTCCATAATCAACACATAGTATGATAAGTTATGTTGGTCTGTTGCCTTCAAATAGCTATTTAATGTAGTCACTCCATAATAAGTATTTATCCTTCATGTCTATATATTAGAAAATAATTGCTATCCATCAGTAGAGGGCACTGTCTTTTTTTCACATTTTTTTAATTAATAATTTTTTTTACATACAGAAACCATAAAAACATCAAAAAAGGAAAGAGAAGGAAAGAAAAAAAGACAAAAACAAAAAAACCAGACCACGTATGCAAAAAAAAAAAAAAGAAACAGAAAAAAAACTGGCTAATCCCTCTATCTAAAGTACACCCTCCCCCCTTTGGAGCCAAAGATTCCAGCCTCGTTAGTCCCTCTACTCTCCCTATATCGATTTACAATATATATTAAATGGTTCATACATATGTCATAAATTTTACCTATCATCAGAACCTCTTTTTTTTTCCATTTTTGGGCCCAGAGTAGTCTAGCTGATGTGAGTATATACATGAGACAATGCTTCAATTTATTATCATTTACTCCTGAAATGACATTCAATAATGCCATTTCAGGTTTTATATCTAATTTCTGCTGGGTAATTTCTTTTGTTAGGTCCCATACCTGTGTCCAATAAGTTTTGACCTTTTCACATGTCCATCACATATGATAATAAGTTCCTGCATTTTTTTACACTTCCAACATATATTGCTGTTACCCTCTGACATTTTTGCTAATCTTACAGGTGTATAGTGCCATCTGTAAAACATTTTGAATATCTTTTCTCTTAAATTTACTGGTTTAAAGATCTTATAGCTTTCTTTCCACATCTTAGTCCAATCATCAAGGTCCACATTATACCCCAAAAAATTTGCCCATTTTATCATTGTCTCTTTCACCCTCTCATCCTCTAGCTCATATTCTAATAGATATATATACATTTTCTTAACTATTGCTTTGTCCATATATAACCACAGTCTGTCCACTTGGACTTTGCCCTCGAAAAACCCACAGTCCTGTCTTTTTTGTATCTTGATTCCAATTTTACCATTGACCACCAATCAACCGCTATACCCATTTTTTTCGAGCTCTTGTTTATCCTTTATCTTCAGCTCTTTTGTTAACAGATTTTCATATGTGGTTAACATTCCTTTCTTGTTCAGGGTTTTTAATGAGAATGCTTCTATCGGAGCCACCCACAATGGGATTTTCTTGAAAATTCTGCCATACCATCCCTAGGGCCTTCCTAACGATATGCTCTCCAAACTGAGAGTGTTCCTTGTGTCTCCCATACCAGAGGGCAGTGGCATTTTTTAATATGCCTGCTACCACTCCGATCCTTTTGTACGTATTAGTCATCGATCTTGTTTACTAACTTCTCTTCAGACTACAATTCTGCTTCAGCTTCCCTAATTTTGTTTCAGATGTTCTTGTGTAAGACACTGGCTAGACAGGAGTTTATCCCATTCTGGAGTCCCATGCTGGAATGGCTGGGATCGCTGCAAAACACAGTAAAGAGTTGAAAATTGTATTCTGACTGTGCAGATTCACCTTTACACAAATATATTGCCTGCCAGTTTTGCAAAGTTGATATTGCTCAACACCTGTCAATTAAAGCTTGTCAATGAAGATAGTACTATAGTATAGTAGGCAGTAATGTTTATGTTTGTTTCAGAAATGGAGAGCCAAAAGGTCATTTAGGATCCTTCAGTGATGAAACAATGCAGCGCTATACCACTTAGCAAAAAAAACTTTTTAAAGGAAAAAAGGAGAAAACCCAGACTGAAATATGACACTCTCTACCTGCCCCTTTGTGCACATAAAAACCCAGCATTAATGCCTAGAAGCAGGCTGTTTCCCAACCAGCTGACATTTTTTGCAAAAGAAAGGGCATGAGGTGGGAGCAAGACCAAACAGACCAAAACAGAGTGATCTAATTCCAACATGTGGCTGACTAGACCACAACTACAGAGTCTACAGTAGTTATTTCCATGTGAATGGAAAGAGCGATCTACTCAAGCCTCACCATTGCAAACTATTCCAAAGTGACCCAAACTAGATCGCTCCCAGTCACTAATGTGGCCATACCCTAATTCTCTGTCGCTCATTGTTGTCTTCATTTTTCCATTTTGCCTCTCTAGCTTTAGTATTTATTTTGTCATCTATTTCCCTTTTTTTATTTACATTTCTGCTTTTGAGGTGCTGTTTCACATTTACTGCTATCTTTTTCACTTTAGAGCAAGTATCATTCATATATGTGTTGCTTTATTGATGCCTTCATGAATGCCTCCTTGAAAATAGTATAGAAAGTCGGATTGCTTAATTGTTTAATCTCTATACTCTTTCTGTTTTTACTTTTTTCCCCTTTTCTGTCTTTTGAGACACTGACAGAATTATTATTTGAATTTCCATTAAATAACTGTGTACTAATTTAATAGTTTTAGTATCTCTGATTAACTAGGATCTACAACATTGTCAATGCCATCTTGTTGGGATTCCCATTATACAGTTTTCTTGAAGCTGGCAATGATGGGATGTTCTTTTTCTCAAAATTGTATATTTTGTTTTCACTTTGACTTCATGTTCCAAGTCTATATTTTCCAACAAAATCCCTACAGATTTATTTCCCTTGTTTAACATTTAAATACCTGATCATATAATACTGTATAGATGTTTCTGTTTTATACATCTTATAAGAACTTTGAGTTCTCCACATTTTCCCCAATGCTTTCTTCATCTTTGCCATCACCCATGACATATATTTGCATGCTGTTGGTTGTCTGCGGGATTAACCTCTAATTGAATAAACATTACCTGGTCTGAGTGTGGGATGAAGTTTGTAACAGCTGCATTTACTTCTTTTGTTACTTTGATTGTAACTCCATGAGAGTGTTGTGCATCATGACTGGCTGAATAAAACATAGTGTGCCCTGTATCTGTATGAAAATTGTTTTCTGCCTCATGTATTTTTTGTAGCTGATACATTCCCAGAGAGTCATAACACACTCTAGCCATCTAAAGCAGGGTAGACAACCTCCAACGTCTCAAGAGCCTAATTTCAGTTTGGCTGGCAGATTGATGGCTACTTCAAGATGGGTGGGACTTAAGAGAAGGAAGACTGAGAAATTAAACATACCAGATCTCCACGGAGGAGAGTCAACCTGGATTCCAATTCCCCAAAACTGCAAGGAAAACTGACATATCTGACTCAGTGTTGTAGCCATCAGGATGAATTCCAAAAATGGAGATTGAAGACAATGAAGTGTGAAGTTATTAGTTTACACTTTAGGATTAACAACAATTTAGTTATATGTAAAAGATAAGCTGTACACCTAGGACACAATCTTCAACCCTATATTTTATAATGTTGAAGTGATACAGCAGATTAGTGGAAAAGCTTTTTTAAAAAAAATAAATAAAGGATTCTCGCTCAGCTATGGAGGCTCACTGCCTATGGTAAGCACATACCTTGAAAATCCTGTTAGGATCATCATAAGGTGGAAACACATAACAACAATCTCTGTTAAGCACTGTAGCAGCAACGAGAGTGTAATTTATCCATGAGTAAATCTTGCTCATGGGTAAACCAGGCAAACCTGCTTGTAAGTAAGCCTGTGATCCAAAGACCTCTATCGAGCCTTCTCACATGAGAATAAATATCTCCAGAACAGAAGGATCACTCAATTGAGATATAAAATAGATCTAACTCGAGATCTGGACCTTTTAATTGTGAATCAGACCACTCCTAGTTCCCCTGCCTGCACAGGCCCTGAATCTTTGATGTTCTTGCACTATTGTAAATTATGGTGAGCACAGTGCATGCAAAGCTAAGGGATGGATGCCACAGATCACCATCCTTGACTAGAAACTTAACCAGCTATATATCACACGTGCAAACAGGTTTGCACGTGTGATATTTAGAGTTCTTCTAACAGCAACTGGAGTCAGAATGACAAACTAAACCTAAGATTTCCAGAACAGTGCCTATTGGAGCAAAAACAGTAGAGTCTTGAAGCACTATACATAGAAGCTAATAAATATTATTTGACATAAGCCTTCATGAACAGCAGGCCACTTTACCATGTGTATCATGCATCTGATGATGCATTTTAATTGCACAATTGAATAAAGGTAATACCAAATAAAAAATGTTTGCCTTTAAGATGTCTCTTTGTTGTTAATCCTAAAGTGTAAATTAGTAACTTCACACATTGTCTTGAATCTCCATTTTGGAGGTTAGTCCTAATGGCTTCAACACTGAGCCAAATACACCAGTTTTCCTTTAAAAAAAGAATTGCAATATAGCCTGAAGTATAGTACATTTCGTTCCCTGCCCTGCCCTCAAAGGATTCTCCCACCTCAGGGTGTTAAATATGTTTACCAGATATTTCTATAAACATTCTAGACATGCTATTACAATAAAACCATTGTAGGGGGCAATGAAATAAAATACACTGACACAACATGAATTAAAGAATTAACTATTTGTAGTTTCACAATTAATATATGGCTCAAACCACAACATTTGCAACAGAGTTCTAGTGCTTTGGCCTGCAGCGCCTTTGTTTTAATTGCTGTTGCTAAAGATAGAATTCTTTTAACGCAGATTCTTTGGTTCTCTCTTGCATGAAAAGAGAGCCTGTACAAGGAACAGGAAATAGCTCAGAGTATCATGAAATCTTGACCTTTTCACTAGATTAAAAAAGTTGCTGGGTGGAATTGTTACAAAATTATCAAGTGTATAAAACTAGGAGACAGTGCCTTAATTTTGATTAGTTAAGATGTCTTAATTTGTCAGTCACCCAGTTTTAGCTCAGTCAATTTGCAAAGAAAATGCAGTTTTCCTCTACATCTGGAGGATGACCCTGGGGATGGAGCCAAAACATACAAGTTTTACTTTTGGATTGCAGCACCTGGAATTCTCCAGAAAGCTGTAAGCATCTGATAGATACACCCCAGGAGAATCATGTTTCCAAGGTCGGAGATAGAAATTTAATTTTAATCCTTTCTCTGGGATCTTAGTTTCTCTCCCCAGAGTTCCTTATTTTTCCAGTAATCTTTGAAGCACTTTTCAAAATATTGGTACTTACCTTTGAAGCCATTAATAATCTGAGCTCATCATTCCATCCATGCTCTCTATGACATCCTAGAATCTTTTGTAATGGCAAAATCAAGAGTATGAACCTTTCATCCTAGAAATGCCCTCATTTGGCACCCCTTTAGAGGCAGATAAAGATATCTGTCTATCAGTAATGGTACAGTTTGAAGCAAAGGCATAAATTGTTGGAGTTTTATTTGCACCCTCACATGCTGTCTGAGGTTTGTTTGACTGGGAGGGACTTTTCTGTGCTGGAGTGACTGTTTGTCTATCCAGCACTAACCAATCATTCCTTCCAGCCTTTGATTTTAAAGAGAGCCCTGCATCTTTCCTGAGTGCTTTTTTCCTCTCTCTTTAGTATATAGTGTCAGTTGTTTGTTTGCTGTTGATCTGTTCCATTGGTTGCTAAGTATGTGTGCAGTAAAAAAAGCAGAATACAGATGTCTGTAATTCCAAGCAATTGTAAGTAAAGACATGGTACTTGAAGTGCCCGTTAATGAGAAAAAAGTGGACTCTGAGGAACATGTAGCTATTATCCTCTGTCGATCTTTGTACTCTACTGCATAGCAAAAGAAGAGTTTTACCAGAAATTCAAAACCCTGCAACAGTAATCCTGACAGTTCCCATCACCAGACATTCAAGGAAGGAACCAAAGTGCAGCAGTGGTGTCAGTCTAAATAATCAAACTAGTTCTAGCAGGTTTTAAAAGTATCAGGAGCAGGATGTTTTTATAAAGCCAAAGGAACTTAACTGGCCTTTGAGTGACCAATTGCCCTTCAAAAGCAAGACAAGCATTTTGTAGGAAAAATGAATTTCTCTGAAGAAGAGAGAAGGAAACTTGAACATAGGAGTAGCGGATAATGTAATAATTTCTGCTAATCAAAACATCCTTGCATGATAGCTCTTCAAATCCAAATCCAGTACACCACTTCTGTTTTTTAACAACGTTTTTGTTTTTGTTTTCTTTTGGGTTTGGTGTTTTGATTTGTTTTTGTTTTTTAGGTGTTTCAGTTTCCTGCCTTTAGACTGAAAGGCCAAGAATGACTTTTATTGTATTTGTAAGGTAATGCTTGCCTCTCTGGAGTTGATGTAAGTGGGGTAGACAGACCGTAAAATGGTAAAATGATACTTTTTGGTATCTGCTGGTCTGACAATGTTTCAAGCACAATACACTACCAGGTGGAAATGTCTAGTCTCCATGTGCTATTCTTCAAAAAAGAAAATCTCTCTTGCAAATCAGAAGCCCCTATAAAACATTATTTCATAAACTGAGCTGTGAATACAGGGTGACTATGTATGTCCATGCAGAATAATGGCTAAATGGTGTCTTCTGACCTTAAGATTGCTAGGAAGACCAGATCTGGCCTCACCATTACGCGTACCAGCTCACGCAGCAAGCTGGAGAGGAGCAGTGTGTTGTTTTTCAGTCATTCGCTGTTCCTCATGAACGCCACAACTGGTTTTTTTAGCAAAGATGTAGGGTGTATGAGACTGTGTGAGATCTCCTAAACTGTCCAGTTGCCTGTGTGACAGAAACATAGTCCATCAGCCATGCTTAAATTAGATTCAGCTGCTAATCCAGTAAACATCTGCAAATAGACTACAGAGAGATGACACTACCTTTGCCTCAGGCAGCAAAATCTCTTGGGCCAGCCATGAAAAAGGCAATGAAAAATTAGAAAATGAATAATAGCCTTAGCAAGGATTCTTAAATATGAATAAAGGTTCGTATATTCTAGATTTGTCAAAAAATGTTTTGTAAGAAAATAAGTAGCACTTACAATACAATGCTGCCTTTTGCTTTGTTGTCTTTGTATGTTCTTTTTGTTTTTGCTTCATTTTGTTTTGATGTGTGTGGTTTCATTATTCATTTTAAGTGTTTGAGGTGGCTTGGCTGTGTGTGGATTGGATAAAGGAAAATTAAATGCTGTTGTGATTCGTCTTTCAAATTTGGATTTCATCTGTCTGAGGATTTATCTGTGACGTAAATCAAAAGGTCTGGGGGAGGTTGTATGAATATAATGTCTTTCTTTGTGTATGCTTTTATTCATGTGCAATTAATGTCGACACAGTAATTGCTCCGTAAATGTTGGTTGAAACTAGTAACTACATGGGAGTGTGAAATGCATTCTGGCTCATATATTTTGAAACATGATGTAAAATTTTACATTGCATTTGGATTTCAGATATGTTGCCTCTCATTAACGTTGGCAGTGGTGGTTAGTATCATGTTTGCTGTTGTTGTTATGTGCTGTCAAGTTACGTCTGGCTTACGGCAACCCTATGAATGAGTGACCTCCAAAATATCCTGTCCTAAACAACCCTGCTCACCTCTTGTAAACTCAAGCCTATGGCTTCCTTCCTCCACTGGCCTTCTTCTTTTCCAGCTGCCTTCCATCTTTGCCATCATCACTGTCTTTTTTTCCAGAGAACACTGCCTTTTCACGGGCGGCAATACGAAATTCAATTGTTCATCAATATTTTCTCTGCAAAGTCACAGAAAAATTGTCTCCAGCCCCCAACACCAGACTACCTAGTTGCTCAGTTTGAACACATACCAGCTAAAACAGCAACCTTTAATTTTCTGATCAGTGAAAGCTTTAACAGATTTCCCATCCAATTAATCAGAGCAGCTGGGTTCCTTCCTGTTCTAAATATGATTACAGTCTTATAAACAGATAATATAAATGATCATAAAACTGCTCATAATCATATAATTATTGATATGTTATACTATACTAATCACATGTATTTATTATACGATTATAAATTTTGTAACTGTATGATTATACTTTTTTTATGGGTCTGGAATTTTTTTCTCTTTTTTGTAGTTTTGTAGATTATGGCAACACAGAGAAGACATATTGTTGAATATCCCACTTTTAATTTTACAGTTTACCAGCCTTCCACAGAAGCCCAGCATCCATGGAAGTAGCACCCAGGATGATGGGGTAAATGCAGAAGCCCACTGAGTCTGATAGCATAATCCTGCTTGTATGTATATATACATATAGTAGTAAAAAGCCGTGCCAGCTGGTGAGCGGGGGAATCCAGCGGGGGGGATGGAATGGGACTGTACAGCACCTGTTCCAGTATGATGATCCAGATTCATATGTACCTCTATTCTGCAGCATCTGGAAGATGGCATTCTAAGCTACAGAGGAGACAAACAAGAAATTATTCAAAGGCATACAAATGAACGTGTATTATGCTTGTCAACCAAGTCATTAAAAGAAGTGTGACGTGATTTGCATGTTTGTTGACTTTCCTTTGGGATTCCACAACAACAACAACAACAACAACAACAACAACAACAACAACAACAACAACAACAACAACAACAACAACAACAACAACGAGAGAGAGAGAAAGCCATCTGGTCCTTAACGCAATGCAAAAGTTGGAGACATGATACCTTTAAAGTACTAAAACCAAAGTGTTTTGTGAATAGATTAGCTTCCTTAGGTAAACTTCAATATCTCGTGGAGAGTGCAGAAAAATTATAAACAAATTTCCCATAATTCTCATGGGAGAAGTCTGCCAGACATACTTCTTAAAGTGAGCTCAAAGTTAGTGTCAACCAGTTTTGGGGTGTTTGTGTTTAAATGCTTCACCCCTGATACCATGTGATTGGAATTTTCCACTCAGCCTCCAGGATAGGAGGCAGTCTCTGAATGTATCCCTCCTGCCACGCATACTGCCTGCTTTGGAAATGAAGTTTACTTTTTTGACTGGGAGTGGGGGAATGGCCACACAGAAACGTAGCCATCCCCATCCTAAATCTGGGATAAATCTTGTTTAACTCACCAGATTTTGTAACCTTATTCAGAGCCTTTGTATGTGGATAAAGGACAGAGCCCACTTGTGAGTGCTTTGCAGCAGAACAGTGGACCAGGGCAGAATGAAATCTTTTTACTTACGATGAGACACAGATGAGACACAGATGAGAAGTTGCTTTGTGTTGGGAGATGAATCATTGCTGTCTACCTCCAGCTGACACTAGCTGACACTAACATCTTTAACCAAGTTATAAAAGCTGCATAAATTAATGGGAACTGTCATATGTGGGCAGAAACCAGATCTGAAGAAATGTGTTGTATTGGTTAGAAAATTGTAGTATTGTTTTAGAAAGGCTCTCTTATCTCAGCCTCATCATGCCTTCTCTGTGGAGTCTGGCAATACTCAAAAACAGACATCATGATGGTGACTGAAGCAGAGCTGCAACAGAGAGGAAACAACAAAAGCAAAAAGTGGTGTCTGTGTTCAATTCAGCTCTGTTTTGGAAAAGCACACACCATTATATGGAATGAGTAGCAAAAGAAATCTAGAAAGGGTTGGTTTGTCAGGAGATTGTCCACCACTCCTCTGCACTGCCCTGGTGGCTGCCCTCAGGACACGAGGGTAGTGGCTGCTGGTGTTTCTTTGTTGAATATCACTACAGTACTTGTCTTAGCCCCAATGTGCTGCCTCCTGCCTCCTCCTAGGACAGCAAAAGGGCAGAAATGGTAAACACATTTGTGAAGAACACAGCGGTGCTTGAAGTATTGCCATCTTCATTGTTCCATGGGCCTCTGTGGGGTGCAGTAGGTGGGGAGTAGAAGGTTAGGCTTTTGAAGTACAGGTCCCCAGCATAACAAGTCCCCACAGACATACCTCACAGCAGAATATGAAATTATAGGCAACAATGTTGACTAGTACCAATAAACCACCTCTCACCATTTTCAGGTCCTGCAGCAATTCACTGCTCATTCAATCAGACCAGAATACTCAGCCTTAGAACTGAGTTTGCTCACACAGAGTATGATTGCTGATGAAATCCCCACTCTAACCCTGCTACTGTGAGGGTTGCAGATAATTCCAGAGAAAACAGGGAAGTCAGGGCATGGTGGTGGAAGGTGTAGAGAGGCAGAATTTGTCAAGATCTTGGTAATAGATGACATTGTTTTCTTTCACTCCTCAAAATGTTCCAGTGTTTTCACCTTCTGAGTCCTGCCTGTACCGCAACACCAATACCAGCAGCTAGAATTGTTTTGTGTAGAAGCTGCCCACTCAGATGAGAAGGTGGGGCAGGAATTGCTGAAGCACTGCCTTTGAGTGGGCAGCTGCTGGAGGAGGTAGAGAAGGGAAGTCCATGCTCCTGCCACGACTGGTGAAGCAAGAGAAAGAGGAGTGGAGCACGCCAGATGGTGAGTGGGAATCCAGTTGGGGGGGACGGGACTGAGCAACACCTGTGGGGTCAGTACGATGATCCAGCACAATCTAACAATCCAGATTCATGCCGATCTCTATTGAAGAACCATTCAGGAAGAAAGTAACACAAGGCTTGAAAATTTATTTTTCAGGGCACAACTTTCAGAATCCTCTAGCTAGTGATCCAAGAAAATACATTTTCCAGATTTTGAGAAGATAGGCAGGAAGCATTCCACATAAATAGGCCTTTTGCTTACTTCCTACTCCTAACTAGACTTCTTACTGCAACATATATAAAAAGACAATATTAGAGAGTCATATCAGTCATGTACATATATGGCTCATATACACATCGATATGTAGGCTAGGTGCTTGTAGAGTTGTTTAATGTGTTCTTCACAGACCAGTATTTTTCTGTTTTCTAGACTGATGACTAAGAAACTAAGAATTCAATCCTACATGTATATTTTGGGGAAACTGTGAACTTTACAACACTTAACTCCTGAATAGATATGCTTAGAACAGGACTGCAGTTCTCAATTACCAAGCTCCCACCCATCAAAAGATCTTCACAATTTGAGGTGGCTATGCTGACTGAAAACCAAATCTCTGCCACTGGACCACACTGATTTCTCAGTAAGTGCTTTACTCCATAAATAGTACTAAGCCTGAGGCTGAGGATAAAATAGGAACAAATGAAATATCTTATGCTATGGAGACCAGACTCAGCCATTTAGCATTTCTCCTCCCCTCCCAAGAATGCTGTTAATAAAACTTCTTAAAACTCATTTCCATTTGAAAAAAAACTTCCTATCCTGACACCATATATTTCCAGGTTATGAACTGCCCAAACGGGGCACCATCTTTCATTGTCCCAAGTGACCCACTGATGTGTCTACGTGTTAAACCAGCCTCTTCATTGTCAGAGTTCAGACACCAGTTTCAGGATGTTTTCCCCCCTTTTCTTTAAAAGATAAAATCAAAGAGCTTTGTGTTTGCCTGGTTCTTGTTTAAGATATCGCCTGTCACCTCTGGGTCACAAGTTTAGATCTCGCCCATGTGCAGGGAGAGAAGGCTCCTTACCAGCTCATGATAGCTCTGGGCCCTGTGTGAAATGACCTGGAGACCTTGTACCTTGCTTAAAGGGGAAAGGTGCTACAATCACACCTAGAAACACCAGTTGGTACTTTTTTGATGCTTGGTTCAACTAAGGAGGCCAAATTTCACCTTGAGAACTGATCCTCTCCCCAGGAGAATGTCACTACATGATTGCTACAAATTCTGTACCAGCATTTGGAGTTTTAATTTCTGAATTATTAGTTAGTAACATGTACATCTTCCTTTTCTGTATGCTCTAGGCAACATACATGGCCCTTCTCCCCTCATGTTATCCTCATAACAACCCTTTGAGGTCAGGCATGGAGAGAGAGAGAGAGAGAGAGAGAGAGAGAGAGAGATTGGCTCAAGGTCTATAAGTGAATTTCTTCACTCAAAGGGGACTAGAAGCTTGACCCCCACAGATCACAGTCTCATGTGCTGACAACCACTATGCCAAGGTGGCTGAAATTCTGTGGCACAGTTATGCAAAAGGCATTAGAAGCAAATTGCCCCTATTTAAGTAACCTTCATAGACATTATCTGTTGCGTGCCAGGTTGCATGACTTGGCATGCATCAGATAATGTCTACAAATATTTCTTAATTTGAGGCAATTTGCCTCGAAAAGTTATGCCTTTTTTATAACTGCGCTGCAGGATTTTGGCCACTGCCTCTTTCTTTATCCAGAGAAAGAGAAGTAAAAGAAAGGGAGCAGCAACCACAATCCCATGATGTCTCAGCCTTTAGTTCTTGGCCTAATGTGAAACGCAAAATGGTAAATTGCCTCAAGCATATTCATACGAGCATTCCTTTCTCCCTGAATGCTGAATAAACAGTTGGAGGTCAGGATTTACCTTAATGTATAAAATAAACAAATAACTAAATAATGATATATATTTTTAAAATGCAAAGCTACAAAGCACCTGTGTGGTGTAGTGGACAGAGTGGTGTATTGGAACTCAGGAGACCTGGCTAGAAATCCTCAATTGGCTATGGAATCTCATGAGGAGATGTCACTAGTAAATACACTCAGGAGTGGCTTACCTTTCCCTTCTCCTAGGGGCACTCTGACTGTGCAGCTTGCCTAAGGCTACACAGGCTGGCTCTTTTTCTCCAGAGGCATAGTGTGGGACCAGGCTCCCAAACTCTCCCTTTCAGCCAGGTACCCAACTCACTAAGCTATCCAGCCAGCTACTCTTTGCTTTTTGTCCAGGGCAAAACAGTCCTGTTTGGGGATGGTGACTAGACCATTTCAACTCTATTGCTGGGATTCGTAAATATTTGCACTATGGGGCACTTGCTTTTGCCCATCAGGATTGTCTGAGATATTGCACAAGATTCTGGAAAAGAAGTAAATTTACAAGAAAAGCATCAGATACAGCAAATCCAAATTATGTTACTGTATATGCAACCCGTGTATCTTCAATGGAGCTTGCTCCATTATAGAATAGGCATGCAAGCCTATCTACTGTATATATGCAATCTAGCCATATTTACTTGAAATTAAATGGAGCTTAACTGCTGGTAGATAGTAGCGAGAAAGGAGAATCGATTGAAGAATCTGTAAGTGAGGGTGACTGTGGAAACCTTTTCATTTCAAGGGCACGTTTCCTTATTTATAATCTAGGGAGGAGTCCATGTCAGAAGTGGGTGGGCCAAAGAGGAAAGCAGATAGGTATGTTGGGCTTATTTCCACACATATGCCTTACAGCAATTTGAAAAAGTCAAATGCCACATGGAGATGTGTGGAAAGAAGCCCAACAAAATTCAGTAGAGCTCACTTTTCAGTAAGCACACCTAGGTCTGACTTGTTGGCCATTAGAAATGGAGAGGGGCAATCTCCAGCAACCCTGAGATACATCTGTATGGAGGCCTGTTGTGTAACCCCGTTGTTGTCATCTTTAGCTATCCATAGTGATAGTAACACCCTTTGCTCAAACAGTACAAGCTCGGGACTCCAGATTTCTCCAGGACTAGGCATTCTGCACATACAACATCTGGCTAGAAGATGCCAGGACTGTTTTGCCTGGCTACAGCAGCCTCAGCAGAAGGAGCACAGCTGTTCAATCCCTATGCTAGCTGATCTCATTCATTCAGTCTTGTGATTTTGTGAATGGTTTCTTTCATTTGTCCCTAGGATCCAGGAAGTCCCTTGCGCCTTATGATTTCTAAACTTGACTTTCAAGCCCCATATGAGCAGTGCATCATGTGCACTGCTTTCTAAGGGCATTCCTTGTCACTTTTTGCTACAAGTACATAACATACTAGACGTCATAATCTTAAAGGTAAATCTGTAACCATGGGTGCAGAAAGAAGATTGCTGATTTCTAGTTAACAAGAAGGGTTGGATTGTGGTGATATTTGGGACATACGGCTAGTGTCTACATTTTAAAAATGTAGTCACCCTTCATTTTGAAGTGAATAAAGAGAATGAAGTAAATGTTAAGGTATGCTGGTGCTTTCTGAGCTTTCCCATAGCTTATTCATCATCCCCATTCTTACATAAATTTGACAGCAGTTATGAATTATTCTACATGACTGTTTCTATGCATAACCTATACTCTGGACAAGAAGTTACTATTAGGAGAAGATATGGAGAAACAGGGTTGTTTCCAACTGGCATAGGTGCCAGACAAGCATATAAAGATCTGTAAGCAGTGGGGACAAAGTTTGCTTGTTTGTCCAATCTTGGGTGGTAATATTAAAAATAAAAGCTCATTCTACCATATGGGGAGAGAACGTTTGCTCCATTATAGCACAGTCATATGATCCTATACATATTTGGGCTTAGCCCCTGGTATATTGACAAGGGAGGGGAGAACCTCCTGAAAAAAACCTACATGGGAAGATGGCTGGAAATGAGGGAAAGGCACATTCCCTCATTTGTAACCTGGGATGGGGGGGGGGGAAATGCAGATATTGGGCTGAGCCAATGTGGAAAGCACCACACACACTTACCCCATGCAGCAATTAGGTGTGAAAATATCTGAATAGCCACATGTTGGAAGGGGTGTGTGCCTGGAAATAATTCCAGCAGGATTCAAAGTGCCTTATTTTTCAGCAGTCACACCCAGAACTGACTTGTTTGCCTGCTGGAACATAAAAGATTCTGCTCAATTAGCCTTTTTTATTTTAATGCAACTAACCATCTTAATCTTTCATTTTATTTATTATGCAGATTTCTACCTAAGCTTTCAAACCTTTTCGCCCCACTTGTGTGGTACAACTTTAATTTTTTTATGTTACATTATTCATCATCTCATACTATCAAATCACTCAATATATTTTTCTGAAAGCGATTTTGAAAAATATTCAATTTATTATTTTTAATATATTTTATTAAAATACTTATATCCTGATCTATATCACAAAGTTTCAAGGTAGATTATAGATAATAAAACAATGGCCAAAATCTTGCCACATTTTTATGCCATAATAATATAATTGGTGTAGATTCAGGCCGTGAATTGCCACAATTTATATGCCGCCCAGAGACCTCTGGGTAGTGTGGACGGCATATAAATTGAATAAATAAATAAAATAAATAAATAAATAAATAAATAAATAAATAAATAAATAAGTTAAGAAATAAATGCTGAGCCTTTGCTAATCTCTTAATGTCTGGCATTTCACCACCAAGATGGATACCAATTATACTATTTTCATGGTCAAAACTAAAAAGGACTTTGGCTGATTTAAAATAATAAACAACTGAAAATAAAATCTTAGAACTGCAGAGGGATTCTATGGATCATCGAGTCCAGCTCCTATCAAGGAGGCAGAGTAGGGAATCAAATGCCCAACCTCTGACTTAAACTACTGTTCATCAGCAGTGCATCAGCAGTTAAACTATTTAAAACCACATACTCCACAATCTAATCAGATCATGATCCTTAGTCTGCAGAAACTTTAGTGAACAGTCAAGATTTAACTCAGTGCCAAAATGAACACAGCATTGACCTCAATTGGGGTTCCAGGTGGAGGGCATTCTACAACCACAGGCCACAGCTAAGAAGGCCCTTTCCCATATCTCCCCGTACTACATATTGCCTCCACTGGTGGGGCTGACATAGAGGAGGGCTCCTCCAAAAGATCCTTCTTGGGCAGTAATATATTGGGAGAAGTGCTCCTTCCATTATCAAAAAACCCATGGTGTTGAGTGTTCCAAATGGCATTCCTAGCATGCAGAATTCAAACTGGAAAGGTAAGGGGATGCTTTTTAAACCCCACAACAGCATGTTGCTGCAATTTTAGAGTGCTCTCCGCATGGAAATCCAGCTGATGTCAATGCTGTCTTCATTTTGGCACCAAGTTAAATCTTGGCTCTTAAGCTAAAGTTTTTCAGGGATGAGGGATCATATGATCTGACTAGGTTGTGGAGTATAAGATTTCATTTTTCAATTGTTCATTATTTTAAATTGGCCAAAGTCCTATTAGTTTTGACCCCTGAAGTAACAAAATTAAATAATGTATTTACTTATTTAACTTGTAGACTGCCCATCTGACCAAATGATCACTCCAGGCGGTGTACAACAACAGAAGCAAAAAAATCCAAAAAAACACATACAACATACGGCATACAATATGCAATAAGACTAAAATTAATCAGATAGATGTGGTTGTTAAACTTAGACTGAAAGAAGAGCATTTAAATGATGGCATAATTTAAATGGTCTGCCGAAAAAGAAAACTTTTTAGAGATTTCTTGAAGATCTCCAGGGAGAGACATATCGGGTGACAATTGGTTCTGAAATGGAGGAGCAACTGTTGAGAAGACAGAAGTTTCCTTGTTTTTTTCCTTCCAGGCCTCCCTCTGGGCAAGCATCCTCAGCCGCTCAGTCTGAGATACGTGGTAGAATGGGTAACTGTTCTTCCACCATGTGCCGAGGTCCAAAACTGTTTAGGATTTCTCCCTCTCTCTCTCTCACACACACCTAATACTTATATATATATATATATAATTTCACATATATGCAAGGATCTTAACACAATATGCCTGAGTCAAAGATTTACATAAGCTTTGGGTTACACGTTCATAAGGAAAAGTTGTTCTCCAAATAATGAAAGATCTCATCATCCGAAAAGCTTGTCCCTATAAACGTTTCTCAATATTTATTTATTTATTTATTTATTTATTTATTTATTTATTTATTTATTTATTTGATTTGATTTGATTTGATTTGATTTGATTTGATTTGATTTGTACCCCGCCCATCTGGCCTAAAAGGCCACTCTAGGCGGCCTTTTACTGTAAAGATGGGGATACATTCTTGCTTGGGAGTCTTACTGAAGTAGTCTTATTGCTACTCCTGATATCTACAACTAAGCTTAGTAATGAATCACAGAATAATAGTAGTAGAACTGGAGGGGATCCATGGGTCACTTAGCCCACCCCCTGCAATGCATGGATCCATAGGTAAAGTATTTCTGACCCAAATGAGCATCCGATTTCTGTTTAAAAACCTCCAAGGAAACTCCACCACCTTCCAAAATAATCTTTTGTGCCACAGAATGGCTTTGATCCCTTTGGAAGTTCATCCTAACACTTTGGACTCTTCTTCCCTGGAATTTGAGTATTTCAGGTCCAGCCCTATCCTGAACAGCAGAAACACTGGTTCTCTGGCCAAATCCCACAAGGCCACCAGGTTTTAAAGTTCTCAGATGATTGCATAGCATGGAAAGGGTGGCATCAGCTACCATTTAAAATCCATTTCGGTGTCTGCTTCAGAAAGAGCACCATTCCACAGATTCTTTTATGAGCCCTAATGCATTACATGGAATTGCTGTGTTAGCAATTCCATGTTCTTGTTTAGTCGTCAAGTCGTGTCCGACTCTTCGTGACCCCATGGACCAGAGCACGCCAGGCCGTCCTGTCTTCCACTCGGCCAAAAGCAATTCCCTAGCTAAGGCAAAATCCATGGAAAACTGTGCTGCCTTTTAAGAACCAATCACAATCAACGCCATCACAGATATTTGGTTCTAAATATATCTGCCCCGGCCAAAACAGAAAGGAAGAAAAAAAAACAGGCTCCGTTTTTTAAAGAGTTGCTTGCCCTCTATCGTAGTCTCCCGACCTCCCCTCCCCGTCGCTGCAGATCTGACAGAGCTTACTGTGTCTGAAAAGTGGGTCCCCTAATTAGGGATTAATCTGGATGCAGTTTTCCATTCTCTCTCCTCGGCGTTAGCACTGTTATGATGATGAAGGTTTTTACAGTGAGTCATATGGCGGGTGGGGAGAGAAATAATAATAATAATAATAAAAGCTCTCTCATCAGCACCTTTTGTTCTGATTGTTTCAGCTGGAGAAAGAGAGACGTGCGGGGCATAATATTTGTTGCTAAAATAATATTGACAGTGGAAGACACGGAGCTACACGGAGCGCAAATTGAGAACAAGCCATTCTTCTCCCTACAGTAATTGCCAAAATGCCAAACAGAAATCTGGAAAAGAAGGAAGAGAGGGAGGGAAACCTAAGCCTTTTCCGCTGATCGCTTTTATTTTTACACTATGTGCTCCAAGCTCTCTCCAGTCAATCTATTGAGAGGCTGGAATGTGTCCAGACTTGGGTTTTTTTTTTCCCCCTCCCCTTTATTTCTGATTATTATTAATTTTTTTTTTCCAATGCACATTTCAAATCCAACTCCCCAAACTCTTTGATCTTTCTTTCTGTCTCCTTACCCGGAAGAGAACCCTCGCCTGCTCAGCTGGGAGCTCGAAGCACACGTGGAAAACCTGGCGGAGCTCCATGTTCTTGCCAAATTTAGTCACACAAAGAGGCCAGAAAGGGGAAGAAAAAGAGGATGAAAGAGACAGCCGGCGGGACTTCAAAGGGAGCCGCCGCTCCGCCCCTGCGCGCCCCCCAACCCCGCCTTCTGCCTATATAAGGAGAGGCTCGCCGCGGTGGCCTTTTCTCACGCAACTGCTTCGCTTCTCCTTTCCCCCTCCCTGGCTGATTTTCGAGTTTATTATTTGAGAAAAATTCTCCTATATGTAATTCTCGTATATATAAATAATAATAATAATCCGCACAATTATAAAATTGAGCGGATTATTATTATGATGATCAATTGGAATGAAGTACCTCCCCGCCATCTCCAGATTGTTTCACCCTTTTTATCTTCTTCCCTGCCTTCCGACCTGTCAGTCCCGCCAGAGGCTTGGCGTGTAGCTGCAATCTGCCCTATGTTTACAGAAGAAGGAACTGCATTGGAACGGAGTTAGCTTCCCAGTCGTAGCATTGAAGGGGATCCCGAGGGTCATCTAGTCCCACCCCCTGCTGGTGCACAAAGCCCACGGCTAAAACATTCGCAACAAATGCCTCTCTACCCACAGTTTAGTAACACGACAGTTTCCTAAACAGTGGGCTCTTATCCTCAGAAAGGTCTTCCTACATAAGATCGAGAGGTGTGGGGACTCAGCCGTACATTCCCCACTGGCTGAAGTTTAAGTTTTGCGAGGTTTAGTTGGACTTCACTCTTCTGGTTGGCATGCTGAGCACTTAGCTGTCCATGTGTTCAGGAACTGAAGTGGATGTATTTTATTTTATTTTTTAAGCGCAGTTCTTCTGTAATCCATACACGCAGGGCTCATAGAGGAGTCATTGTTCCAACCGATTTGCAATGATCCCCGTGGGCGTTCAGCGCTAAGATAAATGCTTTCTCCTTTCTAGGTATATCCCGAGATAAACCTAGCGGTAAGGGAGCTGCCTCTCCCTTACCGCTACTTGCTGCCTTCTCCCACCTATCTAGGATTTCGAGGCGTGGCTTCCAGGTAAATTTTTAGCACCGGGCCCTCCGGGTTTGTTGAGATATTGATTCACTGCTCCTACGCGTTCCTTTTTCTCTCTTTGCCTTCGTTGTGATTCATTTGTAGCCAGGCTGCGTCTGTTCAGCTTCTCTTCCTTTCGATGCTGCGATTTGCGTTTGTGTTGTTGCTTCAAAGCTCACCGTTTGTGGCTAAGGCTGCAGTCCCGCACACAATAATAATCGTCTGCCGCCAAGTCTATTCTGAGGTATGGCGATCCCTTTTAGAGTTTTCTAGGCAGAGAGTGCTCCGAAGTGGTTTACCATTCGCTTTTCCTGAGGGCCTCCTGAGACTATGCAGCTTGCCCAAGGCCACACAGGCTGGCTCTTCTCCCTCGCGGTACAATCAAACTCCCAATCTCTGGCTCTGCAGCCAGGATCCTAACCCACTGAGCTATCCAGACAGCTTACACACACTTAACTGAGAGTCAACCTCTGCATAAAAACAGAGGGCCTCACTGCTGAACAAAGATGCATAGGATCGCTCTGTGAGAAGCCCAATTAGCTGACCCAGAAATAACACTGGGCATTTAATCTTTTCAGTTAGAACTATTCCCTGCCCACCCTGTTTACTAACAAGATGCTCGCGCATCCCCCGTTCTCCACCCTCGCTGGCTTTTCTCCCTCGGAAGAGCAAAGTTTAACCACAGGACCTGCTTCAAGTAAGCAGGCTTCAAAGGCATCTTTTCCTTAATTTTGTTTCGTCGTTGAAAATCACCAGCCTCCAAAACCTACGAGGTTGGTTGGTAATTACTTGGGATGGCGTATGTATTCAGGAAGTAAGCCCAGGGAGTTCTTTCCAAGAGTGATCTAAACCATTTAAATGCCAACGAGTATTCTTGTTTTAATGCCCCTGCAAATATAGGCTGTGTTCAGACAAAATATTGAAATTTTGACAACTCAGCTGCCAGGGTGTGAGTTTTCCATGCCTGGTAAATCTCCATAACTTGCAGCATCCCCTTCCAGGTTTTAACTTGGGCAGGCCACCCGTATACTCTATTCAGACAAACTCTGCAACCCACCCCCACCCCCATGAAATATCTGATGAAGATACTACCAGATGGCCATCAAACCACGTGCTCCCCTAGTGGTGTCCAATCCTATGAACTTTGACTCAGGTCAGAGCCAAAGGGCGGAGGTACTTGAGGAGTAACGGAATTTGCTTCTGAGAAAACTTCCAAGGTTAATTAGATGCCCCTACCGTTGAATACAGTACAGCTGACATAGGGGTGCCCTGGAAATTAACTTCAGATCCATCCTGTAGATGCTTATTCAGGTGTGACTAACACTCAGGTTAGTGGGTATTGCCTCCAAGTAACTCCACACTGGAACTGCAGCCTTGGAAGGCAAATCTTACGGAACTCCTTGCCACTGCTTTACCAGGGAAGTGTCCTAATTTTTAGGTTGTTACTCTTTTGAAGGATCAAAGACTCCCAACCTACCCCCAGCAACAAAACTCTGGAGTAAGTTCTGGTGCCCGGTCCTATACCTGCTGAGAAGGAAAACCCGCGTTGTTTTAAATAGTGTTTACTTCCGCTTAAGAGACCATAGCTCTATAACTTGACGGAGAGAGCCGATGTAGGCTTAGCTGGAGATGAATCCCGTGGCTTCTTTGCATGGAGGTATATGCATCGGCTCGGATGCTTTGGCGCAACCCTCTTCCTGACTTTCCCTAAATTATTCTAGGTAGTTCACCGCCTCTCAAGTTTATCTCATGGGGAGTCCAAGCTTTGAGGCAGACCCTCGCCTGCTTAAAGCTGTCCAGCCCAGGAACCCCACCGTCCTTGCCCTCCTCCTCCTCCTCCTCCTCTTCAATAGCCTTGTGATATCTACAGTCAAATCTGGCGTTGGAATTGACGTTTCTCTGAGTTTCTCCTCTTGTCATAAAGCATTACGCTTCCCTTCTCTCCTCGTTCTCGACCTCCCTTCTCTCTTTAAAAAGAATCCCATAAAAAGGGAAGGGGCTGGGTGGGAAAGCTTCCAGCCCACGTGAAAAGGAAGAGGGGATACCTTTTTCTTGTTGTTGTTCCGATTTTTAAAAAAGTCTTGAGCGGGGGGGGGGAGTTTGCACGGTGTTTTTCTCTTTAATTAAATACACGGAGTTTATTTTATTGGGGGCTTGCAACCGGCACGGCGGCTGTTCCGATTTTAGCCCCTCTGGCTAGGAAAGCAAAGCGGGGGGGGGGGGGGCGATTTTGCAACCCGGCGGAACGGCATACGACGTGCCTCTACTTTTCAAGTAACTCCCCTCCGCCTTTTTTTTTAATTTAACGTAGAGAATCTCTCTCCAAGAACGTGATAACGAGAGGAGGATGAGCATGCGTTTACCAGCCGATGGGTATGTAGGCTGATAGAGGAGGGAAGACTGAGGGGGGGGGGGAAGATTTAGGGCAAATTTCAGAAAGAGGCATAAATCCTTCCCTAATTGTTTTATTAGAGGGATCAGATTAATACTAAACCTCCGTGTGAACAGCCCTCCCCGGAGAAAGCTTCTCTCCCCGCTGCTCCTCCTTCGGGGTGCAGGAACAGTAAACACCACCAAAATTGACACAAATCTCGTTGAAACTGGAAAGGATTTCACTATCCTTCCCCGATTTTTTTTTTAAAAAACAGGGCAATTCCAATCGATTAGACACATGCTAATTGGAGACCCAAATACTAATCGTTATGACAGCTAAGAAGAGTTCTGTTTAAAACAATGCCTTCCCTACGGTATTATCTTTGCTGATAGTTACGAGAAAGGATTCTTATTAAAAGAGCTTTCAAAAAAAAATATTCCTTAAGTTATTTCTCACCCTCTCTCGTATAGGCACCCCTATGCCTTTCTTAAGCTGTCCTGCTCTAAAGTGGGCCAACGTGAACAGCAAGGCATAAAGACCAAAACACTAAAATCACATATGCCTGTTAAGGAAAATCCTGAGCTTATCGAATGGGGCTTGGTTGCTTTTCCAAAGGGGGAAGCTCTCTCTGCGAGAACCCATCAAACGGACCCTCCCTTTACGCACTAATTCTCTCTCCCCTCCCGGAACAACTCCCCTTAAATGGTTCCCATTAGGTAGTTTAAGATACCATAATCTCGAGGGCAAAGGGAGGGATTCCGCAAATGAGAGCGGCAGTCCCAACAATTAACATGAAGGAGAAAATGGGATTCGAATTAGGTGGAACAAGATCAAAACTTAGCAAATCGTCCCCTTCTAACTTCGCCAGGTTTCCAGCAGCAAAGGAGAGAAAGGGGCGGGGGAGGAGGTGCCCCCACAGGCTTCATACCACACGCGCACTGCTGCCCTGCCAAGTGCACATTTACAGGGAAATAGACGTCCCATCTATTCCAGGAGAACTCCCTCCCAAGGGAAGCATGCTTTTCAGCCCTGTTCGGTTCACATTTTCTCCGAAGTAAATCCCGCCGATGCCAAGAGAACTGTTAAGACTGCGGCGTTACAGGCACTGTTCACAATAAACCCACTTTGAACGATAAGCAGGTTTAAGATTTAGGCTGGGATTCCACGCCCAAGGATCTACCTCCTTGAACGTGGTCAGATTTACTTCGGAGAAAACTCTGCACAGGGATCAGCCAAGTGTCGCAGCCCGGCAGAGCGATCCTAAACACCTGCGCTCCGCCAGTGACCACTTGGACGGCAAGTCCTGGCAGGGTTCTCTACGTTTGCAACCCCAGCGTCTTAGAACTCACAGGCAGGAGAATATATTGTAAGGAAGAGATACGTAAAAATACACTTATTTCTGGTTAACCACGGGGGGTATCATCTCCTCCTTCAACCTCCCACTTTTTCCCCTTTTTTGGGGGGGGGGGCGGATTTTATACCTTAGATTGGCTGGATTTTCATTACAGACTGCCCAAAGGGAACGATGCAACGAAAATATTCCACGTTTTGCTTCTTTCTCTTCGACTTTTAAAAGAGTCTCGACTCAAGAAGCATCCCCTATCGCTACCAGTGGCAGAAAGCATTAAATACGTCCTTTAAAGAAAATAGATCACAGATGCTTAGGATGCTGTTCCCCGTTCTTCAGTGTTTCCTCGCTGGCATATCTGAGCCTTTGGTTAAAACAAAACAGACCCTTTAATATGCAAAATAGTAGGCTGTAATCGGAACAGCATCCAACTCAATGCTGTTACTGTATTTCCAAAGCAACCTATCCTCGTCGTCGTCCCCCCTACACACAGGTTTGGTAAAATACAGTATCAATACAATGTTCTATTCCGTTTTCTCATATTCATAAGTAACCATTGTTCTTACTTTCAAGGAAGCAAGGAGATACTATAAGAGTAAGATTTTTTTTTTTAAAAAAAAGCATTCTGATTCTATGGTGTGTGGGTTTTTGTTGTTGTTGTTGTTTTTGAAGGGGATGTCTAAGTAGCTGCCATAAAATACATCAAGTGTTTCCTAGTCGATAAAGTAATGGACTAGGACTCAGGAGACGCGGTTCGATCCCCCGGCTCTGCCATGGAAGTTCACTGGGGATCTGGAACTGGTGAAACCATTCTTTAAACGTCTCACTTGCCTTGTAAGCCCTGTTAGGGTTACTATAAGTCGATCCCGACTTGATGGCACGTAAGAACAAAAACGTGCAAATACTTTATTTGGTGGGACACTGGGGAGTATAATTGTCGCCATCTGAATTTTCCCTCTGTTTCATCTAAGATTCTAGAGGACCTCATACCTCTATCTGCAAATCAAAAATGTATATGGCTATACACGTTTTGGATCCCTTTATTACGCTCCCTGCCTTGTCATGTTTAATAACTGCGTGCATGCTTGTCTTTTTCTAAAACTGCAAATTTAAACAAACAGAAACACCCACGTTTTCTATGTATCCTCTCCCCCTCCTCTCCAAAAAGGGGGAAGTCTTAACAAAGCAGCCCTAGAAAAACATCCTTGTTCCAGATTTGTCTGAAGATGTTGAGATAACTATTATTTGCCCTCTCTTGAGAGATTTCCTTGGGGAGGGGGAGAGTGAATTAGAAGCCTCCACCCCTTGGAACAGCCAATTCCCTTCCCACCCTCATCGCCTTCCCCCCCTTAACTCAGCCCATCTATGATAATAAATAATAATAATAATAAACGACGCCAAGAGAATTGGGGAGGGGGCGGTCAAAGTGATTAAAGTAGAAACAATTAGAAAAAAAAAGACAAGTAAGCCTTTGAGCTGGGGAAAACGCAAACACGGAGACCCATTTTCCTGCTCCCCCCCCCTTGCTACACCTCTGGTTTATGACCCTGATAAACCATCTTTTTCCCCCTGTGCAACTTGCAAGGAGGGATTTACTTTAAAAAAAACTTGGATTGCCTTTGCTGGCGTGTTTCTATTTCTATTTCAGACTTTGGGTGTATTTAATAAGGCGAGAGCTTCCCTCCTCGCCCTCCCCTTCTTTCCTCCTAGTTTGCTTTCTAAGCTGGGTTTAGGTTGTTTTTTCCTCCCCTTCTTCTCTGTATGGCTACATTTCCTTTTTCTCTCCCTCTCCCTCTCTCTCAAGAGCGTCTATCAATGCGCTGTCAATCAGAGCGGCGGCTTCCCTTTCATCTTCTCTCCTCCCGCCCCCACCCTTTCAACAGAGCGAGCGAGAGCGCGAGAGGAAGGGAGGGAGGGAGGCCGGCGGGCGCAGTGGCGGGGGGGGGGAAGAGAAGGAGAGGAGGTGGAGAAGGAGTGGGTGGAGGGGATGTTGAAGTTACATTACAGACGGAGCGAGAGAGGGGGAGAGAAAGACAACTGGGTTCCCACTTCTTCGTAGCGAGCTGAGCATCCCGCCAAGGGCAGCTCAGGAGCTTCGCGGAAGGAAGGCAGGCAGGCAGGCAGGCAAGCCAGCCCGCTCGCCCACGCACGCACACCCGAGACCTCGTGGTGGTGCCAACCAGGAGAAGTCCGACGAGCACCCCGAAAGAGAGCGAGAGAAAGGGGGGGCTGTTCTTTTTTTTTTTTTTTAACAGCTCGCACGCGCCGAAAAGAGCTGGCGACCGAGTGTGCGTATGCACCTGTGTGGATAGTTTGGCTCTCCTTGGCGAGCTGAGGGGAGCCCGCTTCACCGGGACGGCGAGGAAGGAGCCAAACGAGAGAACCGACAACGGCGGGGGCCCCGGTGCCCCCTCCCACTTCTCCCTCTTTCTGCTTCTGAAGGGCACGTTTATTTTTCGAAGGCTGCTAGACCTGGAAGAGCGTTGGCGTCCCACTTCTTTCTTTTTCCTCCCCCTGAGGGAGCGAACTTTAGGAGGGGGCGCCCTGTAAAGAAGCGGCCCCGTTTCCCGACCCGCAATAACTTTTTCTGTCCCCCTCCCCACTTCTAATCACTGGAAGGATCTTGTATATTATTTCCTCGCGTCCCGTCTTCCTCGGGAGAGCCGAAGACTGCGAAGAGGACTGGGCAGCCACTTAGGGGGAACTCCCCTCCTCTGGCCGAGGGACAAAGGCAGAGTCCTGGTGTGTGTGTGTTTGTGTGTGTGTGTGTATTTGGGCGCGCGCGACTTTGCTTTCTCGCGTCTCCGTCTCTTCCGCCCACCCCGAAGCCTTTCGTGTCTCCTCTTCACTACCCCCCCCCCCCGCAATTCATGAGGTAACACTGTGGCATTTTCCATCCCACCGCCCGGGCTCAGATTTATTCCAGAAAAGGTGTGCGTTTCGGTGGGTGCGGGGGTGAGGTTTTTTTTTCAATCTCCGGCGAACCCACTCAAGCGGACGCCCGTAACTCTCCTCATCGCCGCCAAAAATTCCAGCCGGAGGTGCTCTAGCTCTGAAGCCCTTCATTCTCCTCCTCCCACCCACCCTACAGTGCCAGGGAAAGTATATTTGCTTTAAAAACAAAAAGTCGGCCCGACTGCATGTCGCTGTTCCGGCGAAAGGGAACGTTCTGGGGAGCCCCGCCGCCGTCTTTCGCGCAGAAGTCCAAAACGAGAGCAGCCGAAGCCGAAGGGAAGAGACGCAAACTTGTCCAGACTTTCCTGGCCTTTCGCGGCAGACACAACAGAAACCGGGCGGGGAGGGGTAGCGTGAGTCTGTGTCTCCTTCCCTCTCGTTCTTTCTGCTCTGCCCTGCCCTCCCTCGCTTTTAAAGGCCGACGGACAAAATAGACAGGCCCGGCCGCTCTCGAGCGCTTCCCTCCCCTCCCCTCCCCTCCCCCAGGTGTTTGGATACGGATGGCATGGGGGGGTGGAGGAGGGGACGCCGGTTTTAGGCAGAGCGAAGCGCGCAGGGAGAGAGGGAGGGGGGCTGTGAGCGGCTACCCGACAGACCAAAAAGCCAAACCGCTCGTCCAAGACTTTTAACTTCCATCATTCCTCCTGCTCTTCCGCTTTCTTTCTGCCTTCCCCGTTCTTTTTTCCTTCCTTCCTTCCCCTGCTTTCCTTTCTTTATTCATTTCCCGGCGTGCGGAGCAGCCTCGGCAGAGCAGCGACCATGCCTCAGCTCTCTGGAGCCGGAGGCGGCGGCGGCGGCGATCCGGAGCTCTGCGCCACCGACGAGATGATCCCTTTCAAAGACGAAGGCGACCCTCAGAAGGAGAAGATTTTCGCGGAGATCAGCCACCCCGAGGAAGAAGGAGACTTGGCCGACATCAAGTCTTCGCTGGTGAACGAGTCGGAAACGATCCCCGGCAGCGACGGGCATGAGGTATGCCTGGCCAGAGACGCCTGGGGGTCCCTTCGTGCGAAGGACGGCTGGTGTGTGATCGCGCGTGTGTGCATGCATGCACGACAGCTGATGGAGTGGAACAAACTTTCCGGAATGGGCGATTGCCCAGGATTACTTAGTCACGGGATCCTCGACACCATAAAGTTATCCGCGGAAAACACACTGTTTTTGCTCTTTGGGTGGCCGTCGGGGAAGGAGGGGGCGACCCTTTCCCTCCCTTTCCTGTCGTTTTTGAGCCGCTTTATACCTAAAGCAGCAAGTCAGCTGTGGCGCGATAAATGTCTCTGGAATGCGTTCGGGCGGGGGGGGGATGTCGCTTTACTCTTCCGGGGTTCAGGAAAGAGAAGTTGAATTCCGCAAAACTCCAAGCTTATAGCTTTGGGGGCGGAGTGGTGGGGGGAGGAAGAGAGAGAACGAACATTGTTTTGAAAGTGCCGATGGAAATGCCTCTTTCTCGGGCTAGCTACAGGGGAGGAGGGCGTGCGCGTGCGCGCCCGGGCGTGCACCCGGTGTGGAAAACGGGAAACTGGAAGCCGCCAAGTGTGATCCTGCTTTGACCACGGCGCTTTGAAAACCGATACGCCCCTGTAGCCCATGAATGAGTAGAGCTTGGCGTAGTTGGGGGAAGGAAGGAGGGCGACAGGAGCTGGGAGCTGTTGGCTTCAGCTTTCCTGTAAACCCCCCCCCCCCCGCCTCCGCTTCCTCTCTGGAGTGGTAGGTTAGGGCAGGCACCGAGGTCGGGAAGCCGTGCGTGTATTGTTTATCTGACGCTTTATTCTGCCATCTTCCTTCCCTCCCCTACTTGTAATCCTTTTTGGGGGGGGGGGGGTAACTGTTTAGTTTCCCATTAGGTTTCGCTTGGGTTTTTGCCCAACTCATTTCCCTTCGTTTTTCTTCTTCTTCTTGTGTATACATGGTTCATTATCGAAGCAGGAACAGAAGCCTTCGACCTGCTCAGCGATTAAAAAATTGAGATTGGTGCCGCATATTCTGCATGTTATCACGGTTACACTCTGTGCCTTGCTTGGGTGTATAGCAGTAAGCAGGAACAGAGTAGTGTACATAGAGATACACGTGGGTGGCTGGGCAGCAGCTGTCTCTTTTCAGAAGGGAGAAATGTATGTGGTTGGAGACAGATAATGCAAAATACTACATAGTTAATATTTGCCTGTATGCTAGAGGAGAAAGGGGTTAATTGATTGATATGGAGGGTAATTTACAATGTATTTTAACTCTTCCAAAAAAGGGAGGGTTGAGGGAATCAACTGAGAAAGCCTCTCTGTAGCCTAAAGGAGGCAGACTTTTGGTGCGTGTTTGCTGGCAAAGGAAATATTTACAGGCTCTGCTGCCCAGTGTTTTAGTAAAAGTTGAAGTTTAATAGCTTTGAGTGTGTTTGAGGAAGAGGCTGAAAAGCACGTAGAGAAACTTCAGCAGTTTTTACTTCTCCAGTTTGAGTGGCTTAACCACTGGAGCTGGTAGCTGTGTTTGGTATTAGTAGAATTTTTTAGGAAAGTGGACAAGAGATTGCCCTACAGATACCAGACAGGTAAATGGTCCCAAGCACACTTACTTCAGGTATGGTGCACTTAGAATCAGTGCCCTGTGTCACTGAGGCTGCAGTCCAAGACATGCCTTTAAGAAAGGCACTTAGGAGTCAGGACTTCGCTTTCATATCAGGCAAAATCAAAAGAACAAAAAGGACAAAAACATGTCACCTTAAAGACAAACTATTACATTTTAATGTGAGTTTTTGTGGACACATCCACTTTGTCAGACATATGGAAACAGAATGAAAACTTGAAGGAAATACTATCAGTTTAATACTAAATATTGATTGGATCACTGTGTGTAAATATAACATACAGTACATCCAAGAGTTGGGTTTTCACTGTCTGTTCTCACTGACTGCAGTGTTTCAGTTTTGTCTTCTGAATTCATAGAAACTTTGGTTGATTAAAGAGGAGCTTGTGACCTATTATTTTATGTTTAATAATATTCATTCATATAATTTAGTATTTGCAGAAAATAGTGTTTAACTTTTAGTTCTTGTAGCAACTACCCTATTTCCCTGAAGATAAGACCTAACCTGAAAATAAGCCCTAGTATGATTTTTCAGGATGCTCGTAATGTAAGCCCTACCCCAAAAATAAGCCCTAGTTAAGTGAAACCCCACCCTCCACCATTGTGCAGCAGCCAGAAGATGACATGACTGTAAAATAAAACATCCTCCGAAAATAAGCCCTAATGGATTTTTTGGAATAAAAATTAATATAAGACCCTGTCTTATTTTCAGGGAAACATGGTACCAAGTAACTTCTTAACTGCTTTTGTGTACAAACATTATGTAATGTATGGAAGTTCTTTTCTCCCAAAGCCTGCAATTTTTCACACTGGTAGGGGCTTAAGCGGGTACCCATAGGTGAGCATAAGGCCCAAACAGGCTATTTTTTTCTAGCCCCTAGCCCATTCTTTTTTGACAAAAAGAAGAGGTTTAATTACAGCTCTGGAAACTTTGGGCAGCTGGCAATTTATCTTTTAAAAATAGGTCACAGGTCCTCGCCTGTGCCAAAAATACATGTTGTTTCTTTGAAACTGGATGTAGACTTTCAGCCATTTCCTCCCTCTCCCCCTCTTTCCCCCTTTTTTTCTTTTTGGTGATATTGATGGTCTGTGCAGCCCCTTCAGGGCCTTAGTGACAGAAAATTAGCTCCTGGAGGCAATGTAGTTGCCCACCCCTACTCTGCAAATGTAGTGTGAATTAAGCCCCATTAACACTTACGTCTGAGTAGACATGTGTAGGATTGAAGTATAAATCAGTTTTCATGGCATAGGCAAGGGTTTGTATGAATCACAGGATCATATAATACTATTAGGCCTAGAGAAGCCATGAAATTTCTTGGGTTAAAATCAGCAAGGTCAGAGTATTAGTCATAAACTCTTTAAAGGATTTGCATAAACTGTCGGGCAACTTACCAACAGTAAAACAAACTAGAGATGTTGTGTGGTTCTGCCCCCCCCCCCCAAATGCTTGGATATTTCAGAGACTTTCATAATGCCGTTTTAAAAACAAACAAAAATATGCTTGCATAAAAGAACAGTTGAAAGTCATTATGTAGAAGTGATTGGAAATAGAAGACGGGTACAAATTGGAAAATGCAGAATGTTCCTCATTTTAGAATACAGTATTTTCAAAACGGACAATCAATTTTAGAATATTTTCAAAAAAGGCTGTAAGGTTACTGGTTTTTGTTGTAGGGAAATACAAGGTAATAAAATGCATAGAAGTGCAGTAATAACTCATATGATTTCTTTTGGATAGGTGTCCAGACAAGGTCAGCCTCAGGAGTCTTACCATGAGAAAGGCAGAGAGCATTCTGAAGAAGGTGAGCCAGAAGATTGTTTCTTTATTCAGGTGTTGGATTTCACTGTTACAGAAGTAGAGATTTGCAGTGCTGATGCATAAGGAGATATGAATGAACTAGGTTCTGTAATAGTTATTTAAGCCTAAATCCAACTTTTCCCTATTGGGCAAGTGTAGTGCAAGAGACAATCCCTATGTGTAGTGCTTGCACCTATGATCCCTATTATTGCTGGCTTTCAAGTTGAAAACTGTGTAGTAATCTGTGCAGTTCTACTGCGCTGACTCCATAGAAGTACATCTGGTAGCAGAAGGCACCTCATGCTAGCACAATGATACTGTTGGAAATAGATTACTTTGGCAAGTTCAGTTGACCAACCGGCATCAAGTGATGGTATGTCCTGATGTTGGTCGTAATCCTGTCTTACCAAGAAAGTTATTTCTCATGTTATGCTGGCAGTCTGAGTGTTCACAGGCCACTTCCTACTGCACTGCAAAAGGGCCCCTAAAATGGAAAAAAACAAAACCAAACCAGAGGGATTGGGGGGGGGGATTATTTTATTTATTTATTTGTTTTGGCTACAAGGCCACTCTGGGCAGTTTATAATAATAAAAAAATTAATACACAAAATAAAGGCATAGGTCAAATTACAACTATTATAGTGGATATAAACTCAAAATTAAGCAAAAGCAAACACAAATCAAAATTGAACATACACGATAAAATAGTTTCAAGCATTACAAATGGAGGAGTAGCTCATTTTAAAGATAATAATTACTGCTGGATGCTTCCAGGAGTAACAGTTCATATGTTGTGCCCCCAGATTTTTAGAGTGTGCCTTGAGGCCTCAGGACTTCCCAGAATTGGCTGGAGAGGCCACATGATTCTTACCACTATGTTGGCCCTTTATGGTATGGGAATGTTTCCATAAATAAACCCCTCTGTCTAAACCATGACAGCACAAAATATAACATAAGGAAGATTATGTTATTTGTTAAATTAAAAATAAATAAAATGTTTCTTAGACTTACTCCCATTGGAAAATAGATATATACTTTTCTCTAATGAAGGTGGGCAGGCATTTAGTACCTACATTCTAAAGCTTGTTTTCACACAATTGCACAATTGCACTGGCAGTTGCACTGATTGAGATATTAGTGTGGTGTAGTGGGTAGAATGATGGACTAGGATTCAGGAGCCCCTCTGAGCCATGGAAACTCACAGGGAGTCAGGAACTGGTAAAACCGCTCCTTAAATATCTCACCTACCTTGAAAGCCCTATTAGGGTAGCTATAAGTCAATTCTAACTTAGTCACATAACAAGCTCCCTTGTTGTAGGGTTTAGTGTAGGTATCAGAAATGCTAATTAAATGTTTGGATGGCTCTCCAAGAAGACAATCAGCTGTTACTTTTACAATGGCTAGTTAGGTTAACATGATTTGTACTGCAGCATCTATTGGTTTCACATTAGAACCTAAAAACAGACATGTCTTTTCCATTGGGAAATAAAGGTTGAAGACCTGGGCCACTTTTGTCAATAAAGCTTGCAGTGTGAACTCCACAAAATTCAGCATTTTAACTTCAGCCTGGGTGCTTGCAAAATAGCCATTATCAATTTAATTAGGCATTAAGCAGCTTAAAAATAGGACCCTGTATGATGAGAAGTAGGCTGTCTGGCTAGGTATCTGGCTGTGGAGCCAGTGATTCGGAATTAAATTCCCTACTGTGCCTTCTGTGAGTGCAGCCAGCCTGTGTGGCCTTGGGCACAGTCCCAGGGCACCCCCAGAAGAAGTGAACGGCAAACCACTTCTGAGTACTGTGTACTTGGAAAATCTGAAAATGGATGACGGCACAGGATGATCATAATAAGTACCGTCACTAACAGCACAGTATTGTTGAACTGTTTTTCTCCTTAATTGCTTGTACTGGCATGATGAAAATAAAATCATTCATGCTGCATAGTATATACAAGATATTTTGTTTAAAACAACAACAGAATTTATTTAGGTTTTTTTAGCTCTTTACTGGAAAATACCACAGGCAGGGACATCTAGAAATGACACCAGAATTCCAGATGTGTTCGTAAACTGACGTATTGAAAATCTGAATATTATTGGTATTCACTAGGCTGAGGTCTGCTTTTTTCCCTTTTGGAAAGGCCATTTGTATATCCAGATGTGCAGGAATACAAATCATAGAGCAGAACTCATTATAATTCACAACTAATTGTAGTGTAAGATCTTACACCTACTTCAAAACTATCCCTCAAGCAGACCTAAAGACCTTTATCATTAAAGATAAAAACAGTGACAATAGAATGGAAGTAGTCCCCCCCCCCCCAACAATTTAAAACTGGAGGAATATTTATTATAATAAAAGATTGGTTTCTTATGCATTAAATTCCTAATAGTAAATCTGTTAATTGCTCTTGCTTTTCACAGGAAAACACTCAGATGGTGGCTTATACAATAAAGGACCTTCTTACTCTGGTTATTCTGGGTATATCATGATGCCAAATATGAATAATGATCCATATATGTCCAATGGATCTCTCTCTCCACCAATTCCCAGAACAGTAAGTTATTTTTAATATATATATATAATCTATCTGTCCGTTAACTATTCGCGTAGGGAATAAGTGAGTGTACAAGAAATGACTCCTTGTAAAGACAAGCTTTGTTTACAGATTAGCAAACCTTCCTTTTTGATAGGATTTGAGAGGGACACGTATTAATTAAGATGCTGACAGTGCATTCCTGCTGTTCAGGTTAATTTCTTACTGTGTGCAAGCTTTTAGGGCATTTTGAGAAGATTTTAACAGACACAGTAGCTTGGCAGTGTGACTTCAGTGGCAGGTATAACCAATGGAATGCCTCTGTGGCACTCATTGTAAATTTAGCCTAGGGAGATGCAGATAATTGCTAGAGGGAGGAACTCATCTTCTAATGCGGTACTATGCATCCTCATGGGCAGGTGCTGTTGAATTAGAGAGGGGTTTCCTTCTGAGTAGACATGCATACAATTACACTGTGTATATCATTGTCTGGGTTGACTAAAGAGGCTGAGTGCAGTCTTCCGTTAATCTGTCCCAAACAATGCGGTATAGCTGAAGGTCTTTGTATCAGAATTGGTGGTCAGTGGGAGAGTTATATAGAAATACCTTGTTTCCTTTAATTCCTTCCTTATGTGGCCCTCTTTCTGCCTTCTCTTAATAGGAAGAAATGCAAATAAATGCTGTGTATGCAAGGTGCTCTAAAATACCTATCAGTGTCATTAATAGTCTTGGTGCCTCCTATTTGTAATCTTTAATCAAATTAAGTTTTTTTTTAAATGAATGCTTATTTAAAATGTGGTAGATTCTCAGAGTCATTAGTGGTGCTAATCTTACTACTTTGCATTAGGCATTTGCTAGTACTGTACAAATGGATATAAGTAGGTTTGGGGTTTGTTTGATAATTGATTTAATTAACTAATTGAATAATTGTTTAAAAAGAGGGATGACTCCATCTGAGATGAAGGATTTTAGGGCATCATTGTATGCCTCCTGTTGTCTGTGAGCTGAGTCACAAAAGCAAAACGTGTAGTTAAAGTGAAATAAATGCCTTCATGACCTGATTGCAGTGGGAGAGGAGAAGAATGCAATAAACCTTCAAAACAGAGTTTCTGCACACAAAAGTTAAAAATCAGTCATGTGGAGAATGCTCCTAGTGCATGAATTATACAAACAGAACTCTGGGATTGGTGATAACCGTGATCTCACCACTGTGTGAAATATAGCGTGATCCTAATGCTGTGATCCTATGGATGCTTATTTGGGGACAAGTCTGATTTGAGGTTGGTTGATTTATTCCTCAGTATGGGGGATATGATTACATTGTTCTTCTGTGAATTGCTGGGGTGAATATTAGTGTTGTTTGTAGTGGTGATGGATATAGGGTTTATGAGCTATAGGAACATCAGCCTATACCACTGAGTGAGATGCAGAGATAGTTATACAGCAGCACTCTATTTTTTTTAAATTATTGTTAATATTTTGTGTTACTCATGCTTCCAGACATCAAAATTGAGTTCAAAGTGTTCAAAGAAATAAGCTGAATACATAAAGATTCAATATGTGAAAATTAAATTGTGTATTAGGTATTTGCTAGTTAGGTTTGTTTTCTTCGTGTTTGTCACTGGCTTACTCTAGTGATCATTAAGTGGTTTGGCTAGATGTGCTATGAATATACCTGAGAATGCCAGTATTTTAACCAGCAAATGATCATTTTGTGTTTTTTCATGTGAAGTAAAAATGTGATTATGGAAGAGAAAGAAATGATTAACACTAGACTCTATATTGTCAGAAAAATACTTGTATCTCCCAGTGTTCTTTTAAGCACCTAGAGTTGTTTTAAAAGTACAGTGTGTGGATATAAAAACATCTATGTATGTAAGTGTATTCTTATGAGTACACATGTGTCTTCAATAACAGAAACTCTGAGCTTATATCTGTTCCTGTTGTCAAAATAAAGTTACTAAAATGGGGAAAAAAGTTTAACTTCCTAAAACCGTAAAATTGCCTCCTGCTATACAGATAAACTGTTCACTTTAAATTGCTATCATGCTGCTGTTACAACTATTATGTTTAGTAAAAAGGCATCATTAAAATGCTTTGGCTTTTTTATATTTTTAAGGGTGTCGTGTAGAAGGAATGAACTTAACAGAAGTGGAAATTAGGGAATGTTGTTGCATTTTTGAGCTGCTTGTTTTTGTTCCATTGACATATAGGTTGGTTTTCTCATTTTAACCACAAGATTACTAAGTTTGTGCTTTATGTGTTTGTGTTATAATTGCATTGGTATTGTATTCAACAGTATAAACCATGAAGTTCAAACATATTTTTGCTTAGTTTCTACAACGTGTGTTTTTGAAGCAATTAAAGTCTTGACAAAAGAAAACCCTTGTCAGGTTAAAAGTGTGCTTGAAAGAGACAACATGGCTTGGAGGAATACTTGCAGAAATAATTGATAGACTTGCTGCTATAAATTCACTTTTACAGTTGTGTTACTTTGTCCTACAAGCTTGGGAAGTATTAACATTGTCATACTTGCATGTGTACTTCTATAAGCTAAATTGCAACCAATTAATAATTCCATTCAAAAGATTCTATTTAAGTAAGCACTGATATTTATCAGATTCCCTGCACATTAAAAAGTCAGGCTGCCCTGAACAATGGCATTAAGTGCATCCTGGGTTGTTCTGTTCCTGAATAATATCTGTAGGGCAACAGATGTGATTGACATAAGTGCTTTCTTATGTTAATGAAGAATTTCACAAGTTACTATGAAGAAAATTTGTACACAAGCAATCATTTAAACATAGGACCATGTGCCTCTAAATACATCAGAACATCTGTTCACCTGGAACAGAGAGAAACCAGAAGGTGGTGAAGTAGAACTTCATAACCTGAGAAAATACATTTCTTAGTGGCTGTACCATTAAAGACACTAAACCAGCATTAGTAAGAATTTGTGCCAGAAAAACGTGTGAGCAGAAATATATATGTTAATGCTTTCCTGAAAGGTTACATATTTTAAATAAGGCTTGCACATATGCTTGTATACTGTACCATGCAAAGGTTTTTGTGCTATGCTTGAAATTCTCATGTGGTTTAGCAGTTTTTCTTTAAATAAAGAGGAATAATGGTATTTATAGGCTTCTTTTTGGCATAGTTTTCAGTGTATTTTGCTGATGTTTTAAGATACTCAAATGATTAGGGAAAAAGCAGTATCTCATGGTGCAGTGGTTGAACTGCAGTGCTGCAGTAAAGACTTTGCTTCTGACTTGAGTTCAATCCCAACAGACTCAGGTCGCCAGCTCAAGGCAGACTCAGCCTTCCATCCTTCTGACCTCGGTAAATTGAGGACCCAGCTTGCTGAGGATGGAGCAATGTGTAGCCAGTATAATTAAATTGTAAACCAACAAGAGTATGCTTTAAGGGCTATGGGGTGATATATATGCAGCATGCTTTGCTTTTTGCTTTCTTTTTTGTGGTACTGTATTCTGTTAGTGAATTAAATTGCATATCCACTTAGAGAGTGAGGGAGTGAGCAGGAAACTACTTCTTTTAAAGACAGTAACATTGTGAATGGATAAGCAAGTCAGGAGATCAGTTTTGAAGCCTCTCTATATGTCCTGATTCTGAATTGCATTGAATTAATTCTCAGCATTAAGTAATGAAATGCATCCCTCTCCATTGATCAGCGTATGATTTACCTCATGGCTTCTCTGCCCTCTCGTGCTTACTGTCCTTTTCTAAGAAGGTTTATGCCTTAATGGGGAAACGTCCCTAGACTACATTGGGCAAAAGGAATCGGTCATCTGACTCACTGTAAAAATTCAAGATTCCAAGGCTTATTGGTGCCATTCATAAGATTGTTTTCCATGTAGATCTCATGGTGTGGTGTCATCAGAAAGCATCTCCTGAGGCTTTTGGCTTTCAAAGAGAGGCTGTCAAGATAGCTGATGGAGGGAAACTTGTTACCAGACTAAAATCTTCCCATCCTGTTAAGTTATGCGTAGCTTGTTTCTATTCTGAAATAGCTCATGCTGCCTTCAGATACCTGAGGTTACAAGCTTCCAGCTTATTGAGACAAGCTGCTATAACTCTGGAAGAAAACAGCACGAACAGCTGGAGCAGCAAAAGGGAGAACACTGTCCTTCACAAAGTAAGTGCTAATGTAGCACATATGTCAAGAGTGAGGCTACAGAGCTTGTGAATATCGCCTTGTGGGCCTTTTGGCAGCCTCTGAAGCTGTATAAAGTGTCAGCTATGGAAGGAGATGGAAGAAAGAGAGGCCCTCTATTTTGCACTTCAAGGAAGAGCCATTTGCCATTTCTGTCATAGACCTAGGTCTATCCTTTGTATATTACTTTAGAGTTCCTTTTTTAACATTATGTCACATTTTTAGGCTGTATATTTTCCAGAGCATTTAGAATAAAATTTGGTTAAGGTGGCAATGAAGAACCAGTAATGGACAGACTGAGACTCTAGGATTCCTGGGTTCAAATCCCCACTTGGCCATGGAAACTCGCTTGTGAGTAGGGCTGGTGAAACTACTCCTTATGTGACTCACATACCTTGAAAATCCTATTAAGGTCATTATAAATTGGATGTGAATGTATAGCAAATAACAAAGGTGGCAAGTATTATGATTTAAGTTATCATATAAAATATGGCCAGTTTACTTTGTCTTTTTTCCCCTTCCTTAAAGTCTGTCTAGCTTTCTAACTGTCCTGATTTTAGTTCTTAGCTGGAATAACTATATGGATGAATGGGATTCTTGTCCAGAAGGTTGGAAAGAAGCCATATGTATGCCAGTATAGACAGTGAGCCATCTCAGTTTTAACGTGAATTCCTGTAGATACTGCTATTAGTACCAATACTGGGTTTATTTTGCACTTTCAATAGACTTCAATGATAGGGATGTCCGAAAACTGTAGCTGACAGTTTTAAACAGCAGGAACTATTCTTAGGTGGCACTAAGAGTGGTCACACGAGAGAAATATTATGTTGGTATCCACCAGTTACGTTGGGTCATTCCCCCCCCCCCCTGTCACATAATGCAGAGTCAGTACCGAGAAACTTTCCCGGCTAGCTCTGTAACTGCGGAATACTTCCCCATCATCAAGAGGGTTTTGTTATTTTGTACCTTTGTTGTACTGGTGCATTCCTTACTGGGACTGCCTGTGTGCACAACCAGCCCCATTTCTATTCAGATTTTAAGCCAGGAAGGTGGCTGCCATTACTGCTGCACCCACATTAAATATTTTTTTTTCATGCCTGATAATGGAAACATTGCTAAAAGTATGTAACCAGGGGGACTGCACCATTACATTACTGGTGAAGATACATTGAAACACTGGTATGCCAATGTTACTGGGGCAGGGTGTTATCATCGGTACTGCTGCACAGATATCCCATGTCCACTGTATGCAATGCATTTCTTCAGGAGCAGCCAGTGCAAGAGAGCAAGGGTCCTCACCCCCCAGCCCACGGCCTAGTGCCGGTCTGTGGCTTCCTGGGACTGGGCTGCAGAGATGGATCTCTCCCCCGTGCCCAACCGCATGGTGGGCATGTTGTGTTTGCGGGGCAGTTGTCATGCTTGCAGGGGGTGTGTTGCACTCGCGCGCATGTGTGCAAGCGTGAAACGCCCACCCGTGAGTGTGACATGCCCACCCGTGAGTGTGACATGCCCAACCACAAGTACGGGGCCCTTGCCCCCCGCACATGGAGCCTGCCCCCCATACCAGTCCACAGTTCCAAAAAAGTTGGGGACTGCTGCAATAGAGAGACACTTTCCTAAACAGAAACCCCTTGCTGATCAATGCTCCCTCTAATTATATATATATAAATCAAGGGGCTAAATTGCCCTTTGAAGCAAGAGAGAAAATAAACTGGTACCATGGTGTAGCTGGTCATAATGATTCAAATAGGAGGATATAAATCCGCACTGCTAAAAGTTCGTTTGTCCTGTGATATAAACCACGTGACTACAATTCAGTACAATGAAAGAACTAGAAAACGTTTCCCTTGTGTGACCAGGGCCTCTGATGAATGGATAGGAGAGGCCAGAGTTGAGTTTCAGATCACATTATGTTTATTTTGACAGTCTCTGCAGGATGAAGTGCTAAGCAAATGGCAGGTGATATTTTAAACTAAGAATCATCTTGACTGCAGACTAAGAAAATACTAAGTGAAGCCAGGCCCGAATAATCCAGGCATTGTCCCTGTTTTCCTCATAATTACAGTAATACCAATTAAGTGCTGCAGTGCAACTCTTCAATATCTCAGATATAGGATAACTCTGCCCATTGTGAAGTCTGCTCCTGCACACCTCTGACCAAGCAGATTGAAGGGGAGGATTGCAGCAGGAGTGTGGTGGGAAGAATGAAGAAATATGCCAGCACTAGTATTGGAAGCATCTGTAGAGAGGCAGGTCCGTAAGCAGACAACTTCCCTCTCCATGAATGTATAGTTCTTGAAAAATTGCAGGTAGGGAAGACAATCCCACTACGTAAAATGATGCCACATTTTCTATGAGGTTCCATGCAGACTACTGGTGTGTGTACACACACACACACACACACACACACACACACACACACACACACACACAGAGAGAGAGAGAGAGAGAGAGAACTCTAGGAGGGTCACGGTGACTAAGAATATATATATGTATAAATATATGTGTGTGTGTGTGTGTTTTCTATTAAGTTGATTCTGACTTACAGGGACCCTCCTAGAGTTCTCCACCTATCAAGTGGTTTACCAGTTCCCACTTCGAACGATGCTCCGGTGTGAAATCTATCTTGATTGTGGCCACACTGATGGCAGGGCATATTATCTTGTCAGCCACACAGACTCTTAAGTGATCTTGGCTCACACTTCTCTTGGGGAAGCACATTGGGAAATTCTAACTGTCTGTTCCTACGTCCAACATCAGGTGCTCCAACCTACTGAGATGCATAAAAATGTTGACTGGTTAGCTTTATTGGAGTAATTTTAAAAGACTTGTTGATACTTTAAAATATGGCACTAAGAGGCCATATATAGGTAAGTATTTGGAAGCTAAGTCATGGCAACAGGACTGAGTGGTTAACAGGCGGGACCAAAAAAGGTGCTGAGAGGCGGAGCCTGAGAGAGGAAGAGTCTGAGTCAGGAGTCGGAGGGAGAGGATTGTTTGGTTTTGAGTAGAGAAAGTCTGAGGAGTGATTAATCTGAGTGTGACCTGTGATAATTAATATAGAAGGTAAAATATTGAAGCTTGATAAAACTGAAAGAATGTGCTTATGAATTATTCCAGAAAGCACCTGTAATAAATCTGTTCTGTTAAAAAGTCATTACTGGATGGACCTTCATCTTTTCTAAGTAAACTAAGTTGATAAAGAGATCAACTGGTGGCAGTGTATCAGAGGGCGTGTTGATGTACCTTGTGAGCTCTTGTGTTTGAGGAGACAAGCAGGGGCTACGAGGGCGAGCGTCACAATTGTCTGGATGACTGAAAATCTTCATAGATATAGAGAAGTACTTTCTTAGCATGATCAAAGTAGAATTTCAAGCATCTTGCAGAGTAGAGACACAGGAAGTGTGCTTTATGTAGAAGTCATATAACAACCCCTCTCTGGAATGGGCACCTTAATGCGGTGAGTATGCCATGAAAGGTCAGAGAAATATTGTGAGGAGGCTAGATTCTGATGTGAGTCTGCACTCCAAGCAGGGGGAACCCAAGTTGGAATGGTCAAAGCAGAGATACCAGCAAAATGCATCCACCCTCTCCAGGAATTAATGACTTCACCAACAACAGTGAATTGTTAATTCCAGTGGTGATGGGGTAGAAGAATTCTTGAAGGGCCACTGTTAGGTAGTAGGAGTCGTGGAAGGTGACCCTAGCAGAGAATCTTACAAAGACAACAGCACTGACTCTCAAGCTGACTGTTATTGTTATTGTGCAGAAGAAGGTATTGATGATCTACATCCGATTTTCTTTTATAACTTGAAAGACCTTTGATGAGACAGTCTAAAACAGAACAAGAGATAACGCTTCTTTCTCAGAAGGTGATCATTTGAGTTGAGTTTATTGTATGGTCATAGACCCTAAAATACAAGGATAAAAACATTATATAAAATATACAAAATAAGTAAGATATGAGAAGATAACATGAATATAAAATGTGAATCATGCAGCTGTCTTAACACAACACTTTACGGATTCTTAAAACTGAGAATAAAAAGTTAACCACCGACTGTGATACTAATTGTTTCTTTCCGGACAGCAGAAACTTCAGGTGGTTTGCGAGAGGTTTACTAATGTATTTACACATTATTGGGTAGAGGTAACAGATATGTTCAGACTTATATAAACTACATTTTAGAATGGTGTGTGCCAGGGACTCAACTGTTTCTTCCCCACAGGGGCATATCCTTTCTCCATAAGAAATGCTGTTAAAGCGCCCTTTTAACAAGGCTGAGGGAAAGCAATTAAACCTAGCCCTTGAGAAGACAAAACAGTACCTTGGTACATTGATTTGATATAGATAATTTGGTAACTTGGGAAAGTTAAAATTTATACCAAAGTATGTTGGTGAACAGGTCCTGTCTGCACCTGCTAGTGAATACTGGAGATCTATGTCTTTAATGCGTTGCACAAGCATTGTCTTGATACTGTCATAAGGCTGACTCAGAAAGAAGTCCATAGAGAAGCCTAAGAGATGTAATTTGTCAGTAAATCCCTTGTGCCATGAGCTGGTAAAGACATATTTTTGTAAATAGTGTAAATACCCACTGGTTGTGGGAGCATATACCGCTTTCAACCAGAATCGGAATGCATGCAACCAGGCTTGACATTCCATTGATTGAAGGTGATCATTTTATTATTGGGAAAGAGTAATAGGTAGGTATGAATAGCACTGTCACCAGTGAAGACATAGTGAGTTTCAGACAGTAGGTGAAAAAGTAGTTTGTATAATCAGGTTTTACATTTTGATTTTTTAAATGTCCATAGCCTTTTACCTTTTTTGATAGAATTAGATGAAATTTGCTGGCACAGTTGATCCTTCTGTGGCTGTGAACTGTGCTAAATTTCATAAGGGTAGGTGTAGAAGATTTCCTGTGGAGATAGATTTAAAATATTGCTTTTCTAATCCCTAATTGGTGGGCTGTGTGTGTAAAAACTGTGTCTTGATGAGAACATTAAGTAATCAGAGAATGTACTAAGGTGGGAAAGAAATGAAAAAAAGTTCCCATTTTTATATTCGATAGGCTTAGAACCATGTTGTGCTTCTGTGTGAAATCAGAACACTTGGTAACCCAGAGAGCGTTTTGCCCAGCAGACACTGTGAGTGGAAGGAAAGTGCTGGAGGAAGAAGCACTGCTGTTCTCACAGCAATTGTCTTTGCAGAGCCTACATTATTATTGTACACAAAGTCTAGGACTTTAGCTGGGGGGTAGAGAAGAGGAACTGGAGGGGGAAAGTGGTAGATAAATGAAAGTTTTAACACCTACCACTTCTTCATTTGCAATTAAACTGGAATGGTCACATGTTCCCCAGTTGCTGGCATAGTTTTCCATTCCAAGTGATGCTGGAGGATAGTCTTCCTCTTAAAAGGAAAACCAATTCAAGCCCCATTGAAACATAAAGAACCAAATGGGTGAAGATCAAGAACGTTGAAGTTGCTCATCCACATTGAGTGTCTCTACATCAGAGTCAACAGACATACTTGATCATACTTTCTTCCCACTCAAGTGAGATGCATTATATCTCTGTTTAAATTCTAAAAAAATATTTATAAATTTGCATCTCTACATAGGCAAATCTGTTCACACAATGTTAGATGTTCCTTTTTTTTCTGATATGAAAGTGGCCACTCTAAACCATGCTTTCATGGGCCCAAGTTCACAATAGTGGGAGAGGGATCCTTGATGAATTAGAGAATGGGGTAGAGATGATATAAGTCAACCTGACTGAGATCATGATTGAAATAAAAATAAAAATTACTACTCAGAAAGATTCGATTCTCCCGCAAAACATGGACACTTAGTTGATATAAACTTAATGCGTGTTTTACAACCACATAGGGGTCATGAGAATGTCTTATGGTCGGATTCCAAAAGATCTCCTGTATGGAGAATTAGGGCAGGGAAATCTCCCCAGAGGGAGACCACAGCTGCGATACAAGGACATCTGCAAGCAGGATCTGAAGGCCTTAGGAATGGACCTCAACAGATGGGAAATCTTGACGTCTGAGCATTCAGCCTGGAGGCAGGTGGTGCATCATGACCTTTCCCAATTTATTTATTTATTTATTTATTTATTTATTTATTTATTTATTTATTTATTTATTTATTTATTTATTTTATTGGACTTATATACCACCCCATAGCACTACAAGCACTCTCCAGGCCGAGGCAAAGAGGCAGTCCCAAATCCAGCAAAATCAGGGAGCTGGACAGGGGGCAGATTGTATTTGTCTTCAGTGTGGAAGGGATTGACACTCTCGAACTGGCCTTTTCTGCCACACTAGATGTTGCTCCAAGGCCTCTGTTCAGAGCACATTACCATAGTCTCTCGAGACTGAAGGATGCCTACAGGATTCCTGTAATCATTTTTAAAGGAAGTGTTGCTACTTTCTGTTTCATGCAATACTGAATCAGGATCCTTCAAGCTCTCACAGATGTGAAGACGCTTTGGACACTGATGGAGCTGATTTACACAGTCCCTTTACGAGGTTAACACTTATCCATATGATGTAAAATGATCATTTGATTGTCTGCAGCTCTAAGCTACTATTGTGTTGTATTATTGCCCAGTCTAAAAGAGAGAGGAAAGAAAAGAAGACTAGGTTATAGTGGAAATGAACATTCTGGATAATAGATCCATTGGGATATGAGACAAAAACAAAACAAAACAAAAGATAAAAACATTGTGGCACCATAAAAACGAATATATTTTAATGTGAGCTTAATCCTGAGAAAGTGGATTTGATCCACAAAAGCTCATGTTAAAATACAGCAATCAGTGTTTAAAATGCCTTGATATATTTTTTTATCTTGTTTTTCTTTTTCTTTTTTGTCTGATATACTTGGGCAGACTTAACACAGCTACTCCTTCACAGCACATCAGGAGAGATTCTAACTAAATGAAAAATAACTGCAATTTTTCAAGGGTTTAGAATCCCTAAGTCCTATCATGGTAGTTGACTGTTAACCATCCTGTATGGTTTCAAAAGACAGAATATCAAAATGGACATCATGTCCCACTATGTTTCTGACTCACCAATTTCAACTGTAAATAATGTAAGGGTACATTTAGTATCATAGCCAGAACTTGTATATTTTGTAATACTGATGGTCAAATGGTATATTCTGCCAGTTGACCATCAGTTATATGGGAATCATCAAATCAAATGTTTTGATTACTCAAAAAATGGAGTAATAACACTTGCACTATAACTCTTGTTAAATAAAATAGATACAGGTATTTCTAATAGAGAATTTCCAGGACAGACTACAAATCCTCTCTCTACGTAAAAATCTTAACTTTATTATTATGGCCACAAGTCATCATTAGCAAAACTAAAATGCAATAACAGATCACATAATACAAGCAATACAAAGTAGACTAAAATTCAAATTTCACTTGAGTGTCAGTTTGTAATTTGATAAAAATCAGTAATTCCTGGTTTATAAATAAATACATAGATCAGATTTTTTAAAATTTAAATGAAATGTATTTACACTTTTACTGTTAAAACATGTTAGAGGAAATATGGTACGGGGGCTAAATAAATACTCTGAAATCAGAAGTTAATAACCCATATTATTTTAAACAGATATATTTGGTTAGCATCTAGTGCTGATAAAATACAAGTTCATTAATCCCATGGCACCAGGTACCACATGTACTGGTTTGAATTATTTGCGTTCTGTCTTGAGTAGAAGAGAGATGTACCTTAAACTTGGACAACTTTCTCCACTAAACAATGTCAAGAGACGATCTCTGGCTTCAGAGTTTGACCAGAGTGCAATTAAATGCTCCACAAGGCAGATAGAGGTTAGAGACAATCCAGTCTTGGATAGGTAGAAGGAGATTGTGTACAGATGCAGGTGCTTGAGGTAGGAACCAGACCGCAAAGTGAGTTGAAACTGGAAGATAGGAAAAGTAGACTGGTATTGTAACAGAAAGCTTGATGCACAAGCGTTTGTACTGATTACTTTGAACATAAGAAGCAGCTTAATACTGAGTTATGCAGGTGGTCTGTCTGGCCAAGAAGCATGAGCACTGACTAGCAGTGTCTCTCCAGGATTCTGTACATAGTGCTTCCCCTAAGGATGCTTTAAACTGAACCTAGAGCCTTCTGTGTGCAAAGCAGAAGCTCTGCAATAAAGCCCTTTTGAATCTGAGTCTTTGGATCTGGATAAGTTTCTTCATTTACTGTTAGCACCAGAGTGTTCTTTCATGCAGACAGTGGAAATAAGTATCTCTTGTAAGTCATATGTTTGTTTTTTTGGGGACATACTGTTGAGTTTCCAAGAGATCTACAACCCATAGAGGGTCGGACCATTTGCAAGAGTACAAAATGAGTTGTCTTTAAAGAAGTGATTAGAGAACAGAATAATAGAACCTCTTATGAGCTGCAGAGAAGCAGGAAATCTATTATTTCCTTTCCACATTTTTTTTGTTTGCATCCTACTTTCCTTTGCTTGAATAATCAGGATACCTTTTGAAGGGTTTCCTCCCATCAGACACGGACCAGATTCCATCTACCCGCATGGCTGGATACAAAGGCACATGGATGCAGATCACACACATACACTTGGATGCAAGCATGGATGTAGAAACAGTGTACTGTATATCTTCAGACCAAGCACCAAGATCTTCAGCTTAATAACTGCACATAGGGAAAATTGTAACTAACCATTCCTAAGCCCTTGGAAACTTTGAAACAGACACAAACTGTGAAGAATTGAACATCCATTATACATCTGGAGAACATTATTATATTGCCACACTTTCATAGACTATTAGCAGAGGGAATATGGTTTAAACATTTCTTAAGAGATGTGGCCTCAGCTGGACTACACTTCAGATGCTCTGGACCCAGGCCAACTTGGCAGGTCCCTTTCATAATATGGGAAACAATATAGAAATAGTCCTCAGACCATGCATTGTTATGTAGCACTAAAGTTGTCAGAAGCAAAGACATTTTGTACTTGGATTCCGATAGCCTGGTACAAGTGCGTGCTGATAATGAAAAAGGCCCATCTTGTATAGATTGTTTTCTTTTCAGAATGGTGCGTAAGCCAAATTAAAGCCCTAGTTGTTTTATTTTGGAGGGAAAAGACATAGTTGAACCAACCATATGTCTGTTGCAACTGATGTAATAGGTACATGTTTTGTACATGGTTACTAGATCCAGAATCCAGATGTCGTATAAACAGCCTTTAAAATGTTGCTGTGGATACTATTGTGTTGGATGGTGGTGTGTTTTTTTTATGTTTAGGCAGTGTTCAGCTACTTCCACAGGCATGTACATACCTATATCTCTGCCAGAAGAAAATAATGTGGTTGTTAGAAGCTGCACATGTGTGGAATTTGTATCTTCCACCACTGAAGCAGGCTTGGCTTATTGATTTTAAAATCTTTCTATATAACAAAAAGCATAAAGATTGTCTTCTCTCTCTCTCTCTCTCTCTCTCTCTCTTTTGAATCGGATCTATATTAAAGAGCAGGAAGGTGTAAAACTGGTACTGAAATCATTCAGTGACCTCAGCTGCTTAACAAAACACATTCACTACATGTTTTGCTGCTGGAATGGTCTCTAGTATAGTATAGTATAGATCTTTTTTTTTCTTTCCTTACTTGGTGAGAATTCTTCTTTTATGGATATTTTACCAAAGGTATTTTAGGGAAAAGTATATGTAAAAACAGATGTTTCATTTTTCTGGAATGATGCTCCCTCATAATAGTGTACAGTGACTAAGTATTTAGATTGAGTTTCTGCACTCTACAATGCTAGGGCTGAACACCAAAATGTGATAGCCTTACCACAGTCCAATCTGGGCTCATTTTGGGAATTCTAACATTAGATGTATTTGTAGGCTGGCTTCTCATTTGTAAAATAAACTCTACACATGTACTCAAGAAGTCAGTGCTTAAATGTACTGTGGATCGATGACATCTTCTGGCATTCAAGCTAATGTATTAGTAATTTGATGCGGGCTTGTCATCTAAGGTAATCCTAATCAGCCAGAAATTCTCAGAACACAGCTAAAAATATGCATAAAATGCATGAAAATATATGCATGCACATAAGTCAGTATGTCCAAACCATATGAAAATCAGGTCTGAGCGACCTGTGGGTCTCCTCTGCCCAGTATTGTCCATCCCCATGGATGGCCTGCTGTGCAGGTTGGGAAACTCAAGAGGGGATATTTGCAGCCACAGCTGGTGGGTGAACGATAAGATTGCTCCCAAGGAAATGGAGCCCTTGTCAGTCACAGCTTATGCTTACACACATACATGTGCATGTCCGTAGACTCCATCTATGTATAAAGAGTAAAAAAGATTTGACCTAAGAGAAACACAGAAAGACTGCAGTGGCTTTTAAGAGAGAGAGAGAGATGGCTGTGTTCCTGGGGCAAGAAATGGAGTGACATTGGCCAGCAGCATTTGGTAGGCTAGAAATGAATGATTCTTGCAGAAAGAAGGCATTGGTTGAATCTTGATGTACATTCCTGTAGTATGGTGGATATATCTAACTATTTCAGTTGACTTTGGAAGCATCAGGTTCATAAATGCTGTATTTAAGATTCTGAATGAAGTAGAAGAAGCATTCCTCCTCGCCCATGCACCCACAGCTATTTGTTTCCAGCCCTTTGGTTCCTGTTGCAACAGAACTCCACGGGGGGGTGGGTGGGGGGGTGGACTCACACACAGGGCGATGGAAATTAGAGGGAACATTGATTCGGAAGGGGTTTCTGGTTAGGAAAGTGTCCTTCTATTGCACTGGCTGCTCCTGCAGAAATGTATTGCACACAATGGACTTGGGATATCCATGCAGTAGTACTGGTGATCACCCCCTCCCCCATAACATTGACATACCAATGTTTCAGTGTATCTTCCCTTAGAATTAAAAAAAACATTATTCACCAGTAATTTAATGGTGGAGTCCCCCCAGTGACATATTTTTACCAATGGTTCAATGTATCAGGCACATTTTTTAAAAAAAGTGTAGGTGCCGCAGTAATGACAGCCACCTTCCTGGCTTCAATTCTGAAAAGAAGCAGGGCAGGTCATGCACACAGCCAATCTTGGTAAGGAATGCACCGTACAACAAAGGTACAAAATAACACAACCCTCCTGACGGCGGGAAAATGTTCTGCTGTTACACCACTATCCAGAAATATGTCTCGGCTTTGACTCTGTGTCATGTGACTGGGGGGAGGGAAAGCAACATAACTGTTGGATAACTACATAGCATTTCCCTTGTTTGACCATGGCCTAAGTCTTTACAGGTTAGAGCCGGCAATTTAAATTGTACCTGGAAATGGATTGACAACCATGGAGATGCTGTAACGGGGGTTATGTGATCCCTGTGACCAACCCCAGTTAGCAATCTGGTTGCTATATTTTGGATCTGTTGCAGTTTCCAAACGCTTTCCAGGGCAAATCCACATAGAATGCATTACAGTAAATCCAGCTGGGATGTAACTAAGGCATATGTCACTGTGACCAGATTAGACTTCTCCATGAATGAGCGCAGTTGGTCCACTAGTTTTAATTGTGCAGATGCACTCTTTGCCACTGCCGAAACCTGGGCATCCAGGCTCAGAGAAAAATCCATAGATGATGAAAGCTGGAGTCCAAAATATTTTGAAGGATCCAGGTTGGATATGCTTGTAATGTACCAGGGCTGTATGTTGTATTTAAGGCAGCTCAATAGACATACACTTCTTATGTGTTTACAACATATATATTGTGCCATTCTTCCACAGAATTTCTAGATGTGTATCCTATGTAGGCAGTTACCTGATCTGATTAACTTCAGCAGGCTGCTCCTTAGGAAGGATACTTCAAGACCCTGCTGTGTTGGGTCTTCTGCTGCTGGGTCAGACATTTTTATTCTAGCAAACCTTTGGCCTTTAGCTTGCTATGTTGATAAATTGCCCTGAACTGTTTTTATCTCCAGTGCCTGTTTCTGATTTGCCTCACTTTTATGATGTGTATTTTGAATTGTTTTAAGATGGTGTGAGTTGCCCTAAGCTGTGTTCTACAAAGCATTATTTCTATTGCATGATAATTGGAAAAAGTAAAAGCAAAATACCAATGGTTGTGCAACATAAGCATGTTATTTTTCATACTGACCACGAGCAAAAGATTTCTTCTGAAAGCTTGAACTGTGGATTTAGTAAAACAATTTTTAGGGACTAGAGAGAAACCTTTTCAGTTCTTGAGGAGTTGTGAAGAGTATTGGATGTAAGAAAGTAAGTGATCGTATTAAATTGAATACAGTGGTGCCTCGCATTATGAGCGCTCCATTTTACAACAAAATCGCATCACGACGAAGATTTTGCGATTGCAAAAGCAATCGCAAAACGATGTTCCCTATGGGGGAATTTCACTTTGTGATGATCGGTCCCCTGTTTCGCTAACCGATTATTGCAAAGCGATGATTTTCGGCCAGCTGATCCGCAGTTTCAAAATGGCTGCCGGATGAAAAACATGGCCGCCCGCTGTTTTCTGGCATAGATTCCTCGCTACACGGGCAGCAAAAATGGCCACGCTATGGAGAATATTCGCTGCACGGTGAGTTTTAAGCCCCTAGGAACGCATTAATTGGGTTTTAATGCGTTTCTATGGACTTTTTTAAATCGCATGATGACGTTTTCGTTCGACAGCGATTTTTTCGGAACGAATTAACGTCGTCATGCGAGGCACCACTGTATAAGGCCAGCAGTGACTTTGAATTCCAAGGAAAAAGAAGTGGGTGTTAAAACAGTTAGGAATACTGTATGTAGAACAAGGATGTCGAGGGAGATGGTGCAAATGCTTTACTTGGAATAATTTTAAAGAAAAGGCAATGTGTAGCTAAACCATTAAATGGGAATACAGTGTTATTACTTGTAAAGCAAATTAAAAAGGAAGGGTTTCCTGGTGTTGCTCTGGGCTTTTATTTCTAATGTTACCACAAAATGGTATTTCCTGAAAGAAAACGTCATTTTTCTGAAAGACAACTGATTGGCTTAAGGCTAAAGAGAGAGATCTTATACTGTTCTTCAGACACATTGAGAATTGCTGTCTCAGTTGAAATACCATCCACCTTTTCTCCCCCATCCCCTTTGTTAATACTTGATTGTTGCTGCTGCTTCTGTCCTGCCCACAGCCCTGTTCCTCATATGGGGTAAATTAACAAGTTAATTTTCTCAAGCAGTGAACTGGGGAACACTTTGTTAACTTTTTCAAATAAAAGATGAGGTGATTGTGATACTGTAGTGAGAATAGTAAGATTAGATAGGACTATAGCACTAGTCTGCAACTGCCAGGGTGAAAGCAGGATGCTTCATAGTTGAAGTAGTATGTACTGTATGTTATTAAGTTCCCTTTTAAAATGCCGTATTTTTTGCTCCATAAGACGCACTCCCCCCCAAAAAAATGTGGGGGAGAATGTCCGTGCATCTTATGGACCGAAGGCAGCAATTTCGTAGCCGCTGGCCCCGTGGGGGGGGAGCGTTGCAAGGGTCCAGGTGAGCCTTCCAGGACCCTTGCGAGGCTCCCCCACCCCCCATGGGGCCAGCGCGGGTGAAATCGCCAGGTTCTGGGAGTGTTTGGAGGCTCGGGAAGCCTATGAAGAGTCCCAGAAGGTGGCGATTTTGCCCCCTCTGACCCCCGAGGGGGGCAGGGTGAGTCTCTAAAGCATCCTGGAACACACCCTAGGACCCTTTGGAGGCTCACCCTGCCCCCCCGCTGGGCCAGAGGGGGGGAAATTGCCAGCTTCTGGGACTCTTCTGAAGCTTCCCAAGCCTCAAGAGTCCCAGAAGCTGGCGATTTCGCCCCCTCTGACCCCCGGGGGGGCAGGGCGAGCCTTCAAAGGGTCCTAGGGTGTGTTCCATAAGATGGACCTCTCCATAAGGCTCACCAAATTTTAGGAGAAGCAAACAAATTATTTTTTTCCTGTTTTCTTCTCCTAAAAATTTGGTGCGTCTTCTGGAAAAGTGGGTCTTATGGAGCGAAAAATACGGTATGTATTTATCTGTCTCTAGGCTTGGAGATGGAGTGGGGTCAGGCTGGACCCCATACTCATGTGATCACTGGGCAATGGACCACACTGCACCACTCCACAAATTGTTATTTCCCTGTGTGATCATACCCTCAATTTGTAAAATGAAACAAACACCAGAGTTCGCAACATGCCATTGATGTACTGTATGTTATTTTGCTAAATTCCCTATAATGTACAATGGTGGCATGTTGAATATTTGCTGTTAAGTGTTTAAGTCATTTTCAATATATTCAGATCCTAATAGGTCTTTCAAGTTATGTGGCATGATCCAGAAGTACTGTAGTTTATCAAGTACGTTTCCATGACCAAACAGGGATTTGAACTCAGGTCTCCTGAGTCCTAGTTTGGCATCCTATCTGCTGCGCTGCAGTGGCTCTTATGTTGACTATAGGGCTGGCAAAGTTGTAGTAATGGAGGAATTGTATGTCAGTGGCTAAGATGCCGCACAGATGAACTGTCTGTCCAAATTGTTTCAAGAGAGATTGTGGTTCAGTAAATACCTGTTTAATAAGGTATTAATGAATCTGGGCATATAGTAGTAGTCCACACTGGTTGGGGCACACAGAAAATCATCAGTTACGATTTGCTGCTTAAAAAACAAAGGGCTAGTCATCTGGAAACTGGATCATAGCTGTGATGATAGAAGAATGACAATTAACTCCTTTCTTCTGTGATGCTTTCCTGATTTTAAAATGCCGTTCTATCAAATGTCTATTTCTCCAATGGGGACAGATCTCACTTGTATCCTGAGAGTTTTTGTGAGCTTGGCCCTGCAGAACAAATAGCTTCAGGGAGGACTTTAATTGGGAAAATGATGCAGGAGGAAAGGGTTAATCCCATTATCCCAGTTCCATGGATCCAGTGCTGTTTTCCTTTCTTTACCTAGGCTGTTGTTCCTCCTAAGGGAAATCACAGTCACACATATTTTGCATTGTGCTGACTTCAGATCTAATGGAAACAGCACTCCAGCTATATAGTATGTATGTGTAGCTATATAGGCTACATCTGACATCTGTTTTCATATTATTTTAAATTCAGTTGACATAATATCACTTAAATATACAAAACCAGATACATACATATAGGAGAACTATCCTCCATTAGCTCAGAAGTCTTCCTTTAAAATGAGTTTGTACTTCTTATAATTTGTTGTTGTCGCTCATGTGCCAAAGTGATTTTAAACAGGGCTTTTTTTTGTATGCAAAGGACTGTAATCTTCTCATCCTGGGCAAGCCAATCTCATTTTTTAAAACTGTTCAAATTTGAAATTGTATGTTCATAATTTCCAGAATAACTTATCGAAATTGTATAGCCTGTTTTATGAGGGAACTTGACAGATGATATATTCTATTCGACACCTTTTTGAAAAAGAAACATGATGGTGTATTGAAGCATTCATTGCTCATTTAAAAAATAAAAAAATAAAATTTCAATTTCTGAATAAATGTTTTTGTACTGTGAGAATATAAAACTGGTTTATTATAAGGAAGGTATCTTACTACAGGGCTGATGTCTTTAATCCTACCATAGCTGGGGTTCTTGACTTACAATTGGATTTGCTTTTAAAGCACTAATTTTCTAGTTTATTTTTCTGTATTCAGTCACCCTTTATTGTACTTCTCCGGCCTCAAACGTGCATAATATCCCATTCATTTTGTGTGGTCCTAGCTGTAAAAAAAATGTCCCTTCTGTTCTTTCCATATGAAAAACATGTTTTTCATTTTGGGAAATTTTATATAATTTTGTGTGTGCTCACATGCTTTTCTTCTGTATTATTTTAGATTAAAAACAAATGCTTCCTTCCCCTAACTTTGCATGTTCCAATTACAGAGTTGTGAAAATAAGTCATCTTTCAGCTTTTTGTTTCTCTAAAACAGCTATCAGTGATGTCAGAGTCAATACTAAAAGCATTAAGAATGCTGGCAGAATGTAATGCAGCTGCAATCCAACATGATGTTGGAAATGGGGTTGAGAACATAAAGGCTTTCCATATTCCCAGGGCGCACAACTGCTTGCGGCCTTGGCTTTGATCTCTTCAAAGGCTGCTGCCTCCTCCTAGATGGGAGAGACTTGGCTGCCACTCGCTTGCATTGAAAAAAGGCAGAGGTCTCTATTCAGGCAGAAATCAATCACTGTACAGAAACAATTATGTGTAATTCAACCATCATGAAAACAGGACGAGATTATGGGTTTGTTACCTGAGTGACTGCGTAGAGATGGGGGAACTCTGAACACAGGAGTCCTGCTGACATGCCACATCTTGATGACAATTATAGACATATGAATGATGTTGCGGGTGGGGGGAGGCGTGATGACAAACGCTGGTCACGCTGTCCAGCAGAGCAGAAAATGAGGTTACAATTGGGAGATAATGTTTGCATATGTAACCATATTTCATCAAGCTGGGCAACTTCAAGGAACAGGCAAGCGAGGCTCTGGTTAAAAAGTATGTGTCTACAGTGTAGCGCACTTGATATAATTTATCTCCATATTTATGTATCAAGAGTTGTCAAAGGGCTATATTGACAGATATCACAGCAGTGTTTGGAAATCTGAAGGTTAGGGTAAGGAGGGGAGGAAAGGGCAGGGGAAGGAAGGAAGGAGCATCTTGGGTAATTCAGAAGGAGATAATATCTGAAATATGCTGTAAGCCTATTTTTGAGAGGGTGCATGGTGGTCTGATGAATCGCTGTGTTTCTGAATTGCAACTATGAGTGCCTCCCACTGCTTTCCCATCCATGTTGGATGTTCAGAGGGCTTCATAGTCACATTTGTGTACAGCTGAGCTTTTTTATGCAAAGACCTTACCGCTCCTAACAAAATGTTCCAGCCATAATGTTCTCTATTTAATATGCAAATAGGCCTTTTGAAAAAAAAGTCCCCTTCTTCCCCCTTTCCTTTTTTTTTAAGAACTGATATGCATTTAAACTGGTAGAGGTTGACGGAACAATATACCAGATATTCAAGGAGAGAGGACATTCAGTGAGAGAGCATTTTCCGTAGGTGTTGTTGTTAAAGTGTCACTTTACCTTAAAATATATGCTCATTTGCCTCCACCCCCAAAGCAAAATAAAATGCAGAAAGATGGCTGATTATAAATGGCATCACAGCTCAGTTTGATACATAGGACTAGTTTTACCTTTTATGCTGCTCAGGCTTTAGACATCAGAGGCGTGAGAGCTGCTTTGAGTTACAGATCTTCAAACAATAAGTCAAAACAAAAAATCAATCCCTCCGGTCCCTGGCTGCAGTTATCTAAAGATAAAAGAGAAAAATAAAGTTATGCTAAAGCAGATAGAGGGAAAGGAACAGATATGCCAAGGAAACACAGAGGACAAGTGCAGAGTTGAAATGGGCCCAGTGTGAGCCAACATCAATGAATTTTTATCTTATCAAAAAGTTTTAGGGTTGCCAATTCTTTTCAATCATGATCCAGTCTGCTCCAGGGCAGCCTGAAGCATTGGCTTCAATGAAGTCACTTTCTTCCACTCTCTTAGATATAACCGCAGAGGAATTAGACTGCGTTTCACTCACAGTGTAAAACTTTGCCACAGACTTCAATAGTAAATTAGAGACTGAAATAATCCTTCTTTGCTCTGTTGAATATAAATTGAAATGTTTTTATAATGTTTGGTGGAAAGTATAGGTTATTAAGAAAAGCTGCAAATATGTAGGGTGAGTTCCTTAATTTTTTTAAAAAATTAATTTGAAAGTTACAGTAAAACTCTTGAGCTACAGAAGGGAAGCATTTGTTTGATTTCCTGAAGCTTAAGAAGAGATGTTCCAACAAGTATCTTTCATTAACAGCTTTCAGTATAGAGTTTGAGTATGGGTAGAAGATGTACTGAAACATAAGAGTGAAGCTTTTAGATGCTTTGCTAAAGACTAACAGATGGAATCCTATTACCAATTTACTCCCACATTAGCGAAGTCATATAAGCCTTGGTGGCCAGTTGCTGCTTATTAATGAAGTGCTGGTTGCATTCCAGGACCCAAACCAGCACTTGTTAATGAGTGGCAATTTGCTGCCAAGAGTTAGACAATTTCTCTTACATAATAAATAATAATCATGTGCTATCATGTCAGTTCTGACTGATGACAACCCTTTTTCAGGATTTTCCAGGCAGAGAATGCCCAGAAGTGGTTTACCATTCCCTTCTTGTGGGGTTCCCTGGGACACTGCAGCTTGCCCAAAGCCAGTCAGGGTGGCTCTACCCACAGGAGGCACAGTGGGGAATCAAACTCCCAACCTCTGGTTCTGCAGTTAGATACCCAAACCACTGAGCTATCCAGTCAACTATTTTTCTAAGCCAGAGGTTGGGAGTTCAGTTCTTCATTCTCTTACCTAAGCAGTTCATAATCTTTTACTTGGCAACTTGTAAGCTATATTGTCTACAAATATGGTATAATATTTATTGTGTTAGCCCAGGTCTGAGGAAATCCAAATTCAAATCCCAGTTTGCCTAGGAAACTAACATTTGACCAGATACTGTTTGCTGCATGAAGGTTTTTTGTGACATAAAAGTAGGAAGGAAAACCGTGTGCATGGTTTGTATTTTTGGAGGAAATACAATATATAAATGTTACACACACACACCCTGCAGATGCCAGAAATTGCAGATATAGTGAACCCCATATATAATATAGTCTCTGGTTCCCTCTCATGGCTGGTTGTGGTAATGCATTTTGGAAATGCATATTTGGGGGAAGGTATTTAATATTTTTGGCAGCAGATAAATGAAACTGTGGGTATAGCTCCTGTGGCTAGGGCAGTCCTACTGTATACTGATGTGTAATATTGCATGGCACAATGTGTAACAGTCCTCAGTTATTTTATTTGTTTGTTTGTTTGTTTGGCTTTTATACCGCCCATCTAGGTGAATCTACTCTGGGCAGTTTACAGTCCAAAAAAAGCAATAGAATTAAAAACATCAATAATAACAATAAAAAACTAAAACAAGCAAACATAATCCAAGATAGAAAAACCAAGGGAAGAAATTAAGAGATGTCAAGAGGGAAGGGTTTGATTTTTGGCTCCATTTTTGTTTCAAAGAAATCAGTAGATTTTGTTGTTTTGAACCAGGTGAAATGTTTATTGGTGTATTTAACAAATAACAAGTGTCAATAACATGATTTGGACACTTTTCTCCTTATTCCAATGGTTCTTGAAGGGGTTTCCAATCTTCAAACAGGAATGGGTTTCTACCGCTGGCATTCCAAGGGCCCGGCCAATCTGTAAAGATGTCGGCTGCTATGGTCTGTCCCGTCTCACCTTCCAACAGGGGCATGGTTTCGTCATCCCTGTTGTCATTCCACAGGGAGTGTCCCTCTGGTGTTGGATCCTTCCAAGGTCCTCCCTGTAACCCTTCCTCCTCATCTCGCTCCTCCAAAAGAGAGGGAGCTTCCCAAACCTCTGATGACAGGGGCGCCGCCCACCCTCAGGACCTCCGTCTTGTCTGAGTTCAGCCTTAGTCCATTCTCCTGCATCCATTGTAGAACAGCCCCCAGGCAGTGCTCAAGGGATGTATCGGCATCCACTGCTGATGGAAAAAAAGGAGATGTAGAGCTGAGTGTCATTAGCATATTGATGACACGAGGCACCACATCCCTGGATAAGCCCCCCCCCCCAGCGGCCTCATGTAGATATTAAACAGCATTGGAGAGATTATCGAACCCTGCAGGACTCCACAATTGAGAAGCCATGGGGCCGATGCCTTCTCCCCAAGCTGGACACTCTGAGAACAGTCCTCCAAGAAGGACCAGAGCCAGGCAAGAGCCAGACCACCAGTCTGCAACTAGGAGAGCCTCCCCAGGAGGATACCGTGGTCGACAGTATCAAAGGTGGCTGAGATGTCAAGGAGAACCAACAAGGACAGCCTCCCTCAATAGGTCATCTAGCAGGGTGACCAATGCCATTTCCATACTGTGGCGCAGCCTGAATCCCAACTGGAATGGATTCAGGGCATTGGTTTGATCCAAAAGGGCCTGAAGCTGATCGGCCACCGCCCTCTCTACCACTTTGCTGAGGAAAGAATCATTGGCAACGGGCCTATAATTGGCAGTATTGTCCGCTGCCAAACTCGATTTCTTCCCAATGGGCCTAATGAGCGTCTCCTTGAGGACAAGGGGAACCCATTAATTATTGCCGTGGCCCATTCAGTTGTCACAGGCCTGGTTGCTTTGATTAGCTAGGCCGAGCAAGGGTCAAGGGAGGTGGTGGTGCCATGACAGCGACAGTTATCTCTGTTCCATTACTTTTTTTAGGCATTCCTGTACAACACTATGGAAGCACAGCTGTTTTGCCCTTCAGCTTAACCTGCAGTCTGTAAATTCTCTGAGTTGGATAGTAGTATCCATGTGATTCTGATTTATGATATTTGAAATTAGAAGCAGGGAATTGTGTGAACTATGTAAACCAGCACCATAGCTTGTTTCCCCTGTGAACATTATGCCTACCACATTTTTGTGGCATTTTCCAGGGGCTAAATTTTGCTTTTACCCATGAGTGACTGTTTTGTCTTCCTTAGCCTATACTAAAAGTAGTGTGCAATCAGAGCATCTTCCTTTAATCCCTTTCTTAAAGGTATGGCAGCTTAAAAATAGAACTTGCAGCTACCTTAGCATATATGTAGGAATAGGTGCCTGTTAGCAGGTGTCCAAAGCACACATTTCTTAGAATCCAGAGTTTGGTAGGAGAAATAGATTTTTAAAAAAACAACCCACCTTTATCAAATAGCAGTATGTTTTATTTAGGTGTGTAGCCTGTCACGACCAAAGATTTTAGAGTGTAGCAATTATAATAATAGTTATTGTTCTGAAACGGAACAATTAAAAATAGAAGAATATTCAGGTACACAAATGACGTGAATGTCCAGTCTTTGGCTTATTTATCCATAATCCTAAACCAGTTTAGATGATGTGGCATGGCCTTCAGAGGTGGGGGAGCAACTGCTGAGCTTTGTTGCACACTTCGTTGTCTGCGTCTGTACAATGATGTTTTTTACAACAGGAAGGGATAACCATTGCCCTCCAGATATTTTTGGGCTGCAAGTCATAGCTTCGGTTGTACAGTGGTGCCTCACTAGACAATGATAATCCATTCCACTGAAATCGCTGTTTAGCAAAATCATCATCTAGCGAAAAGCATTTCCCCATTGGAATGCATTGAAACCTGTTTAATGCGTTCCAATGGGGAAGAATCGTCGTTGTCTAGCAAAGATCGGCCATAGGAAAGCCACTTTGCAAACCGCCGATCAGCTGTTTAAATAGCTGTCTTGCGAAGCTTAGGTCCCGAAAACACCTGTTTTGCGAGCACGGAGAGAGCTGTCAAAATCATTGTCTAGCGAAAATTGGTTTGCGAAGCAGGGACCAAACATTGTCCAGCAGAATTCCTCCACAGGAACCACTGTTTTGTGAATCGCTATAGCGATCGCAAAAAGTCAATGTCTAGCGAAAAAACTGTCATGCGGGGGTAACTGTCTGGCGAGGCACCACTGTAGGGGGAAACATCTGGAGGGCCCTAGTTGCCCATTCCTGTTTTAGAGGATACTCTTAGATTGGTTTTGAGCATATTTCTAGTAGGTCTTCTCTCCCTTGCACATAAATAGCCTAGATGCAATGATGGCGAACCTATGGCATGCGTGCTACAGCTGGCACGCAGAGCCCTCTCTGTGGGCACATGAGCCATAAGTTACCATCAAGAAATACTTACCCATCCTCCAATCCCGGATTTCGACACTCCCTTCTGCTGCTGCAGTGGTCCAGCGGGGTGTGTGTGTGTGCAATGGAGAACATAACCGGTCTAGCCCAATGGCGGATTGAAGGACCAGTAAGTATTTCTCTGTTAATACCACCCTTAGAAAAAACAGAAGCATTTTACCCTTGTAGTGCTAGGGCAGTTGTGTTTTTTTCTAAACTTAAACCTCAGTATTCAGGTTTAATTGCAGTGTTGGCACTTTGAAATAAATAAGTTGGTTTTGTGTTGGCAGTTTGGGCACTTGGGCTCAAAAAGGTTCGCCATCACTGGCCTAGAGAATCAGAGGATACTGTATACAGAAGCAAAGGGAAAGTCTGCATGAACTGGGCTGTATCAGGATATTCAGCTAATCAATGCACTCTGCAGTTTGCAACAACTGGAAAAATGCTGTCAGCCAGGGGAGTTGGCTTTTGTTTCATAAATGTACAGTTTACTTCAGACTCACTTTTCCAGATGTGATTATACAATGACTCAGGCAACCTCTTTGTATCAAAAAGTTTGTTATGACAGTTGGCACATATAAATTGTGATCAAATAGGGAAGTGAATTTTGTGCTGAAGTTGTCTATGTAGGTTAAAGACAATATCTTAACTTGTCTCTATGGGATTGTAGTGCAGTAATTGTGTAACAGATTTCTGTTTCATCAACATAGTTCTGAAACAGCAGATGTTTCTATATAGTCTTTAAGAAGAAACCATGAATTCTAGCAGGGGAGTATTCTCACCATTTGGACAAACAAAATGTTTTGTTGATCTTCTACTGAAGAACATCAATGGTTAACAAATGGCATATGGCTTCTTCCTGCAGTAACTCAAAATACAGGTGAAAGAAAAACTATAAATGCCTACTTTTTTCCTTCTTCCTATATTAGAGAAACAATTCAAGTAAATTATATTTAAGAGGGAAGCTTGTCTATATAGCATATAATTTAAAGCCTGATATTCAATACTATAATGCTATAAACAGGCTAGTCTTTTGCAAATTAAAACAAAATTTACTAGGGTTTTCTACAGTACAAACTGAATATCGTCTTGGTAAAGCATCACAAACACAATAGCACTACTTATCACACTTTAAAAACCTTCTATAAATTTTAAACGTGGAAAGGAGGCAAAGTAGTACATAAGATAAAGCATTTCTGCTTTAACTGTGGTTGGTGTAGCTTGTTTATAAGGTACCATAGACTGCAGTGTAACAGATGCTGAGATGAACAGTAGTCATGCGTCCATGACCTGCTTGTGTTTTTCTGTCTGAAACAAAGAGGAAACAATAGATTTGCTGGGGTTTGATCACATTGAGCAAGGCAGTTCTTATGTGTGGGTGTGCACTCAAGCTTTGCTAGTTGCCTACCCAACTGGAAAGTTTAAAATGATCACTATTTTTAAAACATTAGACTGAGCAAATGAGCTAACATATTCAACTAATAAATGCACTTGCTTACTTCTCTTTTTTCATCATGCAAGCAGGGAAACAAGTCCGAAAGTTGTATTTAACTACTACATCTCAACTAGGAAATTATGGTTAACAGTAGGCATGTGCAATGTCTTTGGATAAATGTGTAAAAACAAACTAAATAGGCGTATTTGTGCATTTATGGTGTGAGTATGGGCTGGAGACAAGAGTTGCTGTTCAGCAAAGCGATACGTACAGTATCTCCACAGATCCTTGTTTGAAATCTGGCATTCAGATGTCATGTGATTAGAAGTGGGTAAAGAGAAAGAAGAAAATTAGAAAGATGATGAAAACTATGCTGTTTACCTTAGAAAGGAACTTTCATTCCCTTTCCTGCTGTAAAGTCACTGATTAATTCATCAAAGTCATGTGGCTGCAACACAACTCCTTTAGGTTATGAAACAGGAGGGGCAGAGGCAGAGAGACCATACAGCTCCTTGCATTACCCTTTTAAGAAAGAATCAACAATGACTGTGCCCGTTACCCCTTTAAAGCCCTTCACTCATTCCCCTCACAGTAGTTGCCTTAGGAAACTGACTGGGATGTTTTTCTGGTGGTTGAAAGAAAGGGTAAAAATGAAATGGTGTGCCCAGCACTGTAGGCTACTACTGGAGCCTTTCTGGCCTTCCTGCAGCATTGCTTTTTGCATTTGCCCATTTACAGGAACGGGGGGGGGGGGGTCTTCACAGACAAAAGGAGATGCACAAATACTGCCATGGACATGGAGAAAGGCAAATTGGAGTATCACCCAAAGGTCCCAGGGTAGGACAGCCCTCATCTGAGTGCTCTTTCTTCAGGCACAGAGGGGAAAGACAGGCCTCTGTGCATCCCTAGTTAATGGCTTTTAAGTAAGCCAGGATGTGAAATTTTAAAACAAAGTTTCATAATGTGACTTGTTTGGAAGCCATTAACCACAGTTTTCCAGTTAAGAAACTGGGGCTAAATGCAACTCATTGGCTAGTTTCTCTGTTTGCACAAGGGGAAGAGTAAAAAGAAAGATCATTCATAATTCATCTTAGTAAGACATTTAATAATTATCCAGACTTTTAGTAGTAGTTCAGTCTTAACATTTTTATGTTCCATACAAAAATCTGGGTTCTGGCTAACACGAATGTAGCTAGATTCTTTAATTGATATGTCTAGCTTGTGATTTCAAGCTTTAATTCCTGAAGAGCTGTGAAAGAAACAGCCTTGTTTCTGCTGAATGCTTTTTGATATTGTCTAGTATAAAAGTTGGATGTAGCCTTGGGGGAAGGGGGAAAGTCTAGTCTCTCAGATGTTATGTAGACATTTAAACACCTTAATTCGCCGTAAACTCAGTTTTCACACCAGCAATTTCTGTATGTATGCAATAAAATTGTTTGTTGTTCTATGCTGTCAAGTTGCCTCTGAATTATAGTGACCCTATGATCTCCAGAATAGCCTGTCCCCAGTAGCTCTGCTCAGTTCTTGTAAAAAGTGTGCTCTGCTTTTTAGAAAACTCAAGCCTGTGGCTTCCTTTAGAGAATCAATCCATCCCATATTTGGTCTTCTTCTTTTCCTGCTGCCTTCAAATTTTTCCAGCATTATTGTCTTTCACAGAGAATCTTGCCTTCTCATGATGTGCCCAAAATAGGACAGACTCAGTTTCATTATTTTTTCTTCTGGGTTTAGTTAAGGCTTGATTTGCTCTAGGACCCACTTGTTCATCTTTCTGGCTGTTTCCTATTTTTTTCATTCTAGTCTCCTATGGTTAGAAGCATATCTTGTTTTGTTGTGTGATTAGTTTCCTCCTAGAAGCTTCCATAAAAGCTTTCAATTTCTTCTTCTCCAGCATTTGTAGTAGGAGCATAGACTTGAATGATAGTTATGTTGACAGGTTTTCTACAGAATGTGATTGATCCTATTCAGTCAGACCTTGCATTATAGCCTCTAATTGCCTGTGCTACACCTTGTCTCAATATTAGAGCCACTCCATTTCTTCCAGGTTTATCATATCCAGAGTAGAACACTTTGTGGTTTTCTGACTGAAAATATCTCATATTAGTCTGCTTTAGTTCACTGACATGAAGCACTGCAAAGTTTATATGTTCCATTTCTTGCTTTACATTTTCCAAATTAACTTGTATTTCTCACATTCCTTGTTCCAATTGTATGTGTTGTGCAACATCAGATTATCTTTTCATTTCTGTGCATGCCAGCAACTAAATATCCTTTCAGCTTTAATTTAGTTGTGACATTAGCCACAGTGGTATTTGTACTTGTCCTTTGCTCCTTACCAGTAGCTGAGGAAGCTACTGGTATGCTTTCTAACCTTGGATTCTCCTCTTACAGCACTGTATCCTGTTTAATTTTAGAATGTCTTATCATAGAGTTTTCATGGTAAGAAAGGTCCAGTAGCAGTTTCCCATTGCCATCTTCTACACGGTATTAACAAACGTTATCTAGAGTGTCAATTGCACTACCTCCTCTATCAGTGTCACCTTCAACTACCACTCACTGCTGTCCAGTAGCTGCTATTCCATCACCATTGGAACGATCTATTTTCTTCTGCGGAAGTGGCTGTTACCTTTGAAGAGGGTGGCTGCATCTTTGTCTGGTGTCCCAGCTGTAAACATTCTGCCTTGGATGACCTTGCTAGGAGTTCAGACTCATAGTGGAATCCGACCTCCTGACTGCATTGTTCTCAGCTTCACTGACATGCTCAAACTCCGTCACCACCTTAAGATGTGCATCCAGGAAGAAAACAGTAAAGTTGTAGCATCATAATTCACCATTTTCTCTGTATGGTGTAGAATCCTTGGGGCTAAATCCATTTGGTAAGTCAATTGAATTAATAGAACTGGTTAAGTCAAGACATATACAGTAAATTGTCTTAATTTTGAAGGACTAAATATCAGATTTAGTCAGAAAGTATAGTGCTATTTAACAGTGCTGCATCTATTCAAAAATGTAATCTCGCATATCTTTGAGGGAACTAAGTGTCATGTACACTAGTGGGAAGTCCTTGCCTTTTCTGAAATTTATTGAAGCCAAGATTCTTGGGGAGCAGTGTGACTAGACCTAGCAGTTGAGAAGGTTAGTTTTGTTGTTTTTTGGTCTGAAGATTTTGTTTCTGCTTTTTCATGAGTTCATAGCAGTACTTAATCTATACAGTATTTGTTGCACAGCTTGCTTTTGTTTGAATTTATTTATGCTTTGTAACATGCAATTTTCCTGTTCAGACTAATACTCCTTGTGAATTGCCTTGGGCATGGTTTTCTGTAGTAAAGTGCCATGTAAATTAATTTGTATTTTCACTTCTTAAATATTTTTATTTATACAGTTTGAAACTTTTTATATATGATAAATGTTATCTGGAGTAAGGTAGCTACTCAGTCATGGCAGCTGTTGTGTTGAAACCAATTCAGCAAGTTAATTTGATCCCTTTGGTTTATTTTTGTGGCACAGCACTACATTTTCTGTTGCTATTAGCATGCTCATTTTTAAATCCTTTTGTTTTGAGTGTTCTCTATTAAAGGTTGCAGTGCATGGCAATTAAAATGGATGTCTTTTTTGCTAACTTGGAGTTAAATTTTGATTGTAAATAAGTTGGCACCTTAAATTGTGTTTCATTTAATTTGTGTGAATTTAAGTTGATTAAATAAAAACACTTGCATATTAAGGACATGCTAAATTTGTTTGAGATGAATGTCTTAAGGTCAATAGTTTAGGAAATAGTTTCTGTGTACTGTGTGAGAGAATAGACAAAACTTTCTCTTATGACTATCTCTTATTTTTATTTTATAATATAAATTATAAGTTATAGATTATAATGCTTTAAAACATTGGTTGCTTGGATAATGGGAAAAGTCCTCGTAGTTTATATTAAAAAAAAAATTAAAACCAGCATCTAGCTATGTGGTATCTATGCAATATCTAAGAGTCTCATTTTTTTTAGTATTTTCCTAATTTTCTGGTGGGTCCTAGATTAAATCAAGTCTGAGCCATCTCTGGAAGCAAAAAATGTTGAAATGGAGAGTGTCCTGCTTTGGACACATCATGAGAAGGTAGGATTCTCTGAAAAGGCAATACTGTAATACCGGGAAAGGTGGAAGGCAGTGGGAAAAGAAGACTAAATGTGAGATGGACTGACTCCCTAAAAGAACGCACAGACTTGAGTCTACGAGAGCTGAGCAGAGTAGCTGAGAACAGGAAATTTTATAGGGTTGCCATAAGTTGGAGGCGACATAATAGCAAAAAACAACAATAACAATTTTCTAGACTCAAGGTTGAAATGTGAGTTTTGGTTATATCTGGTGAAATCACTCAAAACAGAGAAGAGGACTCAGGATAATTCCCAGAGATTTGACTGTTCTTAGCTTACTTAGCTTCACAACTCAAGAAAGAGGCTCGTCAGGCATCTAGTCTCCCACTGCCATCACTTCCATTAGAGCTCTCAAACTGTGCCCTTAAGGACCAACTTTTGCAACATCAAAAAACAAGCTGTGTAAAGCTCCACCCAGAATGGCTGGTTTCAACAGCACCTTTGTTGTTTAGAAGACAACATCTGTTTCTTCAGAATCCTTTAGAAGCGATCTAAAGTCGATTAAAGCTTATACCAAATAAAATTCTCTTTGCCTTTATGAATGTTGTTTTGCTGCAGCAGACAAACACAACTACTGGCCCCAGCCCAGAAATATATTGTTTAGATTGAGTCTCAGCATCTTTGCCCTCATCCAGATTACCTCCAAAATTGGTTTGGAATTGCCACATCCTCTCTGGGATAAGGAGAAGGCAGGTGATATAATCTATGTATAGATGGCATTTCATCCCAAACTTGTGAAAGACTCTCATCTGTACATAGTTGAATCTACTGGGTCCAGTGACCTGAAAGCATAGGGCAATAAGCATAAGAATAATCTTCAGACACTCTTGCTTCAGGAAGAATGCAGCCACCTAGCACTAGGCTTGATTAATTGTTCAGAATTTACTCAAAGGTGTTGGCAGTGAAAGCTTCTAGAAAATCCAGGAAAACAAACTCTCATCCAAATTTTTAATCAGCATGTAGCTGGGCGCAAAATGGGCTGTTGGGAAAAATCTGTGAAGTTGGAAACTAATATTTTGTAATTGGAGACACAGAAACCATGAGACAGGTCATGTGTATCCATTTATTAAGTACTAAAATTAAAGGGTTAAGAAGTGCTTGTGTTTGTGAATGCAGCTGACTACTCTTAGAATTAAATTCCATTGACCCTATGTGATGTAAGAATTCTAATTTGGGTGTATTGAAGTAAATTTCTTAAAAACAGAGTTAATATTGAGTCTGAAACCTCTCTCACTGTCCATATCAACTTTTTATGAGTTTCCTCTCTGTAAAATGGGCACTAGAATGATGTCCTTTTTCATTGAGCGGGATCTCTGGGATGGGATCTCAATCCACAGAGATTTGTTATTCAAGTATATATTACATATATCATTTTAAAAGGATAAGGTGCTCCCCCTTAAATTTTTCCCCCTTGACCACTTTTACAGCCTTAAAGGCTTGTGAATATTTTAGTAAAACTGGATATTGCCAAAAAGCTGCTGTGTGCTGGACAGTTTTCAGTTGGAGGTGTTTTTTTTGTGCCCTGTATGTACAGCTTGAAATTCAAGTTGTATAGGTTCTTTTAATGAACAGTTCTTGAAGCTCAAGTTTTAAAATCGCCTACTTGCCATTGGACATCAGCTCCAATATGACATAAATGTGTAGCATTGAAAAGTCTGGCATGATATTTAATTGTTGCAGTACCCTGAAACCAGTCTAAACTTTCAGAACACGGCCAAAGAGCCTGAAAAACGCACAACAACCTCTAAACTCCCTTCACACTATATGTTGTAGAAACAGTAAAGCACTGGGAACATAAGTGATAAAATAATCCAGGCATGATTGACCTGGACATCAGCATGTCTGTACTAACTAATCTATTTCAAGCATCCTATCCAATAATCCATATTATGGTATCAGGTAAGTTAAACCTGTAATTTGCAGCTTTTGAAAATAAATAAATTCAGCCCTACTGTTTCTGATAAATTTGGTGGTTGTAGACATATAACAGCGTTCCATGTCTAAGTCACACTGGCCATGTGACCACGGAAGATTGTCTCCGGACAAAATGCTGGCTCTATGGCTTGGAAACGGATGAGCATCGCCCCCTAGAGTCGAACAAGACTGGACAAAAATTGTCAAGGGGAACCTTTACCTTTACTTTTACCTATACATATATTTAATAATTATGATGATAATGTACCGTGAAGTCAGTTTTGACTTTTAGTGACCCTTTATAGACATAAAATACTCAGAAGTGGTTTATTGGTTCATCCTTCTGACAACAGAACAAGTATTGGCTACAATGCTGTGATTCAGCTTCGCATGTACAATAGGAATTATGCTATCATAGTGGAAGACTGCTGCTGATTAAAATTTTCCTCTGGAAATTTCAGGGTGCATGTGACTTCAGCACATTGTATACAAGTCATGCACATCCTGAAATTTTTTTAAAAAAATCATGAATCAGCAACAGCTTCTCAGGGCTCTTGAGATCATTCCTGTTGTGAACATGCAGCTGCACAGTAGGATTTGAGCCACTATGTGGTATATTCTTGTATTTCTAGGGAGAGATAATACGCTTAGTTTTTTAAATGTTAAGGGTAGCATAGTGGTACCATTTGTTGCTATGCTTTTACATTATCTACTCTGTATCTATAAAAGTTATCTGACCAGGGATATTAAAGATGGGCTGAGTCTACATACATCAGACAAAACACCTTTACAGTACAACTTTTTGACTCTTGGTGAGATAGGGAAGACATTACTGCTTCTCTGTATGTTCAAAATTATGTTTGAATTCAAGAAAAGTACAGACATTAAGAAAAGCTAACACATGGTCAAATTACTTTTCATAACAGGCACCAATGAGTGAAAATTAAGTCAATTTTCTTTAACGTTACAAGCTTTATTTCTCAATTTTAAGACTCTAAAATTTTTAATTTTGATACTGAGAGCCTTTTGCTGATAGTCTGCATGCATCTGTTTTCCTATCTGTTTGCATGCATCTGAACTTGTTGTGATATTTCAGCTCAGAGTTTTGTTAAAAGAATCTGATAGTTTTCTTGAAGGCTTTCATGGCTGGGATCTGATGGTTGTTGTGGGTTTTTCGGGCTCTTTGGCTGTGTTCTGAAGGTTGTTCTTCCTGACGAAGAACAACCTTCAGAACACGGTCAAAGAGCCTGAAACACCCACAACAACCAGTCTGATAGTTTATTAAGTCCCCCCAAAGTAAGAAAAATAGTGGTCTACTCCACTTCCACATGAGTATTGGATAACTCAGTGAATTAGGTATCTGGTTATGGAGCCAGAGATAGGACGTTTGATACCCTACTGTGCCTCCTTGTTAGGGTCTGGAATTGATGGTCCATAGGGTCCCTTTCCAGCGCTGCAGTTCTAAGATTATTATCTAAGATTCTTAAACTCTTTGGTTTATTGTTTTGAAACACCTTGCAAATACGATTTTTTTAAAAAAACCACACAGACCTGCCTATGTAATCATCACTAGGTTTGAGATATTAGACAAAATACTTGAGAATAGGCAGTAGCAGAGAGAAGACACTGAAGGGGATTGTTGGCAAGGGGTAAGATTGGTGTGGTGACTTGCTGGTTGCTTTCATTTCCTTCTTTTTATACTTAATATTTTAAAGTAGGTAAGGTAACCAACAAACCTTGCTGATCTGTTTTCTTTGTAAGGAGAATGACTGCAAGTGTAAAAGCAGTTCAGCTCTAACTGTAAAGACAGACTCCAGGTGGGAGCACTTGAGATACACTTCATTATCTACATGGAGATAAAGCCAGCTGCTCTTTTGTTTATGGCTTAGTATATTGAATGGGTACTGTAAGACAATAATACACTACAAATGTAATGCCTGTTGTTCTTGGTACCGCTACTCTGCTTTAAAGTTGCCCTTCTTACAGTGAGGATTGCAGGATTCAGAAATGGTTTCAGTTTACTATACAAAATTATAATGGCAAACAGCATTGTAAAGATTTCACAGTCAAAGTCATTTACAAGAAAGGAGTTGTATTTCTACTTTGAGTTAGCAGCTTCCAAAGCGTAGAAGAAAATATGTTAGAGGTGGCTGGGTAAATGCCTTAATGAAATCTGAATTCCTTTATTTGTGATCTGTTTTTCAATATATTGTGATAAATCAAATTTTCATTTTATTTTACACTTAATCAGCATTTTGATTTTCAGCCAAAGGTTGATCTCCCCTGAATGGAATGCTTGCCTAACCACATCCATTTCAGAAGGCAATAAATACAAAACTAAGGAATGAGATCTAAAAGCTTTGTGGTTCATTATCTAAGAGAAAATAGATTTGGACTGTTGTCCTAAATATGCTTATTAGGGAATATGTCCCTGAAATACAGTGTGGTTGACTTCTGATTTAATATGCTTGGGTTTTCAGATATTGTCATCTCTGACTACTGGCCATGGAGGGCCAGCATGTGACATTGAGATACAACCCTACACTATCTAGGAACTCAAGCTTGGCAAGGCTGACTTAGCTGGTCTTCCATCACATGACTGTAAGCATATTGTGGGGTATCTATCTAGTAGGATACTCTGTGGCTGTCAGAAACGTTGATTGTGCCATCCTTCTAAATCACCCTGCTGGGTTGGGTTTTGCAGTATCATTGTATCTTGAGCCCTAGGTGACTAAATAATGTTAAAAACAAATTCTGGGGGAGCTCTGGTTTGCAGCAGAGTGGTTAAACTGCTGTACTGCAGCCAAAACTGTGCTCACAACCTGGATTTAGATCTTAGGTAGCCAGCTCAAGGTTGACTCAGCCTTCTACCTTCCGAAGTCAGTAAAATGGGGTGGAGGCAAGGTGTAGCCTGCATAATTAACTTGTAAACCACTCAGAAAGTGCTTTAAGTGCTATAGGACAATATATAAGCAGCAAGTTTCTCCTTTTTCTTTGCTTTTGGTCTGTGAGGTACCAAAAGGATTTTTCTTTTCCCTGTGCTATTACTGATTAATTAATAATATTCTTATTTCATAATAATATTATTATTTCGCATTACTTATTGTATCATGCCTTTCTACTACAGATGGTGCTCAAAGTATCTAACAGCTATAAGATACAAGGTAAAATACACAATAATATATATTTTTAAAAAGCAAGGGAATTAAAATATGTTAAAATCAAAATTAAAAAAAGATTAGGGGCCCATCCAATGAGGTTTATTGCAAGAGGTGTAGGATGACCTTATCAGTGATCTGTTTTAAGAGATAATTAAAACTTTTGTTTTCATTACTTTTTAAACTGCATTTATACATACATACATACATACATACATACATACATACATACATACATACATACATACATACATACATACATACATACATACATACATACATACATACATACATACATACATACATACATACATACATACATACATACATACAGTGATGCCCCGCTTGACAATTACCCCGCGCCATGATGAAATAACTTCACGATGAGGTTTTTGCGATCGCTAAATGGTGATTCAAAGGGGAAAATCCGTTTTACGACAATCAGTTCCCTGCTTCGGGAACTGATTCTTTGCATTACAACAATCAAAAACAGTTGATACTGTATTCAGGTTTTGAAATGACCACCCGCTGTTTTATGGACCTATTTCCGGAAGACAGCGACCGAAAATGGCTTCCCCTACGGAGGATCTTCGCTGGACGATGAGGTATTTCGCCTCATCGCATTGAACCGGTTTTGAACACATTGAAACGGTTTTCAATGCATTTCATGGGTTTTTTTCTTTCGCTTGATGACGATATTGCTTAACAGCGATTTTAATGGAACAGATTATCGTTGTCAAGCGGGGCACCTCTGTACATACATATATACATACAGCTTGTTTCCCTGTAGGGCAGTGGTTCCCAACCTTTTTGACACCAGGGACCAGTTTCGTTGAAGACCATTTTCCCAAGGACCGGGGTTGGGGGTACTTGTTATACAGTAGGTTGTTGGAGGATAGTTTTGAATAGAGCTCATTCCATGTATTGTGCCAGGACAGATGAGTGGCGAGCAAGAGCAGGAGGTGAGCTGCAAATGAAGCTCCGCCTCCTGTTAGATCATAAGTGGCATTAGAAGCCAATAGGATTGCGCTGACTCCTATTAGATTCTAATGCCGCAGGCACAGATGATCTAACAGCAGCAGGAGGGGAGCAGGGAGTGAAGCTCCACCTCCTGTCAGATCAGCAGTGGCATTAGAACTTAATAGGATTGTGCTGAAAGGAGGCGGAGCTTCGCTCACCACTCACCTCCTGCTTGCACTCACCTGTCTCCGCAGCCCAGTCCTTCCAAGGCCACGGACTGGGCGTGGTCCGCAGCCTGGGGGTTGGAGGCCCCTGCCGTAGGAGGCACAAGGCGGCTCACAACAGATAAAACTACTGTATTTAAAAGCCCTGTATAAATATTATATAAAAAACAATTAAGCTTGTAAAGAGATTAAAAACAATTTTTCAAACATTTAGAAATCTGAAGTTGAAATTCAGCATTCTTGAGGCACCAGCTGATCTTGAAAGGCAATTAAGAGAAAGAAAGAAAGAAAGAAAGAAAGAAAGAAAGAACTGTCAAATGATTAAAAACACCAGTATAATAATTTAAAGCCTATGGTCACTTTGGGGCCTGCCAGGATTTCTCCCTAATCTGTACTGCTGCTGCTGCTGTCACAGCTCCCCACTGTCTATAGAAGATTAAGAAAAATCTGGTGAGGATTTGTCACTTGAGTTCCCTGCCTCTGATCTAATTAGGCCAGAGCTCTGAGGTAAAATGTGGCTTCTTTATCATAGGCCATTTCCAGATGGGAGTATTTGGCACACACCGAATTGCAGTCCATAAAGGGAATGCACCAGTTTCCATATGATTGTTGCTCAGTGGGGTTGCAGTAAGGGGCAAGGTGGCATGGAAGTTATGGCATGGATGAGCAAAAAGTAACACTTCCTCCTCATGCAAATACAGTACCTGCATCCATATTCAAAGAACTTCTTATTGGAAGTCCTCTGCTGCCACAGAAACTTTTGTTCTGAAGTTCCTTCAAAAGGACTCTTCTCTAGAGACTAAAAATGTCAGTGAAAGCAAAGACAATGGATTAAGTTATGTATACACGTAAAGTATTGGAGTAAATAAATAATAAATACAGTTAAAGATTTTTGATACCTTGATTCAGTCATCAATCCAAATGTTTGTCAAGAGATCAGAAAAAGACTGAAAAGGGAAGATATGAAAGAACTAGGAAAGATCCTTAAGAGTAAAGATGTGCCAATGGAGACCAAGATGAAGATCAAACTCTGATATTCCCTATGACATGTATGGGCTTAGAACAGAATGGTAAAAGAGGCTATTCATTTGAAATGTGATATTGGGGGTGTTTTAGGGATACCAAGTGATGCTTTATGGACTGCTTGCAAGTAGATGCTGGATAAAATGAAATCTGAACACTCCATAGAAGCAGAAATGACTGAGGTTAATTTTGCTGGAATGAATTAACGTCGTTAAGCAAGGCACCACTGTATAATGGCAAGACTCACTGGAAAAGACATGGTCTTTTTCTAATGGTAGAAAAAGTTGAAAGTGGACTGAAGAGATAAGAAAGGAAGCTGTGCCCTTGACTTTGTAAGACTCAAGCAGGACTGCTAATGACAAGATCTTTCAGAGGTTACTAATTCACAAGGTTGGCATAAGTCAGAAGGATCCTGACAGGTCACAAGAGGAACCACAGAGGTGTTGTGATGTCTGCAAATTTTGGACTACAACAATTGCATTTCTCTATAAATGGACAGTGGCCCTGGTGTATGAAGAATTCTGGGACTTGTAGTCCAAAACCACTAATTTGCACACTTCTAATTAGAGTCATTTGCCATGTCTATAGGATGGATTTTCCAGATTGCAATCTTGTACTACAATTGTGTTTGTCTGAAGCTTGATTTCCTCTGTAAGAAACCTGTAGTGGTTCCAGATTGCAGGTTTGTAGTTCTACAATACAGTTAATACCTGTCTGTAAGCTACAAGTGGAATTGCACTTGACCTTCCAAACTTGTTTTGGCCCCATAATGCTAGAGCACTCTTCAGGTGGTGTACAACATAATTATGCAAGCAGCACTTTGCCCCCCCCCCCAGCAATATAGATTTTTTTCTTAAAGCTGCTATTTTTAGAAGCAGCTGAAAGCAACAGAATTGTAGCTGTGTTTACTTCTGGGTAAATTTGTTGTTGTTGCATGCCATGAAATTGCTTCCAACTTAATGGTGACCGTATAAGATGGCTAGATAGCTCAGTAATTTAGGTATATGGTTTAGGAGCCAAAGGCTGGGAGTTTGATTCTACACTGTGCCTCCTGCAGTTAGAGTCAGCTTATGTGGCCTGCACAGTGCCAGGGCACCCCCAGAAGAAGGGAATGGTAAACAACTTCTGAATATTCTCTACGTAGAAAACCCTGAAAAGGGGGTGCCATGAGTCAGAATTGACTTGACAGCCCATGATGATGATGATGAATGAGCGTTCTCTGACATATCCTGTCCTCAACAGCCCTGCTCAGCTCTTGTAAACTCAAGCCTGTGGTTTCCTTTATGGAGTTGGTCCATCTTCTGTTTGGTTTTCCTCTTTTTCTGCTGCCTTCCACCTTTCCCAGCACTATTGTCCTTTTCAGGGAATCCTGGCTTCTCATGATGTGCCCAAAGTAGGACAGCCTCAGTTTCAACATGTTTGCCTCCAGAAATACTTTAAGCTCAATTTCCTCTAGAACTCATTTGTACGTCTTTCTGGCAGTCCAGAGTATCCTTTAAAACACAAAACAAAACAAAACAAAAAAAAAACCTCCAGCATCACGTTTCAAATGAATCAATTTTTTTAAAATTCTTGTTAGCTTTCTTTACTGTCCAGCTTTCATACCTATTGGGGATAAAAGAGTGTGGATGATCTTGGTCTCCTTACATTTGATCTTATATTTTCTAATTTCTTAACAGTTGCCCTTCTAAGTCTCAGTCTTCTGATTTCTTGGCTGCAGTCCCCCTTTGGAGTGATGATTGAACCAATACATAAAAAAAATCTTTTCATATTTCAGTTTCTTCAATGTTAACTTTAAAATGGTGTAGTTTGTCTGTAATCATAGTTTTTGTTTTCTTAATGTTCAACTGCAGCCTTGCTTTGGCATTTTCTTTTTTCATTTTCCCTAACAGTTGTTTCCAGTCATTGTTGTTTTTACTAGTAAGATGGTGTCATCTGCATATTTTAAATAATTGATGTTTCTTTTGCCGATTTTCACTTCTTCATCTGAATCAAGTCCAGTTTTCCATATGACAAACTAGTAAAAAGGCTAGTAAAAATGTGTAAAGGAAGAGTGGTAATTGCATGTTGAAAGCTTTGTTTAGAAATGCCCAAAATAGCAAACAATATGCTACAATACATAGAAATTGAAAAAGAAAAGCATTAGTGTACTTTGTTGTAATGCTGTTTTTTACCTTTTTCTTTCCCTCCCTCCCTTTCGGTGGCTGGAGGAGATGATACTAAAACTAGCTCAGTTCTATGCAAATCACTTTTCTGTCAGATAGTTATTTTTTTAAAAAAAAACCCAAGGACTGTACAGAATCCAGCATCTTAATCACAAAATCACCAGGGCTGTTGCAATAGTGCACATTCAGAATACCAGAGTTGCTTTCATTCATGTCTCCCATCACCTTATTCTGTTTTGGTTAAGAGAGAGCCAAATATTTAAAATCTCAGGATGGGGAGGCACCACCACCAAGGACAAATAGAAATGTATATGATATGCATGCTATTCAAAACTAGAATATTTACCCAACAAGTTATGTTTTTGCTGAAAAACCTCACTGTGATTATCTCTGCTTGAGTCTCTTCATTGCTTTGCCCTTACTGTACAATAATTGTAATGATGAATTACAAAATAGTAATAATACTCCTAATAGATAGACAAGGTTAATACTAAAAACTATTCAAGATAATATAAATATATCAAAAATACTATGTATACAAATGAGATTAAAAGACTGCATAAAATCAAATCTAAAACATTAGCAAGGTTGGACAGTGGAATTATTTAAGGGGCGGGGGAAAGTTTTTACCTCTCTCTTCATATTTTTCAATACAGCAGGGTTAGAAAACCCATGGACTTTCAGATGTAGTTGAATGACAACTCTTATCCTGCCTTTCCATTGGCCAGACTTGCTAGGGATATTGGGAAGGGGGTCCAGATGTGGTCGTAATATCTGGAGGAGCACAAGTTCTTATATACAAGGCAGTATATAAGCAGCATGCTTTGCTTTTGCTGCTTTATTTATTTTGCTTTCTTCACTGCTTTGAGCAACTGGAAAGCCTGTTGTCCACTTAAATTGCTGTTCCAGTGCATGCTTGCTGTTCCTTATGTACAAATGCATTCCAGACAACTGAAAATTCTTCCCCCCTCCCCATTGGGCATTTGATGCTTTACTTTCTTCATCTACTACTAATATGAAGTGTATGTGAATGCTTACTTATATTTCCTTTTCCTTCTCTAGTGTTGAAATTAGGATGCTGCAAAAGCTTACTGAGACATTATGTGTATTGGTGATACCCTTTAAGCAATTGTTATTCTTTCATGCAGTAGCAGTGAAAGGATTAATAGGAGCATAGTATTTAAGATTTTATCAAATTTCATTTTCTCATATATATATAATATTTGTGTGTGTGTGTGTGTGTGTGTGTGTGTGTGTGTGTGTGTGTGTGTGTGTGTGTGTGTGTGTGTGTGTGTGTGTGTAAAAATCTCTTTTTTAAAAAAGATTTTCTCTGATCTTAGGAACACATACCAGTAGGAAAAAGAACAGGATTCACATTTTCCCACTGTAAAAAAATTCAGTAATCATGGCAAGAAACAAGACATGCACAAGGCATGCATCTTATTTCCATAGTTGTGTGTGATGAAAGAGATTTTAGCAAAAATATATCCTAAACACTTAACCAAACAAGAGTGAGGGACCTCCTGATATTGGGAACAACATACCTCTAGAAAAAAACAGGAATCACATTTTCCCACTATAAATATTTTGGTAATTATGCCAAGAAACATGACATGCAGAAGGCATGCACCTTGTTTTCCCAGCTGCATTGCATTTGTTCTAGCTCATTCCCTGAATGTTAGGTCTACCAGTAAAAAGCTCTGGGAATTTTGCAGTGCTTGTACTGGAGGAAGCTATAATTGAGGGTGTAGCACGAGCGGAGTGTATGCAGTAGGGAGGAGTCTTTTGCCTACCTGGGCATAGAAGAAGCTACTGCCTTGTACTATACTGTATATTCTAGTTGTGATTGTGGTTTAGGCATAATATCTAGGCATCCACCAGTATCTTACGTGGAAAACTACTTTGTTACCTTTTAATTGGCACAGCTAGACTTTTCCTCAAGCAACTCTGGCAGAAACCTTTCCCATCAAAATTCGGATGTCATTTTTGTGCATCTTCTCTAAAAACATACTATCAGTGGTCATTTCATTTTCATAGCAGGCATGCGCTTCACAGTTGAAATCAGCTCGGAACGCCCTAAAACAAAATATGTCTGTGAGACTCAGTAAAGCGTACCATGTCAGAACTAAGAGATTTGGTTCTTCTTGAGCCATCCCAATTGCAGAATAGTTGCATGGAATATGGAATTATAAACAAATATAGAATTTTTAAAAGTCTTTTTAGGAAGTTTATGGCTTGTTGTTGCACTCTGTGTCTAGACACAGAACCACTTATAATACCAATCAAAAGACATTATACAATTGTTTCATTCCCCCTCCCCTTTATTAGATGTTTGTGTGCATGAGCAGGAAAAAGAAGAAATAGTGAGTAAACACAAGAGATTTACAACTGGAAAATTTCATCCAGACTGCCCCACCCCATTTTCCTGGGAAAAATACAGTATGTGGATGAAATAGGTGGATGAAATAGCTGACTGATAAGAAGCCTCATCTGGAAACTTCTGAAGTCTGAGTGTACATAGGGATATGTGCAATACAAAACATTAAAATTTCAGTAGAGTGTGCATTTTACTAGACATGCAGGCAGTGTGGCACTGTGTTACAAAGTTGCACTGGAACTAGGCCTAATTTGGAATGGGGGAGAGGAGTGAAACATGCCCAAAGTCCTTTCCTTTCCTCCAAAAACTTTGAAAAGAGACAGCAGCTTGCCTGGCTTTACTCAAAAGTCTAATCTGCAAATTTACCTGGTAACCAGATAAAATGCTTCAGTTAGGTGCTGGGCTGAAGCTTCTTTGTGAGAAATGTATGCTGGAAGAGTGCTTGCAGGCATCAGTGTCACTTCTCGTGGAATGCCTGACCTTTCCCAGGGCTTTGATCATGCAGGCTCACAGTTTGAGATAATGAGCCCTTTGCAGAATCTGGAAGGGTGTGGGTTTTTAAAAAGCAGTTTTGAGGGCTTTAAAAAAAACACTGGTGTGTTACCTGTGTTCTTAGACCTTTGCTCAGTGATGGTGATATACCACATTCCTAGTTTAGGTTTTTAATAGATTTCCACAAATGTGCACTAATTGTAAAAGAAAAATACTTAAGAGACTTCCTCCAAAACAAAAACTTTACCAGCAGAAGAATGATAGCTGAGAACTGTTCTGCACAGTGAGAACTGCCAGATCAGAAAATCAAGGTACATCATGAAATCATGGTTTCCATACAAGAATGTGTTACGACTGCACTCTCTGAGGTATGTATCATACGACACAGTTGCAACTGATCTAAGAATCATCTGTACAGACTTTGAACAAAAACACATACGTTGTACTTCAAACAAACAACCGGTCCAAAGTTTATTCAGGGAACGAACACCAGTGCAGTAAAATGGTATAAAGCCAAAATACATCCCTGCTAGTGATGTGTACAATAGGCCCATGCAGTAGGCGCACACAATGCTGCTCATTCCTATGCAGTTTGGAAATTATTCACATGTACTAGTTTATAGCATTCTGAGACATGGCAAAAATCTTCAGCTGCTAACATCTGAATTTATCCTTCTATAAAATATTGATATCCTGTTTCTCACATTTGAATACAGCTGCTTTTAAAATACAAGCAGCATGATAAGCATTTCACATTTTTCTTGCAGGAATGTGTTAATTAGATGACTTCTTAATCATTTTCTAATGCAGAAACTAAACACATGGCCTTTTAAATTCTTTTTAATATGGGTTGAGAATGGTTTTCTAGCTAGCAACTGCTAAGATATACTTGTTTGGGGATGTTAAAAGCTTTACTTTGTGTGCCAATGTTCAACACACCATTTGGATTGTGTTGTAGAGCTCTTGTTTGGAAAATAACGGACATGTAGAAAAGCAGACTAAATCAAATGTTATTCTGTATTTAGCTGGATTAAGAATCAGTAGCGTATTCCTCACTATAAGTATTTATTGCTAATTTAGTGCACTAAAATAAATGGAAATAGTAATATAGACTGAGAATTCAGGAGTAGGGGAGTATAGCTTTTCCAAACTATAAATGTTCAGTAGGGGAATCATACAAGGTGTTGAAACCAATGGAAGATAGATCAACAGAAACATGTCAAATCAGGTGTGGGAAACAGTTTCTGTTGCAGGTAGAGTATAGTGCAGAGATGGGCTTTTGCTTCTTGATGTAAATGTTTTGCTTTCCATCTAACTGGATTCTGAGAGGACAGCTTGTACTACAGTAATAATGCTATTGAAAAATCAAAATTAATAAATATATAATTAGTTGAATAATTGGTATCAATATGAATATTTTTTATTAGAGTAATTTGAATTTTATTTCATGAACATTCTAATTAATTGGGGCATTGTGCTTCAAAAGTGCCATAAAGATTGTAGACTGGAAGCCCTTTACATTATAAATTTGAGGATGGGAGTTTGATTCCACACTGTGCCTCTTGCAAGTAGAACTATAGTGGTGCCTCGACTTACAAACTTAATCCGTTCCAGAAGATGGAATGTAACTCGAATTGGTTGTAAGTCGAAGCACCATTTCCCATAGGAATGCATTGAAATCCCATTAATCTGTTCCAGCTGAAGAAAAAAAATCACAAAAAAACCCAACAACACTGCAAGCCCCATCAGAATGCACTGGGGCCGAAACTCTCTCTCTCTCTCTCTCTCTCTCTCTCTCTCTCTCTCTCTCTCTCTCTCTCTCTCTCTCACACACACACACACACACACACACACACACACACACAGAGAGAGAGAGAGACTTCCACTTCATTCAGAATCTTCAGCTAAATAAAACATTGAAAAACCTGATGTTTTCAAGGTCAACTAAAACAGTTAGATATATCCACCATACTATAGGGATGTACACCAAGACTCAGCCAACACCCTCTTTGTGAAAGAATCATCCATTCCTAAATTATCAAATGCTGCTAACCAACATCATTCCATTTCTTGCCCCAGGAACATAGCCATCTCTCTCTCTTAAAAGTTTCTGGGCTGAGGGCTCCTGATGCTCAATTAAATGGCATTTCACATTTATCCCATCTTTTTTTCTAGGTGCTCCTGTGTCCAGAGTTTTATTTGGGTCTCTCCCTCTCACTGAAGCATTTATAGGTTTTAGACATATCATCAATTGTTATTCCTCCCATGTTTTGCCTTTGTTTGCTTTATGATTTTTCTTACCAGAGATAATCTGTTAAGAAAAAACAACAAAATAGCTGTACAGTGTATTTTAACTGTGAACAGTGAGGATTTTTCATTCACCGAAAATACCTGGATAGCAAATACAGCAGTCATATGAGTCACCTGTTCACAATCTCCCTCATTTGGGTGACATTATGGAAATAACTGGTAACATAGTTAATAGTAGTTAGGTCATAGAAATAAAAATAACACTTGCCTGTAATTAGTTCTTTGTGAGCAAAGAGTAGTGTGACAAATCATTACAAAATTACATTGAAAATAAGGTAAAAGTAATGACAAGGATAATTTTGGATATAATAAGTAATATTTTCTAATTATTTTTATGTTACATTTAAATGGTATTTTAAAAGCCATTTTAAAGATATTTTAACAAGAACCTCTCTAGTGTTAAACCATTCTTTTATCAATCTTATGTGGTAAGGGGAATATTCTTTGATTTTGTCATTACATAGTTTGTAAATATATATTTTGTAAATATTTCCAAAGTGCTATATCAGAACTGGCTATGGGACAGCATTTCCCAGTATTTTCATGGTCTGATGGCAATCTTCTCATGATGTTCCTGAAGTACAATGGCCTCAGCTAAATCATTTCCCCCCCCCCCAAAAAAAACTGTGCTGTGACAGTGACAATGGAACATGTAAATAATGCACAACATAACTTATTGTAGGTTGGAGCCAATCCAACTGTGGAGAAGTTATAAGAAACAAAGCAAGTTTCATTTTGAAACTAACAGTTCATTGTCTGGATGTGAGGTATTGTAACTCTCCTTAAATTATAAAAACCAGTGCATAAATCAGCATAGGCAGCTTTATCTTCTATTCACTTTTTCCCTGGTGCGTGTGATCTTTTGCACTGATGCATTAACGCTCAGCTAGCAAAAGAAACATAGGTGGAAGCATCTGAGGGCAGCACATTTAAAGAGATCACCTAGAGATCCCTCACAAACTTCTGTGAAAGGGTCTTTCCAAAGCCATGACAAATTATGGAGTATCTGTAAGTATCTGTTTGTTTTTGCTACCCAAGTTGCTTCAGTTGCTGAGAAACATATGAGAAGAACTAAGGTAAAAAGGAAAGTAGCAGCCATATTAGTCAGCTGGATAGCATAGAATAACCTCGGGTCATAACAGGATTTTCTGGCATAGTTGACTTCTTATGTGAGTCAGTTCCACTGGGATTGGACAATGGGTTAATGTAGGGGGGAAAGAGAGAGTTTCTGTTCCTTATCCTTGTCCAATTTAATGCAGCTAGTTTTACCTTTATTCTATAGATCTTGTGGATGCTATGCCATCCTTGTAGATGCTATATCATTCCTAGAATAAACATTGTGTAATCGTACCTTTTAAAAAAAGTTTGCAAACTGGAATTTGTTCAAATAATTCCCTAATGTTGTCTATTAATTGCTACCTAACCTGTTGTTAAAAACAGGGTGGAAAGTTAAACATCTAATCTATGGGTAGAAACAGAATCGTGAGTTGGATAATTTTGCATAATTCAAGGCCACTAAAAATGTGTAACAAGGAAAAAGTTCAGTTCTCCAGAACTCTTGTTCAGATGTAGATGATATAAGGCTGGGGGATTGGGGAAGAAGCAAAAGGTAAAAAATAAATATAACCTGGCCATATGTAATGGACGTTGTTCTTGAAGACAGAGTGTTTGTAGAACAATATGGAGATTATGGATTCAGTGAAAAACAATGATGCCAAAGTGTGCATTTACAGTTCTTCTCCCCTCTGTAAATGAAAGCTTAGCTGAGACCTTGTAGATCTGCCTGTTGCCTTGAGTGAAGCACCACAGGTGTAATCGGCAATGGTAGTTGTACTTACTGGTTGATGTTAAATTGTTTTGAATAAGAATCAAGCATCTGTATGGCATGTGTGTATTAGGTGCGACTAAATCACATCTGACTTACAGCAACTCTAATAGGGTTTCAAGGCTCCTTGAAGATATTTAAGGAGTGATGTTATCAATTCCATTCCCAGGTGAGCTTCCATGGCTGAACAGGAATTTGAACCCAGGTCTCCTGAGTCCTAGCCTGTCACTCTATCCACACTGGTGCTCTCTGTAAGGGGAGGAGGGAAGAAAGGGCAGAGTTGGAGTTGGCAACAGGCAACATGAGGATTGATAACCAAAGCCCAAAGTATTTGGAATGACTGGAATCCAGGTCTTAATGCTTTGAAATCTGATTTAAACAAAAACAACAAACCCTCTTCTATCAAACTGTATGTCTACAGAATTTAATGCCAACAGCACAGAGAAGACCTTGCATAGAAATTTAAAATGGTTATGTGTGGAATTCATACCAATTCTCTTTAGGGACTTCCATCTAAGTAAGTGAAAAAAGATCAGGTGAACAGATGGACATATAATAGGGATGGAGGAGGAAATAACTACTGTAAATATCAACTGGCACAAATTCTTTGCATGGCTCTCTGACTAGGACATTGTGGTTGAGCATCAGTTATGGTATGTGTAGCATTCAAGGCAACTGTGTCTGTATACGAGCTTGAATGCTGTTTGTTAAGGAACTGACTATCAGATTCAGCCCTTTGAGGGGTGGAAGGGTTATTCATCACCTGTGAGTTCCTCTGATAGATTTTTTTTTAATCATTCATTCATTCATTCACTCATTCTTGCACATTGAGCTGAAAGGTCAGTTCAGCTTTTAATTTGGAATATCCACATTTGAATCTCATTTCAGTCATGAATAGAAGGGGATGCTGATATGTATTGGGCCTTACCCAGAAAAAATTGAGCTAGGAAGCTGTAACTCCCATAGTATTCTACATATTCCCCCACGAAGTCAACACACTTGTGACATCTGTCTTGCAGCTTCTTAAGTCACTGCAAATAAAATTCTTCCAACTGCTGGTGTAACCACTCATTTGCAGCATTAGTTGCCTCCAGAACACGCCCAAATCATTTTCCCTTTATTTTATTTTTTTAAGTTTGGGGAACAGATGATAGAAAGAGCCAGGTTGGGAGAATAGGGTGGATGGGACATCATTTGAAAGCCTAAGGAGGTCAGTTTTGCCATAGTTTTACCTGCAGTGTGTGATAAGGCATTGTCATGCAGCAGGATGACACTTTTGGAGAGCTTTCCGTGACGTTTTCCCTTGATGTTTTGCCTCAACTTCATCAATAAAGCACAATAATATTTTGCATTGATGCCTGAACCCTGTTGGAGGTAGTCCAGCAGCAGAACTCCTTTCTTATCCCAAAAAACTGTTGCCATTTACTTCTGCACTTCTTTGGCCTGGGGGAACCACTGTGCCTCTATTCCTTAGACTGTTCCTTTGTCTCAGGATCATAACAGTAGATCCATGTCTCATCACCAGTTACCAGTTTGCTCAGGAAATCTGACTCATTTCTTGCAAAATGTTCTAAAACAGTGACGGGTGACTCCACGCATTTCCTCTTTTGTTTGGTTGTCAAAAGTTTGGGGATCCCCCTTGCTGTCAGCTTTCTCATTTACAAGTCGTTGTGGATAATGACACCAACTCTCTCACGGGATATTCCCAGATATGTAGTAATATTTCTGGCTGATATTTGTCAGTCCTCCATGATCACGTCATGGATGGCTTTCAAATTTGCAGGCACAGATACAAACAGGCCTTCCACTGGGTTTCTTATTTTCTACACCAAAATGACCAGTTTTAAAATTGACAACTTTTCTGGAGGTGCTGCGATTTTCAATGTGGACCTGAAAATGAAAGATAAGTTAAAATCATAGGTAGTTGATTTTTGCACCATTGAACATAGACAAATTGGCCAGTACACCCTGCAATTTACAGCTTCTTAGCTCAATTTTTTCTGGGTAAGGCTCAGTACTTATCAGCACCCCCTCGTATACTTTATAGACTTCGTTATGTTATGTGCAGTCAAATTGGAACTGACTTATAGCAAGCCTCATAGGGCTTTTTAGTTAAGTGAGATATTTAAACAGTGGTTTTACCAGTTCCATATCCCGAGTGACTTTCAGTGGCTAAGCAGGGACATACCCAGCTCTTCTGAGTCTTACTCCATTACTCTGTCCACTACTCCACACTATCCTTGTATAGGCTTAGCCATTTCTTGTCTGTCCCCTCTCAGTGCTGCAAAGTTCAGAACTGTAACCCAGATGCTGGATAGCTCAATGATTTAGATATCTGGCTGCAGAGCCAGAGGTTCAGAAGTTTGATTCTGTGCTGTGCCTCCATGACAGGGGCTGGACTCGATGAATCACAGGCTCCCTTCCAACTCTGCAGTTCTAAGATGATGATGAGTTCTCAGTGGTATAACTCAAGGGGAATGCATCTCTGAATTTAGATTCCCATATAATGCAGCAGTGGGGCACTTTTGGCTCTCCAGACAGTAGCCGTATACCTCCAATCAGTTCTACCCAGCAGGGCCAAAGAAACAGCAGCAGGTGTAACAAAAAAAACAAAACAAAACCTTCTGGAGAGCCAAAGGTTCCCACTTCTTGAATGGGATACCAACAAGATTTTCTCTTAACAGAGATCTTAAGGATTCCTTTTCCTTACTAGAATTGACTCTACTAATCTTTTGTGCTGCTGAACATTTATTTGGGTACAGCAAAAGAGCAGCAGAGATTTCTAATTCCATCATTATCTTCTCCCTGCATTAGTTGTAGTTCTTCTCTCTGATTGTAATCGAAGGCAAGACAAGCGGGAATCCCCTGGACTGAATCACGAGTGGTTCTTCTGTTACTTGGACAAAACCCTTAAAAAATTTCAAGGAGCTTACGTGCTGGTGGACATGTTCTCAGTTCTTTCTTTTAATTAACTTGTCTTAATAAAATACGTACTGTTAACGCTAATTACTTGCAGGCCTCTTCCCTGTGCAGTGATTGTGTTTATGGAAGCAGAAGTGAACAGCAGAGCTACTCGGGACATTTTGCTGCTTAAGGTAGAACGAAAGGCACCTCTGTTTCAGTCAAGATGTATAATACCCAAGATCCACCAATTTGTGTTTTTTTGTTTGTTTTGTTTTGTTTTTTTAAAATTCTGGCAGAAAATCTCACAAAGTACATCTTCCCTTCACTGGCAGTAAAAAAAATAATAAAACCGCAGTAAATTGAATTGAAGTTTAATAAATTTAGTTTTACCTAACTATAGTTTCCTGTACTTCCATTGCATCCCAAATTAACTGCCTCATTTGGCCACAATAAAGCAGGCCCTGATGGACTAACATTTGTAGACAGTGAGATGGATTTGAGAGAAGTGTGCCTAATTGTCAGATTACGGACTATAGACCAACATGTTTTGGATTTTTTTAAAAGCAGCATGCCATATGTGTAAGGGACGTGGTGGCGCTGCGGGCTAAACCACAGAAGCCTGTGCTGCAGGGTCAGAAGACCAGCAGTCGTAAGATCGAATCCACACGACGGAGTGAGCTCCCCATCGCTTTGTCCCAGCTCCTCGCCAACCTAGCAGTTCGAAAGCATGTAAGTGCGAGTAGATAAATAGGTACCATCACGGTGGGAAGGTAAAACGGCATTCCCTAGTCACGCTGGCCATGTGACCACGGAAACTGTCTTCGGACAAGTGCTGGATCTATGGCTTGAAAACGGGATGAGCACCGCCCCCTAAAGTCAGACACGACTGACTAAAAATGTCAAGGGGAACCTTTACCTGCCATATGTGTAATTATTGTTTGTCTCGGTCCACAAATAAACTCTCAGTAGTCTTGATTTTCCTAGTAGTGCAAAACTGCAAATTTCCTGTGGCTTATTGAGGCTTGGTTGTAGGGCAGAGACTGCCTTGGTCACCATGACAGACAATGTGTTGTAAAATGCACTGGGGTGTTAGTGGCTATTGCTTTGTTGCCACATTGGAAGTTCCAGTGCCATCAACCACAGTATTCCTCTGAGGTGTCTGTACGGGATAAGTGTCAAAGCCCCTGTTTACAGTGGAGGCAGTTTTTCAAGGAATGGTTTCAGAATGCACAGTTGGGGATTTCTTTTCAGTGCAGTGTTTCATCCTGCATACCTTTGAACATATGTATAAAAAAAATTAAGCTATAAAGCTCTATAGAACTTGGAACTAAGCTATTAGAACAAAATAATTCTCTGATTGACTGGATTGTAAAACTTATATAAATGCAGGAACAGGTGAGCCTTCTATTGGACCATTAAGAAATAAAAAAACAACAGAAAAATAAAGCGAGCTTTCAATGATGATTCATCTTCCTCAGGCTGTGTGTCAAGGTCTCATGGCTAGCTCCAAAATGACATGTTTATATTAAAGTCCCCAAAATTTCATGGCCGTTGCTGGGGGCCAGGTGTAGCTTCTTAGATCTCTTCCAGCTTCTGTGAAGATTGCAGCTAAGGTCAGAGAAGCAGGGATGCGTGGAAAAGGCATGGTGGTAAATGATGTCATAATTTCTACTACCAGAAAGTCCTGGAACTTTTACCCTGCAAGACTTTGCTCTAGTATACCACTTGAATGATAAATCTTTGATTTTTGTTTGTCGTCATGTGACCAAAGTATTTCTTTGGCTTCTACCTAAATGCAACCAGAATAAAGTGTGGTTCACCCCAAATTAATTTTCATTAGAAGTGGAATTTACTTATCTTTTATTTACAGAAGACCTACATTGTCGTACTTACACACTTCTGTCACTTAGACTTTCACATCTCCCTGACAGGGTAAATCTTTGTAGCAGCAAAAGCAGCAGCAGGAGACATTGTTGTCATAGTAGTAATGACACTGAAATGGAAATAAAAATGAAATAATAAACTTGAGATACAAACGTTGTATATCTTGTCACAGTCAACCATTACCAGTGAGATACAGGGAGGAATCTCTCTACCAGGTCTTAGAAAGTAAGGCTATAAGATAAGTTTTTTTAAAAGAAGTTAACCTGGATCCAATTTTTTAAGATGCTGATTCATCTCTTTTCGAGAGAGCATCTGTACTAGCACTTCTATTGCCAGTGTTTCATGATTTATTGTTTGATGTGACACTTAGAATTCCCTGGTAGGAAGTTCTAGTTCCTTGCAGAACTTTACTAAACTAAAAATTCCAGTGTTCTGTAGAATGGAGCCAGAGTAACTAAAAGTGATATTGAAATGATAAAACAGTGTTGTGTAGATTTATTTATTTATTTATTAGATTTCTACCCCTCCCCCCCAGACAGCATCTACTCGGGGCAGCTTACAAATATCATAAATATCATAAAAACATCATGAACATCGGGGCAGCTTACAAATATCATAAATATCATAAAATATCATAAAAACATCATGAACATTAAACAATACATTCCAGTTCAGGCTGATCTGGTCTTGTGAAACAATTGATAAAGCTGCACTGTGCATGATAGCTTTATGCTGATTTGTTTTTATTTTTAAACAACATATTCAGAGTATTAAATATTCACCATATGAACAAAATGCACACAGTCTTGTTTTGCACAGCCCTATTAAATTGGAAAATAACCGTTCTCAAAATGTTCTGTGCTATGTAAATAGACTGCTAGTATTCTTTATTGTTCAGGTTGTACAAAAACATTTATGTCATGGAATGCATTCTGCGTGTGAACATTTCCAAGAACGTTGACATATATATTTACCCACTTCATGACTGTAGTTTTTCAAGGAGTAGCCGTGACTTAATCCATGAAGGCTCACATTAAAATGCAGCAGTTAGTCTTTAAGGTGCCACGTTTTTGTCTCGTTTCTTGTTTTTTTCCACTTTAAGTTTGAATGTGACAGTAACCCACTTATATGAATTTTGCAGCACTGCAGCCTGGAACAGAGGCAGGAGATCAATGGCCCTCCATATGTTGCTGAGCTACTATGTTATCACGCTTTTTTAACTAACCAGGCTGGCTAGAGTTTGGTAGAAACTTAGTTCCAAAAATATCTGGAAGGACATGGGTTCCCTTATTTCTTGCCGAGACATGATAATCTCTTCTCCTGCTCCATTGCACTCCCACAGTCAGTTTTGCAATGTTACCTAAATAGAATGTGATCAAAATAAGCACATTAATCTATGGGTTTTTTAAAAAATAATTCATTAAAATATTATGGTGGTAGAGTACAGGTGCTAGTCAAATTCTGTAAACCCAGTGAATGCGGAGGAAAGTTGGTTTCGTGTTCTTATAAGAAAATACTATTGTTTATAGGTACTGTACATAAATAGGCACTTAAAGAATCTCCTGGCTTAATACAGGAAGAGCGTAGAAAGATTAGGGAGTATCAGCAGTCACAACTGCAATTAGTCTGTCACAGTTTCTATGTTAAGTCAGGTTTTCCATTGAGAGGACTAGTTTTTTTTTAAAAAAATTAATTTGGAATGGTAAGAGCCATTCCAAGAGCAACTTTCTATGCCCCCAACCTGTCCTTGTCATCCTTCTAAACAAATTACTCCCCCTCCTCTATTCTTACAACTTAAAAATTTCCAGGGCTCAATCTAGGGAAGAAACAAACTCTACCCCCCAAGCCACTAAGACTAGTTGTTCAAATAGTGTACAGTACTTGCATACTTTTCCAGTTATTCACATAACTTATTTCAATAAAATGAATTCACATGTTGTTGTTGAATAATGTGGAATTTCTACTGTAGGTTTCTAGGTGAACTGCTGAAGTATGATACTCCTTACCTTGGGTGGCCAGTTTTCAAATTCCGTGTTTAATTGAATACATGAACAGGTGATACCTTAATTGGACCATTAAGAAAATTTAAAAAAAATAGAGCGAGCTTTCAATGATAATTCATCTTCCTCAGGCTGTACACCAATTTCTCATACATAGTTCCAAAATAATATGATTATATTAACGTATCAAAGTCTTATTGTTGATGTAGACACCAGGTTTAGCCTTTTAGATGGAGGCTTGCCATGCTTCTGGGTCAACTTGTTTCCCTAGCCAAACAGAAATTCTTTGAGTTTCAAAAGAAGGCAGAAATAGAAAATGAGGGAGGTTGAGAGTGCTTGGTTTCCGTTTGTTTAAGAAGTGGGTGATAAAGAAGTGAGTTCGGTCTAAGAATCCTACTTTATTGTACTTTATTATAAATGATTTTATTGTTTCTTCGTGATAGTCTTTTATTGAATGCTATTATTTGTGCTTCATCCTGAAAGACAGGATGTTCTCTCAACCATCTTGATATACACCATCCAAAAAGGGGAAGGGAAATTTCTGATTTTTGGCTATTTATCATTTTCTAAAGTTATTTTTAAACTGTCTATTATATTCTTCTGGTTAAAAGGGACTATTACATTATGTAGTTATTTAATTCTTCACCAGGTTCCCCCCTTAGTAAATAATTGAAACTTGAATTATTTATGAATGACAGTGACTAGTTAGAGACAACCTTGCCTTGTTTGATTAACTGGAAAAGCTATAACCTGAAAGGCCTTCAAGGAATACAGTAATAACGTAGTGACTAGGCCTATCTTCCCTAATCAGTATACCGCAGATTTTTTTAAAAAATCCATCTTGCTTGTTGACTGTGCTTCTGAGGTGAATTGGAGTTGTAGTAGAAGATATCTGGGAAGGTGTCTTTATTTTAGGGAAGCAGTTTTAACAATCTGTGGTTTGAAAGGATATTTGGTTTTTTATTAACCAAAACTTTCATACAGGGTAAGAATTAGTACCATCAAGTAAAAGAGAGTAGATTTGTTCTCTTGAAACAATTTTTCTATTACACTGGAAAGATTACACTGTTCAGGGATTTTTAAGTCTAGCGAAGTACTGGGAGGATGTGGAATGGAATCTACCCCACTCTCTCACCACATATCAGTAACATCCAGCAACATCTGATGAAGCTGATTGGATTTGAGATTGGATTTGCGAAGGATTTGAGACAGATAAAGAGAAGTACTGTGTGATACCGTATGTGGTTTAACCTGTGTAACAGACTGGGATAATTCTTGCCACTAGTTTACATGGCTTTAATGCTGGAGAGATGAACAACTTCCGAGAGGATGTCAATGCCTACTAGTCAAGTGCAGTGCTTGCAGATTCAGAGGTCCCTGAACTACAAGATACTGTAGCACTGCTGCATAAGTGGTCACTTGCATTTGTGTTCTGTTTGCAGGTTTCTGCTAGGTCAGCGGTTCCAACCTTGGGTAACCCTGCTGTTCTTGGGCTGCAGTTCTGAGAGGCCTTCACCACTAGCTGTGCTGGTTGGGGTTTCTGAGAGCTGCAGTCCAAGAACACCAGGGTTACCCAAGGTTGGAATCAGTGTGCTAGAGCAATGGTCCCCAACCTTGGGCCTCCAGATGTTCTTGGACTACAACTCCCAGAAGCCTTCACCACCACCTCTGCTGGCCAGGATTTCTGGGAGTTGAGGTCCAAGAACATCTGGAGGCCCAAGGTTGGGGACCACTGTGCTAGAGGAAGCAGGGTTGCTGCAGGCTTGTTGCTGCTGCAGACAGCTGGACTAGATAGCTGGACTTCCTTTGATCCAGCAGGATGTATTTATTTTATTTATATATTGCCTTTCTCCCAGTACTGGGGCCTAAGGGATGTTGTTTTGTAATCTCTTCAGTTGAGAAAACTCAACAATGGTGGCATACACAAGTAGATATGAAGGCATTACTGTATCTGTATTCTTCAGATATTTCAGGATATGGATACTAGCATTTGAACTGTGTGAGATTTGGTGTGTATGCATGTAGGGCAATGCACACAAATTCCAGCCAAAGCATGGAGGTAGGAGACAGGTCCTGTAGGGGTTTTCCTGTCTATACAGTAGTTATCTCCTGGATAAGTAGAAAAAAGTCAGCATAATGTCTCTTGAATGCTGCAAGTTCCCAACTTGCTAACTTCTTGTTGGGGTGTATATGTGTTTAATGTTTTCCCTTGTGTTATGTACTGCGTCAAGCAGGCATAGTTCTTACTGAGGCAGAGAATTGGTGTCTTGCTTGTAACTTTTTAGACTGCACTTGCGGGCTCACATTAGTAAATGCCTCTCTGTACAAAAACTAAAAATCTTTCCATCCGTAGGAAATCAGCATGTTGAAGAAAATCGGTTGGAGGGTTTTTTTTTTCTGTTCTTTGTGTGTATGGAGGAGCATTTAGTCATATAAGACCTCCGCTTTCAGTCTGAAGTGGTGTGATCAAGAAGCAGGTTTATGGTCTCGGTGAGAAATGGGCCTCTGTTGTTTTTAGCCTGGAGGCAGGGAATTAGCCAGCACAATTACTGATAGTTACACACTAGGAACATGTGTAATAAAGAACAGGTCCTGTTTCAGGTCAACCTGGATCATTTTTGAATGAATAGCTCCAAGGGGATTCTCTGTTCCAGAAGAGTTTTTGGAGAAACAATCACAATGGAAGTCTCTGGTGGGTCACAGAAACGCCAGGAATCTAGAAGAAGATACACTCGCCTACTTGCTATGGTGGTAGTTGCAGTTCCTTGTGTTACTCTGTCTGTTCCACAACACACTATTAATTTTAATTCATAATTAGCCTTTTCATTCATCTGGAAGTAGACTCTTCCAATTGTCAAAATAGTATTAGAAACACACATCTTCCTCCATTCTGGGATTGAAGGGGAGAGGCTCTAAATATGCAGAGAGAGAGAGAGAGAGAGAGAGAGAGAGAGAGAGAGAGAGAGTGTGTGTGTGTGTGAGAGAGAGAGAGAGAGAGAGAGAGAGAGTGAGTGAGTGAGTGAGAGAGAGAGAGAGAGAGATGGATTTGCAGAACGGATGGAAAGCATGATGGTAGAGGTGTTTTCTTGTTTGAGCAAAATAGTAATTACATAGGAACGCAGGAAAGCTGCCTTATCCTGAATAAAACTGTTTTTCCATCCAGCCCAGTATTGTTGTCCTGCTTCAGTGGTCTCCCTTGAATCCATTATGGACTTTCTTGGCAATCTCCTTGGCTCACAACCTTTGCCATATACAACCTTTGTATTCTATGTCCACATCTATGGCTTGACATCTAGCTTCTGTTTTTTTAAAATCTGTTTTAAACATTATGTCTGGTCTTGGGTTCCTGAGATGCATACATCCTTCATACAACTTGAGATGCAAAGAGATATTAGTCGTTGTTGCTTGTGTTATACTTTTTTAAAAATACCAAAACACTTCTGATTTTTTTTAAATACAGCTTTCTTTTTGGGATGCAAATGGCACAGTAGTTGAAATCCAGTTGCTGTGTTTGCAGAGTTGCAACTAGTGTGGGCCCATTGCAATCAATGAAACATATGGAGGAGTTGACTCACCAAATTCCCACTGATTCAATGAGCCTACTCTAGTGCTGCCTACTTTGCTAAGCAACAGGCTTTCAGCCAGTACATAGAGAGCTCAGTGTAACTTTCCACAATTTGAATAAAAGCTGCTAGAGGCTGCAGACATTGTGAATGCTTGGTTGAGAAGGCGTTCACTGCTTAACTCTTTCCCAGTTTTGCATTTTAACTGTGTAAAGTACATTACCACCATCCAAGCTGCTTTTTCCCCCTCCACAACTGATTGCAGATGGGAAGTTGTACGGACATCTGTCTTTTCCATCTAAGGAAAAACCAGTTTAAGGGAGTTAATTTTGAACAGGCAAATTGATGAGCATTTGTTTCTTCAACCTTCCTGTAGTTCCAAGTAAGCTACAGATTCTATACTCCAGAAGCTTTTCTTCAGTTTAAAAAGTTGGGTAAAAGCTATATAAGTGAACATCTCATGTAAGGCATTCCAGCGTTTTGTGCTTCTAGGAGAAGTAATGAACTGCCTCATAGAGATTGAATGAAGTACCAACTGCAAAGTGAGCAGTTCACCTCACTGCACAGAATGCAAAACATGCCTCAGATTTTATTCCATTTAATCATAAAGACCCCATTCAAATTGCTGCTAACACCAGGAACTAAAAGTAGTAGTCGATTTGTTCAAAATGTACAAACGTGCTTGAAAAATAATTAGGATTTGGCATTATTAGGTGACTATCATCAGCTTGTGGCCAGGCTTATGCTATTTTTAATCTCTGATAACAGCAAAAGAGCTGAAGCCTAGAATAGTATATAACTTCTTAAAAGATGCTATGATGCTCTCTAACTTTGTGTTAAATAACCCCTTTTCAGCCTGGTCAGTGGGGGCATTATAGGCCCACTCTCAGGTTAACAGGCTTGAGTTCGCCTTTGCCGTTAACCTTTAATGTTCATAATACATTATGACATCCGTGTGACAAGGTGCTTTAAAGCATGACACTGGGCTATTTAGTTTTATAGACCTGTGAAGTTCTGCATTTTTCTGATACTTTGGCTTTGCTCATCCAGTTGTCAGTGTGTGGTGCAACCTGTAGCCTGGACTCTTAGAGACACTCACCAACTGAAAAGTTTTTTTGTTGAATAGCAGTAGCTCTGAAATATGTAGTAGGGCAGTTGGGCATTCTGTAGGATATCCAACTGTGAAGTTGCCTTTATAGGACCTTTTCATGATCTTCTAGGTAAACAGAGTCAAGCATTTTACTCTTATGACTGTTACAGTCACCATTCGGAGTGATTGTCCAGATAAACCATTTGAGATGCAGATGTGAAGACAAGTGCAGGCCTCCCGGTTTAGAGGGAACAGAAGATAGAGCTAGTGCCTGTCACCTGAGAGTCCTGGGCTGTAACCCCTTGTCCAGTCTGTCTGGTGGGAACAAAAGTAAGATGGACAAAGAGGCAAAAAGAACATTGGCATGTTTTGCCTTAACTATCTAGTAAATATATACTAGATTGACTATTATATCCTGATAGACAATCTGCACCTGTAAGTCAGGAGAGTACAGGTGATTTTTTCAGAATTCTCTATGGATCTAAAGGTGCTCCATTCAGCCTTCCAGTTGTTGTTGCTCTGTGCTGTCAAGTTGGAATGGACTTATAGTGCCTCTAACAGGGAGTGGTTTCCTCAGTTCCATTCCACCAGCAAGTTTCCATGGCCAAGTGGGAATTCACACCCTGGTTTCCAGAGTCCTAGGCCATCAGTCTATCCTCTACACCACACTGGGTGCCCCAGTGGCTAGGTGAAGGTTCCCCTTGACATTTAGTCCAGTCGTGTCTGACTCTAGGGGGGGCAGTGCTCATCCCCATCTCCAAGCCGTAGAGGCAGCGTTTGTCCATATCCAGTTTCCATGGTCGCGTGGCCAGCTCGACTAGACACGGAACACCGTTACCTTCCCACCGTGGTGATACCTATTTATCTACTCACATTTACATGCTTTCGAACTGCTAGGTTGGCCGGAGCTGGGACAAGCAATGGGAGCTCACTCCGTCACGTGGATTCGATCTTATGACTGCTAGTCTTCTGACCTTGCAGCACAGAGGCGTCTGAGGTTTAACCCGCAGCACCACCATGTCCCTTTGGCTAGGTGAAGCCAAATTGAGTCCTGGTGAAAAGTGCGTTTGTGCATCAGCAATTCTTTCTGGGATGGAAGGAACCAAGACAGAGAAGTGGCAAGTCTCTGAATTTCTGGAAACCATGGTTTCCTTGGCCAGAATAAAGCAACTAGAGCAGCTTAAATAAGAACCACTTTGGGAATTGGTATGAACACTATGAAATAGCCTTCTCTGACAGTTTATAATCAGTTACAGTGGTGCCTCGCATAGCGAACGCTTCGCTATGCGATGAAACCGCACAACGATGGGTCCCGGGCCATCGCTGGAGCGTTCGCTCAGCAATGGCCCCTATGGGCTTTTTTCGCTATGCGATGATCGCGCGGACGCGATCAAAGCATAGCGAACAGCTGATCGGCGGTTCCAAAATGGCCGCCGCTAAAACAAAATGGCGACCGCTGTTTTGCCTCGCTAACGAGGCATCCAAAATGGCCGCCGCAATGGAGAAAACTCGCAGAACGGTGAGTTTTAAGTCCATAGGAACGTATTAAATCAGTTTTAATAAGTTCCTATGGACTTTTTTGTTTCACTTAACGATGGATTCGCTGAGCGAGGGTTAATCCGGAACGGATTAACCTCGCTAAACGAGGCACCACTGTATTCTAAAATATGTTTTTCTCAAATGCAGATGCATTCTAACAGAGCAACAGAGCAAATCCAATGGCTACAAAGAATTACTTACTATTGATTCCTTCCCATTGAATCAGGCTGAAAGGAACTCCAGAAAAGTATCTGTTGCCTATACTGATTCCAAGGCTTTTGGTTCTGTATACCATCCATGGCTTCTTGAGATTTGTGTGCTGAATGTATTTATTAGATGCCTGCTAAAGGGACTTTCTCTTCTTTAAAAATATCTGTAATCAAAGACAGGAAAAAGTAGTTACCTTCAACAGTTGTTTAGCTGAAAGGAAATCCAGGAATTAGTCAAACGCAATGAACATCCAGACTATTTCCCTAAATCAGCTGGCACAGAGCTATGTTTTAAGAGGCATCCCAGAAGAGGCTTGTGATATATCTATTCTTGCCTTTGGTCACAGCTGCTTCTAGGCAGACAGAATTCTGATCTGTGCCCTGCTGTGAAATTCACCGGGACCCTCCGAATTTGCTCGTAAGGGGATCTCTCTGTAATCAGCTTCCTGGTTCAGATGTCATGGAACAATAGCTTAGGATATGGTTCCTGGTTAAAAGGAGAAAGCATATGGTATTATTTAGGTTGGAGCCTGTACAGTTTTTGCTGCTGCCTACTGATTCTGAATGCATCCTTTCACTTTGGACACAGATCCTACAGGAAACGGCTATGTTTGTCTTCATCTGTGCACCCATTTTTAATAATATAGTGTCTAGTCTGTGCTGTATCTGTATTTTGGGCTCCAACTTGAGTCACTTTTTTGGAGATACATTTGTGACAGACTTGTATAGAAAATCATATATACACTTATATGTTTATACCTATGTCTCTGTGCCCATTGTTAGACTGTAGAAGACTACCGAGTCAGATTTTCTCCAGATTCTGACATTCTGTACTAGTTGTGATGCAAATGGGAAGTATTAATGTATTCATATTTAGTGCGGTGTATGTATTTTAACATAATAAAAACAGTGCTGCCAGCTAAAGCCACTGCCTGCTATGAAGAACCAGTGGCCTAATATAAGGAAGGTTTGCATACACAGGAGTGACACACAGGCTGTTTCTGTGTTCAGAAAACCATAAGTCAGACAACATGCAGTAATGGACATCCATTTAATACACACCAGTATACAGAAATAATATGGTTGGAATCCTTGCCATGGTTCTGTGTTTAAAGAAAAGAAAAGAAAAACTCACAGAAAACAAAATTTCTAGCATCGTACACTGTAGCACCAGTGTTCTTTGTTATGATTGTTAAATTATATGTATGGTTGGCAGTGCAAGCTTTACCTTAGGAGTTAGCAGATATACTTAGGGATATACTTTTGTTTCCTACTAGAACCCCAGGATCCTCCGATCAGGGATTGTAGCAAATGATATGAACTTAGAAATAACCAAATTCCTGGGCTCCGAATTCTATACCAGAACTGAACAGCACTCATGGTCATTTTGCACTAAGATACACTGTTGCCCCCCCCAAACCTGTTACATTTCAGCATCTAATACAGTGGACCCTTGACTTACAGACGGCTTGACTTACAGACTTTTTGAGTTACAGACTTCTCTGGCCGCAAAATTTAGGTTTGACTTGCAGACTGAGATTTGATTTACAGACCAGAAAAAACCAAAATGGAACAAAAACGGCCTGTTACGGGATTAATCGGTTTTCAATGCACTGTAGGTCAATGGAGACTTGACTTACAGACTTTTTGACTTGAGAACCGCCTTCCAATACGGATTAAGTTCTCAAGTCAAGACCCCACTGTATGAGGCATAAGGTTTGGTTATTTGTTTGCAGTTCTTCATAAGATGCTGGGATTCAGAAGCCTTGATTTTCTGATACAGATCACAGAGGGATCTCACAGTAGATCCAAATATACCTTCTAACTGACGAGGTCTAGGGTTTATTCTTCTGCCATTGCATTTTAATCAAAGCCTATTTTAACATGATAATGTCTTGGGATATTGAAGCACACATAATGGGCTCACCTCACCTGTGCAGATAAGCTCAGATGCTATCTGCTTTCAGGATGGTTAGCAGCTGTATCAAGCCTCTTTCTATCCTTTGTGTCACCATTATATTTGATCACTAGCTTGTGATTACAAAAAATGTCCACTGATTCTTTAAGATAGTTTAAAAAATACCTTCTAGTAGAAAATTGGACAAGAGTGCTAGTGTATCTAATCAGGTCAAAGCTTGGAGAGTTGCCTTCTTAGTTACTTAGGCTAACTCGAGAAATAGTTACCCTCCTACTTTAAAGAAAATTGGAGTGATACAAACTACAGTATTAGTCTGTTGTACAAACCACCAATATTAAAAAAAACCCTCACATGCATACAGTAACTAGAAAAGTTAATAAAATCATGGCTGTTACATTTTTAAAGAAGTAAAGTAACACTTAATTGCAATTTTTTTCTTGTACAACAGTATTATGAGTTCTATTTGTATTTGTAAAAAGCAGTATCCATATATACAATTTAAATGTAGCAGAATGTTAACGCTTATAGTGTTCATATTCAGGAAAATGAACTCCAAAGCCATAGATAGATACATTAAGAGACATGTAGTGTAAGTAATAAGACAATTTATGTACCATGGCTTAAGCAGAACATAACATTACTTCAAATCTTGTAAAGGTGATGGTGAGTGATTTGTATTCCATTGGATTATACAACTAAATCTGTCCCCTCCCCCCCCCCCAATATACCTGTTGTGGTTTAATTCCTAGTTTTTATTCGGAGGCACCTCATATCATGATGAAACTTTCTCTCCCATCGATTCCAGCCTCACACACAGTCTTTTCCATTGCCCCAACAAGGGTTTCCAAGGTTTCCCAGCCCTGTTCTGGATCTGCTTTTGCACATGCAGTAAGGGATGCAGAGACGAGGAAATCAACCCCTCTCTTTTCCATGGGTGGAAGCAATTCTATCAAAGAACTGGCCAGTGGATCCTGGCCTATGAAGCTGTAAACCTGCTTGCATCATGCAAAAAATGATTAACAGCCATATATGTGATGGCTCAAATTGTTCATACTCATTCTATAATAAATATATCTTCCTCCTGCTCTCCTTGGATAAAAGCAATTTGACGTTCTTGTTTGTTTTAACGGTGGTATTGGTGGAACTATTCTATCACTTCGGTGAATTCAAAACACATTCTTAAAGGTGCTGAGAATTTAATATGTTCATATTAAACCTAAGATGTCACTGTTTGCATAGTTTTGTGGGCTTATATGCATGCCCCTTTAATTGCTCCTTTCCTTTTTTTTAGAAGAAGTACATTCTTGCAAAAGGCTCTGTGCCAATAAAGTTTTCTTTTCTTTTTTCTTTGCTTACCCAGATTACTGATTTCTACCATTTAGGAAATGTTGGTGTCAAAATAAACCGTAATACAGGCTCGCCTAATATAAACAGTGTCAAACTGCAAAGGAAGGCTGATGGATATTGCTAAATACTTACACAAGTGGTCTCAAGTGTATTTTACATAAGCAATTATTACTTTCTTTCTCATTGTTCATTATCATTGTCACCATAGATTAAGTGATATAATGATATATATAATTATACAATTTTCAGTGCAACCCTTGAAATTATATTTGTAGGGCAGCTTTCTTAAACATACTAGTAATTAAGTCTGGTATGTTTAAGAGTACTGAACCTGCGCACCCCAAACAGCATGGCCAGTGACTGGGAATGTGGGAACTGCAAGCCATTTGGAGAAATTCAGGTTGAGGGAGACTGCCAATATAGGCTTGTATTTAAAAAACTGCATTATTATTCACATTATTGCTTCTGTCTACCTGTTGTCATTGTTTTAAAGTATGGTACAGTTTTGTTGCTGAGGGAATTTTAGAACAGGCCTTATATTTGAACTGAGCAAAAATCGGCAGCCTTGGCTGCGCACTCGCTCCTGGCTGGTTTGAAATGTGGACCAAGGGTTTTGAATTTGATCTTCCCTTAAATGGTCAAGAACAGATTTTAGCTGTGTTTTCAGTACACACCTTCATCCGGCATGAGCCAAGATAGGCAGCCAAAGAAAGTAAATGGAGAACTCTGCTGCTCATGCAGAGAGGCAAGAAGGTGAAAGAGCCCTTTTGTGGGAATGTCTGTTCATGCAGATATAAACAGTTCAAGTGCATTATTGGGGACAGGAAATGCTTTGGGGGTTGATGTTGGAAATAAAGTCTCAGGGGCTAGCTTGAGCCTGTGTTCCCCCCTCCCCACCACTCTACTTGTATAACTGTAAAACAAGTTTCCAAAGATTTCTGTTTTCAAAAAGTTATTAGAGCTGTCTCGAATGCTTTGTATATCTTCTAATGTGTTTCTTTGTCTCTGAAATATTTTAAAGTATACTAAACTATATCAGTGTTGCTATTGATGCCAATACAGTATAGTGCTGTAGATATCTTCCCAGGGAACTGATGCATGTAGAGTTTGAATCATAGTACTGTATTCAATTTGTGTGCTTTGAAAAAGGGAGAGATGTGTAGCAGTTTGAAGTACTGTTCTTGGTAGCTGACTCATATAGCTTAATGGGAAATCATATTGCTTTTATTATTTGGTCACAAATAATGGCCCTAATGCTTGTTGGCTTTAAAACACCTATGAGAAGCACTGCTTTTTCTTTCCTGCTCACACACTCTCTTCCTCTTGCAAAATATAAGACAAGGCCAAAGCTTAAATTAAAATCCTCAGGTTCTTATCTCCTTCCCACAGGAAAGCAAATCTGTGTTGAAAACCGTAAAATTAAGAGGAGAGCAAGGATGGCATAATTTAGCAAAAATTCATGCAGAAGATTCTGAGCTATATGACTGGAGGGATAGGTCAGACATTAAGATGATACCACTTGCTAATGCAGGTTCCTTAAGGTGGTGCTCTGAAAACAAGAGGAAGTAGGCAGAGGAGGAAAGTAGGCAGGAAATATGACACTGGCTTTGTTTTTATCCATTCTAACTTAAAAAGGCTTTTTATACACAGCTGTTTTTCTTGTGTTGCATTTTAAATATGGCCTAACATTTTAAAAAACAACAACTCAGACTGGCTTTCAAATAAAACTTGATCAGTGAACAAATCCATTCCTCTTTAATTCCCAGTATTTTAGATATTTGAAATGCTCTAGGAATGATACCTGAATTTTGGTCTGAATACCCATCATAGACACATTCACAATGATTTTATATTTGTGCCCACAGTGTTTGCTGAATGGATTTCCAGTCCGAGTCTGGCAAAATGTATACGGTTTGGCTTTTTCCTCCTCTTGATACCTCCTCTACAGAAAAAGAAATTTAAAATGCTAATGATACTGTAATTATGTAAATGAGACTCTAATATTTTTCATGTTTTATATAGACTTAGATTTTGGGCAGAGGGAGAGAATTATTCTGGTAACTCCATCATTTCTTCAGTTTGAGGAGATTGTAGCAATAGAATGACTATATATCTTAAATTGTATTCAGAGCCTACTGAACATAGTTATGCAGCATGAGCTCTGTTTTAGCATAAATCTCAGGATTATTTGGATAGGGGTAGCTATGATACCTAAACATTTTAACATACCGTATTTCTATTTATGGTGGTATTTTTGTATATTAAATTGATTTTTTTCTTCTTGCGGCAGAGTTTAAGCACGACTTTCAGTGAATGGTCCAGTAATAACAACACAATAACTTCTGGGGTGAATGGAAAAGAGTGAGGAAACCTGAAAGAAAAACATTAAAATAGTACTGGGAATCTTCAGAATAGAATAGTGGGAAGTGTACACAATTTATTTCTTGTAGCTTCATAAAATATTACTTGAAAGTCAGCACTCTGGGACAAATTGCTTTGGAAAAGAGCTTCCGTGGGAGTAGGACTGTGAGCAAAAATATAAGTTTGAGATGCAAAGACAGTGTCTTGTCAGCACCATAACTCTTGCTCATATATTGTGTTTTATAGCATATATTATATCTATGGTCTTGATAGCTTGAAAAACTTGTAAACTGGTTAGCAGTAAGATATTTTGTCCTAGTCAGTAAGATATTTTGACATCCTGTTATTCAGATAATAGAAATTATTAGAAAATACGCTGATGGACATTAGCATCACATACTTGTGCAGCATCCATATGTATGGTTCCATTGAGATTTAAATATTTTCTTCATTAATGTTGAAATTATTATAAGCAAGCTAGAATTAAGGGAGTGGGTTCCCTGGTAATATACCTTTTAGATCCCCTGACCACATCTTTGGCTTATTATATACTTTTCCCATTGCCATCCATGTCTGTTTATTCATAATGAGGCAGATAGATACACTGTCAAATCTTACCTTTAGATTTCAGTGGACATTGCGTCCACCCTGCTGTTTGTGGAGATTAGGTTTATCAATTTACTTAGACTACACCTGGCAGAGTCTCCCAACCCATGTAGATGTTGGCTGTGCTATCTAGAAGATTTGAAGAGTTGTGGCCTTTTTTTAAAGTCACTTTTTCAAGCTCTCCACTTGAAATGGGAAACATTTTTCTTCTTTTTCTGATGGCTGAAGTCTTCGGAGAGTTGCAGTCCAAAATGAGACATTCTGGACATGGTCATGAGACCACTATTCTTCAAGGTGTACTGAGCAACTCTGCTGAATGACTGGCCATTTTTTAATACCTGGTGGATGCTTGGTATCCATACCACCTTCACCAGTCCCAGGTAGGTAACAAAAGCATGGTGTATGTCAGGTCCCTAGTTGGCAATTCTAAGTAGGTGGTGACTTCCTTGCTATGTAGATTTGTGGAAAACGATAATTAAAAACAAAATGCTTGGAGCAGAAGAGTAGTGCAGTCTTCAATGTTTGAGAGAAAGAGAGAGTCTCTGTGTGTCTCTCTTTGTGTGTGTGTGTGTGTGTGTGTGTGTGTGTGTGTGTGTGTGTGTGTGTGTGTGTGTGTGTGTGTGTGTGTGTGAGAGAGAGAGAGAGAGAGAGAGAGAGAGAGAGAGAGAGAGAGATTAAGACTGAGAAAAAGAAAGAGAGAGTAACTGTTCTAATGGAAATATTACAGGTCAGTTTAATGCAGCACTTCACTCTGCATTAAAAACATGTCAATCTTACTTCAAAGACAAATCAATTGGCTACCCATGCTTTTTGTTTTTTTTCTGTTTAGTCAAACAAAGTACCGGTGGTGCAGCCTTCCCATGCAGTTCACCCTCTCACTCCACTTATCACCTACAGTGACGAGCACTTCTCTCCAGGGACACATCCTTCGCACCTTCCTTCAGATGTCAACTCAAAACAAGGTGAGAGACCTTCATTTATAGTACGTACTGATTGAAAAACCTGTTCATTGAGTAACCATCTGTGTTTTGCTTTGAACCCTGCTTTGAAAAGAAAAAACAGTTCTGCTGTAATAACCCTCTTAATCAAGAAGCCAAATGCCTGGTGTACCCTTTTTTGCTTTCCTTATGTATTTTTTTTATCTTGATGGATTTAACTTACAAAACCGGTATTAAAGTCCCTGGCTCCCCCTGTTGTATTAAAAATGCAGTGCAGCTGTTTTAAAGTACTGTATCAGTGTGAGACATGTTTTGTTTTCCCACTGGCAATTTAGGTTGAGAGAATTGAATAGTGGTCCTATCCCTACTTTGTTTTCAGTTACCAACCATGCTATGTGCTAATACTTTCAGTAAGGTCCATTTAAAGGAAATCAAGACTTTAGGTTTTCACTTCAAGACAGGCTTCTAGCTGTATTTAAATAATCAGTAGCAACCTCCTGATGAGGTGAGTTTTTTTTTACTTACGTTTTAGTTTGCTAATTTTAATTTTAAATATTATCACATAATTGAACTCCTTGCATAAAATCCTCATAAAGTTATTGTAGCCACCAAGCTGGCTGGATAGCTCAGGGAGTCAGCCAGAGGTTGGGAGCTCAATTTCCCAATGCATCCCAAGAGAAGAGCCAGCTTGTGTAGCCTTGAGCAAGATGCACAGCCCCAGAATGCCTTAAGAAGAAAATAACGGTAAGCCACTGTTGAGTACTCTTTACCTAGAAAATCCTACCATAAGTCAGAATGGACTTGTATAATAAGATAGTTATTATGATAGCAACTTCAAGCGGAGGTTGTAAAAATAATTAGGCTTTTGTGTTGCGCTGAAATGAGATATCTTTACAGATACCTTCCTCTGCAGAAAGCATGAAAATAGCATATTAATGGCTATTAATATTAATGTTCATTCACCATCCTGCACACTGAAATACATGTAGCAACAATGAAAGTCTAATACGTTGACCAGCAGTGATGTACTTCTCTCTCTTTTTAACTTGTTCACTTATTGTCAATAATAACTGCTTCAGATAGTAAACATTTGTATCTGCACATAGAACCTTATGGTATTTGTGTTTCAGCATTATATGGGGTTTTAAAAATTCTTAATCCTTCATTTTTGTATCACCATGTTTGACTAATAGTTGGCTAGATAGGTCAGTGTTTTAGCTATCTTGCTGAGGTTGGGGGTTCGATTCACCACTGTGCCTCCTCTGAAAAGAGCCAGCTTGTGTAGTTGTGGGCAAGTTGCACAGTCCTAGGACACCCCCAGAAGAAGGAAACTGTAAACCACTTCTATGTATTATCTATCTAGAAAAACCTGGAAAGGGACACCTGGAAAGGGACACCATAAGTGATGGCACACAATTATTATTAGTAGTATTATATCTGACTGAGAGGTTGTACCACTTCTAAAAAATTTAGTGGTGGTAATAAAAGTTAACCAACTTTTTGTCAAAATGTATATTTTTACCAAGCCCTAATGTAAAACTTTCATTTTGTGCAATGGTTTCTGCATGTTTACAACCTTCTAACCATCATGCAAACCATCTGGATTTCAGTGTTGCTCATTATTTCATAGCATATATTTTTTTCTTATTATATTGAATAACAGAGGTAATAATGTGATAGGGAAAGGGGCAAAACTCTGTGAACTTGGCTCTGTAGTTCAATCTTAGTTGCTCGTTTAATTGTAATTCATTCCGTGCAACTCTCTGAAGTTGCTATTTAAATCAGTTTCTGAAAACTGTAATCAGATTTTACTTACGTTCCTTCTTCCTAAGGGAAGAAATGAAACAACTTGCCTCTGAAAGTTCTGTTGGGTTAACCGAGGACTTCAGTGAGTGAACAAAAATGAATCTAATGGGTCATGTAAGGAGGGGGCAGTCTGTGGCTCTAGAATGTGACTTTTGGTCTAATTTCAAAAGCCACTTTAGGGGTACATTCATACCTCTGGTGAGAATTATCTGTCATTTTCTCATCAAAGGAGGAGAAGAGATGAGAGAAAGAGAGCAGGAAAGAGGGAAAGGGGTGGTTCTTGCCCTACCCGCTACTGGTTTCAGTTCCATTTACCGTGTGGACTGATGGCATATCACTCTGAGCACTAGAAATATTTCTTATCCTGTTTTCTATGTACAGGATCCCATTAGTATAAACTTTCCTTTAAAGCAGTGATTCCCAACTTTGAGTCACCAGATGTTCTTGGACTAAAACTGCCAGAAACATTCACTGTCAGCTGTACTGGCCAGGGTTTCTGGGAATTGCAGTCCAATAATATCTGGGGACCCAAGGTTGGGAACCACAGCTTTAAAAGAGAGTCACCCTAAATCTTTATGGTAAAAACTGTTTGTGTAATACCCAATTAAAATTCTGTAATAAATTGTATGTGGTATGGAACAGTTGGAAGGCAAACAACTGGTATACTGATGGTTGTTGTAGGTTTTTCGGGAGGTTTGGCTGTGTTCCCAAGGTTTTTCTTCCTAACGTTTTGCCAGTTTCTGTGTCTGGCCAAACAGTCCCCAAAAAAACTACAACAACCATCGGATCCCAGCCGTAAAAGCCTTCCAGAATACATTAAACTGATATACTGGCTGAAATCCTATTGCTTAGTATACTAAGTTGCAAGTAGAATTGGCTCAGTAAATCAATGGATCTTACAGAGGATTTGACTCACCAAATCCCCACTGCTTCACTGGGCCTCCTCTCGTTGCAGTTTACTGTACGAAGCAGTAGACTTTCAGCCACTGATTGTTTGCATTGGTGGCTCCATTGAAATCAATGAAACTTGGAGAGGAGTTGCAGCTTATTTCATTCAACAACAGGGTTTCAGCCTATGTTTTCTTACTTGGGCAGTGTTCCAGCAAATTTGGGGTCAATATAGGCTGCACAAATGAAGAGAAGCTGCCTGCTACCTGCTATCCTGAAGGCTGACCATCACATTTCTAAGCAGTAGTAGATTTGTTGGCAGCTCAGGAGTACTGTTATCTACCATGAGCCAGCAAATAACATGTGATCAGTTAAACACCTGATCCTTTATGTCAGAGGTTTGATTTAATAGCACATGCCATAATTAAAGGCCAAAAAAAAAATGTTTTGTGATTTGGAGCTTTTTAAAAAAAGAGCAGTTTTGGTAATCACCATTTTATGGATTTTTTTCACCGAACAAGTTTAACATTTATCCTTTCTGTTCCTGATTATAATATGGTAGTGATGCTTACAAATTCCATTTGAGTACTGTAACTGTTAGCTGTGAAGGAGCATAGATGTCTTCTTATGGAATCTTAAATGATGGAATAACAGTACTAGCATCAGAAACTGGAAATATTTCTTTTTTGGACTAAAGCAAAGGCAAAAAAAGGTGTGCTGCTTATAAATCAATCCTCCCGCAGCTCTTAAAGCACTCTCTGAATGGTTTACTATTTAATTATGCAGTCTGCACATTGCTGCCTCCCCCCCCCCCCGCAAGCTGAGTATTCATCTCTCAAAATGTTTAGGTCCAAAATACCAAACTTTTCCCATCCCTGATTACAATCAATCAGTCTGTCTGTCATTCAGTCAGTTAGTCAATTAATGAAGATTGAGTAGATCTGGTATAGAGGGGAGGGGTATAAATCAAAGTAAAATAAAGTAAAGTAAAGAAGATGATAGGAGTAGCTTTCCTTCCACAAAAGAGGGAAGAAAATAGAAATATCCAAATGAGGTGTGTATTTCTTGCTTTTTTCAAGATTAAACCCTGTATTTCAGATACATTCTTGGTTGTGCAGCTGTTAGGAGGGGGGGGCACAAAGTAGAACAAGGCCAGATTCTGAAAAACAAGATGGAGGCCTGCTTGCCATTTGGGTGCCAGCAGGCTCCTAACTAGCTGAATGGTTCATCTGGTCATACTGCAGTTCTTAAGAAAGGTTGCCATCTAGTTTTTCGAGAAGACTTTGTTGCTTGTAACTCCTCTCACCAAGAACAGAGGGCTTTACATGTAAAATGAGACCTTTAATTCTTGCCTCACTTTTTCTCTAATGGACTAAATAAATCAATGGCTTAATGGTCTCTGTGACCATAATTCTGTATGCCTCCTTGGGGCATGAGATTTAGGTAACAGCGTGAAAACCAAAGGGCTCATCTGGGACTAGGATTAGCTTTAATCCTTGAGGTGGTTTTTGCAGTTTGTAGCATTTTGATGTTCTTGGGAATGACGAGTTGATGGATCATTTCCAGTGGGACTTCCTAACCGCACTACGAAAATACTAACCAGTACAAAAGCCTGACCTTGGCGCCCACAAGAGTCAACTTGATGAGGAGCTTAGCTGAAGCTGGAGTGACAATCAGAAGCCAAATGAATCATATCAAGTGTGACCATTGCAGGCCTGAAAATGATTCTTAATTAACCACCGATCCTCTGTGGTAGCAAGTTTCCAAAATCTGTGAATCATGAGGGAACCACAGAAAATGTACAAGCAGCAATTTACCTAATCTAATAAGTCTGGCCTGTGCTGCCTTTTTTTTTGGAACGGCTGCTTTCTCCTTCTGTAGCCCCTCCTTATATGTTTCATTTCTGAATAGTTCTCAAGTCTTACTTGCAATGGCACTTTAAGTGGGGGGGGGGGAGTTAAGCTTCCTGCAATACAGTACTACTATTCTATCACTTATGGGCTGTATAACTTCTTCCTCTTTTTCCCCTTTTTACATCAGAGTGAAAATCAGCCATGAAATTTAGAATCCACAAGTCTTGTGGCATATGCTTTTTTTTGGTTGAGAGCCTATTCCACCAGATTCATGAAGCAGTCACCAGAGTGGGTAGGTATTTAGATATATATAAAAATCCTAGTACAGAGAGAAGGAAATTGATGTGTATTCTCAAGACCAAAGCATCAAGCAGTGTAAAGCAGGGTGGTTGGTATGTCACAGAACGATGCAGACCACAAATAAATACAGAATCCAACCTAATAAGTCATTTTATGACAGAACTGGACTCTTGTATGAAGGCCTCTGCAGCTCAATGTGCTTAGCAAAATATTCTACTTGAAGGTGCAGTATATCTTTTCTTTGGAGGACAACCTATCAAAACCTCTGCATACTACAGAGGCACAAACAATGGTGCTCTTAATTTACCTCAGGATATTGTTACCATCTTTAATCTCCTACTGAACCAGGCAGAAGATTCAGCCTTATTTTAGGAACTCTTTCTCTGATCTGTGGCATCCTCATATGTGATCCATTTCTGCAATCACTGGGGAAACTTACTTAAGTCACCTCCAACTTTTGAGGGATACTTCAATAGTATTACTAAATGGTGCATTGATGTACAGTCACTAACATTTCAGTGCTGCAGAAAGAGTGTGTGCACTCCTGGTGGTTTCCCTACAGATTAGAATTTCACATATGGCTTCTGTCTTCATGCTTAAGCTGAGTTTGTCAGGAAGTTGCATTACTTGCATTCTAAAACCAGCCATACAGAATGTGCTAACATTTCAGGGCTGGCTCAAGGCATTTTGCTACTTGAGTGAAGAACAAGATGGGTCCTGTCATTCTGCGTACATAATATGGATCTTGCTTAGGTATTGCTAGATGGGACAGCACCTTTCACCCTGTGTGAGGATAGTAGGCTAACTTTAAGTGATACAAGGCAGACTGTGAATAACACATCATTCTGTCTTCCAATAGAGGGGAATAGCCAGCGCACTTGCATCCTGCCCCCTTCACACTACTCATTATCTGTGTAGGATGACATCTCACTCTGTCTATGATAGGGTTGGTCAGGTAGCATTTGCAGCCTTGAAATCAATTGTAATTACAGTCTAAGAGGTTAACAAAAGGAGTGTTGTGCTTATTATTGCAAACAAGTTGGTTTATATATGGAAGACTGAGATGCAACACTCTCAAAACAACATTTTATAGGCCAGTATTTCTAGACCATGCAGAGAAAGTGCACAACTTGCTCATTAAACTTCTACAGACATTCAGAAATACATATCAGAGACTCGCCTTCTCTTCTAGTTTATATCCTGAGGTCACAAATGAGATAAATGGGAGTATCCTGCTGTTTCAGATACTGGCATTCTGACAGTATGCGTTTCTGTGCAGTCTATTTTGGGGCCTTATGTTCTCCCCAGTCAGAGGGAGGATGTTACAGGATGTCTGCAGGATGTTACAGGCCAGTTGAAGAAGCTCCAGTTTATTAAAAGTCTCAAAGAATATAAAATTTTATAAATAACAAATCTCAGAGCTCAATCAGCATTGGCCTGATCATTCTGGCCACTATTTTTAAGCCTTTTACTGTGAGGAGAGGCAACAAGAAATCATCTGTGAAAATTTTGAACATAGGGACATAGGAGCTTCATGCTTACCTTAAAGCTTCATAACATTAATTAGCGACTGGGTCAAGTGCATATATTCTTGCTTAAAACAATTCTTATGTTGTTTTTCAAAGCCCCACCACCTGCTGCACTTTCTGAAAGTTCTTGGGAAGACATGAAAGTATGGACAGCCCAGGATGCAGTTTATAGAGTATGTGAAATGTTGATTGTGTCATTGATTTGTTTTTTTCTTTAAGTTACTGTCAGTTGCACTGACATGTCCTAGTATTCTGTCAAAGGCTTTGAGGAAGGACAGGCAGCCTAAGAGGCTTCTTGTATGGTCCATTTAAATAAAAATAGGTTTTTAAAGGTTTAAATTATTTTACATTCAAAATTAAAATTGTATATAGCTCATAGGCATGCTGTAGGGGATTTCCAGGGCTTCTTCTGCCTTCATGAAAGACCTTGGAATATCAAGATGTAACTTGCTTCATGGGGTTTTAAGAATTATAGGCAGCCCAGGAAGCTATTGAGTGCAGCACAAAGATTGTTCTGAGAACCTGTATCTACACCTCAGCCACCTCATAATGTTGTTAAGCTTTAAGGTAAGGAAGAAATCACTGCTCACGAAAGGTCTTCTACTCTCATTCCATGAAAAATTTACAGAAACCACTTCTTTCAAAGAAAGTGGGAAGCATTTTATGAAATGAAAAGTGGGGATTTGTCACAGTACTTTATACCACTAATACAAATATAGACTTAAGCTGTGAGGCATGTAAACACTGATAATGTCTCAACGTCTGTAACTGAGGCTTTGGCAATTTGTCCTTTTATTTACAACAGTTACAGACCAATGATATGAATACTGCTAGGACTCACAAAGAGGCTAACATAGCCCCCTATTTCACCCCTGCCCTCCCCCGATACTGAGGTGTTATTATAACCTATGAAAGGTATCGTCGTCGTTTAGTCGTTTAGTTGTGTCCGCCTCTTCGTGACCCCATGGACCAGAGCACGCCAGGCCCTCCTATCTTCCACTGCCTCCCGGAGTTGTGTCAAATTCATGTTGGTTGCTTTGCAGACACTGTCCAGCCATCTCATGAAAGGTATAATGGGAATAATAATCTATAGCATATGGAAAGTGCCTGAGGATCAGAGTGACTTTGCGTCTTCTTAGCTCCTATTTCTTTCTGGGATACGTGGATGATGTTCTGTCAAATTCTTCACTCGTTTTCATTGCATTACTGTGGAACACTCTGTAAAGCAGTTCCACAGTTCCTTAATGCCTGGGGCTTAAACATACCTTTAAAACAATGGGCTATGACACATATTTACTTGCTTTCAGCTACTGTTCAGAGCCTATCACATAATCTGTCATCTATAACCAAATCTTACAATCTAATTATCTTGTCCCCTTTTTCTGGAGAGAGGTGGCCTATAAATAAGATGGTTATATAAAATAAATAATTATATTTCTGAGCTGGTAGAACTCAGAGAGTTGGAGTCAGTGGCTGCTCAGCTAGGGGGTAAGAGTTCAAATGCCCAGTGTACCTCCCAGGAGAAGAACCAGCCAAGATCACCCAGGGCTTGGATGGCTGATGAGGTTAGATAACCTGCTACCCGCAAGAACTTTGCAAGCTGCACAGTCCCAAAGCACTACCGGAAGGAGGAATGGGTAAACCATTTCTGACGATATCCAGAAAACTAAATGTCACCATAACTTGGAAATGGCATGGCAGCACATAACAACAACAACAACAACAACAACAACAACAACAACAACAACAACAACAACAACAACAACAACAACAACAACAACAACAACAACAACAACAACAACAACAACAACAACAACAACAACGATGAATTGGGGAAATTAGCAAAATACAGAGACCTGGCAATAGAAAAAACTTGCTTGTAGATGAAACACATTTCAGTTGTACCCATAGTCATCAAGGCATTGGGAACAATGCCACAGAATTTTATAAAATATAATCCGCCTATCTTCTAATATGATTGTGACGTTTACCCTGTGATGATCGCTACAGGGATATCATCTATCATTTATGCCCTTTGCTGTTGCCTGAGACTAAATGGAACTGTGTCAGCTTTAAGAGGAAAAATAGACCCAAATCAGATGCTGAACATGTGTTCACTCAAGATATTAACACTTCAGTCTTCCAGGACATTGTAAGGTGTGTTTGTCCTCATCTTGCTATACTCCTTGTTTACCAGTCAGGGTTAGGTGATACAAAGCTACACATTGTGATTACATCTTGAATTCATGTGGGGTTTTTTGTTTTTTGTTTTGCTTAGTATTATGGTGCATCGCCGGCCACATCATGCGCTGCTTGATCTTTTTGTCTTTGCTATAGATAAAATACAAGCACCTACTTGTGTGCATTTGTCCTTCTCTTTGTACTAGGGGTGAATATATATTTATATACTGAGGTGACCGTGCATCCAACAAAGTGTATTCTGATTTGTGAAAGTTTATGCCACAGCAAATCTATTAGCCCTTTAAGGTGACACAAGTCTTCTTGCTGCAACCATCCCAAAGACTTATCTCTTCGGAGCATGACATGTAACCGTTCCAAGGCTGGAATCCTGTTGCTTAATACAGTAAATTGCACAAGAGTGGGCCCATTGAATCAACTGGAATTTGGCAAGTAATCTTGTCCATACATTCCATTGATTCAAGTGGGCCTGCTCCAACTGTAATTAACTATACTAAAGTAAGTAGTGACTAGAGTAACCCTGTTGAATTAATGGAAATTATGAATGAGATGAGTTATCAACTTCCTATTCAACATGACTACTATAGTGTAACTTGCTATACTAAGCAACAGGATTTCAGATAGTGGCTGAAATCTTCTTGTACAACTTTCCATCCTCTCCTTTTTTTGCCCTGGGAAGCCTTTGGGAGCCTCTGAATTGAGTGGGTGGGACGTTTTAGTAGCCAAAAGTCACTACCAAACCAGTGTCCCAATCATGCTAGCAACAATCCTGCAGTGATTTGTGGCCATTGAAGGCTTCCCCCTGCTATTTTAAGGTTCCTGAAGGTTTTCTCAGGAAAAGAAAAAGGAACCCCATGGAGCGTTAGAACCTGAAAGTGAATGGATGAGTGATGATATCATCTGGCTGGAGTGATATACAGTGGTGCCTCGCTTAGCGATGTTAATTCATTCTGAAAAAATCACTGCTAAGCAATAGCATCACTAAGCGAAATGAAAAAGCCCATAGAAACGCATTAAAACGGGATTAATATGTTCCTATGGGCTTAAAACTCACCTTTGAGCGAAAATCCTCCATAGCGCCGCCATTTTCGGTGCTTCTAAAGTGAGGAATCCGTGCCTGAAAACAGCAGGTGGCCATTTTGTTTACCCGACGGCCATTTTGAAACCGCCGATCAGCTGGCCGAAAATGGAGGCTTTGCGATGATCGCTTCCCTGCGATCATTGCAAAGTGAAAATAGTCCATAGGGACCATCGCAAAGTGATCACTTTTGCAATCGCAAAGCGATTTTGTCGCTAAACGGAGCGATTGCTATGCGAGGCACCACTGTACTGTATGTCAAGAGGATTTGGGCTGTTGTCGTTTGGAAGCTGGTGAATAGATTTTATAATCTAATTTAATTGTAGCTGATTTCATTATGGGTGGGTGGGGATTTCATTTCAGCTCATTTTTAATTGAAATTCATGGAAATTCATCATCTGAATGTGGTAAAATGCAAAATTGACATGGTTGCTGTGGGTTTTTCGGGCTCTTTGGCCGTGTTCTGAACGTTGTTCCTCCTAACATTTCGCCAGTCTCTGTGGCTGGCATCTTCAGAGGACAGAGTGTCCTCTGAAGATGCTGGCCACAGAGACTGGCGAAATGTTAGAAGGAACAACGTTCAGAACACGGCCAAAGAGCCCGAAAAACCCACAGCAACCATTAGATCCCAGCCATGAAAGCCTTCGCGACTACACAAAATTGACATATTTGCCAATTTACTCAAATTTGCTGAATATGGGCACCATCCATGTTTAACAGAAATGGATAATTTGCCAGGTAATAACATTAATTTCAAATGATAGCATGTAGGATTGTGAATTTTATTGAATGCACCATAAAAAACAACAACAACCTGTTCCCATAAAAGATGTATTCCTAGAATCATGGTGTCCAAGATTTCAGTATTCCCAAGTTGTTCCTTCTCTAGAACAGTGGTTCTTAACCTTGGGTTACTCAGGTGTTTTTGGACTGCAACTCCCAGAAGCCTTCACCACCAGCTGTGCTGGCTGGTGTTTCTGGGAGTTGCAGTTCAAAAACACCTGAGTAACCCAAGGTTAAGAACCACCGCTCTAGAAGGTTGCACCGCTCTAGAGGTTTTCTTGAACTGTAACCTTTTGTCTTCTTCAAGTTCTGGTACAGCATTTTCTGAGCTGACATGGGTGTTACACACTCCATTTTTTCTAACTGTTAAATATCTTTAAGGATTATACAGTACTTAAAAATAAATAATGAGGACAGTTTTTCTCAAGATCAAACAAAAAGAATTCATTTGGGGAATACAGGTAAAAGGAAAGCAGAAAAGGGTAATTTATAAGATACTGTAGTTTAAACTGATGTGGACAGTTAATGATAATTTAGATAATATTTTTCATATTCACACAAACTCCCTTATAATCTACTCTTCAATCTTTAAACTGTATAATTACTGTAGCTGTTTCTACAGATTCTACACAACACACAATTTCCTTAACCCTTTTCTCCTCATTAATTCAAGACAGACACTCTAAGCAACCCTTTCACAGACTATTCCAGACTACTAATGTAACCTGTTACTTTTCAAAGCTGCTTAATTGCCATTACACATCACATTTTGAACACATCACTTTATCAGAATTACGCCTTGTCTTCAACATTGTCACTTATCAGCCAATCATTCCAGTACTCAGCCTATGTATATTGATTAATTATACCTACACAGCCATACAAACCCACAATATCACTGTATTTACAAATACATGGCACTTGAAGATGGCAGAATCACCATACCCCCTGGCTGTACGTTGATACAGGGTAGAATCCAGACTAATTTGAACTTGGGTTCCATTGAAGCCACTGAAATTAGTGAGTCAAAACTTAAGTCCTGTGGGTTTTGAGTCATGAAAATTAGTCTTGGTCTAACCCTTTGCATTTGCATTCTCCTCTTCTATCATAATACAGCAGTTTTTACACTTGCCCACACCCCAGCTTTAGCACCTAAAAATTATTTTGGCAAGGAGCAAAATGCTTTCATTTTTCCTTCACCTTTTGTGTGCCTGTGACTTCAATGAGAGTCTGTGCATCTTGTGCCTTGGTTACCCTTTTCCTGTCAAGCAGTGAGGTTTAATTCCTAGAACAAGAGGTAGTTAAGATGTCAGCATTCATAGATGTAGAGATGAAAATCTGTCAGTCCATTTCTCTACCCGCATATCATGCTGTTTCATTTCTACATTGGGTTGTGAGACTTCTACCACACACAAAAGTTGGTGCATACTTTCATGTGAATTTTTTCAAAATGTATAGGTTTTTTAAAATATAAATATTTCAACTGTATATATTCCTTTACTGTACATATTTTTTCATAGTTTAAAATGTATTTGTATGGATGTAGATAGACTTTGAAAATGTATGGATATTCTATGCACTTTCTCCCTTTTGCAAATACATAGATTTCTGTGGCAAAGTTTATTCCATTACAGTGGCAGTCTTAAAAGGTCCAAAACGGGTAGTATTTTCATATGTAAAAGCAAATCCAGTGAATCTCTTTCCTGTCCCTGTTCACAGCGTGGGTCAGATGAAATAACATGTTATAGAATCATTTTTTAAAAGTGGTAAATAAAAGGCAGCATAATTTTTCTTTTTTCTTAATTTATGTTTGATATATTGAGTTCTTACCATAGTCTCTATGTTGCGCTGGGTAAAATGACAACGTGCACTATATGCTTTTTAACAGGCATGTCCAGGCATCCTCCAGGTCCTGATATCCCCTCCTTCTACCCCCTATCTCCTGGCAGTGTTGGGCAGATAACTCCACCTCTTGGCTGGTAAGCACTGTCTGTTGCTTCTGAACAATGGTTGGGTGTACTTGCACGATGGTTGGGTGTTTCTTTAAAAAAGAGTTGAAACTCTTTTTTTGCCTTGAGATGTGAATCTCTTACATGTTTACAGTTTTTAAAATGTAGTGATTTTCTTTGTTATATAACAAACTGTCAACTGATTCTAATACGATACTGATGGCTTCAGAGGTAAGTATCTGGAATAAAAAAAACTAGTGTTCTCATTAACAAAATACTGTGCAATTCACAAATCCTAGTGTCAAACGTGACTGATTTGAGGATGCAGGACTCACTATACCTTTGCTGTGAATGTCTGCAGAATTCAGGGCTTGAACCAGTAAATTACTCTGAACATGTATAGAGTGCCTTCTTGTTACTAAATAATTGTAGCTCATTTGCTCACCTCTGTTAACATGCCATTTATGTGGTGAATGGGTCATCTTAAATAGAGTGCTAGTTTATGGTAGCATGTCAAATTCCAGATAATTCATTCACTATATTGACTGTTCAGTCAAGAGTTTAAAGCAAGCTATTGGCTGAGTGGTTTATTTAGCATTTATTTAGCATTTATTTATCTAGCATTTAAACGTTGCCTTTTTACTAAAAAAAAAAGTACTCAAAGAGACTTAGAAACTTCTTAAAAGAATTTTAAAAGATAAAATTAAATTTAACTATAGTTGTAGTAGTTGTGTGCTGTCGGGTTGATTCAGATTTATGGTGAAGTTTTCCAAGTTTTTCTAGGGGGTGAATACATAGAAGTAGCTTACCACTTCTTCTAGGGCTATCCTGGGATTGTGCAGCTTGCCCATAAGTAGACAGGCTGGCTCTTCTTCAAAAGGCACAGTGGGGAATTGAACTCCCAAACTCTAGCTCCAAAGTCAAATACCTAAACCACTGAGCGATACAGCCAGTGCGCTATACCAGTGGTTTAACTATAAATTGTATTAATTTAAGTTTGAAAACGTTTCTTAGTAATATAAATTTGCAAAAGTCATCTAGTGTGAATGTGGTTCAGACATCAGAGAAAAATACAGAATAAAATAAATGGTCACATTTTCAGTGTGGTGAGCTAAAACATCATATTCCTTGAGGCAGCAGTTGGGAATATACAGCCCTCCAGATATTGTTCAAACAGAACTCCTACTGGCTCTAGCAGAGGACTAGCATGGCCAATGGTTAGGGATAATAGGCACTGTCATCCAGTCATATCTGGAGGGCCAGAAGTTTCCCAGTCCTGCTGTACAGTTGGACACCCAATGGGTAATCAGTACATCTCCTTTGGATTTGTAAAGCTGGAATGATTGTATCATCATTTTGGTAGACTTTGGAGGACAGATAGGAAAATTCCTCAGTTGCCAGCTCTCTGTAGTTTATCAGGATGGGCCCTAATCTTAGAGTTAACTTACATAAATATTTTGGAAAATACCAGCAAAATTACTGCCTGCAACACATGTGAAAAAAAACATTGCAAATTTACAAAATAACCTTGTAATTAGAGATGTATTTTAACAAGCAGACTATGTAATACACATTTTCTTTTAATACTGCTGTGCCTTTTCACTGTGGTGGTTTACTGTGGCTTCCATTCCAGCTTTTAAGTGTTGGCATTTTGTTCCAAATACTTATTCAATATGTTTTGTCCTCCCCGCAAAGAGGATGAATCATGAAAAAATGCTGATAGTCCAGATGATGTCTAGCATAAATTGCTCTTCTGCTCTGCTTTCTCCAGCTAAAAATGTGCTATAAGATGGATAATGTTGATTTCTAGCGCCCTCACATTGGTGCAGTGGCTCTCCCTACAGCATACACGTGGAGCTCTGTTTAAGTGTGAAGTCTGTCATGGTGAGCATAATAAAGGGCCAGCAGCTTTGGAAAATGCCAGTTCCTTAAAACATTAAATCTGTCAATCAATAGCTCTGCTTGAATAGAATTGAGCGTAGTCTTTCAAGAGGAGATCAATTATTCTCTCTGAACTTTGCTACTTAAGTGTGTTAAATCCTGCTCAGAAGTTGCATCAATGCAAGCTGGAGGAAAAGACAATGTAAACTAAGCAGAAAAAGTTCAAAGTATTTGAGGCAATCAATTTGCCCTAGTGGGATATGGCATTTTGAAGAAGACTGGAACTTCAAACCAAAGTGGTTTTGTTTTTTGCTCTCTCAAGGTTTCATGTTTTGCGTTTGAGTCGAGTGTATATATTTACCTTTAAGTACAAAGAAATATTTAGCTTTTCTTAAACCCTACCCTGCTTACTTTGAGATAAAATGCAGAAGGATGACCATCCCAGTCTTCCCCAGTTAGATTCAGAAAAAAAATATGTATGTAGCCATGGAAAAGGAAGACTCTTAACAAGATAATGTTTTGTCAGAAAAGAGTGAGGGAGAAAGCCGCTGATATTAAACTTTTATGAAACTCATAAATCTTCCTTAGCTGCCGGAGAAGTGGCTGTTGCTGTTCTCCATGAGACACCCAAACCAGTCTGCTTCAGGAATCTTAGTTCACATACACCTCTGTCCTTACTAGTTTAAAAACTTTTCTCTCAGTGCTGCTGCAGGAGGACATGATCAGGCAGGGGGCTGGGAAACGAACAGCAATGGTTGTCCTCACTGGCTCCTAAGTGCACCAAACTCGGGTATTTCCTTTTGTGAAGGAACCGGTGGGTAACTCTGTAGTGTAGGTAAATGAGAGTTGGATTAACCACTGTGCCGCCTTGATACGGGCTGGACTCATTTATCCATAGGGTCTCTTCCAGCTCTGCAGTTCTAAGATGATGATGATGAGTACACCAAGCTGGGAATGGAGTGCCTTGAAAGTCATAGATTTCCTTTTTTTTTACCTAAAGAATCCAAGAGCATTAAATTCACCCTAAAAATTCTCTGTTTGCCTGTCCTCCACTCTTCCATTTATTTAAGGGGAGGGGGTTGGATCCGTGTGCTCTGCCCAAAGCTTTGTCCCTCACCAATCCCTGGAGACATTACTGGTAGCAGTAGATTTGAAATAGCTTCTATATGACTAGAGGTAATATTAATAGCTGCAGAGTGGAGGCTCTAGAGACAGTGTTTGTGTGGGTGGATAGTTTGAGCAATTTATCTCTCAGACAAGGAAACAAGGATAATTTCTCTCAGGCGATGAATGGTTTGAGGAAGCTCTGAGTCAGAACCTGCCAGTGTCTGTCCTCTGAAGTATCCTGACTAACAGTCCAGGAAACATTGATGTGACAATTTTCAGAATGAAATAGAAAATAGCTTGTGCCTCGTAAGATGCTATTTATTTTTCATGCATTTGCAAACTGAGAGATAAGTACTGTATCTATTAATTTCACTAGAATTACAGTGGGGTCTTGACTTGAGAACTTAATCCGTATTGGAAGGCGGTTCTCAAGTCAAAAAGTTCTCAGGTCAAATCTGCATTTCCCATAGGAATGCACTGAAAACCATTTGATCCGTATCTGCTCTTTTCCGTCCATAGAAACTAATGGGAAGCTGCTATTCTGCCTTTGACCACTAGAGGGGGATATTTTGTTTCTTTTTTTCTTAGGTCAAGAAAGGTTCAGGGAAGGCAGGGAAAATACAGTCCAGGCAGTACAGTACCAGGCAGTCCGAAGACTGTCTCCCAATCCACTCTCTAAACTCTGGGAGGAGTGAGGAAGCAGACAGGCACCCTTTTCACTGGCCAACAGTTAACTGAAAGTTCACATTTTGCACTTTCCCTGCCTCCCACGTGGGTTTTTTCAGTTCGTAACTCAAATCTAAGTACTTAAGTCAAGTCAATATTTTCCTATGAGAGCGGTTCTTAAGTCAAAAAGTTCTTAACTTGGGCCGTTCTTAAGTCAAGACCCCACTGTATCGCCCGGTCCACCCTGCAAATTTATGCAAACCTTATACAATTTTGTCTGCCATGTGTTTTCTCAAAATGTATTATAGAAATTCTAATTTGTTGAGGTGTTCAGAATTTCTAATTGAAGACCATCAGTATACAAGCCATAACCTCATAGAATGATTGTTTCCAAAATCTCCTAGGCAAACAAAAGGCTGTTGATATACTGTATCTCATCATTCACCAAATAAATTCTAGGTGATTCTAATCCATTTTATAGAAAGTCCAGTAAGAAGACATTTTTCAAAAAATCATGTTAATTTTAATCCATTTTACAGAAAGTGCAATTCAAACAAATCTTTGAGAAATCCAGAGTAATGATTTTTCTCTTAAATACTACCAGGAAATCAACAGAACTTGGAATTAGAATGCAATATATTCCCTTTGTTACCTAGGTTATCGCATCTTTGGTGTTTGGTTAAAAGTCAGGTTCACTTCTGTTACAGTATAATTGATGGGTTCCTTTCTTCTGTGACCTCAGGCAAGGTCAGCCTGTATATCCCATGTCAAGTGGATTCAGGCAGCCCTACCCATCCTCACTTTCAGTCGACACTTCCATGTCAAGGTAGGTGTAGGTGCAGAATGACTGACCAGCTAAGGAGTTACCACTGGAATTAAAGGAACAATTTGCTCTCCTGCTTGTATCCTGGGATATGCCTTTGCTTGCTCCTTACCCTGTCCCCCAGTCAGCAGAAATGCATCTTTATAGCTGCACATCTATATGTGTAATATTACTGTGTGTATACAGCTTGTCTTCAATCCATAGTACTTTAAGCTCAGTGTGCTCTGAAAGCCTAAGATACAACAGCCTTGCTGAAACTAAGCAGGTCTCGCTTTGGTCGATGTTTAGGTGGATGGTTTCTTAGGAACCTCAAGTATGTTACTCTGAGTTTTCATGGAAGAGAGTTGGTTTATATTATAAATAAAATAAAATAAATTATTATATTTTATACCTTTTTATTATTATACTTTATAGTAATCTAAACAGCATGTTCATCATTTTATATAACCACTAATTTAATATACAGTCATCCCTGTTCGCTGGAGTTGCCTTGTTTTCTCCCCACTGGTGTTTTGCTCTTTGCAGCACTTGTAAGGAAATTTCCAAGCCCCAACCTGTTCTAAAATACAGGCAAAAGAAGCTGTGTACACATGGTTGTATCTGTAATCGTGGTATGCTATTCTTGGTGCAAAAGCAAGCAGCACTAACCGGGACTTGGCAGTGGCATACTTTTGCATCATTCTATGTCATGTTTCTGTGCTATGGAAAAATGGGATCTAAGTGCTGTGCTTGCTGTATCCAAAGACTGCGGTGAACACTTGCACATTTTACAGATTTAAAACACACTGCCAAAACCAATTTATGCAGGCATACAAGTCAGCAGTCTTGATGTGGATTCCATTCTGATTCTCTTCCATTCTGATTCTCTTCCTGTCTTCAGTAGCCTTTTATTCCCTGATTAGTTGGTAACCATCCATCACAAATTCCTAGCTGTACAAACAACTTTCCCCAAAACAACAATTTAGTGTGCTTTTAAAGCAGCTAATATTTACTTCTCTGTTTTTTTTTTCACAAATTGTGCAACAGGTTATATTGTCATCATATTTTAATCAGGCAGAGAGGATGAGAGAATTTAAGAAG